>NC_086254.1:28559905-29172501 GCF_021018805.1 Prinia subflava
GGACAAGAGTATCAAGATGAGTTTGAGACCATCTCCAGCACAGGAGACAGATGGAGGGTTTGGATCTGCCAGGGCAGAGCCAAGCAAAGATGCTGGGCATGCAGGCAAGGAGAGGGATGCCTGGGGATGTATCTGGCTGCCAGCAGGATCCACACAGTAAAATGCATCTTTCCAGCACCCCTCCTGCCTTCCTCAGCTCTGTTTCCCTGGCTCTCCTCTTTGGGCAGGAATCCATCCTCACCCCAGGCAGGTAAAATGCCTGGTACAATGTTCACTGCACATGTGGGAGGGCTCCATTACAGGGCAGGGGAAAGCAGAGCAGCCCATCAGCCACCCCTGCCTTGCAACAGCACCAGGACACAGCCCAAATTACCTGGTTCATTCCAGCTTTTCCCCACAGGCAGTTCCAGCATGCCAAGGAAATCCCAGAGGCTGCTGCAACTGGCTCAAAACCACCAGCCCTGTCAGCTGGTTTGAATTTTCCTCGTGTTTGCAAAGGCAAAATAAAATAGATTAAATGGCCTTTTAATCCTTATTCAGCATTGCTCTGAAGGCTTTTCCAGCTAAACTAAAATGTATCACCGACGCCTTGCTGTTTGCATTAACAGCCCAAGGGGACCTAAAGCTGGCTCAGAGTGTGTCAAATGCCCCAGAGAGCTCAGCAAGGGCAGAGCCAGGAGCTCCCACAGCCCTTCCCTGGTTCATCCCCATGCCACAGACACTGTGCCCAGCTGCAGAGCCTGTGCCACCCACCCAGCACCACTCCTGCCCCAGGGGTGCTGCCCACACTGAGGATGGAGCTGGAGAGGATTTCTGACCAGGACTTAGAGTGACAGAATGAGGGGTTATGGCACCAAACTGGCACAGGGCAGGGTTGGGTCCCATGCAAGGAAGAAATTCTTCCCTGTGAGGGTGGTGAGCACAGGCTGTCCAGAGAAGCTGTTGCTGCCCCATCCCTGGAAGTGTCCAAGACCAGGTTGGACAGGACTTGGAGCAACCTGGGACAGTGGGAAGTGTCCCTGGACATGGCAGGGGGTGGAACAGGAGGAGTTTTAAGGTCCTTTCCAACCCAAACTGTTCTATGAGTCTCTGACAAAGCTCCAGAAAGCAGGACTGTTCCCAGCTCCTGCATGGTCCTGCCTTCCCTCAGGAGCATGGGATGGGTACATGGCAAAGGACAAAGAGTCCCAAAATGTGCCTGGCAGCACGGGATCAGCTGGAGGCTGCAGGGGATGGATCAGCCCCATCTGTATCATGAGGAGGTGGCACGAGATCCCCCAGCAGCACAGTCCATCCTCCCTTCACACCCCACCATCTCAGTGCTGTCAGCAACAGGGCAGAGCATCCCAGTGCCAATTCACTGCCAAGGAAGGTTTGATGTATTTGTGCAAAGCACTGCGTGATCAGAGCTCCTTTTGGCTTCTCTCCTGACCCAGCATCATGGAAGGACCTGTGGCTGGCCCCTGCACCCAGGGACAAGCACATCCTCCTAAACTGCAGCAGGTCAACAGCACTCACCAAACTCAGATTACTCAGCATCTTTATGCCAGCTGGTCTCTGTCTCTCCCCTTTTCCTCTCAGGGTTTGTCAGGTTTAATTAAAATTCCTATATTGGTCTGGTTCTCTCATTCAGGCTATTATCTGCAGTGTGCTCTGCTGCCTGCCTCGAGCTCATCTCGTTAGGAATCCCTCTCCTGGTGAATGGAGCCGTGTTTAGGAGGCAATACACGGCCAGTGAGTCTGAGTGGTTCTATTGACCCATCCCCTTGACAAGACAGATGCCCCAAGGACCTGTTCTCAGTGTTCCTGCTACTCATCTATTTCCAGTGAAACGATGATTTTGTTCCCTGCTGGAAATTACAGCCGGGAAAGAGGAAAGTGCCCTGCCCCAGCACTCATGGCTGTCAGACTGCAGGTCATACTGCCCAGCACACCATGGGGACCCACATGTGCCCACCAAGAGTGTGGCTCTGCACTTTAACCATCCTGAGGCCAACAAACACCTGCAGAGCTTCTCCCTTCCTCCCTTCCTGGGAAATCAGGTCTCACATGGAGGTGACATTTGACTCTGCCTTCTCTGGTCTCACACATCAAACCTCACTGAGTTCCTCGTGGAAGCAGGACTGGGGATGGTCTGCAGGGGATGACAGATGAGCCCTCTAGAAGAGAGGGAAGTGGAGAAAAAGAGCCACAACTTTCAGAGGAACAACCCCTGTAAGAAAAAGCAGAGAGGCTGAGTCAGCTCCCAGGGCCATGGGCAGCTCTTCCTCCTGGGTCTGTGAGGCAGCACAGTCATGGGGCTGGGGACAGGCACAAGGTCACCCAGCCCTGGAGGCCACCAGTTCCTGGGGGTGTTCAGCAGCTCATGTGTCTTCTCGAGCACACCCAAAGGGAGCCTTTCCCACAGATCTCAGCTCAACCCCACATGATTTTTCCCTCAGTGTTTTTAGCTCAGCCACTGAATGAGGAAACCTGCTCTTCACTCTGCTCTGCTGGAGAAGAGTTTAAAAAAAACCTCTCAAATGCAGACTCCATCTCTGAGGGGATCTGTGTTGGGTTGGCAAAGGCAGGGAGGGATGGACCCAGCAGCAAAACAGCAAAGGTACAGTGGCAAAAGAACACCAAAGCAGAGCAGCCCTGGAGGTGCAGTGCAAACCCAGGGGACTGTCACAGCTATGGCTGCAAAGGGCTGGCCCCAAGCCCCCAGGACACCGCCCTGCCCTGCTGTGGGCAATGGAGCAGCACAAACAGAAGCCTCAGGCTGATCTCTCTAGACATGAAGCACTTTTTGGACCCTAATTGAAGCTCAAGCCCAGCATTCAGATATCCTCCAGATACAAAGCAGTGAAGAAACACAAGAGCCTTCCTCCTCTTCGTCCTCCACCTCACCACTGTCCTCAGAGGTTCCAGCAGGCTCCTTTGGTCCCCATCCCAAGCTCTGAGGCACCCCCAGCCCCACTGCAGCCCCCTCCCCTGCCTCCCCACACACTCTCTCCTCCCAGCAGTAGCTGTTCCCTCCTTTTGGCCATTGGCTGCCGATTCCCATCCCGTACATTCCCTTCCATTTACAGATACTGTCAGTTGAGAATCAGAGCTCAGATGTTTATTATTTCTAATGTAATCCCAAGCCAAAATAGGAGGCAGGGTGTTTAGTCTTTCCCTGGGCTCTCACTGCTGAAGAATGGCAGCTGAGCCAGCACCCGGCGCTCCCCACACGCCACCCTCCCCACGGGCAGATGGCAAACCCTTCCCTCTTCCAGCAGCCCCCAGATATTTTTACTGTCTGTTGCTTTTTCGCCTCTGTTTATTTTTCAAGCTGAAATAAGCGGAGTGATGGGAAAAAGAAATCTCCTGCTGGGCGTTGCATCAGAGAGCAGATTCCCATAAGGATTAATTTCAGTGGAAACAGCAAGGCCTTCGTTTCTTTGCCAGGGTGAGCACAGCAAGGGCTGAGCCCTGCATCACCCAGCACAGCAGAGCAAAGCTGCTTTCTGTGCTGGGCACCTGTGCACCCTCCTTTGGCCTTTTCGGCAGAGAAAAGGTGTGTCAAGACACCATCAGAAGACCTTGTTGGTTCAGGTAAAGATGCTTCAAGCACAGAGCCAAGAAAGCTCCATCCAAACTGCCTGGGGTTTGTTTGAGTCAGATTGACACTGCTCAGCCAGGGCTTCCAGGGAAATGGGTGATTCCAGGCAGGCAGAAGTGACCTGAGGAGCACCAGTGCCTGCCCACACTGTGGTGCCCTTCCCTGCCCAGAGATGGAGCAGACCCACAGCTCCCTCCAGGCCAGCTCTGTGGGAACATTATGGGGGTTTGGGAACATTAAGGGGATTTCCTATTCAGTGCTTTTACTGACTTCTGAGGTGGCACCATGTGATCTGAAGTCAAGTTCTTCAAAACTGGGATTGCATCACCAATTTTTGTCTCCCAGCAGCTGTGCTCTCTGCTGCAAAGCAAACTGCCCAGGGCCCAGTAATTGTTTTTAACCCCAGGCAGGCCATGGCCATAAGATGAATTCACAAAAGTATGACACTGCTTTTGTCATACCACAGATGAAACCCAGTGAAGACAGAGCAAAAGCAAAGAAATCCCAGCTGGGAGGATTTGGGGAATGAAGAAAGAGCACAGCTAGGCAGTGGTGAGGTTCTCTTACTATTTCTATCCTTAAATCTTAATAAATCAATCAATAAAATCTTCCTGAACAGAACCTTTCCCCATAAGAAAGGATCACAGCAAAGGGTGTAAGCATGCCTCTTCTGCAGGCACATTAAAAGCATCCCTCATGTGGATGGCTCATCTGAGAAGGGCAGCTCTTGTGAGAGCTGCAGAGAGGTCAGGGCATGGCCTGGGGGCTGCAGGATGTCAGAGCACAGGGATGCACATCGGCACCAGCAGGAGGAATCCCGAATGAGCTGCTTTAGGAATAAGCTCCTCACATGTCAGCATGAAACTCCTGTTGACACACACCTGCCAGAAGAGAGCAAGGAGCTGCTTTCATCCTTCTGCGGGAGCAGAGATGAGGCTGGAGCCCAGCATCAATAAATTAATGGAAAGCCTTTGCTTTCGAGCAGAGGCACTGCAGATCTCAGCAGGCACATCACAGCTTTCTGCTCCTGCCTAAATGAATATTCAGCTGGCAGGGAAACTGCAGGTACAGGCTCTGCCAACACCTTTCTGGGACACAGCAGCAGCTCTGCCCCAATTCTTTGCTGTCCCCTATGCAACAAGCTGGTCCAGAGCTGTCCTGCAGCACGTTTGTAGGAACAGCCTCCTCTGCCCACCAAGGGGCCAGGCTCAGGAGCTCAGCAAGCTTCATGTCATCCATGCCAGTGCAGCTGACAGTCAGACCCTGAGGCAGAATTCATCCTCCCAGCCTCGCTGTGTTCACAGGTCAAGCTCTGCCCCTGCTCACTCCCCTGCAGCAGTCTCTCTCCCATTTTCAGCCCTTGTTCAGTGGCCTGTTTAGGTTTATTTAGCCTCTGGGGTAGCTGCACTCCTGCAGCTGCAAGAAAAAGCTGAGTCCTCCTTGCCTGGAGCCAGGGATGTTTATTGGCACTTGAAATCCCATCCCTTTGCTGGCCCACCCCAGCCTGGGCAGCTCTGGCAGGGGTGCAGCTTCCCCGTGTGCCCCAGCCTGCCCACCCAGCACTCCCAGGGAGGGATGGGCAGCTTTTGGCACCTCCCTGACAAGAGCCTGGGGAAAAGCTTTGCCCTGTCCATCCAGTGGCCCCTCCCTGCTCACAAGTGAGGAGTTTTCCCATTTGTGCCCATCAACAGGAGCTTGACTGAAATGCAGCAGCCTGAATGCCTAGTTCTGGTGAGAAGAGGAGTAAAGACAGCTGCCTGGGAGCCAAAAGGTTACAACTGAGAAATAAAATGGGGAACTAACAGGAGGATACAGCCCTGGCAGCTGGCAGGGACATGGGTGGGATCAAGGGGAGGCAGAGGGTGGCTGTGGGCAGGAGGGCAGCCCAGAGGGGTGAGGGAGGAGAGGCAGGAAAGGTGGGAAGCAATGCCTGAAACAGCATCCCAGTGGATGGGCTGGCCCACAGTGAGTTTATTGAGGCCAAAAAAGGATATTGCAACAAGTGGAGGGGGATGTGATGAAAGAGAAGGTGAGAGTTATAGCTTTAGGAAAGGCTTAGCAAGGTTATGCAAGGTGTTGAGGTGCCCAGGATGTGAAGACATGGGAGGAGGCGGGAGATGAAGACAGCAGCCAGGTTCTGGCAGCAAAGCAGCATCCTGGTCTTGCTGAGCTCAGGGAATCCCTGAGCTGAGAAGGAGAGGTTAAAAGCCCTGATCTGGCTCTGTGTTGTGCTTGAAAGGGTGGTGAGACATTCACGAGATGTCAGAGAGCTCCTCTGAGATGTGAATTTGGACGGGGAGAGGAGAGCCCAGAGAGGGGCTGCATGCCTGAGTCATCACCATAGAGATGGTATTTGAGTGTAATTGCAATGAGATTACCCAGAGACACAGCACACAGCAGGGACACGGCTCTGGGAGCTCCCAGGGCCAGCCAGGCTCCCACGGCAGCCACCAAGGGGCAACAGATGGCCAAAACTGGGACCTGCTCCAGGCAAGGCTCAGAGCCAAGCAGCCACAGCCCTGCCTCACCTCCAGAGGATGGCTTGCACCCTCCTCCTCAGAAGTCTGTCTCTTTTCTGTGTGCTGTGTGCTCTCCACACAGGAAATCCAGGTCCTCGAACCATCAGACACCAAACTCAAGCACTTCCAAGGGGGCAGAACTGAGCTTCTGAGCCTCACCTGCACAAAAGAGGGGGAACCCAATGCTCACACCCCACAGGAGAGCCACAGGGGCAACTCCCACAACAGTGAAGAAATCTCTGGGGTCAGGGGGCACGAGGGACCTCTGAGAAGTGCCACAATGAGCTGCTGTAAAGCTCCAAGCTGTGGTCAGTCCTGGAGAGTGTGACCAGGAGGTGGCAGGCTCAACTCGTCCATGGATGGTGGCTCCTCTGCGGGAGGACAAAATAGCTCATGAGGTGCTTCTCACCCACCAAAAGGAGGCTGAAGAACTGAAGCTCTGGAGGAAGAGGGGGAAAAAAGAGAGAGTTTGACCTTTGAAAAGCAACCCCAACTTGGGAGAGATGTTCCTGCCATCGAGGCTGATGCTTGTCAGGGACACAGTCATGATCAACACTGGGACTGGTGTGGGGACAATGGCCAGGACTGTTTCTCTCCCCTCCTGTTATGGATAACACACAGGAATCAATGGAGAGGGGGAACACATCTGCATTTCCAGCTGTCCCTCCCCACCCCCAGCATCCTGGTCCCTGGGAGAGCATTTGAAACATTGCAATCGCTATAATTAGAAGTAACACTCACTTTCCAAGAGGAAACTGTGCAAAAGGTTGATTTCCTCTTTAATGCCATTTCAGATCTGCAGCTCCAGTGGTGAGGGGATTTGCTGAGCAGCATTCTGGATCACTAAGAAGAATTAAGAGTTTCCTCCCACTTCGTGGGGATTACTCTCTCCAGGTGCAAGATGCCAGGTCCTGAGGTGCAGAGGAGACTGTGCTGCTCTGTCCACTCCCTCTGCAAAGAGCAGGGGCCAGAGGCATTTCCATATCATCATCTCATCAACGTTTGCATTGCCCCCAAGGCTAATTAACACTGCTGCATGCAGCACTGACTTGGGGATGCCAAAGGCTTTGGGAACTTTGTCGCTGGAGCTTTCAACAGAGCTGCAAATCACAAGTAGGCTCCTTGTGATTCCATACAAGGAAATATTCACAACATACAACAAAAATAGCCTCCATCACTACACGTTATAATCACATCAGGGAGTCTCCAATCTCTGTAGCAGTAAATGATGCTCCCTCTCCTCACCCAGAGCACTCTGCAAACACCCATTAACCCTCCCCAAACCCAAGGATGGGCTGCAGAGACTAAGGCACAGACTTCAGCCAGCAAAAAAGCGTGGCAGGGAGTCAGCAGCAACGCCTGGACTGTAACAACCTCTTTATCTTCTCCGATAATCTCAGGAACACAAGCAAGTTTAGTTTGCCTTGTCCTTTGCAACCTTTCTGAGACCTTAAGGCCAAAAGAAGCTGCTACATTTTCTCCCCCTTCAGAGCTATTTTTGTGCTGAGCCCAGGAACTTGTGATGGATAAAAGCACCTGCAGAAAGGTCATCAGCCATAGCTCAAAATTATTCAGAGATAAGGAAGCTCCCCTTGGCAGAGTGCTTTGCTGCTTCAATCTCACCCTGTTGAAAAGGTTTTCCTGGTCTGTAATTTGAACTCATCTGCATTTTGCATCCAGATGTTGATCCTTGCTAAGCCCCACAGAGCTGCCTACTGCAGTAGAACTCAAGCACCACAATCAAATCCTTTTGATAAGCTAAAGGCAAAGGGCACTTTGATCTCTCAGAAAGACACAAGACCAGTTCCTGGAAATGCTCCTTCAGCCATGAGGATGGAGCCTTAAGAATTCCTGCAATGAACTTTCTTGCTCACATGCCCCAGTCCCTCATATAAATCCAGCAAATAAACTCAGATTCTCTTTCCAGCCACCACTGACACAAAGGGCATTTCAGTCAGACTCAAAATGGTTTTCTTAAGACAGAATTAGGCTCCGTTCCTTGATTTAAAAAAAATCTTAAAAATAATATTCCCAAACTTTTTCAGACAAGTAACCAGACAACATTTTTTCCACTCTTTAAATCCAAAGCCTCAGAAGTGAGCTGTGCCATCCCTGAGTCGTTTGTCACCTTTACCCTCCTCTGTACTGCCAGAATTAGACATAAGTGTGTGTCAGCCCAAGCTGCAAATCCCTCCTGCCTCCCCAAAAAACATCTGCAGGGCTGTGAGTGGGTTCTCTGGAAGCCGTGGCTCCCATACAAGGCAACTGGTCCCTGGCCAATGAAGGGCAGCTGGAAAGGCCTGACCAAGTAAGAGATTGACTTGGCTGAGCATCATTTAATTCTCTACAGGGGGGACAAAATATCCTCAGGTCACCTAAAAAAGTGAAATATCATGTCTCACTTATTTCCAAAGAGTGACGTGGTTTCTGTGTCATGCCTGTTCCCAAACAAGTAGAGAAGAAACTGTGTCTGGTGAGTTGAATGCCTTCCTCCTCCCACTGACTTCAGAGGGAAGAATGCCTTGGATGGATAAACTCTTCCACCAAACCTGCAGGTACCCTCGCCATGTAGCAAGCCTGAACCTCCAATCTAGGCAGGTCCAGACTGCTCTGCAGCAAGGCTGAGCATCAGCACCTGCCCAGAGAGGCTGTGGCTGCCCCATCCCTGGAAATGCTCAAGCCCAGATTGGACAGGGCTTGGAGCAGCCTGGGATAGTGAAAGGTGTCCCTGCCCATAGCAGGGAGTGGAAAGAGTTCAACACAAACCAGTGTGTGATTCTGTGATTCTATGATCAGCATCAGCCCATCCCCATCCCCATCCCCATTCCTGCTCCTATTCCAATTCCCATTCCCATTCCCATTCCCATTCCCATTTCCATTTCCATTCCCATTCCCATTCCCATTCCCATTCCCACCCCCATCCCCATTCCCATTCCCGTTCCCACTCCCATTCCCAGGCTGCAGCTGGCAGGCAGCTGCAGGACCCTGGGGACGCTCAGGTCACTCCACACCTGCCTGTGCAGACCTGGCCTCGCTGTGCTTGGAAAGAGAAAGGCAATGGCACACGTCAGGCAGATTAGAAGGTGACAAATAGATGGACAGGCAGACTGTCTTTAAATAGTCTTCATATTTTTGCCATGATATCCATCTGTGAGGGTTTAAATTACGAGCCTTACTTACAGCTTTGAAAGAATTTAAAATGCTTAAATCCTTGTTAAAAACTAAACTAACAAAGCTTGGCTGCATACTGCCCTTCTAATCCACAATGAAAGCAGTGCATTTGATTTGAAGGGCTACAGAGCTCTTACAGAAATGCCCTGCAAACTCTGAGCTCCAGCTAATGACCAGCCTGCTATAGAAAAGGTTTGGTGTCAGATGCAGATCCTGGCTGAAGTGAATCCATCAAAACTCCCCCATCCTTCTGAGCGGAGGATCAGATACTGGATGTGCAGTTTGTCCCATTTTGAGACACCTCACAAGCAGTAAATGAGATATTGAGGGCCCAGATGTTGGCAGGGATATGGAGAAATCCTCTCACTGCCTCTCACCCCGGGGAGTGCAGGAGAGAGCAGCAAGTCCCAGAGTTAAATGTTCCCAGCAGGACCAGCTGCCACAGCCCCCCAAGCAAGCCAGCCACACATCCTATGAGCTCTGCTCCCCCTCAGCCAGACACAAGGAGGATGTGTCAGGTGAGGCAGGTTCCCAAACCTTTGGAAAAGCCCTTTTGTAGGTGATAAAGTCCTGGAGAACACCTCCAGTTCCTGTTAGTTTTTATTTATCATCCTCTTTAAGACAGACAGACGGGTTAACTTCCACCCTCCCGCGCTGATCACATCCCGCTGTTTGCAGAACTGCACTGCTCGCAGGCAAGCCCCAAAGTTCCCAGCTTCCACCCCAAACCTGCAGCACGGCCAGAGCACCAGCAGGCCGGGCAGCAGAGCAGCTGTGACACCGCTGTCACCCTGCCACCGCTGCCACCCTGCCACCGCTGCCACCCAGCCACTGCTGCCACCCTGCCACTGCTGCCACCCTGCCACTGCTGTCACCCTGCCACCGCTGCCTCCCTGAGCTGCCTCTGCCTCCCCATCCCGGCTCCTCCAGAGCTGCTGGGCTCTGCAGGAAAGCTGCGGAGGTGGCTCTGCCAAGGAGGGTGAAAAAGGAATGGGATCCACCCCGGAGCAGGGGAGGCACACGGGAACATCCTCACCGGGGGAACACAGCTCACTGCCACATGCCGTGCCTGTTCCCCATCCCGCCTGCAGCTGCATCTCACTGCCGGGGGAAAAGCTTCTGCCTCCTGACTGTTCTGTTTATTCTGCTAAAGACCATAATCATTCTGCTGTTTGGGTTTGTTTGGGGAGGGTTTTTTTTAGCAGGCTCCTATTTTTGTGCGTTCGTGTGCTGCGCTCCCTCTGCTGGCTGGCTCGCCTGGGCTGGGGAGAGGCTCCGGGGAAGGAATCAGGGAATGTGAGAATCCCAGAAGAGTTTGGGTTGGAGGGGACCTTATGGCTCATCTCATTCCAACCCCTTGCCATGGGCAAGGACACTTTCCACTAAATCAGGTTGCTCCAAGCCCCATCCAAACCAGCCTTGAAAATTTCCAGGGGTGGGGAAGCGAAAAAACAAAGCCCTGCTCTAATTGCCTGTGAAAAGTAACATCACAAACCCTTCCTGGGCCCTGACTTGTTAAATATGAGTGTTAAGAGCTGAGAGTGGCATTCCTGTGTCAGCTTTACTCCTCTTGTGTGACAGCTTTACTCCCTATGGCCTGGGTAAGCAGAGTGCAGTCAACAAAGAGAAATGGGTGGCTTCAGCTAAAAATTCAGCTGATCTTTGTTTAGGATGGAGAAACTTTCACACTTGAACATCACATCAGCAAGGAGACAGGTCTGTTCTGCTGATGGTTTAGAGCTGTGGTGTGCAAAGCCCCTCAGCATGAGTAATTACACCCAGCACAAATGGCGAGCAAAAAACATGACAGCAGATCTTGAAAATGTTGATTAAATAAAACCTCCTGAAGGGCAGGAAGCATCTCATGAGGAGAAACAAGGAGATGCTTTCACAAGGAGTCGTCCCAAGCCCCTCATGCTTCATGGAGCATTTCTCACACACAGAACTGCTATTGGGAGGCTTGGAGCATCCTGCCCTTTCTGGAAAGCCCAGGGCTGTCCTGCAGCATTCACAGAGCCACTTTCATCATCAGAGGAGCAGAGAAATCTTTTGATGGACATTAACCTGAGAGCAGGGAGTTTTTCATCAACCCTATTCAGTAGGCAAGCCAAGAAACAGTGAGGGCTCTCAAAATCAGCCAAATAAAAGGCAAGACAACCCCCTGTATAGATATTTTCTTACTAAAACGATTAATAAACATCACACATTGCGTCAACCTCTGAAGGTCAAAGCAATCTTTTTCCCTAGTGGAAGCTCTCAGTGGAGGTTTTTGAGCTGCATTTTATGCCTAAATGTGCTTCTTTAATGAGTGCAATTTTACATCTGCCCAGGTAAAGCGCCTTGCTGTACATTTGCTTTTCTTCCATGGTTTTATTACACCTATTTGGCTGATGGTGCCCAGCCAAAAGAAATGAAAGATGCTGGGAAATAAAAACGGAGTTTCTGAAAGTGTTTGTCCTCATAATAAATTCAAAAGAAAACCTAAACAAAAGCAGGTTTATGAAGCAGCATGATTCAGTACCCATTTACTGAGATTTCACTGTACACCTTTTACTTATATAAAAAGGCATTTAAACATAAAAAAAAAAAAAAAAAAAAAAAAAAAAAAAAAAAAAGTATTATTTTGCTAGACAAGCTGTGACATGAAAAAGGAAAACAAGATGTCTGTGAACAGCCTCTGATACCGAGGCCCTGAGGGCTCCCTGCACTGCCCTGAAGCAATGGAGGGGAGTGGGGCAGTGAGAATGGGAGCAGAGAGATAACCCTGACACAAAATACCCCTCTGGGGCTGGGGAAACTGGGCCCTGCTCCATCCTGTGTTCCTTGAGCTGTGATTTCTCACCAGCCTTCCTGGAAAAAAAAATTTAAAAGATCATTTAAAACGTCTATATCTATACAAATATATGTGAGCTCTGTTTCTTCAGCATCCATGAGAAAACAATCATCTGTTCCCAGCGTTGCTCTCAGCCTGAATCAACAGCTGGGCAGGTGAGGATTCCTCTGCTGGCTCCAGCAACGTGTTAAATACAGAGGTTTTCCAGAGAGCTCTGCTGGGTTTTCATTTTTTTTTTTTTTTGAGTCTTATCATGTTTTATTTAGGAGATGTACTTACTTTAAGGGATTTGTGAGCTAGAAGGGGCTTTTTGCTGTCAAGAGCAGCATCACAAAGATTGGTTTTCTGCAGCTCTCATACCTTATTCCCTTTGTGTTATTGGTAATTATGTAATGTTGAAAGAACCTTAAGAAGAAGATGTAGGAAGAAATAATCTCTGTTCCCCAAGCCTACAGTTCTGAGTTACAGAAACAACAGTGAGTGACAGGTGGCAAAAGACAGATGGGGAGAAGGCTAAAAGAGATCTCTAATTCTATCAGTTTAATGAGTTCTTTCCTTATCAGCCTCAGTCCTTGTCCAGGTCTGCTAAGTGGTTTTTCTTAGAGATAGAATCACCACGAATTAGTGTGTGGCAGCTCCTTTTGTTACACAACTGAGCAGATTTTCAACAGTTTGGTCTCTGAAGAGCTGAGCTGTTCTCAAAGCCCAGCTGAGCTCTGCTGACCATCCACCCTTGTGCAGGAGGGGAGCCCACGGCTCTTGCACCCACCCAGGAAATGCCAGGGGTTCACAGGCTGCCTGCAAGGAGCTCTTGTCCAAGACTGCCCTGGGAAGCATCTCCCACTAGCCTAGGAAACAGTGCTTTGTGGGAAATCCATCTTTCCTTCCTTTGCAGAGGTGTTTTCCATGGGGGAGGGCAGTGCACTGCACTGGAGCAGTCCTTGTCCTTCACTTCTCTGCCCAAGGAAAGCACCTGGGGAAAGCCTTGGCCCCAGGGCTCTTTGGTAACCTCTAAGGTGGTGCAGAGCAAGGATCTCATTTGTCTCATTTTTACCATTGTGAAAACCCGAGTTGTTTCACCTTGGACCACAGGAATACCAGGTGCTGACCTCCACCTGGGAAACTGGATAAACACTAAACCTCAATGTGCAACTGTTTATGGAATTTAATTCTCAAAAAGGCCACTTCCAGCAGAAAAGAGAAACCTTGAAACTAAAAGAGCCAAAGAGCAGGTGCACCTTGTTTATTAGGCAAGGATACTTCTTTCTCCAGCATATTTGGAATTCAATTGTGTTTTATAAATTGCAGATTTAAAATGTGACTATATTTATTCCTCCTTGTCTTGTCCAGAATATTTTCTCACTGATAAAAACCTGTTTTGCTACAGAAGACAGAGATTGAAGCCATGTTTTGCCTGGAAGACAGAGGCACACATCACATTTCACATTTCACATTTCACATTTCACATTTCACATTTTACATTTCACATTTCACATTTCACATTTCTCATTTATGAGGAGAGGTAGGACAGGTGCCACTGAAGCAGGGATCCTTTGAGCCACGCAGCTGAGACCTGGGATTTTTCCTTCTGATATTCATCCCTCTGATGCTTAGGTGACAGCAGGAAAATTTATTTCAGTTTTGTAGCAGGAGCTGAGAGAATTGATGCATTACTGCGTTCGGAGATTTAATACACACCAACAGGCGCTGCTAAGTCTGCACTGGCTCTGATTAAATTAAATACTGTGGAGTCAGTCTCCTGAATTTCTGTTCACAAATAACAAACAGAGTGAAGGTGGGAACCTGCATTTTGTTATAGGCTCACCAATATAACATTGTAATGAACCATTTATGAGCAGCCTTATGAATAACTATTTTACTCTGGGTTTGGATTTAAGGGCAATGAGAGAAATTTAAGATTTTCCAGCTTCATGCAGCTACTGACCTGAACTCAACTGCTTAAAAGCTGTGTAGATTAGCTGAAAAGAATCTGAGCTACATTAGCTACACAGGAAAAGAGACAGACTTAGACTGTGTACAGAAACACAAGCACTTCATTGAAAATATGCAAAATACAGATATAGATATGTAGATATCGATATATACATAGACATGCACACTCTGTAGGTGCACCCCTATGTATTATACGTGTGCAGTTATTTTTAAAGTTATTCAAATCTGTGGCAAACAAGTGTCTGGAGCAGAAACTGTTTTCATTTGCAGCAGCACACGCGATGGCAGCAAGGCCGTCTGCTGAGAAACCACCCCCTGCACCTCCTGGGGAGCAAAGAGCCTTTGAACCTGCACACCACATCAAGAGGGAGAGGAAAATAACACGCCAAGGACCTCAATAAACACGGATTATCTTGTTTGCTGTAATCACTTGGAAATGGCCAAGGCAGTTCCCCCGGAGTCAAGTGCTTTGCCCTGTTTCTATAATAACACCTCCTCGTGCGCTGCCTGCTTCCCACATGATGTGTCCCCAGTGGAACAGGACTCTCAGGAGGTGGGGCCCTCACCAGACAGCTCAGGAAGGCTTCAGAAGTTTCAGTTCCTGAGCAGGTTTTGCAACAGCAGCACTCTGCAGCTGGAGGGGACGGGGCTGGTTGGGGATTTTTGGCTCAGGAGGAGCTCACGGAGCTCCCCGGGCTGTGCATCCCCACGGCTGCCCCGGCTCAGGGCAGCTCAGGGGTGTCCAGGAGCACTGCCAGGAGCACCAACCCTCCCTGGGGATCCATCCCCCTCTCAGCGCCCAATGTCATCCTCAAAACCACTTCCTCCTCCTCGTCAGCACATCCTGTGTGAGTTCCTGTGCTGTTTTGTAAGAGCAGCACAAATGAAAGGATTCCTCATTTATAGAAAGCCTTTCTCTGTCTTTAGCAGCTTTTCTTTCAAATCTACTTACAAAATCCCTCTTTAAAGCATTTTTCTACCAGGTTTTCTTGTTTCTTTTCTTTTTTTCTTTTTTTTTCTTTTCCCCTGGAATTCAGAGTATTTTTTCTCTACAGTCAAAACCCTTTTCCTCACTTTTTGCTGGTTTTTTGGGGGTTTTTTTGGTGTTTTTTGGGGTGGGGGGTTTGAGTTTTGGTGGGTTTTTTGTTGGGTTGTTGTTGTTGTTGTTGTTGTTGGGTTTTTTTGGGTTTTTTTTAATGCAATTACTGTTAACATAGAAGCCCCAAGATTCACAATTTCTGCTACAAAACACACGTACAGCACAGCAAAGCTTTTAGGTCGTGCACAGGAATAAATTTTTCACTGAAATCACTTACTGATCTTAATAACCACAAACATTATTGGCTTTATTTCAAATAGAAATTAATTTCCTTTCCATCTTCATCCCCAAATCCACCGTGAGAAGCTAATGTACTCAGAGTCATCTACAGGCACCATGCACCACTCCCACTGTGGTTGGGATGCCACTCCCTCCCACAGGAACATAAACTGCTGACTCAAAGATCCAACTTTAACACTGCTTTAATGAATCCTAAGTTGAGATAAGTCAGAATTTTCTGGCAGTTTTGGCAGAAATTTATCTTCCTATACACTCAATTAGATTATTTTAGTCTCGGTTAAACCACTGTCTGCCTTCCATTGTGTGTTATAAAACATCCAAACACCCTAAACTTTCTTCTTTTCTATTAATCTATGAATTAAATCAATTTACCTTCCTGCTAGCCATGTTCCTCAGGGTACAGCTCTAAGCAGAGCCCAGCTGAGGCAAAGGCAGACTGTTTACACTTCCCAATATTCCTCTGCTTAGAACATGTTATTCTCCATGGCCTGTTGGCTTCTCTGTTCAGAGTCAAACCCATTTTCTCAGTCTCTCTTGTTATTAAGAACATTGCCCATGTAACAATCCCGAGGGTCTGCAGCACAGACAAATTCAAGGCTCGTTCACACCATGGGGATCAAACAGGTTTGTTCCTCCTGACCAGCAGCATTTCCTGTGATAATAATAGTTTCTGGTTATCACAGACTGCCACATATTTACTACAAATTCCAGTTTCTGAGAACAAAACGAGTGTGTCTCAGGCTGCCCCTCGTGTGAAACTGGGCAGGTTTGGTTCAGATGACGTGGTGAAAACAACCTCAGCTGCCAGAGTTCATCCATGGGTTTGTACTGATTCTCCCCGTGTCCTTCCCCTCACCACATTTAAGCCATCATATCTGTGTTTAATCCACCCTGAGTATAATTTTCACCTGTGGCCACCTTGTTTTAACCTGCAGTCAGCAATGTTTCACCCTGAGGGTTGGGACCAGGAGCTGAACTGCAGGTTTATTCTGGAATACTGCTGAGACTCCAAGGAATCTGTGTCAGGAGCAACCAGCTAAACTCCACAGCAGTCTGTGTCACACAGACTGTCTGCAGAAGCTGTTCACCTCAGCCTGTCTCCTGGGGCTCTCTGCTGGGATGACACCCTGCCTGTGAGCCCCTGTGTGTCACAGAGCTGTGCTGGGAGCCTGGGCAGTGCTCCCCAGCTCAGCTGTGTGTCAGCAGCAGCAAGGCACGAGCAAAGCTCCCCAAGCCCCAGATTTAATGTGGGTGCTGAGTCTGCAGCCCTTAGTCAGCTAATTACTGTTTGTGGCCTCAGTAAAATGAAGATTGTGCTATTTGGGATCTTCCCAGGCCCTTTACAACGATCCCTTGGTTAATGTTTGTGGAAGGTTAGATTGTGTAGGAGACTTTTTGAGCACCGTATGTGTATCAAAGCAGTATTGGGATTTCTTGATCTCCTGAGCCACAGATATCCTGTGGCTCATTCCTTCTCTGTTGTTCTCAGACAGAAGCAAAGCACAAAGGCAGCATCTCTGTGCTTTTTGTCCTTGGCAAGACCATGGCAGCCCCTCGTGGCTTTGACTCATGCCCTCAGCTCCCACTGCAACTGGGATGGCCACTGGTGACCTCAGCACTTAGACTGGGATTGAAGCACAGTTCCAGGAATGCTGCCTGGCCCAGCTTCCCCACTGCTCTGGACTGGGGAGCTGTGCTGACTTGCTCTGCCCAGCACCTGCACACACAGTTTCTTCCTTAAATTTTGGGTTGGTTTCAATTCCTGCCTTGGAATTGAGCAGGGATACGGATCTCTCAGGAGGCTCTTGGACAAGCTGACATGGTCTGAGCTAGTCAAACCCCAGCAGACTTTCTCTGTGGTCCCTGAACATTTCCAATCTCCTTGTTTTATTGTGCAGTGAAATTATTCCCTGTTAATTGTGCTTCTGCTGCAGATATTCTGCTTGTACCCAGAGACAGCTTTTCTCAGAACTTGAAAATATTGTTCTTCAACCAACTGAATTGCATTTTGAATCTCATGAGTGGCAGGGACTAAGTACACTGTGCCTGTAATGCCCCATCTGTCCTCTCTGAAGCTGCACAGAGCACAGCCAGAGGACCTTTGGGCTCATGAAACCTGAACTAAAAATAGTAATTACTGGAAAACAAAGGGGACAACCTGACCCCGCAGCTGGCAGCCTCGGCACAACAGCAGTCATGTGTAATTGCCTGCAGATTTCTGAACTACACTTGAGAGCAGCTTCCAGGAGCTTCCAAGTAGAGATCCACATACAGCTCTGACAGATGGTTCCTCCTTGCAGGAGAGGGCTCCTCAGACTCTTCAATCCCCACCCCAAATACAGACTAGGCTGTCTGGCATATTGCAGCTCAACTAAATATCCCAAGTGGGCCAGAGCCGACTCTATTCCCTGACAGCAGAGGATTTGAAGAGAACAGTGAAGCTCCAAATAACCCTGATGAAATAAGATTGGGTCACTATAAAAGTGGTGGCCTGTGTGGTGGTAGAAATCCCAGTGTAGATCAGGGTCCTGTATCATCTGGCAGTGAATAGATATCCTGCAATTCTTGCAGAGAAAACGGGCATAGCACAAGAAATGACAAAGATTTGAGTTTGTGAGGCTTAAAGGACAGATCAGCATCAAAGCCACAAGCAAGCTGTCCATATCTGAGACTGACAGCAATACCTTTATTCACTGGCTGTCCTAAAGGAGCTATTGACACCCTAAATTAGTACTAAAGTCAGTTGACCTCTTCTACCCACTTCGTTGGCCAGATGACCTTTGTATTTTATCATGTAACTCCTACCAGGTAATTCAAAAAACCTCTGTCCTCATACACAAATATCATTCTCTCTTCTTCTTCCTCTCTTTTTCCCCTTTAGGCTGCTTTGCAAAGCACAGCTGCAGTAAAGCTGACTTCAAGACACAGAAACTCACAGGGGACTACTGCTAAACCAAAAGCATCCCTCTGTCTAACACAACCCAAAAGAGGGCAAGGTATGTGGTGTCTGCAGAGCCCACTGCTGAGAAGATGAAAACCATGCTGGCCTCCCACACCTCTGTGGAGATCAGTTACTTCCCAAGCCAAGCCTAGCACAGATAAAGAGCAAAAGAAAGAGGCTGGGGTTGTCAGGCTGCTCAGAGCTGCAGAAGCCCAAAATGTCCTTGGAAGCTGAGATTCTGCTCTCAGGATCTGAGGCTAAGTTAACCAGCAGAGGATCTCTCACCAGGGATCCGGCTGCAGCAGTGAGAGGCAGGGCTAATGCACACAGTGAATGCACAGGCTGGTTCAGCCTATCCCAAAATGTCACTTTTCAGATGTTGTCTGCATGATTAGAACCAGGAAGAGCAGAAATAAAAAAGATATTCCATTTTTCACAGCGTGTTCAAGTTTATCCACAGCTTTCCTTGGGGGGACACCCTCTAATCCAACACTAAATGGAGGGAAAACATTCCAGTGATTATCACAGACGCTTGCATGGGGCAAAATCCTCTTGCTTGGCACTAGAGAAGAAAAAGAAATTTGAAATGGAATTTTGTACCGCAATCCCATGGTCCCTTATGCCAGGTTTGAGCACGAGTGGATCATTTAGCAGGACAAATTCAATCCAGATCGTGCCTGGGCACACAATGACGTTTCTGTTGGATTAGGCAGAGCTCACAACACGGCGTTTGTGCTGGCTGGATGCCGGCAGCAGGAAGAAAGACAATATCTAATCTGGCATAAAGCCTACCAATACAGACCTCATGTCACAACTTCTTGAACAATTTTGAATGGGATCAGTGCTGTGGGTTGTGTGGTCTAGGATTTTGTACCCAGGAGCCCTAAAGCCAGGTTTCCTGTTTCATCAAACTAGGGCCATTTTTTGCTGTGCTTGTGTTTCTCCATAAAATTTTCTCTTATTTATGAGAGACCCTTATCCCATTTGAGTCCTTGCTGTAACCCATGACCGTGCTGTCCTCTCTGTAACACGTATTCAGGATCTCCCTCACAACAGCCTTTCCCAGTTGCTCCTGCAGATTTGTGTGCGCGTGTAATTGTGTGTAAATTTTGTAAAACAAACATCCCAGCTGTTTGCTCGCCTGGGCCAATGGATGCCCCTGAGCTTCACTGCCTTGTGCAGTTGCTCTAATGCTGCCCAGGCAGCCATGGGAACTGTCAGTGCTGGCCTCTCAATCCAGCTCCACAATGGTCATTAGTGGCATCTGATTTCTGAAGGGACCTTCTTCTCCAGTGCAGAACTCAGGCTGGAAAGGCTGTGCTTGCTCTCATTCCCAGAAGGTGCTGTTTTCTAAGAAAACTGACAGAGTGCCAGGCTGGCATTCCCTGAGGAACTTGGAAGAATCTGCTCTCTGAGCTGTTTTACCTGCTGACACTTCTCATCCAGGCAGTTTTACCAGAGTAATCCCCCTAATTTATGGCTGCAGGCTGGAGTTTGTGTAGTCTTTGGGAGAAAACTTATACTGGAAAAGTTGATTATTTTAGAACCCTCAGCCTCAAGGAAGATATTTTCCCCTAATCCTAAACTAAGTGATATCATACTTGGCTAGTGCTGTAACCATGGTACTGCAGTTATTTATGACTCTGAAATTAATGCTATAGTTAGCAACAGTGGAACAGGGTTTCTTCTATGCTACTGTCCAAGTGCTTCCCTCCCCCAGCCCGAGGCTATGCTGGAAAGCAAGACAGAAAGTCTCCAAAGGGTCTTTAATTTGCAGTAAACAATGTCAGCTTTTGCTGATTTCCAAAACTTGGCAACACACGAGTGGATATGTACAAAGATGCGTCCTCTAAGCAAAACAAAGCACTTGGCTATGTTTTTATTGATCTTGTTTTGTGAGGAGATTTATTTGGGTTTTTGTTTGTTTTAGTTCTTAAAGTAAATGTTAATTTCTGTGAAAGGACCTGGAAATCCAGTGTGCAGAGCCAGGGCTGGCAGGAGGACGGAGAACTTGGTTGGACACTGCACATCAGCTCCAGCATCAGGGAATCACCACGAGGGCACAGAGGAGAGGTCAGCTCTTATGTCTGGGATGCTCTGGAAGTCACCTCCTGGAAACGGATAGCCTGTGTATACAAGATATCTGGGGACCAAACCAACATTATTCCAGCCTGATCCCCTCTGCAAAGAAATCCCAGAGGAAGTTGGGGGAAATCCAGCAAAGTAGAACAGAGGAAACACAGAAAACCACACAATGCTGAATCCCTTCTGGTCAAAGTTCCCTGCTCCCACAGCACAGATCCCTGTCAGGAATACTCACAGCCATATCCTGAGGGGCAGATGACAGCCTGGGGACCCAGGCACCTCTCTCTGCTCTTGGAGGGGACTCGTGCCAGCAGCAGTAGCCTCTGCATGCCTGACACAGTGCATCACCTCCCAGTCAGGGAATGAAGAGAACCATAAAACAAAACTGCAGTAAAAGCACTGAAATAGAAATAGAGAGGGCAAAATGCAAAAGGAAAAAAAAAGAAAATGGAGAAGAAAGGAGAGACATAGCCGAGCATGAAGATGTGATGGGATTCTGCTCTGAGATGCAAAGGCAGCCCATCCTCTGACCCACAGCTAGAGGCAGTTTGAGTGAATTAAGCTCAGGTCACAGCCCATCCTCAGTGCCTGCTCTGGGACAGCAGCCTGGGGTGCAGATACAGCACAGCATTGTTGGACACTTGTGCCCCTACACTTTGATGTAAGGGTCTGGCTTCATGTCAGCTCTGCTACCTGGATTAACCTTTTTATGCTGCCTCTGAAGAGCAGTTAACAGAGCAGTCTAATTCTGCTTATGCCAAGAATAAGGAGGATCCAAGTCATCAGCCCCCAGTTTAGGACTTTCCAGATACTCTGGCCTTCAGCCCAATCTGATTTACAAGTTGGTGGAAGAAAGTCTCAGGGCCTTCACTGAGAAGTAGATAAGCATTCTGAGAAAATTTATTGGGTGAGAATGTAGCATTTATTTGGGGTTTCAGTTTTATTTTGGTTTACAGTCTAAACTTCCAATTCCCAGAGCCACAATTCTCCCACTGCCTTCATGGGATTTATAGTGGAGTCACTTGACCGGGTTTTGCTATGTCTAACGTGTTTCTTTATTTTTTCCTTCTTAAATTTTTTCTCCTTTTGACCACAGGCAAAGCAAATAAATCATCTGACATCGTGCCAGCAAACTGCCACCGGCACTTTGAGACTGGAGGAGTTTCTCCTGCCCCAAAAGAGCTTTAAAAAAACACTGGCCGATAACTTGGACGGGGTTCAGGTATGTTTGTGCACATACCAGCAGTTAAACTTATTTCTTTTACTATCTTATCTGTCCATTTCTGGTTTTAAAGGGGAGGAAGTTTGGCAGGCAAGTTACTCTTGGAATGCACTCAGTAAACCATGGGCAAGAGAAGTGAAGAGCATAAACAGAAATAACCATAGGTACAGCAGCTGGGAGCCTGACTGCTGGCTTCTATTCCTGGCCTTACCCATGACTCAGTTGGTGACCTCAGAAAGCCCCTTCACCCCTCCATTCTCCAGCGTTCTCACAGGCAGAATCACCCACCCCACGGGTCACCCCAGGCAGGGGGACCCTGTGTCCTCCAGATGAGGATTTTACAGGAAAAGTCCCGTCCTACTCCCTCTGGCAGCCCCAGACCCCTCCACCACGCAGGATCAGGACGTGGTGCCTCCCTCCCCGAGGGGAGCTGGCAACTTTAACCGAGTGCATTTTGTGAAGGAAAAGCACTATAACAAAATGTTGCTAATTTTAGCCTGACAGCATACAACACATTCCTGCTCTGGACGGAGCTCTGCTATCAGCCAACTTAATTATCCAGTACCTTTGCCCAGTTCCCTCCTTATTAATTGTGGCCAAAGCACTCGGCAAGGCCAATTTGCTGCTTGCTCTCCATTTCTCCTCGAGCAGGACCAATTCCTTGACAGCTGGACCGTGAGACTGCCACGCTGGGCACTTTCTGCTCCCCCTCCTGTGCTTCTCCCCCAGCAGCTGTAAACACATCTCTCTCCACTTTGTTCCTGCCCGCCTGCAGCACATTCCTGGGATGCTAATGCCAGACTGGGACGGGCAGTGCCATGGCTGGGGCAGGATGGAGCTTCAAACCCCCTGGAATGGGGCTGCTGGAAAAGCAGGCTCTGTTCGTGCAGGAAAAACTCCTCAGTGGTGCTTGGGAGCCTCCTGCCCCGGCTGGTCCGAGGGATGTCCCTCCATCCTCAAACCCGAGGCTCTGTCCGTGGGGTACAGCCGGGAGGGACACAGGCACGACCAGGAGAGCTGAAATAAAACTTAGAGAGCCCCTCTGCGTGCATCGGGAGCAGCAGCCGCACGAAGCCATCCTGGCTCTATCTAATTTCTGTATAAAAACAGGAAACTGCCCCTCCCTTCGCCAAGGCAGAGGGAGAGCTGCATGGCTTGCATCTGTCTCACCGAGAAAAGGGGCGGAGGAAGGAGCAGACAGCTCCCTTCCTCTTCTCCCGGAGCGTGTCACAAAGAGGATGCATCAGTCAATTTGTTCCTGCGATATTTTTAAGTCTGTCCCCAGGACAGGTGTTAGAAAACAGTGAGAAGAGTTCAGAGCTCAGAGCAGACAGGCTCAGACCTCTCCTCGCACCCATTTCCAGCAGGAGAAGCAGAGTGGGGGATTGGTACAAGCAGCAGGGCAGGGGTGTTTCCCCAAAATACCCCGGGAATTTCAAGTGGGGACTCTGGTTGAAGTTCAGTTTGGGCTTAGGGCTGCTGAACCCCAGTGCCACCTTATGTTAGTGACCTGGAGGAAATGAATCCTCACACACAAGCCTGCCTGGCCTCCCCTCCTCCTCCAGCTCTCACAGCGGGGAAAGCCGAGACTGATTCAAGACTGAGCAAAAATAAACTCTTTCCCTTCAGAAACGGTGCTTCCCACACTGAACCAGGCTTTCTGAGGCAGGGGAAGGCTCTTACTTCTGACACTTAATTCTACGGTGAAAATATCTTAAGAGTGAAGGGATGTCCTCTGCCCCACATCCACTACAGAGAGAAGAGGGGAAAATGAGAAAGTATGTATATTCTCACTGTTTTTCTTCCCCTGGATTGAGGGAAATTTACTGTCATAACTTTGGAATCCCATCTTTTCTCAGGGCACAGCACCCTGCTCTCCTTTACTCCATCTTCTCACCGTGTCTTAGTGATGTAAGATGCCAATATAAATCCTGCATCTCAACTGTGTTTGCTCTGGCATTGCAGGCAATGTGAATCAGGCTGTAATCAAAGCTTTCCTCGTTTCAGTGTCAATGATATCAATGAGAAATAAGGATTGTATGGTGCTAAACCAGAAACCACATACAAACACAACTGTTCTGCATGTCAAAGTTGTTCTCAGCTTAGCATATAAGTGAGAAACCTCAAAATCATGACCAGCTTTTTCTGACAATGACTCCTGGATGATGCTGTGATAAAGGAAATATCAGGGTGATATTTGTTCACACATTTATAACCATCATTTTCTTTGTCTGACATCTTGTAGTCAGCAGGTCATGAACTCTGTGTACCAAATGATTTAGAGATGAGGAGGCAATGGAGAGATGCTCTTCATGCAAGTACAATAAAAAAGGGAGAATGTAGCTCTCGGGGTAGATGAAACAGCTGAGAATATCTTTATCTTCGCCTTTTGGGCAAAGTATTTTCTTTTCATGACAGACACTTGACTTCTCAAACCTTCCTCTCAAATACACTCTTCTCATCTCTAGACATCAGCATCACCTTTCCCCAGCAGCCAAAGAGTGGAGACTTCCCATGGGCTCTCCACACACCTGCAGGAGCTGTTCCACCTGCCTGGGCACTCTTGTACAGGGACCAGACAAACCGTGCTCCTTTTTACAGCTGGAAGATCTCCAAAGTGTCTCTCAATTCCTGTCTGTTCCAATCTGCTGTGATAGTTCCAAAACATCTGTGACTTTTCAAAATGTGGTCCAATTTTTGCCACTGTCCATCTTGTAGCCAAGGAAAGGGCACATCTGCCCAGATCTCCTCTGCCTGGCTTGATTTCAGCCAAAAGTAATCAGAGGAGTCCAACCACCTCAGCTTTGTCCTTATTGTCACCACTTCTCTCTGACGTAATGAGGGTTCAGCCACCTCCCAAACAGTGATGAGAGATTGAGAGAAAGTCTGTAGCTCACTGAGATGCTCAGGTGACAGCTGCAGGGGTAATATGGACTTTAGTGCCCTCCAAGGCAGTATCAGTTTGTGCCACCCAGCAGCAGAGCTGAGAACTTGCAGTGACTCCTTCAAGAGCAGTATCTTTACACCACCACAGGCAGGCTTTGGGACCTTTAACTCCATCTGGAACATCAGCACTGGCTCTTTTGGCCAAGATTTCTGCCAAGCTCCTTCTCCCTGCCCACCTCCTCCCACCTTGGCTCTGGAAAGGAAAGAAGCAGCTCTGGGAGCTGCAGAATCTGCAGTCTGGCTTTCCGCAGGCTGGCGCCTCTGGGGGGATCAGCCTGGGTGCCTGCAAGGGCACAAACCCTGACTCCAGCTTTTCCCACGGTCTGGGCATCAATCAAATGTCAGCTCCAGTGGATTCTCCAGTGTCTAATAAGGTCTGACAGCATGTGTTGGTTTTTCTCACAGCTGCAGCCCTGGCTGGGTCATTCTTTGCCCAGCTGTTTGTAGTGGCAGGAGTTCAGCTCTAACCATTCTCAGTTTTTGATAGAACTGGACAAAAGGTTAAGAAGTTTTTGAAGAGAATAATTTGGAAGAACATGAGTAGACTGATATACAGTGTGATTGCATAAGCTCTGTTACATTAGGAACCAAAATAATCAACCCTTTTCTCTCTAAATGGGATAGAATTTAAAGACTGAATGCTGAGCCTGGTAGTACAAAATCCTCTTTTAAACTTTGCTCCACGACCTGCAGACACACTCCAGAACTTCAAGTTGCTGCTTTATCTTCAAACTTGAGTACAGGAGAGGCGATCTTTGCACTTCAGGTCCCTGTGGAAGAAACATGACCCCAAGCAGAATGACTCTTGAGTCAGCCTGTGAGCAGTCCTGGGGAGCCACACAGATATGCAGGTTTGTAGCACAGCTGATAGCTAAGGCAGAGATTGGGACTGGAAATGTGTCTCTGACATTCCACAGGAAGCTTTAAGGCCTTAAAGGAGTAAAAAGGCTGTAAAGAGTGCACAGGTACTTCTCACAAGGGAATAAATTAGTTGTGGTGAGACTGCACAGCTCAAACCAGGTATTCTGCAAAGACAGTTCCACCACTGAGATACACAGGGTGGATTTAAGTCCTGGAGCAGGGCTGGTCTCCAGAGCAGCTCTGCTTCCTGCAGCCTCACGTGCCAGCTCTGTGCACACACAAGAGCATCACCTCAGCGTGTCCCCAGCTGCCCTCTGCAGAGGAGCTGCACATTCAGGGACAGGGTGAACGTGACCTTTACAATCTCAGCTCTGACAAGCACTTCCTGCAGGGTGACAACAGAGAGTTGCTTCTCCTCTGCCTCTCACTTGGGCTGTAGAAGCTCAAGGACTGTTGTTTTCTCAGAGCCCAGTGCCAGGAGCATCTCTTTTGGTCCCTCCAGTCTGAATATGCACTGCTGTTTGGAACGCTTTAAAAGACCCAGGTAGCTGGTGGGGGAAAGGCTTTCCTAAAGCAAAACGTCCCTCAGGCCTTCATCCATCCATCTTCATCACCTGCCAACCTCTCAAGGAACGAACAAGCTGGAAACCCCTGGAAGGGATCAGCCCATTCTGCTGTTGCAGCAGATACTGCAGAGCACCTTGGAGATGGGATTGAGCAAGAGCTGACAGGATTTCTCCAGTAAATTGTGTTTTGCAGACCCGTTGGGAACCTTGCTGTATCTCAGTCCTGACACAGGCTGGCTTGTCTCAGTCATCAAAAGAGGCCTCCTGCTCCTCAGCATCCTGCCTGGAGTTGAGTTCTCCTTGAAGAGGAAAACCAGCTCTGCAGGTGCTGGTGTTGTGCTTACTGCTCCTGCAGCCTATGGCAGAGCTCACCTCTGCTCACCTAGCACCTCCTTAGGAACACAGAATCAGAATGAAACAGAATTGTTTGGGTTGAAAAAGCCCTCTAAGACCATTGAGTCCAACCATTACCCCACGACTGGCAAGCCCACCACTAAACCATGCCACCAAGTGCCACATGCACAGGGCTTTTAAATTCCTTTGGGGATGGTGACCCCACCACTGTCCTGGGCAGCTTGTCCAATGCTAGACAAACTTTTCTGTGAAGAAATTTTCACTTATATCCAATCTAAACCTCCCATGGTGCAACTTGAGGCTATTTCCTTTTGTCTGTTGCTTGTCCCCTGGGGAAAGAGATCAACCCCCATCTGGCTACAATCTCCTTTCAGGGACAGTGAGAAGGTCCCTCCTGAGCCTCCTTTTCTCCAGACTGAGCGCTCCCAGCTCCCTCAACATCTCCTTGTGTTCCAGACCCTTTCCCAGCTCTGTTCCCTTCTCTGGACACGCTCCAGCACCTCAATGTCATTCTTGTCAACCAAACACCGGTTTTGAGGCATGACCCCAGCAGATCCCAGCAACAGGGAGGGCAGTCACTGTCCTGGTCCTGCTGGCCAGGTCTGAGCCTATTTAGCAACACCAGCAGAAGATGAGGTGAAGCACCGAGGGAGTGCCCAGCTCTGCTGTCAGGATTTCCTCCCGATGTGTCCGTCGGGTACCCGAGGAGCCGGCAGCAGCTCCCGGGATGGTGCGGCTGCCCCGCGCTCCTGGGCTGGAGCTGCCCCGCACTGCAGCGGGTCTGCTCCCCGGTCCCCTTTCCCTTATCCCTTCTCCCCTCTCTCCTCTCCTCGTCTCCTCGTCTCCCGTCTCCCGTCTCCCCTCTCCCCTCTCCCCTCTCCCCGCTCCGCACACGCTCCTTTCCCGGGGCGATCGGCGGGGGCAGGGAGCAGCCAGAGCCCCGCCGAGCTGCCGGGGACCCCCGCACCGCCGGTGCGTCCACAGGCCATGGGGACCCCCCCGGGCCGCCGGGGATGCCCGAAACACTGGGACCCCTCCGGGCCGCCGGGGATGCCCGGACCGCCGAGCCCTCCCGAGCTCCGGGTCCCCCGCTCCGCCGCCGGCCGCGCTCCCGGCGGAGTCGGGCGGCACCTGCGGGCAGGTCCCGCTACTGCAGCGGCGGGAGCGGCTCCGGTGCTCCGGGGGCACCGGCACGGGGGGCTCCGGGCAGCGTCTCCGCCCCCGCTGTCACCGTTCAGCAAAGACACGGCTCCGCCGAGGCTGCCGCTGTCTCCTCGGTGCCTCCGGGCGCGGCAGGATGCTGCCGGTCCTTCCCCGGGAGCTCTCCAGGCTGGCACGGGGGGGAAAGCAGCTTTCCAGACCTGCAGCAGTGTTCCGGGATATTGATGGCAGCATTTCCAATTGCTGGGAAAGATGCGAGGCCGAGCTGCTGCACCCTGAGCACCCAGTGCTGCTGTCTGTTCACTGACAGACTCACTGTGCAGGGGATTTGGAAGCTCCAAGCATTTCCTCACAATCCACACTCTAAAAAAAAAAAAAAGAGGAAAAAAAAAGATTTCTTATCATCATCTGAAAGGACAGAGTGGATGGAGAATCACAAGGAAACACAAGCACAAATGATAGAATCCTGGAATGGTGTGGGTTGGAAGAGACCTCAAAGCTCATCTCATTCCAACCCCCTGCCATGGGCAGGAACACTTTCCAATAAACCAGGTTGCTCCAAGTCCCATCCAACCTGGCCTTGAACAGTTCCAGGGAGGGGCAAATGTTCACGGGAATATCTAAAAGTCCCAAATACACACTAAAAAGCAGTTCCTGAAGACGTGGGAGCCTGTATGGGCATTTTTGAGCTTCCAGTTAAATGATTTGCTAAAGAAAATCGTGAGGGCTGGTGGCCCGGTCACACAGCAGGAGGGAGCAGACTGGCAGTCACAACTCCACACTGGAACTGCTCTGAAGATTTGCAGAGCTTGCAGCCAGAGAAAGGACCCTGCTTTGTCCACAGAGGTCCTGGGGCAGGTCCTGCCTGGGTGAGAGGGGTGTAGATCCCGCTGTGCTGAGCTGGATGGGTGAAAAGAGCAGAATCCAGAGTGCTGGACAGGGCAGGTTGAAAATGTGGGAGGCATTCAGGTCTGTGTGATGCCCCAGTGCAGAGGCAGAGCGATTCAGCTCAGAGATGCTGCTCGCATGGGAGGGGGTCGGGGTGGAGTTTTCACTGCAGGAGTCACACTTGGGGCCTATTTTAAACACGTCCCCCACGTCGCCGAGTGCACGTCTCAATAGATTGAAATAGATGGCGGTTTGATCATTGTCTCTCCCAGGGAAATGGTTTTTAATGAGGTTTTAAATAATAAAGTGGGATAATTTCCCTGGCTGGCAAGATCATGAAATTTTTATGCCTCCTTTCTCTCCCAAAGTTTTATCACCCTTTATTTTTAGTGATGTATAATCCCTGCTTTTGAGGGAGGAAAAAAAAAAAAGGCAGAGAAATCACTGACATGGGGAAAGCCACTCCTGGGCTGGGAGCCTTAGGTGGGAAGCAGTCTGGGGGAAGCTTCACAGACAGCCCTTCCCCACCTCCTGGGGATGGGAGAACACTCCAGGGGGACAGAGGGGATCCCCAGTGTTTGTGCAGGGTGCCAGTATTGGGTGCACGATGCAGGTGCTGTAGCTGGGTGTAAGTACTGTGTGCAGGGTGTGAATGCTGGCAGCCAGCCCTGGGTATGTGATGCTGATGCAGGGTGTAGTACTGGGAGCATGGTGCTGGTACTGGGAGCATGGTGCTGGTACTGGGAGCCAGCACTGGCTGTGTGATGCTGGGTGCCAGTAGTGGGTGCATGGTGCTGGCAGTGCACAGCACTCGGTGCACGCTGCTGGTGCTGGTTATCAATAGCGGGGCACGGCGCTTGTCCTGTGTGCCAGTGTTTGACACCGGGTGCCGGTGCAGGGTGCGAGCACTGGGCACGGTGGGTACCAGCACTGGTCCGGTGATGCCGGGGCACAGCGGCGGGTGCCTGGTGCCGGCGCTGGGGCAGGGCCGGGGCCGTGGGCGGTGCGGGTGGGTGTCTGTGTGTGTGTGTGTGCGTGTGCCGTGAGGAAGTGCCAGGGCTGCAATCGCTTTCGGAAGTGGCCGGCGGGGCCGGGCCGGAGCCTGCGCAGTGCCGCCGCCGCCGCTCGGCTCCCGCTGCCGCTCCCTCTCCCTCCGGTGCCCAGCCCGGCGGCAGCGCAGCGGCGGCGGCCGGGGGCGGCGGCGGCGGCGCGGATGCCCGGCCCGTGAGTACCCCGCGCCCCGGCCAGGGGCAGCCGCGGAGGGGGGGACGCGCTCCCATCGCCCCCTCCCTCGCCCGGTGCCCAGCCCAGCCTCGCTCCCCCTGCAGACCCCGCTTTGCCCACCCCCTCTCCGTCCCCAGCCCCTTTGCGCGCTCCTCCTGCACGGACCCCGGGCATCCTCCCTCCTGCGCGGCTCCCCTCGCCCGCGCCGAGCCCCGCGGAGGATGGAGAGCCCTGCCCGTGCCTGTCTTGTCTGTCCGCGCGTCCGTGTGTCCGGCTGCTGCCTGTCACCGGCCCCATGTGCGAGCGCTAGGGCGGGGAGATGCTCCGTGGGGACCGGCCGGCGGGGCGGGGGGACCCCGAGCTCCGAGCGGGGAGGGGGAACTCCCCGCCGCATCCCCCCGGGGGAGGGCAGGGCTCCTGCCAGGAGGAGGAGGAGGATGGAGAGGGGGAAGGAGGGGGGCACCCTCCAGCCGCAGGGCCGGCTGCACCGGGGTTTGCCCAGCCCGGGGCGGGGGTTGCAGGGAGGATCCCCCTCCCGGAGGCCTCCCCGGCTCTTCTGCACCCACAGGTGGGTGCCAGGGCGGCGCCGGAGCATCCACGCAGCGGCTCGGCCGGGCAGAGCTCCCTGCCCGTGCAGCTCCCCGGGCACGGTGCGGGGGGTGCTGAGCCTCGCCGGGGCCGTGGGCAGCCCTGACCCGGCCGGCCGGGGCTCGGCAGCACCGGCGCTCGGGAAGGTTGCCTGAGGTCAGGGCAGCCTCAAGCTCCGGTGCCCGCGGGGTTCTCCAGCAGCGGCACGGCCGAGGGTTGGCTGAGGGACCTGCCTGGGAGGTGTCGGGGGCGCGGCTGTCCCCCGAAGGGACGTGACATGCTGCGGTGGCCCTACACGAGCCCATCACGTGGGCGGCGTCGCGGGATGCCGCCACTTGGCGCTGCGCCTCGGTGGCCAGGGGATGGAGAGGGCCAGAGCATGGAGAGGGGCAGGGGATGGAGAGGGGCAGGTGATGGAGAGGGGCAGGGCATGGAGAGGACCAGGGGATGGAGAGGGCCAGGGGATGGAGAGGACCAGGGGATGGAGGAGAGGGCCAGAGCATGGAGAGGACCAGGGGATGGAGAGGACCAGAGCATGGAGAGGACCAGAGCATGGAGAGGACCAGAGGATGGAGGAGAGGGCCAGAGCATGGAGTGGGGCAGGGGATGGAGAGGGCCAGGGGATGGAGAGGGCTGGGGGATGGAGAGGGCCAGGCCAGCCCCGCACCCTGTGCGGGTCACCCTTGTCCCCGGGCACACAGAGGCTCCCCGGGAAGCTCCCTCTCCCTGCCGCTTCCATGAGGCTGCTCTGGCACGGATCCACGGCCTTATTTAAGAAACTAAACAAAAAGTGTTAAGCGAGTGGGAGGGATTCCCCTGCTGCGAGGGGAGTTCATTCCCCTCTGGATGCATCTCCATCCCCGTCAATGGAGATGCTCCTCCCGTGGCACACAGGGTGAGCAGAGCCAGGGCGTTTGCTGGCCTGGTGCACGTCGTTTTCTTTGGGAAAACGGGTCGCCCCAGTGGGCACATATTTCAGAGTACCTCCCAAGGGAAAGCGCCACATCAGATTTCCCTACAAGGATTTTAGCTGCTCCGCGTCAGCCCTTCCCCACAAATGACTCAAGCCACTAATCAAAATACAGTCATGTTCTTCAGCAATTAAACAACCTCCACCTCACAGGATTGTAGTGGAGAAGCAGGAGTTTAGTGACACTAATATGTCTCTGTCAGGCTGCACCCATTTTGATATTATTATTTACAAAAAGAAGGAGCTGAATGCAGATAATTCAAATTAAACCCAGAAAAGGTAAGGGAGAAAAATCCCTTGGCAGGGTAGTTGGTTCTGAGTCTGCCCAAGGTGCTGAAGCAGCCCATCTCAGCCACCTCCTGAAGTGCATCCTCTCCCATCTTGGCTGAGCTTTGGTTTGTAGCCTTTGCTTTTAGGCTGGACCTGGGCTCCAGCATCTTGGGTTTCAGCTGGGCTGATGCAAAGTGAGTGGGTGAGCTCAGTGCTCAGAGCTCTTCCCTGTGAGCAACAGGTCAGGAGTAGCAAAGCAGCCACTGTGTCACTCCTCCACCTCCGTAGAGCATGAGCTCGAGCTGCTGGGGCTTTTCTTCTTTTTTTCCCCCAAAATTTTATTCTCTCGATAAAATAATTTTGGAAAGCTCAGGAGGAGGTAAGAGGCACTCTGCCTTTCCCCCCAGCTCCTCCTGCTCTGGATCAGTTTGTGCACCAACCCCTGGCCATGTCTGAGCACCCCAAAAAAGAACAGGCAGGGCACAGCAAGGCCAGCAGGCACCACCCCTGCCATGGCACACTCTCAGGGCTCAGCAGTGTGGGCTCTTGCCTGGAATAACAGCAGGTTCTGCATGATCTGGTGCCCACGGCCTTCGCCCGAGACTTCCTATTGCTCAGTTCCTTATTCATCTGCACATCTCTCTCTGCATTTCCATTACAGAAGCTGTTCAGAGAGGGGAGGATCTAAATCCATCTGTTTATATACATTATTTCATAGTTGTCTTTTATTCTGGGGAGAAGAAAAGATCCTGGACCTTATCAGTGATTTTTGTGCATCTCCCCCATGTGTTACAACCTGGGTTTTACCTGTGGGGAGGACAGGATAGGGGAAGTGTCCGACATCTTCCGTGGTGTGGGAGGGGAAGGAACTGAGCTTGCAGGGACTCCAAACACCCGGGAAGTCACAGACTGGGGAGCAGCTCTGTGGTGCCATCACTGCCACAGTGATGTCCCCTCTGGCAGCTCAGGGAACAGGCATCCAGCCCCAGGCATCTCCCTATTCACTGCCCATCCTGCACCAGCACCACTGGAGCCTCCTGCAGCTCATTCCCATCACTGCTGGGGCTCAGCCAGCCCATTCCTTTCCCAGCTGCCTCTCCGTGGGTTGCCCCATGCAGCACAGGGAGGGTGATCTGCAGAAAATCCTGAATCCTCACTGCCTTGGCCATCCACTGGATGTGATGGTAACTCTGGTAACACCACTGGCCAGCTCTCCCCTCTGCTCCCACGGGTTTCAGGACACCCAGACGTTTTCACAGAGATCAAACATCTTAAACCCAGCTGTGCATGCTCTGCAGGAGCCGTTGGCTGTGCTGGTTCACAAGCCCTGGGCTGAGTTCCCTGTGCAGCTCCCCAGCCTTCCTCAGGACCTGGGGACACAGCAGCTGGTGGCTTTGGGGTAACACCAGTGAAGGCAGAATTCTGGCCCCACCCAGATCCCAAGCACCACGTGTAAAACAAGGCAGCAACCCCAGAGTTTTGGTTGACCTTTCACCCTTCTGCGAAAGCGCTCCCTGGGAGCATGGAGAATTATGTTATTTCTGTTATTTTTGGCTGGAAATCCACTGGGTTCCTTCTTCAGAGTGGACCTGTATCAGAAACCTCCTGCCTGTGATTTTCCCCCACCCCAGACCCTGTGCTGGGCATGCAGGGTGATGCCTCAGCCCAGCCCATCATCTCCTCCTCAGTCATTCTGGGTGAGTGTACCAGGAGAGGTAGGGAGTGCTCTGCCACTCACCCATCCTGCAAAACCTCCTGCCTTTGGCCATTTGGTGGAAGCAAAATTTAACCAAGAGAAGGGTGGAGCAGCAGTAAAAACAACAACAAAGTCCTTTGGGGTTCAGCTTCACCATTCATCTTAGACATGGAAAAAAGGGGGTTTCCTGACAGCAGGAAAATGTATGGTTGAGTTTTAAAACAAGCCGCCCTTCCAGTTCTCCAACCACTTGGAACCAGCCTCGGTTGACCTTTTGAGGGCTCTCTGCTCCAGCTGTGGAGGCATGCTGGGCTCGGGGGCCCAGGTTTGCCACACTCCAGACTCACTTGTCAGCACTCGCCCACTCTGGAGGCAGAAATGCTGCAAAGCCTCCAGGGCAGCAACGGGATGGGCATGGTGGGAGCGGAGCTGGCGGAATTTCTGAGTGTGGCTGTGGCTCTGGGTGCTGGGGACAGGCTGTGGGTGCACTGGCAGCCCACTCCCAGTGCTGGGAGCACTGCTGGTTCAGCCTAAAGGGGTCAGAAAAAGGGTTTGGGGTAAAGGTTTGGGTTTTCCAATTGCTCTCCCTCCTGCAGGTTTGAGCCCAAGCAGGGCTGTAGCTTCCTCGACAGAAGGCGAATGCCCAAGCAGCCTTCCAGGGCAAAGGGCAGGAGAAGAACAAACAGGTACATATTGGCATTAGTGGGCAGGAGCTCTAAAAAAGCAACAGAAAGCTTCAAGCTAGACTGGAAAAAAACCAACAAAAACCAAGGGAAGATGCTGCCCGAGAGCCTGGTGTGGGTTTCAGCAGGAGGAGAGAGCTGGCAAAGCAGATTTGGGGCTGCAGAAATGTATTGCTGTAACAGCAACTCATGTCCTCTCATGGGACCTGCACCGTGCAGCACCCTGGGGGCTCAGCAAAGGGCATCACCATGGCCTGTCAAATCAGGGGTCTCACTGAGGTCCCCTGCAAGCCCCACTGCCACCACCCACTGCAGTGGGCACCCATTATGGCCAGGGTGCTGCACCCCAGCCGTGCCTGCCCTGTCTGGCAGCAGTGGGGTGCAGCAGCTGCACTGCCAGACACTGCCCCCAGGGCCACCTCTGTGGCATGGGGCCACACAGGGTGACAGTGCTTCCTTCCTCCCCACGCTGCCAGCTCCTCCCTGGGGCGATGGAGCTGAACCCTGCCATCAATCTTCCCCTTTGGTTGGGGTTTAAATCAGCAGGGCAGCTGGGTTCAGCGGACACGAATTACTCACCCTGATCCCTTCTGGTGGCTAGGGCAGGGCAGAGCCTCTCTGCTGCCCTGGCATCATGACCACACCACAGGGGTCACCTGTGACCCTTGGGATTCTCCAGAACTTGGGCAGGGCATTGAGTCACCAGATCCCCGTTTCCCTGGGTGTTTGCCTGCAGGATGGTCTCCTGGGGGGCTCATTCCTCAGCCCCTCTGTGTTCTAATGCAGGACCAGAGTCTGATATGGGAGGAAGTTTTGCTGGTACAAGTGACAGCCCAGCTCTGAAAGCTGTAGTCCAAGGACCTGATGCTGGGGACATGTCCCAACCCTGGTACGTGTCCACATCAGCACAAAGTGACATCTGCCTGAAGCCAGGCCTCCAAAGGCATCCATCAGCGCTGGCAGTGTGCAGGCAGCAGCACCCACAGCTGAATAAACCACAGTGGGCAAATGCCCCTGGGTGCAGCATTTGGGACATGCTCCCCTTGTCCCCAGCTGTCCTGCTGGTGTGGCCCTGGCCTGGCCGGTTGAGCCGGGCTCAGCCCTGCCCTGGCCACATCAATGCCATGTGGGGCCACGCTTTGGGCACGAACTGGAGAGCAGGGCCAGACCTGTCCATGGCACGGTCAGACTCCCCTCCTGCCCGTGCCACCACAGGCTCCTAAAGCCCCTCGTGCACCTCCTGGTGCCTCCCATGGAGGGCTCTGGGTGCAGCCAGTGGGGTTTGGTCTTGTGCCGGGGCTGGGGGAAAAATCATCCCTCGGCTGTGTTGGGAGCTCTCAGAGCTGTGCTAAGCCACCCTTTGATCCAGCAATGCCCTGTGATGCAGTGTCCTTCCTTTTCATCCCAATCCTGCATTGGTTCTCTGTCCTCATTTCCTTGGAAGATGCCATTTTTCATCCCTCAAATTACCACTGGCCTGTGGTCCCAGCTTGCTATGAACAAGCTGCCCAGCTCAGCTCTTACCCTGGCCATGCCAGTGCCATACCCCTCCCTTTCCTCTGATCTTCCCTCCCATGCACCACCAGGCTCCTGCATCCATTTAGCCCCTGCTGAGTATTGATCACTGATCTGTGTTCTCCTTTCCCATGGATCATTACCAAAGGCAGAACAGGCGCCTGCCCTAACACCACGATACCTCTGGCAGTAGAAACATAATTGTCAGGGCTTGCCTTACTAAATCCCCCAGCTGATTGGCATGGGGCTATTTTTATGCTATGAAATAATTAACTCTGTTTCAGTGCAAAAGCTGGGGTCAGGGCGGTGGGTGCTGGCGGTGCCTGTGGTGCTGCCCAGCAGCTGTGGTGCCAGGACAGAGCCATGGGTCTGTTCTCCTCTTCCCAGCAGGTGCTGGAGAGGTTCATGTGGGCCTTTTGGGAGGGCTTATGGTGGGATTTAGTTTGGAGGATGCTCAAGCAGAAATACACTGGGAGCAGAGGAGTCTGGAGAAGGACCCCGGCATCGTCCCCATCCTGGCAGGACAGCGGCTGTCAGCTCTCGTGGTGTAAAGGACTGGGGAGGTGTTTGGACACACTGAAGCATCTCACAGTTCCCATGAGCAGGATTTGCCTTTCCAGCCTCTGGGAATGGCAGAGAAATCACTGCAGGGCAGAGGATCTCCCCAAAAGTACCCACTGGCCACGGCTGCCTCAGCCACGTGTGCGGGCACATCCGCAGCGTTATCAGTGCCATGGGCTGGCAGGGCAGTGAGGACACAGCAGGGTGCAGAACCAGGCCCTCATCCCAGCAGGACCCGAGGACACAGCAGGGTGCAGAACCAGGCCCTCATCCCAGCAGGACCCGGAGAGCCCACCCAGCCACTGCCAGGGCTCCTTGGCACCTCTGTGCTGGTAGGATTGGGGTCAGCCCAGCCCCATCCTGCAGAGCCAGGGGGCTCAAGCCCTGAACCTCTTTAATCTTTTCTGAAAAGATTGCTAAGGAGGGGGGGGGGATTGAAAACCGAGTCTAAAAATAACTCCTAAAACTTCCTGTGCTGCTGGCAGGTGGCTGGGACAGGCTGCGGGGGCGGGAGGCAGCTGTGGGGCCGTGCTCAGCTGTTACCATGGGGTAACCCCAGCAGAGGGGTCCCAAGGGGTGCCAGCCCCCTGTCACCCACCCCCGCTGCCTGCTGGGCTGCCTCGCCTCTGGTTGCACTCAGTGGCTGGTTCCAGCCAAATTTGGCAGAGATCAGAGGTGCTGGGACCTCCTGGGAGGATGCCAGGGAGGGGGTGGGGAAGCTGCAGGCTGTGCTGAGCCCTTATTAGACACTGGAGAATCCAGCGGGCAGCCGGGGTGCCAAGCCCTGCTTGTGCTGATCTAGCGTGGCTGGTCTAGCAGGTGATGGGCGTTTGCGACTCCTCCAAGGCATGGAGAGGGGTCAGACCCAGTGCTGGTCCTGGCTGAGGCATCACGGGGCTATGACAGGGACTTGGCCAGGGATGGTGTCTCCGTTGCCACTGGGGGTTCGTTCGTTGTCCCCACCCAAATGATCCCTGCAGGGTTTTGTGATGAGCAGCAAAGCTGCTGTCCCGGTTTTGACCCATAAAATACGAAGGGAAGGTCCTTCCTGCGGTGGAGAGTGGCAAGAGGTGGCCGGAGAATAAAAATACTCTCTGTGCCTGTGAGCTGGGGGTGCCAGAGGCCGTGGGAGCGTGGCTGTATTCTGACGGCCCCAGCTCTCTCCCTGCCTTGTAGCAGCAAAGGGAGTCCTGGAAAACCATCTGGGAAATAAATGAGGTTCAGGTGCCCAGAGAAGCGGAGCCCGGCTGAGCCCTTGGAACGCCACAGGAAGGAGCTGCCGGAGCAGAGTGGTGACATTTGGGTGACAGGAGAGTTTCCATCCGGATGGAGTGGCGCTGGGACAGCAGCAGCACAAGGGTTTGGGGTGCCGGGTTTGGGGGCTCGGGAGGAGAGGAGATAACAGCTCGTGTCCCGGGAAGGCGAGGGAAGCGGCTGCGCTGAGCCGGGCGCTGGGATGAGCTGATAACAGGCACACGGCGCTGCCCAGGGCAGCGGGGGTGGCCGCCGGCATCCCTCCTCCCTCCTTCTCCCCTTGCTGCCCTTGTTCACCTGCGGTGAGACCGTGCCACCGAGGGGCAGCCGCCAGCACAGACCACAAGCGGTGTTGGTCGCTTGTGGGCTGGAGCCTCCTCCGCCCACAGCAGTGCCGAGGGTGAATTTAATCAAGGAAACGGAGGTTGGCGGCTGATTTCTCTCTCCCTCCCTCTCTCTCTCTTCTGTTTCTTTTTTTCCTGAAGAGGAAAAAAACCAAACAACTTTGTTTGTGAGTCACTCTTGGCCGAGGAGGCAGGGCTGCGCTGTGTGCATCAGGCTGGCACATCCCACCTCGAGCGGGCCGTGCTGCCGGGAGGCAGCTCTGACTCAGCCCACCCTCAGCACGGCCCCTGTGCCGCACTGCCCACCTCGCTGCCCGTGCCTGTGCCCTGCGGACCGCCCTGCCCTGTGCCCGGGGACAGCGCAGGCACAGCGTGGCAGAAAGCACTGTCGCTCTGAAGTGGCCTCCGCTGGTCACCGAGGACCTCGGTGCTGCCTGCACGCACCCTGGGGACATATCCTGCCCATCACTCTCGGCAGAGCCATTTCCTTGGCCGTGGGGCTGCTCCAGCACCAGCGTGCCCGGGCTATTTCTCAGAAGCTGCCATCAGTGCCAGTCCTGGCTGGGGAGCCCCATCTTTGTAGCCCTTGTGCTTGTGGCTGCTGCTGGATCCAGCCCTCCTGGAAGCAGGAGGCTGCTCTGGCTCAGCCCCTGGTGGGACCCACCGTGTCCCTCCATGGGGCAGCTGGCCCCGTGATGGAGCAGCAAGGAGAGCGTCTGGGCCGGGCTGGGGCTTTCCCAAAAAAGGCCTGAACTCTTCGGTTGAGTTTGCCACTTCCCTTACCACTCCCTTTCCTGTGAGAGGATGTGTTCAGCCGCTTTTCTTTTCTCTTTCTCTCTTCTTTTCTCCCCCACCTCCCTGCCCACAGACCCGGCGGTCCCGGCGATGCCGCGCGCCCCCTGAGCCGGCCGGGGCCACCCTGGCTGGCACGATGGCCAGGCTGCAGGTACGGACACACCACGAGAGCTGCTGCACAACCCCCCAGGCCTCCCAGCACCCACAGGGTCAGTGGGCACGTCAGGGGGCAGCACAGGTTGTGCTGGGAGTGCCCCTGCACTGAGGTGGGTGCAGATTTGTGCCCCGTGCTGCAGAACTGGGGGAGCCTGCTTAGCCCAGGGTGAGCAGGGCACAAGGAGCCTCCTGTGCAGGTGTATGGGATGGGGCCAACATCTCAGCAAGGCCTGGTAGAACGGGAGGCTCCCCTTTGAAAGTGATTTTGGGGACAGCTTGTCTTGTTTGGTTGTGTGGAGGGTCCCCACTCCCTTTGGCTGGAGGACAGTGTGGTGCCAGACATCATGGGGACATCACGGGCGTGTGATGCCACCTGGCACAGCCCAGGGACACCCGGCACACGGGGGGCTCGGGGAGCTCAGGGAGGGCGGCTTTTGAGGCCTCTCTTCTCTCTGAAGGGAAATGTCCCTTCTTTGTCATCCTTCCTCTTTCTGCAGCCTCGAGTGCACGCCCTCGCCTTCCCTCAGGCACTTCCCTATCCACCAGCCCCATGGTGGGGCTGGCACTGGGGCAGCTGGTGACAGCCCCACAGCACCCAGACCCTGCCAGCATGGGAGGTGGGGGTGGCAGGGGCATTAAGGGGTGCACAGTGCTGGGAAATCATCCCTGCAAATCCAGACCATGATGGTAGTGCCCTTCAGTGCCCATCAAAGGGTGCTGGCATTGCTTTTTGGTGCCAGTGAGGGTCACAGCAGCATCACCTCTTGGTGCTGTCAGACAGGGTCTCTGTGGGCCCTGTGCAGGCCCACAGTTCTTTCTCCCTGTTTCCCATGGCACACTCCTCCAGAATGGCCCTGGGTGTGTCCCACAGCACCCGGGGTGGGCAGTGACCTGATCCTGCTCCTGGCTGCGTGCTGAGTGCTCCCCCTGGGATGGGAAGGGGATGCTCCTGCCAGGGGTGCCACCCCCTCCTGCTGCCTCTCCAGGGTGTGTTGGCTCAGCCACTTGTGGGTTGGCTCTGGCCAAGAAAGTGAAGTACCTGGGTGTCCCCACAGAGCAAAGCCACGTGCTGTCCCCACACCCCAGTCCCTCGGTCACCCCCAGTCCGACCGTCCCACAGCCCAGGGCTGTGGCAGAGCCAGGCTGAGCTGGAGGGAGCCGGGTTTTCCCAGCCTCCAGGCTGTCCTCCTGCTCACCCCGTTCCCACAGCCTTGACCCCAGTTCCTGTTGTTGGTGCTGAGCCCCAGCAGTGCTGGGTGCCGTGGGATGAGCTGTGGGATGTGGGTGGGCAGTGGGAAGAAAGGTGCTGGGACTGGACAATGGTCAGAGGAAGCAAAGGAAAGGGAAAAAGTGGGGAGTTAGGTGGACACGAAGGTGGCACGGTGCGAGAGGGAGCAGAGCTGCTGCTGAACCAGGTGACAAGGTCACAGCTGTCCTGCCAGCACTTGAGGCTATAAATAGGGACAATTGGGAGTGAAACACAGACTCTCTCCTTTTTCGTTCCTGTGGGAGCACTGGGACTCTGGGAGGGTTTGTGAGGGCCCAGGAAAGCACTGCTGGGTGATGGCTGTGCTGAGAACAGGGGGGCTCTACCCCCAGGGCTCATGGAGGTTTCTGGGGACAGCTCTGTCCCCAGCTGCATCCCACACCCCTGCTCTTTCCCCTTGCTGAGTCCACAGCAAGACTCAGACCCAGGACAATGAGACCTGGGGCTGCTCAAGGTGGGATGCTGAGGCTGAGATCTCCAGGGGCTCTCCCCCCCTGCTGCCTCTGCTCCCATTCCTTCCTTCTGGCAGGGGAAGGACCCTGATTGCTGCCCATCACCTTTGGCAAGGCACAGAGAGGTAGAGCCAGCTGTGGCCTGACATAACCACTGCCCATGCTGAACCCAGCACCCAGCATCTCTCCTACCCAGGAGCATCCCTGCACCAGGCTGAGCCAGTGGTGCAGGCAGGGACAGGCAGGTGGCATGGGACAAGGTTTGGTTTAGCACCAGGAGCTGTGAAAACTCACCACCACCACCCTGTTTCCTTCCACTCACATGATGCTGTGGAGCAGCTCCAACTTCCCCATCCCATCCCTGAAGACACCAGGGATTACAGCCACTCTTTCTCATGGTACAGGGCATGGCCAGGGGTGTGCAGGGCCAGCACTGAGCCCCTCACCCTGCCAAGCCCCTCTGCTGCCTGCAGTGAGCCCCACAGCATCCTCAAAGTATGGGATGGGATCCCAGACAAAGCAGGGGGCTGGCAGAGCATGTCCCAATGCATTTCCTCTTCTACTTTCCTTCTCACTTCCTTGTCTTGCACTTTCTGCCTGCTGCCCTGCCCTCGCTCGCCACCTGCCCAGGGCTTTCCCCAGCACCAAGCAGCCCCGGAGCCGCTCAGAGCCGGGGTTCTGTGCAGTGACGTGGTGCCACTCCTCTCCCTCCCCACAGGCTCCATCCAGGAGGCGGCAGGGACTTTAGCCGGGGGGTGTCACAGCTCACCCGCGGGCTGGGAGGAGCTGAGAGCGGCAGAACGGCCCCTGAAGCACGACCCAACCCCGCCCGCCGTGTATGAGGCTGGGACGCAGGTGAGGCGTGACCGGCTGGGGGCCAGGGTGGCAAGCAGGAGCCAAAACTAAATCACAGCAAGTCAGTGCACAGGGACTGCTCCTCTGTCTCTGTGTGCTTGCACAAGGTGGGGGATGATCCCTGGCAGCTCCCTCCTGACCCTCTGCTGCCTTTCAGTACGCAGGACCCGCGTCCACAGAGTCACCCCTTCCGATGTCCCGGCATGAGACTTCTCCGACAACGGTGCAACCCGCCAGCAACCACCGCCCCAACGCCTGCTGCTTCTGCTGGTGCTGCTGCTGCAGCTGCTCGTGGTACGTCCTCTGCCCCCCGGCCCTGCCTCCTGCAGCCTCGGAGAGCAGCACCCACCCACCCACCTCGTCATCCCATAGGCAGGGCAGGTCGTAGAATCCTGGGTGCACTGTGACTCCCATTCATGAGCTAAATCTCTTAGGATACACAGAAAGCAGCAGTGAGACTCCCCAGTGCTGCCCTGATGGTCTCCAGGGAAGGATGGCCCTGGTCCCGAGCCCTCTGGGAAGCTCTGCCTTGGAGCAGCAGGGACAGAGTCCAGCCCTGCCCTCCCAGCACTGCCCAAAGCCAAGGGTGGAACCAGCTGCCTGCCTCCATCTGCATCTCCTGTCCTTACTGAGGATCTCCAGCTCCTTATTCTCTGATAGCCCAGATTCTGGAGAGCCCATCTGCTCTTCCTCCTCAGCATCTGCTCATTCAGAGATTGCTGATGCCTCTGGCTTTGCAGCAGCTTTGGTCTTTACAGCCACCAAGAGCAGCAAGCTTGGAGGAGCAAAAAAGCCTGGAGCTGAGCCCCATGCATCTCCCTCCTAGACACTACCCTAGGCTTGGTGGCATTCCCTGTGTCTCTGCTTCATCTCTGCAAGAGCCTGCAAGCAGAGATGGAGCAGAAATCCCAGAGATGGGGCAGATATCCCTCCTGTATCCTGTTCCTGGAGCAAGCGGTGCTGGTTGCTGAGCGGGGCTCAGGCATGGCAGGCAGTGAGCCCTGGGGGTGGCACAGGCAGGGACGTGCCCACAGCTTGGCCCACCCCAGCTGCCCACGCTGGGGCAGAGGTTTGCACAGCCAGCCCTGCGCGAGCAGCGAGGGGCAGTGTCGCAAGCAGGAAGGGCTGCGGTCAGTGCTGGGCACAGAAATTCAAGGGCCCAGGGGAAGCTGGCTGATGGCTGCTCTCCTCTTGTGCCCCAGCACCCCCAGGGACAAGGGGACACAGGGACAGGGGACACCACATCCCCAAGCCCCAACACCTCTACCCTACTACCTGCCTGCGGGCCGGGCCGGTGCTGAAACAGCACCCATAAATGCTTGTTCATTTATTGGTAATTATTGGTGACACAACAGCTCACAACTGTGAACACAGCAGCTTCGCCTTGGGCCAATCCAGCACTGACCTCTGCCGGCTGCTGTGGCCACTCCTGCTCAGCTCAGTCCTGGCACACAGCCCTGGCACACGGCCCTGGCACATGGCCCTGGCACATGGCCTGAGTGGTGGAGCAGGACCAGGGCCACAGCGGTGCCTGAGCACAGGGGCATCACAGGGACACCCTCACATGGTGACAGCAAAACTGCATGAGGGAATCAGAGTGCCACCGGGGCAGGGGGTGAGAGGAAGGCATGGGTGGGGGATTCTGGTGCCCACAGAGGAGATTCAGGTGTCGAGGTGGGGTCTGCACGTGTCCCCAATGCCCCTGACTACCTTTCTGTCTCCCCGTTAGGAACGAGGACCGAGAGCGAGCATGGAGGGCATCCCGGGAGACCAAACTGGAGACCATCCCAAACTGTGAAGCGTGGTGAGTGCAGGGGCAGTGCAGGGTGGGGTAGGGGACAAGTACAGCATGGCACTGTCCCCTCTGCCACCCTCCATAGCAGCCAGAGCTGTGTTCTGCCCTTGGAGTACACAGCAGGCAGAGGATCAGGACACCAGGGCTCAGGGGTTCCTGGTGAAGTGTCCAACTGTTCATCCCCAGTTCTCATCAAGAAACAGGGAGCCTGGAGCCACAGGCTGAATCCAGTGATTCTGTACTTGGGCCCATTGCAAAGGGAAACTGAGGCATGGAAGAACCTCAGCAGATTTTAGACCTCATTCTGCCATTCAGACCCACTGCCAAGAGCATCTTGCAGCCACAGGGAGAGGAAGGGACAGGCCATTCCCAGGGGGTTTCAGCACTGAAGTGGAAGCAGCAGCAGTGTCCATGTCCACTCAGGGAGAAGTGAGATGGGCCAACATCCCACCCCAGGAATGCTCAGAACCAAGCACCCATTCCCTGAGTGACCAGTGTGACACCCAGCCATGGGGGCTCTGTGCAGTGCCTGGTACAGCCATGTTCAGGTTAGATGTGCTAATTAGCCATGGATAATGAGTGTACCTGGCCTGCTTGAGCAGGTGCTGAGCATTTGCTGGGCAACAGCCTCCCCTCCCTCCATCTCCCTTCCCAGCTGAGAGGGATGATAGACCTATGGCAGTCTCTCTTAGCTCGGAGCTGCCTCTCCACCAAAGGGCTTCTCCTCCTGTTGGGATTTGTGCAGAGCCAGCACCAAAATACAACCCAGTTTGGGAAATCCAGCCCAAAGCAAGGCCATGCTCCAGCCTGGCTGAACAGAGCCAGGACAGAGCCCACGAGTGACCTCTGAAAGCTCCGTACCACCGGAGCCTGAGCAGGGACAGCCTCATCATGAGCACAGGGGAAGCAGTTGGGCACAGTTCCTCTGGGCTGGAACCAGGGATGAGCAGGAGGGGCACAGTGGGATCCCTGGCCGGCTGTAACGCCATCCTCTTGCCTTCCCATGGACCTGTCAGTGCCAAACCCACGCCGGAGGAGGTGCAGGGCTGGGCACAGTCCTTTGACAAGCTGATGAAGAGCCCGGCGGGGCGCAACGTCTTCCGGGAGTTTTTGCGGACTGAGTACAGCGAGGAGAACATGCTCTTCTGGCTGGCATGTGAGGAGCTCAAAACCGAGTGCAACAAGCACACCATCGACGAGAAGGCCAGGATGATCTACGAGGATTACATCTCCATCCTCTCTCCCAAGGAGGTAGGAGGCAGAGCCTTTGAGGGGAGGGCTCAGGCTAAAATGGGGCTGGGGGAGGACTCTTAGGGCGTGGGCTCAGTTCCAGCTGCCGCCAGAGCCCTGTGACAGTTTGGGGATGAGTTTGGCAGGGTAACGGGGGTGGGTAGGGGATATCCAGCCCCCCAAAACCCCCGGGACGCTGCTGGCAGTGGGACCGTGGGCCGAGTTGTGCTGCGGAGCTGAGACCTCACGAGGGCACCAGCGGGCCGAGGAAATGCTGCATCCCTGCCTTCAGCATCCCCGGAGCGGGGACACCCAGGGCAGGACCACCCCAAGCCACCTCCCTGTGCCCAGCTGGGGGACACAGAGGGGACTCCGAGAGATCCCCTCTCCTCCCTGCAACCCTCCCCAACCACCAGGGCTCCAGTGCCAATATCTTCTGGGATGGAGCACACTGTGGTCTCCCCACATCTGGTGCTGCATTGTTACCCAATTTCCCGTGAGAGGGGTGCAGGGATGGGTGCTGGGCCTGGGGCTTGTCCTTGTGTGTCCCCCAGCCCCCACTGTCTCTCCGTGCCTCCCAGGTGAGCCTGGACTCGCGGGTGCGGGAGGTCATCAACCGGAAGATGCAGGAGCCGTCCTCGCACACCTTTGACGACGCACAGCTCCAGATCTACACGCTGATGCACAGAGACTCCTACCCCCGCTTCCTGAACTCTGCCATTTACAAATCGCTGCTCCAGACCGTCTCCCACTCCTCCTCGGAGTCCTAAGGGCACCTACTAGCTGTGGGGACACCAGTGGGGACATGGTGGCCAGGGGCGGTCGGTGCCTCCTCCCCTCTGCCGCCCTCCGTGCCAGACCTCACCGAGTTTTTAGCTTTTTACCTATGAACTGGCACCCCGGTGTCTGGGCCACACTCCAGGACTGTCCCCAGGACACAGCTTGGGCCAGCTCATACTACTGATTCCCCTGCCCTGTCCCCAGCGCTGGCCAGAGCGAGCTGGGGGAGCACAGGACAGCACACAGGGGTTTTGTGCTCCCCCCACACACTGTTTGGAAGAGGTCACTTTATCCCATCTCCACCACACCTGGGGACACCACACGTCCCCATTTGTCACCTGAGACCCAGCTGGGAATTTTTTGAGGTGGGGGAGGGGAGGTCGATTGTTGTTGGTTTGGGTTTGTTTCTTTTTTAATTTTAAATGCTCTTTTGGTTGGCTTTTACTGGGGGACTTGAGGTGCGGGAGGGGGGGTTGATGAGCATCTCTGTACATATAAAAACTTGTCAGGTTTACCTGGCTGCAGCTGTTTGAGGTGGCCCAAAGGGCAGGGGGGTGGTGCTAGAGCCTGTTTGTACTCCCAGTGGATCTGGATGGAGCAGAGAGTGCCGGAAGGGACCATGGGGATGTGCTCAGGGGGTGGGCAGGGGATGTCTTACAGCTGCCTCCCCTGCCAGTCCCCATGACACATCAGCACTGCCTCAGCCCCAGGACACCACACACTGTCACCCCAAACCCATCTTCCATCCTTGACTCATGGAGTGGGAAACCACCCAACCCAACCTCAGAGAGGGGGGAAACACCCGTGCAGGTGTTGTCTGCCCTCCTGCAGAACCCACAGGCACCAGGACGCCCACATGAGAGAGCTCCCAGCTAGCCCAGCCCTGCCCTGCCAGGGGGGAGAAGCCCAGGGCTCTGCCCTGGTCCCTCACTGAGCAGAGACCTGGGCTCCACAGGGGATGGGAAGTGTCACAAGGAGGATACAGAATTCCCATGTTTTTGCACAGCACAAGGAATGATTTACTGAAGGCTCAGTATCCAGGATTAAAACATGTCTGTCCCTGCCCTTCACACTGAAACAAAGCCAACACGGGTTTTGTGCCAGTCTTTGCTTTTCCTGATCCACCACAGCAGTTTCTTATTTATCCACCCCTTCCCCTTCTCTCTTCAGCCCTTCCAAAAGAAAAAAAGTGCTTTTTATTGAACATATTTTTTAAACAAACCAATTCTTTCAGCTTTTTTTTGTTTGTTTTTGTTTCCTTCCTTCCGCATGGCATGACTGTGTGGAAATTCATGTCAGTAAATTTAGTTTTCTTTGCCAAGCTGGAAATACAGTTCAAAAAATGTATTTTTGAGAGAGACCAGTAATGGTTTATTAGGAATGTTGGTATTGTTATTACTGGCAGGTTTTCCCCCAGTCTGCACTCTTACACCATCCCCACCCTGCATAGGGGAAGTTTTAGTTCTGGGTTTATTCTGTAAGGGAAATACTCTGAAATGTGGCCCCAGCCTGAGGGGTGGAGGTTGAACATCCCTGAAGCTGTTCAGGAGCATGGCAGGGGGTCAGAGCCCCTCTACACACCACAGAGAACTAAGCTCAGGGAAGACCCCACTGCCATGAGACAATCTAGTTTTCCTCTTGCTCCCAATCCTTTTTAAACACCTTAGAAGAAAATCTTTATTTTTGAAACACCTCTTTATCCAGTGTACTTCCCCTCCCTGGCTCTCCTTGGTGTTATCCCAGAAAAATGGCACTATAAAATGACATGGTACTTTTCCCAAACTTCTGCTAGGGACTCTTGGTACCTAATCCAGGATTGTCAGAAGGCTGTACACAAGCTCAGCTCCGCTCCTCACAGGAACACAAGAAGAAAGGCAAGAGGCACTGGTAAAGAGCTGGCTCCCTTTCCCAGTGCACGAGCCAGTGCTGTGGTCAGCGTGGGTTTCAGATCCCGAAGCTTTTTTTTTCAGCATCGCTGCAAGGACACTGCTCCCTCCCAAGCCTGGCTTGAATAATCCCATTCACCACAAGACTCGTGAGGCTTAAAGGAGTTGTCAGCGTCTTTGAATATTTTCCTTCTTGGGAGACTTGGCTGCACCCTGTAAAGTGAAAGCCCTGAGCGAAGGATGCTGGTGGGATCCCTGCCTCCGGAGCAGCACAGCCCTCAAAGGGGCTGGGAGCACGTTTTCCGCTGCTTTCATGTGGCTGCTTACTCCTTTCCAAACATCTCCGAGGTCTCTGCTAAATGTCTGCTGTCTGGCATGCTGGGAAGCCAGTGGAAATACTTGTTTTTCACTCTGGAAGAGGGAAGTGATGCCATGAGATGTGACTGCAAATGCTCCTGCCCTGCCCTCAGCACAAGAGCTGGAGGGCACAGCACTGCTCCTGGGCAGCCTCAGACCCATGGGCCTTGCTGGAGTGCCCCAAATGCTGCATCACACCAGTTAAAGGCTATGAAAAGGAAAGAAGAAGGATTTTAAGTCTGGCTGAAAGCTGTTGTGAGCTCAGATGGAATTTCCCCACCAGGTTTTAGTTAGCTCCCTCTCCTTCACAGGGTCACATCTGCAGATGTGGCACCTGGGGCTGGCTTTGCTACAGGATCCTTTCCTTATCTGACCCCTTCCAAGAACGAGCTCTTTTGAGCTCCCTTCTAACCTCTTCCAGTTCTACAGCTAAGTGCTAACAGCTCCCACCCATCCATCTAGCCCTTACCTTGTCCAGATCCAAGCCTCTGGAGAATTTCCTGTATTTGCAGCATTTTCCCTTCTCCCGAGCCTCTCCAGCAAGCCCCTCTCAAAGTCCAGGCTGTTTTTCAGCTGTCAAGCTACAAGCAGAGCACAAACAGGAAAGCGCCTGGGACTCCCTCTGAACAGTTTGGGGTGGGATTTTCTGTGGCTGGTGTCACCCTGCTTTCAGTCTGTTACAACCTGGGCAGTACATTCCTATCTTTGCAGCAGCCAATACTATTGGCATTTAAAGGCTCAAGATGCCAAGGAATCAGTGCAAAATCCAGAGAATGCTGCCAAGATGGAAAACAACATCTGATCTCTGCCCCAAAAGCTGTGTCCTGTCACCAGTACTGCCCACTCAGCTGCCCTGGGCCTTGGCCCAGTGGTTGATATTCCATGAGCTGACAGAAACAAGCCTTCACACACAGAGGGTGTGCCTGCAAGTCACACGTCACCTTCTGCTGCTCCAGGCATTATTCAGTCCTCAGCCACCTGGATATGGACCGCCTGGCAAGTTCCCATGCTGGAAAAACAAAGTGCTGCACACACAGTTGAAATAAAAGTCAGAAACTGACAAAAATGTTTAATATTAGTTTTGAAGAGAAAGTGACCGTACTCGCTTAGATGAGAAAGTAATGACTGGGTGTGTTTAGTGAGCTCTCCTGCCAACCAGCCAGCCCAGGGCTGTGGCTCTCTGCGAGGCCCAGGCCTCCCCACTGCTGCTCTCAGCGTGTGACAATGCAAACTCACTGGGACACAAAACACAACTGCCGTGGGAGCCGGCGTGTGGAGGCTGCGCTCGGGTCTGCGTTCGGCTGCCGCTCTCAGGCCATGGCACATCAGCAGAACTGCAAGAGAAGGGAGTTTAAACCCCAATTAGAAACCTCACTGCCAAGGGGAGCTGCAGAAGAAGGTAAGGATCCAGGTGTGAGTGTTTCAGAAGCTGGCAAGGGCTTGGGGGTTCTCAGAAGCAGGGGCCAAAGGGAGCTCCCATGTGAATCTCTCAATGTGGCTCTTTGTAGTGGCATCATTTCTGTTCACCCCTGAGCTCTGTGCACAGCATGAAAGAGCGGTTTTGAAATCCTGAACATCATCATCACTATTCCTCAGAGGGAGCATGGAAAAAGGGATATGGGGAGAGGGCAAGGAATGTGGGAATGTAGAAGTGAGATTTGACCCCAGCTGGTCTACAGGGATGAACCTGCCTCTGTGCTGGGGGCGGAAGATCACTCTCTAGAGCCAACGAGGGTTTGGCAAGCACCTCTGGGCAGCAGGCAAGTGCCTGCAGCATGGTGAGCAGCCACCCCACCACCCCTCAGTGCCAGTATCAGCCCTGGTGCGCTACCTTCCAGCGGTTCCCACACTCATTGCACACGACAAAGGTGGTCATGGGCTCATCGGAGCTGCGGGTCTGCACCTGGGGAGACAGAAGGGAGGTGACAGCTGAGCATCACACATGGCCCTGTCCCTCCGGCCTCCAGGGATTTGTGCTGGGCTCATAAAATCAATGAGAGGCTTGGGACAGCAGAAGGAGATCTCCAGTACGGTAAGTCTGGTGGTTGTGTTACACACAGTACACATACACACACATCATGACCCCCTTCAGCCTGACATTACCTCAGTGACAAGTTTTGGGACAAGGTATTTCCCTCGTCTGCTTCCCATTTCTTGCAGGTGACTCTGGAAGTGGAAATGCCCACAGCCAATCCCTCCCCAAACTGTCCCCCAGGAAGGAATGTGGCCCTCACTGCCATGACAAACCCTTCAGTCCCAAGCACAAGAGCATAAAAAAGCACTCAAGCTATTCCCATTTACAGAGCAGTCCTTCATCCTGGACTTACAGGAACACACTCTGGGTTACCAGGTTCTGCACAGTTCCAGTCTGGTTTGTGTTTGAGCCATTAACGAACTCTGATATTTAACCCAGATGTGATTGCTGCCTCTGACTGGCTCTTGCCAGAAACACATACTTTACTAAAAACCAGATTTTCGTGGCATTTGAATACCACAAGGCAGATCTAGACTGAAAACACTGGTAACTCCCCATACTAGTCAGACAGAACTGTGCCAAGGGGTCATTATGGTGATCTATGTGTGTAATTACCCGTGCAAGAGTCACAATATTTGTGTTATGCAAATTAACCATTTTTGCAAGAATGCTGGATAGCTAAATTCTGTAATTCTCCCCCTTTACTGTCTGCTTCCAACATAAATCCCAGTTCATCTACTTCATCATCAGACTTACATCTCATCACCCAGTAGTGATTTCACTAGAAAACAAATCAAAATACAGAAAACCTCCCAGTATTTCTATTCACAAGACACTGCTGTCTCCTGCTGAAATTCCAGGTACTCAAACTCCAGTCCTCCCCAGGTGGAGACAGTGCCATGTGCTGGGACAGCCCAGGAATGCTTACTGGGAGCACTGGCAGAGCAAGGCCCCTTGCCTGAGCCAGCCTGTGGGATGCAAGGCTGCTGCTGAGCCAAAGGAAACTCCCTGGTCAGATTCCTGGATCTCCTTCTCTTTCCATGTGTTTGTGTGTCAAGTCCAAGCAGATGCAGGAGTCTCGCCCGGCGCTTGCACACGCAGTTTGTGCGCAGTCACTCAGCAGCAATCTGGTGGCTGCTGGTGCATTTTTGGGTATCTGCACATTCTAAACCACTGACTCACAGCAAAAGCACATTTATCTCCAGATGCCTGGCACGAACATGGGAGCTAAAAAGCACTGGTAATGTACAAGGCTTCCAGCAGCTGGTCATGGGGAAGAAAAATCCTGTCTGCTCACATTACAGTTTCATTTATTCCTTTTGTTTCACCCATTTCATGCTATTTGATTTTAAATAAGTTGGGACTTATCCAGCTGCAGGTTATCTATATTCTTAATTTGTACTTTTAAGACCATCAACATGTCTGACTCAGTTTCTGCAGCCTCTCCTCTACACTACCCACTCCTTTATTGTCTGAATCCCAGCATTCCCAGCACCTGCTTTCAGTGTAGAGCACTGCTGAACTTTTGAAATCTTCCTCAGTGCTGCACAACTCCATCTCTTGCACAAGTGAGCCAAAAAGGTACACAAGCTCACAGTAACACTTGCAAAAGTACATTTTAGACAGCCTTGAGTGTTTTCTATCCACCAGCAGCAAAATTTCGGCTCTGCTGCAGGGCCTGTCATGGAGCAGTGCAAGCTTATGACTGTGACAGATCATGTCCTGTGCAGAGGCCAAGACAGGAGCAGGAAAACCAACCTGGGTGTAGGTGCAGTTCTTCTTCTTGCATTTCCCACAGGTGAAGAGGTCAGTCTGTGTCCCTCCTGTCTTGGCCATCTGATGCTCCCGAATTGCTTCTTTTGTCATGGCTTTCCTGATCTCTTTCAGCTCATTACTGGCCATTTCCTTTTCAAAAAATAATAAAAAAAGGCAATAAAATCACATCTGCCCAGTTTTACCACCACACCCACTACAGTGGAAACAGCCAACAGGAGGACAAGACAGCCTGACAGATGGGCATTAGGACAGAAAGCCTATTCCAATTCTGGTTTCTGGTTCATACCCAGGGCCCTGGGATGATGCGAAGGCCCAACAAACCACTCTCCACACTGCAAACCCTACTGCAAGCTCACTCCATGCACTCTGGCAGCAGCCACTGAGAAAACTGCAACCCTGGCAGCAGCCCAGCTAAGCCTGTGAGAAGCAAACCCTGCTCCTCAGGCTCGCTCACCTCCGAGGTCATCACCGCGATCTGCTCGGGGGTGATGGCCCCACACAGCACGTTCTTTTTCAGCTCAGGATTTTTGGAGTCCTTCAGGTTGGAGATGCGGCTCCTCACGCGGTTTTTGTATTTCATGTCGGTGTTCTTGACATCCTGGTAGATGCGTAAGGGCAGTCAAGGAGCCTGCAACCAACCCAGAGGCATCAAGCACTTCCCAGCCACCCGTGAAGAGCAGGGATTGTCACCCATTGCCAGGATGGAGGTGCTGGGACCCAAAAGCAGCATCTGCTCTAGGAGGTCAGTGCTGGATTTGAGAGCAGCTTTATACATTCCCAAAGTCCAGGGGTTTCCAGCTTGGGTTTTTCACTGTGCTGGAAATATTCAGCTACGCTCAGGTTCTACAACCTCCCCTTCCTCTCAGCAAGGCAGCCACAAAACCCTCCACTGAGAGAGCCCAGCTGCACCTCCGACCCCACAGTTCCCAAACCAAGCAAACTCCTCATTTCAGGCTTATCTCACATCAACATGGAACTTGATCCTCATTGCTCCATCCTTTCCATTGCTTTTGTCTAGATCAGCACACTGGACTCAACAGGGAGCACAGGGAAGTTGCATGTATTTAAAAGTAGAATCAAAAGCAGGAAACAGCACTCTGATGGGAAGGACAAACTAGGGATCACAGCCTCTGAGCTCCCAACTCCACACTGATAGTTCCTTAGTGACCCAGCACTCAGCCAAGCAGAGCTGGAACCAGACCCAGAACCCTGACAAGCTGCAGCAGAACATTCATGCACAGACAATCCCGTTTTTCCTTTGACCACATGGACTTCACTGCTGGAGACATGCAGGCCCTCGAGGCAGCACTGTACAGCAAGGATATACTCTTCAATCTGGGCTGCTATGTGCTCGCAGTCGGCACCGATGGCGATGTAGTCGTCTGTAAGACAGCAGAAACATGAGCTCAGTGGTTTCCCACCAAGCCAGGGCTCCCCAGGCTCGGTATTTCTGAGCCACAAATCTGGACAGTTTGCTGGTTTTATTCACATGCTCTTCCCGCCAAATGACAGCAGATGCTGACTGGCATAAGCACCATTCCTACAAAGTCCATGTACTAAGTTACAGCTTCACTTTGGCCCCAAGGGTGACAGAGAAGACAGCTTCACTTTACAGCAATCAGAAAAGATCTAGAAAGTGATGCAAATCCCTGCACAGCTGAAAGATTAAACTTTTGCACAGACCATCCCCTGCTGCAGAGCAGAAGACCCCAAGTAATGCTGTGTGACAAACCCCATGTCCTTAACAGCCATTGCTTGACACATTGTCATGACTCCAGCTCAAGCCAGGTCCCTGTGTAAGTGTCTGAAAATGCTGCAACAGCAGCCAGTTCATCAAAGGGGTGACCAGCAGCTAAACTGAGCTGCTGGCAATAATCCTTTGACAAGGCTGCTCCAGGACAGTGTGTCTAAGCTGAGCTGGCACTGACAGTCTGTGTCAGAATGGTCCAGGAGCTGTGAAGCACTTAAGGCAATGTAGGGCTTCCCCCAGCACTTACCATCAGCCTGCAGAGCTGCTGTCAGCATCTCCCTGCATTTGTTGCGCACAGCGTCGCAGGTGATGGGGGCCGGAGGGAAGGTGGTGATTTTGGGGGTGGTCGGAGTCTTTGGAGGCTCCTGCCTTTTGTTGGAGCTAAAAGAAAAACTTCACCTGTCAGAATGTCTCAGTTTGGGCCACTGAGAGCAGAGAAGGGAGCAGCAGGTATGTGGCCAAGCATCCTGTTAATCATAATACAGAACCAGTCAGAACACAGTGCAAAGTCACTGTCCCAAACCAGCACCGAGCACAACACAGGAGCCAACACCCTCAGCCCAGACACGAGCTCTCCTGTGGACACTGCTGCCTTCCAGCAGAGGTTTAATCCACCAACAACCCTGCCAACCATTTCTGTTGGACACTATCATTAACCCAAATGCACTCAGGACATCGGAGACCATCAGCACTCTCTCAGTTTGGCAGTGCAGCTCAGATTCATGGTGCTTTTTTCCTCTTTAACTTTGCAGGACACCAGGCCCATAACTGATCTCAGTAGAAAACAAGCAGAAAGCTCCAGAAGAAGGAGCTGTGCTAAGGAAAACAAAGACAAAGAAAGAAAATGGCTCCTTCAGCTTTGATATTTAAAAAACACCACCAACAAAGTGTAGCACATAAAAGGTTCTTCCTTTTTCCTGTAATCTGAGCAAGACACTGATTACTCACCTCAGAGAAGAGCACCCCTACATAGCCACACACAGCTCATACAGATGCCAGGCTAGCACAGGACTAAGAAATACTGCTTCAATTCAAAAATAACTCCATTTCCACTTGCGAGCAATCACAGGCACAGGCAAGGGAATGCAGACACCTGCCTGCTGTGGCTGACTCAGTCGGGTCACCTGCCAGGGGAGCTGGATGGAGACCTGCCTGCACAATCAGCACACGATGTGGGCAGGCTGAGTCACTGCTGCAGGGTCTGCAAGCAGAGAAGGAGCCTCAACGAGCAGCTCAGCTGGCTGTGCACCCAGAAAGCCTAACATCTGCACATGGCATTAGTCAGCCCTGCAAATACTGCTGGTAAAAGATCTGGGTTAGTATGATTCAGGGATGATTTTCTAGAGCTTTGTTCTCCCCCCTAAATCTAGGCAGCAGAATAACAATTTCTTTTTTTTTTTTTTTAGCAGAGATTGCTCTGGCTTTGGTGATTTGGTTGTAAAATTCCCTGTATTTATGGCCAGTGCCTGGTACCATTATTGCACAAAGAGACAGAAAGGGAAAAAAGAAACCTCAATATTTCACCCATGTCATGCTGGCAATATCTTCTTGAAGATCCAAGTGGCTTGACAATTTTTGTTAAGCTGGGTCACTACTGCCAGTTCTTTGCCATCAAAAATAAATTTGTTATGAACAAGCACTTCCACTACACTGTCCTGGAAGGGATTAGTCAGCCCACAAAAAAACAGCAGTAAGCTGGAAACCTTCTGAATCTGCTGCCACACAGACTGTGCCAGACGACTTTAGGGACTTATCCTGGGAGCTCCTGTGACTAAGGTCATATCCAGGCTCAAATCCCACAGATCACCATTGGGGCTACTGAATTTCCACAGGTGAGAGCCTCGCCAAGCCCTTTTCAGAAGCATCCACCAGTGAACCTTCAGCAAATTGTTCAGGTCAAACCAAAGCAGAACTTTGATTTCTTGCTCACATGAAGGAGATGATCATCTGTGAGGGAGATTGTACTGTGAGCTAACTGTTTCTCTTTGACCAGTAGCTGAATAAAACCCCTTTTTACCAGCTGGTTTTACTGGGCGACACTGCAGGAGCTTATTAAAGAACAGATTTGTGTCCAAACAGCTCCAAACATTCAATTGGATTTACACTGCACATGTTACAAAAAGAAGAAACAACTTAGCCTGTAAATAATCCATTAGATGATGATTTTCTCCCATCTGGAATGTAGAAACTGCCATCAGGTACTTTTGTGCTTAAGAAGCTACACACAAATCACAAGCAGCACTCATGGGGGTGTATATACCAGAGCATACCCTGAGGAATAACCCACAGTTCAGGAATAACCCATCTAAAAATCACAGCTTCTCATGTTACATCAAATAGTTTGGAAAAATTAGACTTCCCCAAAGGAAAAAGGTAAAACATTACTTACAGTAAAAGAATGGCCCAAAGAAATATGGGTGGTTTGTGGCAAAGGAAACTTACAGGAGACAAGTCCTGAAATTCTTTACAAAGGAAGTTGTAGGGAAAAATCCACAGAAGGGTGCAGAAATGGGTTTAGTAACACAGATTTTGATTAAGTTTTAAACTGTAAAGGTGAATTATGAACTGGAAATACTGCCAAGGGTAGCTGTGGAAATGCCTTGCCCTGAGGTTTTCTAAGGTTGTCAAAGAGCTTGAAAAAAGCCTGTCAGGGACAGCTTGGGAAGAGGTTGTGCTGTGCTGAGAAGGGGCTGCAGAAGAATTTTCCCTGAGAGCTCTTCCAAATTTAAATTTTGTATCATTTTGCAAAAAACAAAGGAAGGCTTCCCAGAGCAAAACCCAGCGTATGAACTCAGTGACCTGAGTGTGAACTCAGAACAGGGACCTTCACTACAATGAGTCCTCAAGCACAGGTCTTCAAACCTGTATTTGCAGAGGTAATACTTGATTTTCAGGAAGGTTCTACCTGCAAATGCTATCGACTTGAATATTTACATGTTTATTCCTTGGGGGTGGAAAAAAGCTCAACAAGATGCATGGTAGTCCCACTTCTGTTAGCTGATGAGGGAAGTTACATTTGCCTGCATCACATCATCATCCATGCACTGAAAAGAGAGTTGATCCCTCCAGAATTAGATGAAACAGACCTCTCAGCCATTCCAAAGACAGAAAATTATTTATTAAGGTTTAGAAGTTAGTTTATAAATAGAATAGTTGGGAAATAGAGCTCAAACACACCTAGAAGACTTATTTCAGGAAATCCTTGTGGTTCACACTGTTCCTGTTAAACAGGAGAAAGAGCTTGTAAATCTATCCAGGCAGCAAAAGTTTATACATAAAACAAGGCTATGCTGGAACAAAATGGTGACAAAGCAGCAGCCAGGGACTGCAAGCAGAACTCAGGGCTGCACTGGAAGAAAATCCCACAGAAGAGCTAAATTCAGGCCACAGATACAAAACCTCCTAATAAAGGCAATTTAGAGAATCCTGGAAAAGAAAAACCTCATGCTGCCAGAGACAGAAACATTAGACACAGCCCATTAAAATGTACTACACTATGGATCTGAAACTCTACAGCACAACAGAATATGCTTTGGATTAGAGTAATGCAGCATCTAAATTCACAGGTGCCAGCTCCACACTGGCTGGCCCAGAGCCTTCAGGTCTTGCAGTGATAGCTCCAGTCACTACACAGGGATTTCTACATCTGTGCTCCAGAAAGCAAGATGGGTTTCAGGCTAAGAGTTAGTCAAATATTTTTCCCTGACGAAAATGGAAGGCATAGCCAAAATCTAACAGACTAAGCGGCTGAAATATCTGAATACAAACTGATCTCTTTGGTGTCTTGACAGCAGCCTCATGTGAACCAGCTATCTCACACACTGAGCAACCAGTCTGACTCCACTGCAGTCTCTGCTTCAAAGAACAGACACTCTTCTCTGCCAACAAAATATTATTTTTTAAGGCAGATTAGTAGTTTATTTTGCAAGACTGGAGAAAAAACATTCCTATCTTTGGAAGAGAGCCTGGCTCAACAGACTGACACCAGGAGCTGGCCTCTGCTCCTGGTCTAGGCTACACTAATCCATTGGCTTCTGTTCATCCTTCACAGCCAAGGGGATGCTTTGCTAGTCAGAAGATGGAGGCTGAACACACATAAAAAGAATCAAGGATTAAAAAACCCATAAAACTGCAGTATCTGCAGCACATTAAGGCACAAGGGAACATTAGCAGCACACGCCAGAGAGCTCCACTCCACATACCCCAGGATAAGTGACAAAGCAAGGAGGCAGCAAGGAGGGGGTTTGCCTCTGTGCCCAGAGCCAAGATCCTGTTCCGAGTGAAATCCCACACAGACACACACAGGTCTGGACAGCCCTGGCTCCCATTCTGCACTGCATCACTGAACTCCATCCTGCCTGTGAAGTCCCCCAAGTCCTCTCACTGCAACACTTAGCAAATCCTTTTTTCCATTTTATGGAAGCAAGATAACCAAAGATACCAATCCTGAAGTGCCAAGCCTTGAGAGAGCTGAGCAGAAACAAAGAAGTGACAAGAAAGTGACCAACAAAGGCTGCAAACATGGAAAATCCTACAAGCCAGCAGGATTACAGCCTGAATACTCTAAATCTTCTGTCAAATTTGGGAAATCGGCTAAATCACTTAAGAGGCAAATCTAGGAAGCACACACCCTCCTGGGATCTGAGGCTGGGAGAAATTTCTAGAACAAAGCTTTAAATCCCATTTTTCCCCTCCCCTTTGATCACTGTCTGCACTCAACAACTGCAGTCACAGGCAGTGGAAACAGGATGCAGCATTCAAGACATGGCAAGGAGCAAGCATGCAGCTGACCTGCCAGCTGGGGGACACCAGCCACAGGGAAAAGGGGACTTCTGCTGGGATTTGTCAAGGACAAAGAAATGGAAGTTTTACTTTAGTAATGTATCAATCAGTCCCATCCATCACTTGGCATTGAAAAGGCCAAAAACAATCTTCATTCTAAGTAGTTCGCAGTTAGAAATAAACAAAAATGCATAAAAATGCAACATAAAAAAGAACAGGGAATACTACTAGAAAAAACAACATTATGAAGAGTAAAAAAAATTAAACAAAATATGAATAAAATTTTAAAACTCACTAAAGCCACTGTATTTTTAGATGTGTATTTCTGCATTACAGTTAATTAGTAACATCACACAGATCAACCTCGAAGAAGAAACACTTCCAGTGTCTCTGACCAGAAATTTGACTATACAAAATTCCTGACTCAGACATTTAAAAATAAAAATTAAAGCAAGGTGCCTTAAGAAAATTTAAATTCCCTAACAGTGTCATCTTTGGTATAAGGGAAGTATTACCTTTGGTCTCTTGAGTTACCAGTCTCTCTGGAGGAAGATGTTGGCAAAGACAGGCTTTTCTTTTTCTCCTCATTTTTTTCCTCAGAAGCATCTATGTTCAAATGAGAAATCAGTTCAGAACAGGTCTTTATGCTACAACCCGGCCTATACTCCTCGATGTTTTCACACTACCCACTGTTGGCCTAAAGCAAATTATTATTCTCCCAAAAAGAATCAGGACAAAATGCCTTTAATGGCCTTCCTGCTTTCTAAGACCTCTGCCTTGCCTCCAAGTAGAAACTAATTCAAGCAAAAGCTTTCCTCACCAAACTAGAGAGCAATCAGCCTGCCTGGGAGATAAGCTTCCTCACAAGACATGCCTCTTCACAAAAGTTTCTTTCAAAGGCTGCTGAGCAGGGATTAGATCAAGTTCTCTCAAGCACAACTAAAAGCAGAATTTCCAGCCAACACCAGCTGAAGGGCCAGGACAGGCTGGTCCTTGTGGGAGTACAGCTCCTTCTGATTCCCAAGTGCTGAACGCCAGCAGCACAAACCTGGAGAGGACTTTCATGACACTGTAGAAAAAGTCTGACCCAGAGGTAAATTGTCTGAGTCTAGCCAAAACACACCCAATCTAATCAGGAGGTAACAATCCAGGCAGGGCAGGAAAAAAGCCCTTTTAACACTCACCAAGCCTAGCAAGAAATGGGACCCTGTAAGCAGGAAAGCCTCCCCAGCTGGAAATGGTCCATGTGAGTTTATCTACAAGATGATGAACTAAGATCCTTCTCCAACTCACCACCCAAAATGCATTCCAGCACTTCCCTTCCTGAGCTGTTGCATGAGGCTGACAGCACACATGGTGTTAATGTCATGCAGAGCACAAGTGGGAGCAGAGGGTTCAGAGCACAGATATTGCTTCTACAAATAACATTGTTAATTATTATGTGATGAGGTATAAGTTAATAGTCCTGGAGCTTTCAATGCTCTTCCAATGATGAGCTGGCTAAACAGGAGCTAAATCTAGGGAGATGCATGATAGGACACAAAACTCGAAAGACAGAGAGGGTGGAATTGTAAAGGCTGATTTGCTAGAATGTTTATTCAGATCAAGAGATAAGCTCTCCCAAAAACTCAACCTCCCACTGAAGCCAGCTTGTTCACAAGCTGAATATGACAGGAACATGCTGATTTCCTTACCTAGAAGTTTCTTCCAAGATTTGATGAGGGATTTGGCAAGTGATATCACTTCTTCATCTGTGCTCTGCTTTCTCAATGCATTCACCGACATCCCAATGCGGGTGGACTGCAAGGGAACACACTCGTGAATCACTCCAGAACAGATTCATTATTAGTTACTAACTGAAATCTCAAATAACCACCACAAAGTCAAAGCCATGACCAAGACAGGAGTATCCAAAGGCTTGCAAAATTATTCTATGACCCTTACAACTTTGGAAGAGTGACACTCTCTAGCTTGCACAGCTGAACAGAAGACACATCTAATCTCCCACAAATCCCTTCCCTACACACTTGTGACATTCAAGCTTAAGAGTGAAAAGCTCCAAGATGCATCACAACCTCCAAATTGTAATTCTGCTCACTCCTCCCCTAAGTCCTAAATATCAACATTACAAAGAACTTCTCCCACGACTGCCCTCTGTGTTTGTTACTTTAACCCAGTCTTTCCTCTTTTTGCAGCCTACAAACAAGATTTGAGCAGTTACACACATGGTGAGCCAGAATTCTTTAATTGCCAGTCCAAAACCAAACTTCTGCACTATTTTATTGAATTTAATGTTTATTTTGATTCTTTGCATGAGGCGAGAAGTGTGAGAAAATCTATTAAGTTTATTTAGACAACATTTTGAACTCATCTAGATGCAAACTTCAACTGTTTACCATAACTGTGCAACTCACCTGCAGTAAATCCAAAGTCATAGGCATACTTTTCAGTTCTTTCAGTAAATCCATTGCACCTTCCTGGAGAGGAAAAGAGAAAGAGAATGAGTGCCTCAGCTTTTATTAAAGAAATTCAACAGCTTGGGAATAGACACAGAAAGTTGAATTCAAATGGGAAAACACCAACAAGCATTTCCTGAAATAACGGCAAGTTCACTGCTGGGGTTGCTGTTCTAGACAGTAGATCCTGCAACCTGAGGGCACCTGAATTATTGGAATGGGCAAAATAGAAGACCACTGGAGTGCTACACGCCCTTGCTTGTGTATGGTGCAAGTGCAGCATTAGTTTATTATTCTTACCTGGTACGCTGAACATTTTTAACACCTGAAAAACACACTCTGAATTACAACTGTCAATGACTCCATGTAGCTGTTTCCTAGTTTTCGTATTAGTTTTCATATTTCCACTCTGCTCAGGACAAAAGCAAAGCCAGCAAGCTGTGATGCTGATGAGTTGGTCACTTGAAACTTGTTCTGTGAAGTCTCCTTACATCATCTCTACATCCCAGGATCAGGAAAAATCTGACTAGGAATCTGTAGATAACTAAAACTGGCAGTCACTCAGAGAACTAGAAATCACTTGTCTCCCTCCCGCACATCCCAGCCTGGCCTAGGCCTGTCTCCATTCAGCTGGCTCTCTCCTCCCAACCCCCTTCCCTCAAACAAGGCTTCCAGTGTTCACATTTAGCAGCTCATTTACAACACCGACCACTCCAAACCCAGTTGCAGCACAAGGCCTGCACAGCCACCATTGTAGGGAAGCGAAGCTGCCTGCACTGCCGGCCCTGTCCTCACAGCCCATCCTCCCTATGCAGAAGGACTGCTTCCAACTCATCCCAGGAAGCGATCCAGCTGCAATCCAACCTACAGAACAGATGCCAAAATCAAAGCAGAGTCAAAGCTTTCAGTGTGCACACAAGCAACTCACACCAGCATAAACCACACACATTTACCGTACCCAGAAGGACTGACTTCCCCCTCAGGTAGTTTCACACCTTCCTGTTCCTCCAGCCCCGAACACCCAAAGTGACCCGGTGACTTCTGACTCCAAATGGAGCCACTCGGCACAATGGCAGCAAAGGAGGATCCACGAAAAAACTAGAGCAACAAACGGGTACTCCAGGAAACTGTTCTGCAGGAAGAGTTCTAAGATTAGCCAACACACAACATGCTGCAGGTCAGCACCATCTCAAACGCCAGCCAAGAGGAAATGTTGCATACCCCTCCTGTAAGAAGCTGCCTCTTTCCCAATGAAGCTGGAAGCAAATGCTGCAAAGTTGCCCCTTTCCTATTTCAACACTGATGCTGAAAACTTGCCACCAGCAAGAACGGACATCACAGGTTGTACTTTAGCCCAAACACACTTCCCTGGGTTGTTCCAACAGCGACACAAGTGACAGTGCTTGCCCTACCCATGGCTGGCAGGGTCAGTCCAACATCCAAAAGTTCATGTGATAACAGCACCCAGCATCCCACCACATAAATATCACAATCCTCTAATCCCTCCCCCTCCTACCCATCATCTCCCACTCCCCACAGCCCTTCCTATCCCTCTCCCCCAACCCAAACACACAATGACAGCCTATCTCCACCACAAACCTTTGTCAGCTTTCTGCCTTAGCACTTGCATGACACTGTGTTCCTACAAGCACTGATATATCCCATTAAGCTGGAAAACACCGGCTCCTTTCCGCCCAGGCTGTCACACGGGTCACAGCACACCCTGCGAGACTCCCCGAGTGCAGACAGCAGCTTGGCCAGCCCTCCGCACTCCAGAGGCCACGGGGGTGAGCAGTGGTGCCGGTGTGGGATGGAGATGCACGAAGCAAATATATCAGCACCCAGGGCAAACTGGAGCACCAGGCCGGTGCTGGTGGGGACTCCCCTTCTAAAGGCCTCCCGGGATAGGGGAGAAGGGCTGAGGATGCTCTCCAGGAGAACACCGGGCAGGCAGCACAGGGTGAGCCCCGGAGTGCTGAGATGAGGTCTGGGGATGCCTCAAGCCTGGGGTGCGGGCTCAGAATGGGGACTGGAGGCTCCCACAGCACCCAAGGGGGCACATAGGGCTGCCCGCCCAATAACTGGCAGTGGGTGGATCCCACACCTCCGCAAAGGATGGGGAAGGGAGAGGGCGACGAGGCCTGGGGAAGGGAGCCCCACTTTAATTGGGGGAGCCTCTGCTAGAACACGATGTAATGACTGGGGCGGCTCTGAAAGAGAGGCCCCCAAAATGGGGTCTGGGGAGGGGGAGGCCCCTCACCACGAGCACCGAGGGAGAAGTAGGGGTCCAGCAGCGCGGCAGCGAGGAGGGGATCCTGCGGAAAGTGGGGGAGGCGAGGGGGAGGACGCGTCCGCCAGAGAAGAGCCCGGGGCAGGGGGCGGCCCCCCACCCCAACCGGGCTGCGGGGGCCCTGCCGCCGCCACTCACCGCGTTCTTCTTGGCCACCATCTTGTCCAGGCGCCTGGCAATGCGCACGATCTCGTCCTCCCCGCCCATCGCGCCGCTCCCCGGGGTCGGTGCCGGGGCTGGACGGGGGTCCGGGCGGGGGGAGCTGCGGTCGGTGCCCGGTGCCCACCTCAGCCCCGGTGCCGCAGTCAGGGCGGGCGCACGCGGGGCACGACGGGAGTTGTAGTCCTGGGGACGCCAGCTCCACCCGCCGCCTACCGGAGCGCAGCCCACGGGCGGGACTTCATCTCCCAGCGTGCCCTGTGTCCGTGCCGCTCGGTGCCGCCCGGCAGCCGGGGGCGCTGTGGAGGCTGCGGTTCACCCCGCTGAGCGGAGCCGGGGCTGAGGAGGGAGCGCCGGGGCTGAGGGAGCCTCGGTCCCCGCCCGCGGGGCTGTGCCACGGCACGGCAGGAAAAAGCCGTGTCCCAAAATGCTGCAGCGGGTCCGGAGGAGGCCGCGGAGATAATGAGCACTCCTGCAGTGCAGACAGGCAGAGAGCCGCGGGGTTCAGCCTGGAGAAGAGCAGGCTGCGGGGAGACCTTTAAAGCCCCTTCCCGTGCCTAAAGGGGCTCGCAGAGAGATGGAGGGAGGCTTTGGACAAGGGCCTGAAGTCGCAGAGCAAGGGGAAACGGCTTCATGCTGACTGAGGGCAGGGTTAGGTGGTGTATTGGAAAGAAATTCTTCCCTGTAAGGGTGGTGACAGCACTGGCACGGGGTGCTCAGAGAAGCTACGGCTGCCCCTCGATCCCTGTAAGTGTTCATGGCCAGTGTTCATGGCTCCTGGAGCAGCCTGGGATAGTGAAAGGTGTCCCTGCCCAAGGCAGAGGGTTGGAACAAGATGAGCTTTTCACCCCAAACCATTCTGTGACTGTGACTATTGTCCGTGGCTGTGCTGAGCCCTCGGAGCAGGGCTGACCCCGCTCCCTGCATAAACCGAGGCTGTGCCCCTCTCGCCCTCAGTGGCGAGGGGACGGGTGTCTGGGGGGCAGGCTGGACCCCCTGTAGATGGCACTCGCACACTGTGCGAGGGCAGCGCATCCCCCGGGAGCTGCTGCTGAGCGCTGTCGCTCCCTCCAGCTGGTTCCTGGCAGAGGGAGAAGTTTCCTGCACAGCCCTCACCAAGCTCCGATGTTTCAGAGAGGGCTGTGACTGTGCTGGTGATGAGTGGCCGTGTCCTGCCCCGCTGGAGCTGCAGATCATGTGGAAGCACAGGGATATTGCTACTTGTGGCCTCGGGATGCACAGCCAGGTCTCAGGAAACAGAATTTCCAGCACTCATCTCCAGCTACACTCTGTCCTAGGCCAACTGAGTCACTGAGGGCATAATCACAGAATTGGTAGGGTTCAAGGGCTTGGAGATCATCCAACCTCCCTTCAAAATCAGGGTCACCTAAAGCAGGTGACACAGGAACTTGTCCAGATGGGTTTTGAATACCTCCAGAGAGAGAAGTATTGAATTAGCAGATCAGTGCTAAAACTCTGATAGGTAGCTGACCCCCAAATCTGCCCACTAGCAAGCTGCCAGCTTGCTGTCCTTTATAGCAATACCATGGAGATTTATAGCAATACCACAGAGCTCTGGGATCCCCTTGGGCAAGAGCTGCTCCCTGGATGTGTGAGACACGTGTCAGTTCATCCCTAAATCAGCAAAGGTGGCCCCAGAATAAATGTGAGCCTCAGACCCTCTCCCAGGCATGATAAATTGAAACTTCTTGGCTTGGCCCCATGTTTGTGAACACGAGTTCCCTCCACCCCACAGTCTGGAGCCTGTGCAGCACCTGGAAATCCTCCAACCCTTGGCAGGGTCTGGCTGTGGAGTCAGGGGGTGCCATTTTGGAGAAGCCCACCTCTGTTAGGGAGGAAGAAACAAGTCCCAACAAGGGGACCTTTGGTAGGTCCTTGGAAATAGGCATCTGCCTGTCCCACGTGTGGGGTCAGGTCACGCCGGTCCTTGGCATCAGAGACATGCTCAGGCAGCACTGCTGCCACTGTGAGTGTGGTTTGTGTCAGTGTGATGCAGAGATGGTTCCTGACCACAAGTATGGCTGGGGACGTGTCTCAGATTCCAGAGCACACAGTCACTGATGCCGAGCTCCAGCGGGAGCCATCACCCTGCCAGCTCTGGCCTCCTGCAGTGGCAACCAGCCTCACCCAGGGCCCACCACTGCCTGCTTGGAGCGGGTCCCCAAGGGACAGAATGGCACGAAGTCCTCACGCCTGCAGCCCTATGTGCCTGCCAGGCATGTCCCCTGCCCCTGTGTGCCCGTGGACACAGGCCAGCTCTGCAGCCCAACCCTGCTGGCCTGCGGCTCCGCTCTTCCCAAGGGTTAACAGGACACAACAGGCCAGGCGCTTGCAGAGCAGGGAGGATTTCTGGCTGACCTTGGCTGGGAAGCAGCCGTGGCGTCGCTCAGCCCAGCCCCCCAAGCGCGGAGCCGGTGGCCGGAGCGCTCCCCGAGCCTGGGTGGAGGTAGATCCAGAGGAAACTCCACCTCCGCGGGAGCCAACCTGCTATTGCAGGAATTCCCAGAGAAATTCCCGCTTGGTGTGATCTGTCAACGGATCCATGAACTTTCTTTTACCTCTTGTGAAAGCAGCTACTTGAATGTGCTAAAAACAGAGCAGGGGCGAGTCTGTCAGGGAGAGGCTGGGAGGGGGCTTTTGCTGACCCCTGCACACCAAGAGACTCCCTGAAAGTCTCTGTGTGTGGTGCCTCGCTGGCAGCTGCCCTTGGCAGGCAGATCTGGGAGAGCCAGGAGAGGTTTCCTGCAAAATAAAACCCCACAAAATCTCACCTGTTTTTTCCACTGGGCTACTGTATTTCCCAAGCAAGTCTCAGCAGATTTGAACACAGCAAATGGGCTGGATCAAGTTGGACAAGCTTTCCCTGCTTCCACTGTCCCCAGTAAGTTCAAGTCATTTGGAGATCAGCCATCAAACCCCACCCTTTCTCTGCTCCCAACCACCAGAGGCTTGCTCTGGTCCACTTTTGGAAAAAGCAGAGATGAGAAGTGCTCCTGGGCTTGCCTTGTCCATCCGCTCACCACAAAACCTACAGGGAAGCTCTGTCCTGAGACACCCCCTAACTTTAGGGACCTCAGGACCTCAGCCTCGGGTCACTGCTTGGAGGACTGGCTGTCCCAGGTGACACACTGGGCTCTGAGCTGGTAATGAGTGACCCTATCCAGAGAACAACAGACTATCAGTAGCTGGTAGATGCTGAGGCAGGAGATGGGAGCAGCTGCTGTAGGCTTTGCCAGAGCACCACTTATTTTGGGGAGGGGTATTGATGTGTCTCCCCTCCTTTTCACCCTCATGACCCCACCTTGGCTGGAGGGCTCCTGACTCTGATTCTCTAACCATGCACTTGCGCCAGCCCTGGAATTGAGGCAGGGATCTGCCTTTTCTTCCTCTCCTTGCTGCAGCTGTCTGATGTCTTTAATCTCCTAGTCCTGGCACTGGGGACATTCGATCCTGGAGGACTCAAATCCTCCATTCAAACACTTAGGAAACCTGGAGAATGTGGCATGAATGGTGACTTCCATTTCTGTCTTACAGACTATCCTGTTTTCTCCTTTGAGAAGCCAAGGGACCTCTCCACACCTCCTCTTGTGGTGCAGGCCCTCCTAACACAACAGAAAGCATCATGGTTCCCAGGAGATATTTTAGGATCCGTCCATGCCATCCTGGAAGAGCAACCCTGGAGCTGCAGGTGAGCACCCGTGCCTGGGGACACAGCCATCTGGACCTCCTGGGACACGTCCTACACCAGCAAAAGCTGCAGGATTTGGCTACAGTGGGCAGCCACTGAGAGGGGAACGTGGCCAGGACCACCCTGTGTGTTAGCCCAGCCTCTGCCACACTGAGAAATGGGGAGCATGGAAGGGAGAATGCAGAGGAGATGATGGCTCCCATGGGCCCTGCTCATCGTGAGTGCCAGGGTGGAGTTTGGACCTCCAGCTTTGCAGATGCTCTTCTGAGACACTTTGGATTTTCCCTAAACCTCTTCCTCCTAATGATTTTAATTATACTGGCTGCTGTTCAAAATAATAATGACAGGGAGAGGAATAAATGGTAAGCAGCAGCCTGTCACGCTTCATGAGATGCCCCCAGGGGACACTGGGCTAGACAAGCAGCCAGCCCAGAGCCATGCCAGCCAAGTGGGTGCAGGCTGCCACCCTGCATCAGCCACGAGCAGTTTCTGGGGTCTGGGCTGACCTGTGTGAGCATGAGAGCCTGTGCAGGCACTAAGGTCTCCTGTCTACCCGCCCCCCCCCGTCTCCTTTTATTCGCCTCCATAAAACATAGGAAGTTCAAGCCATTCATTTTGCTATTTATGTCTCCTTCCCCACGCCCTGGTTCCCTCCCTTGCCCCCTGCAGCCTCTCCTCTCACTGCTTGCCCAGCATCCTTGACCCCAAGAAGTCTGGTGTGTATGCACTTCCCTTTTGGCCCATGGAAAGCACCACTCTGAACTGGTGCCTTGATAAGTCTGCTGTGGGAAGGCAGGGGCTCCTGGGCTCCCACACAGGGCTTTCCCATGTAGCATTTCCTATGCTGTCCCTGCTCACCCGTGTGATCTCCAGACCCGGGCAGTGGGAAGCTCTCTGGATGGCAGTGCCCCTCCATGGCAGCAGGTCTGACCTCAGGATCTCATGACTTGCTCTGTGTCAAAAGCCACAGCGTATGGAAGAAGGTATCCTCCTGAGCAGGAGGAGGAAAATGACTGACTTCTCATGGGGTAACATGGCACCTCTCAGTTCAGCCACAGCAAAGGATTGCAAAGGACTCAAACACCCCAGCCCCTTTTTCTCGGTGCTTTTGCAAGCAGAGTGCTCTGATACGGTCTCCCACAGAGTTTGGGATCAACCAGACCTGTGTCCTGTCAGCAAAGGAGCAAGCGAGTGGCAGAGCAGACAGGACTGGGCTCGAGACCTCCGAGGGGCTGGAGACAGGGATTGACTGGCACAGAGGGAGGAAGGAGAGGCTCGGCAAGGAGGGCTGGGCCCTTATCTCTCAAATAACCTCAGCAGTTCAGCCGTGGCTTGCCGGAGGGAGAAGGCAGCGTGTTCCCTCCTCACTGCCCTCATCCAGCCGAGACAGGTCACCGCGGCTGTGCCGTGCCCTCTGCTCCCCGCAGTGATGGGAGCACAGATAAGAACCTTGTCCCGCTTATCGCCCCATCAGCGGCTCTGCAGCGGCTCCGCTGCCCAGCACCGAGCACCGAGCCCTGATCTCATCAGCGCGCCGCACACTTGCAGCTCGAACAATAACCAACACAATTCCCAGAAATGCACAGCCTCCTGCTAAAGCCTCCCTGGGGGAAAGCATGCCAGCCGGCCTGTCGGCACCAGCACAGCCATCGCTGCCAGCCCCTGGCAAACGCAGCCTGCGGCGGCCCCAGCCCGGAGGAACCTCTGCGAAAACAAGGGTGTGCTGGGTGGGGTGGAGGGAGAGGCCGAGCTCGAGTCCTTGGGGCCACCCATGAGCTCACTGGCCTCAGGAAGTCCCTCTCTCTCCCTCTTGCTGTTTGTGACCAGGTGTCTTGCCCTGTCCCAGCCACCCCATTTGCAGCCCCTGCCCGCTCTGAATGCCAGCTCAGTTCACAAAGGGGCCAAGGTGCAAAATAAGCCCCGGCTGCCTGGGCTGGGAGGATAGAGGCAGGGCCATGGACACTCTTCACCTCAATGGGGACCTGCAGCCTGGAGAGGCTTTTCCACATCTCACAGCTTCCCTAAGTGTCTCAGTCCACCAGAGCCTTTCCTGTCACATTTGAGTAATTGCTATTTCCACTTCCAGATGGAATATCTGGACACTGTTGCAGGCATGGCTGGATGCTCGAAGCGTGTATTTACCCTGTCCCAGCCAAGCTGGAAGTGGGAGAGGGCCAGCAGCTGGCATGGCCATTCTTTCTCCAAGCACTCTGGAGCTCACCAGATTGTCTTCTCCTCACACAAGGCCAGATGTGCCACCCAGTGAAGCAGCACAGTACAGAAGCAGAGCTGTCACCTCCAGACCTCACAGCAATGCAGCAGACACCAAATCCCCATGCAAAAGGTGCAACGCCAGCACCATCCCAGAACCCACAAGAGTGAAGAGCAGCACCTGGAATGGTACAACGGTGTTCCAGTGCAGGAGGATGAGCCTTGCAGCGTCCAAAGTGAAGGGGGACCTGCCTCCCAGTGTCCCTGACACGAGGTGCATTGTTCATGAAAACACATGGGGAAGTCCAAGGAGGACAGACTCGCTGGCTGCGTTGGGTTTCCTGCCTCCTGGCCCCGGCTGCCGCCTGACATCATCGCTCCCGGTGGGAATGGCCACCCTGGCCCCACTCGGTCCCTGACATTAGCCAACAATTTCCTGACCTCCTGTCCGGCTTTTCAGCCTCCCACGGCTCCCTCATGGTGGGGAGACCTTTGTGCCTGAAATGATAGAAAGGTGAGAGATGGATAGATAGATAGATAGATAGATAGATAGATAGATAGATAGATAGATAGATAGATAGATAGATACTTGACTCCTGCCACCATGGCACAACAGCTGGCAAATCTGCATCCTCTCTCTCACTACCATGGGCACAATAGAGGTGATGCTCCCCATCACCTCACCATCCACATCTGAGGGTATGGCATGGCATGGGAATGTGTGTTCTCCAAAAATGCCCTGTTGAGATTGAAAGGGGCCAGGAAGGCTGAGGAGAAGGAATATGGGGGTAGGCAACGTGGGTGTTGGAGGGATGCCTGTGAAACACAGAGGTACTGCCTGGCTTCTTTGCACCAGCCTGTGGAGGCAACCACCTTCTCTCCATCATCCTCAAATCTGCCCAAATGACAGCAGGGTCTGGATACGGTGTGTGCCACATCACCCGTCCACCCTGCAAACACTGACTTTTCCAAATAAACAGATTTTTCAGTGAAAATGTGGAGGATTGTGCAAGCCTCGGGCTGTTGCTACACAGCCTCTCTTGCCTTGCAGTCATGATTTTTTTCCCTGAGTTCCCCTCATGAGCAGAGCACAACCTTGGGCTGACGTGCTGCAAACCTGCCCTTGTCCAAACCCGCTGCCATCAGCACTTTGCTGCAGCTGCTTCCAGTGCTGCTCTAAGAGTTTTCCCTTGCAGCCTAAACCCCCACCGCTGGCTCCATCCTTCTGGCTCCAGCCCACTGGGGATGGAAGGTTTCTCCTTCCCGAATACAAATATAACTGTAATCTGCTAAACCCTGCTGTTGATCCCGACTGCATCCTCCTGTCCTGAGCTTTCCTACAGTGCCTTTTATACCGGTAATAGCACCAGGCTCCTTCTCCCATCATTGTTGACTCGACAATGAAAACTGTTTGTATTATTGTGTCCCCGAAGCTTTGCCAATAGCACATGTGTCCCGAGCTGATAGCAACAGGCTTTGGCAAGGCTGCAGCTCCATCAGATAAGAGCCTTTAACCTTATTTCTCCTGCTCGAGCTCTCCACGAAGGGCCATTCTGTCGTGAGCCTTTCCTTATCCTTCCCCTGAGCTTGCAGATCCAGGGGCTCCATGGGCCAAAAAGAGGGGTCACTGGCAAAGGGCAGAGGTGGAGGTGCTCAGGGCAAGCAGCCTGGGAAACAGCCTCAGCTTGGGTGAGAGAAGAGCCCTGGGGGGAGATGGAAAGACAGAGCTGCTTTCCCAGGCAATTCAAGGGCCAAATGCACGGCCGTCCCTTGTCCCCTGCCTTCCTCAGGGACCCGCTCCACCCCGCCGTGCTCCACCTTGGCTCGGCTCCCGCACACAGCAGGAGCGAAGTGGAGGAGAAACGCTGGAGCCCGGAGGCCCTCGCACGCTCCCGGCTGGCCCGCGAACAAAGCCTTTCCCTTGGAGCCCTTCCCTGCCGCCTCCCTCCTGCCCGGCCCCCTGCGCTCCGCCAGCCGCGGGATCCCCGGCATCGGCACAGCCCTGGGGGTCCGCAGCGTCCTCCTCATCCCACCCTGCACCCCCGTGCCAAACCCCTCCACCACTGCTCCCAGCATCCCTGAGCTCCAGCTGGGGGGTTTCACTGCTGCTCTCTGAGCTGCAGCACAAAGGATGCTCTGAAATCAGAAAAGCAAACCTGGTGCCTGTGGCAAGCTTAAAAATCTCATTTTTAGGCAAACTTATGGGAGGGATGTCACAGTTCTTGGGGTTTTGAGATGCAAATGCAGCACATCCTCTCTCCCTTCCTTTAATTAATATCCTCAATGCAGCACCTAAAAGCAAAAGTTGTTCTTCCGCTGGCAAGGAGGGAATTCTCTCAGGTCCTTCTCTTTATTCTTATTGTTATTATTGTAATTATTATTTGTTATTATTATTATAATTGTAATTATTATTGTTATTATTCTCTCTGGGGATGGAAGCACTCTGTCAGAGATACATCTGGCCATTTGCTGAGGAGATTGTTGTCTCTAAAGGGCCTGAGGAGAGGCTGGGTTGCCCCATGCCCTGTACAAGATGTGGAGAAACTGAGGCACAGAGCCACAGCAGCATCTACCCCACTCTTCCCCTCTTCCACATTCTTTTCCCTGTCTGCATGAGGTGAGGTTCTCTCAGCAATGTCCTGATTCTTTCTGCTGAGCAGATAAAGCCTTGGTGAAGCACAGAGGTGGCCACGAGATCCTGTGTGCAGTGGGGTGGGCTGCAAGCTTTGGCAAAGTTCTCACTTCCAAGGTGCTGCAAAGGGTTCCCCTTCTTCCTGGGACGCTGTGGTGTTCCTCTTCTTCCAGAGATGCTGCAAAGGTCTCCTCCTCCTCCTCCAGGCCTGGCTGTGGCGATGCTCAGAAACCAGGCAGCCACCTTCCTGTGAGCAAAAACCAGCCAAAACCAGCACAAAGCACTGGGCTGGGGGCCGCAGGGGAAATAAAGAGAGAAGGGAGAGGAGAGGAGAGGAAAGAGGGGAAAGGGAGGAGGGGAGCATGGCACAGCCAGCAGCCATCTGCCATCTGCTGCTGCCCGGCGAGGGCATGCCTTATGCTAAGTTAAACCATGTCAGGAGCCACAGCAGTTCCTGAGAACAGCAAACCTTTCCTAGAGATGTCCTGTGCTGCTGGATGAGAGAGAGAGAGGATGGGTGACCCTCCTGCTGCCAGCTGGGGGGCTCAGTGCCCACAGTGGTGCCACCACCCACTCTCTCACGTGGGCACAGAGCCCTGTGAGAAAGGAGTACTCAAAAGGGAGACTGCACTTTTCCTGGGGATCACATCATCTCCTGGGAGTCCCCAAGGCTAAAGAGGGGCCGTGCTGGAGCTGCCAATGGCTGTGGTTCTCATGGGCATGTGTGGCTGCAGGGCCACAGATGGGCAGCTCCAACCTACCTCCCAAAAAATCCGGGCTCAGAAAACCTTCTAATTGCAGTTTTCCTTTCCTCAGCACCCAAAAGGAGGTCAGGCATCCCGAGGCAGCCAGCCTGGGCATGCAGAGTGAGCAGGATCCCAGTTCTTGGCTGCATCTCCTGCACAGACACCAGCAAGCAGCATTTTCTGCCAACTCAAGGGATGGAAGCAGTGAATAACCCCGGCATGCCCAGGCTCTGCACAGCCCAACTGTCGGCCAGCTGCCTGTTCCTGGGAGGATGCAGTGCCACAGGCAGGGAGCATTTTCTTGCTATAATCAAGAAAAGAAATTGTGCGGATCGGAGCAGCTGAATGGCAGCCAAATCTGCTTCTCGGCGGCTTTTCTACACTCTGTATTCATGTATTTGGCATGAGTAGCTCTACATTGAGGTAATTCATTAATGCTCAACCAAAAATGTGTTTATAGAAGTCTTGAAATAGTTGGTAGAAGTGTAAGACTTTCCTTCCTAAAAGCTGGGCTCTCTCTGTGATGGGAACTGGGTATTAAAGCAATGAGTGCTGGTGCAATCAGCTGCCAGGGAGGTGACCCCAGGCAGCGTGTGCCCTACACATTCTGGCATGCTCTGATCTCCTTATGCTGAAGCCTTTCCCGGGATTTAGTGTCCATAAGCACCATGGGTGGGATTTGCAACAGCTCTGCTCATGCTTGGGATGTGGGGACCTCACCCCAGGTTTCACAGAGAGGAGCTTGGGGAGCAAACACAGGGTGATGTGGCTGGAAGTGCAGCTGATGGTGGGACCAGAGAGTCAGCTGTGCCAGAAGGGGCTGCGGCAGCGCAAAAGCAGGGGAAGGGAATTAGGACAGCCCTGGGGAGGCCCAAGGTCTCTGGCCATCACCCAGGAGGTGCAGTGGCTGCACCCATGTGCAGCAAACAGCTTTTTCAGGTTAGCTGTGGGTTTTGCTGCTCATACAATGGATATCGCTGTTGTCGTTCCAGTTATAATCCTGTATAAACAAGGCTGACCTCTGGTTATTGGAAAGAGCTGAAAATAAAGACAACTTTCTCTGCTTCCTCAGATGCGGTGTCTGATTGCCAGGCTTGGCCGACACAGCCCACAGCACACTCCTAGCTCAGCTCCTGCAGCTGCTGGGGACCTGTGGAGAGGTTGGCAGCAGGGCAGAGTGGCAGTGAGCACCCAGGCAGAGAGCCACTGTGGCCCAGAACGACTTCCTGCTGTCCCTGATGCCCTTCACTTGTCAGAGGGAGTTGGCAGCAAAAAAAAAGAGTACATGAGCAGAAAACAGCTGAATTGGGCGTTCCCTGGACTGGGAGTGGCACAACTGCCCACTTTCCCCCACTTGGGTGGGAGTCTGGTCCCTGGCTGGGGACACAGGGGATTTGTCACCCTTGTACAGGCACACGGCTGCAGGCAGGATGCTCCTGACATGGCTGCTGAACCCCAGCTGCCTGGCTCGGCACTTTCCACCTCTGCCTGACCCACTGAACTATTTGTACCCGAGGAAACCGGGTGCTGAGTTGGGCCTTGCAGAAAGGGAGGCTCCAGTGAACACAGCATTTCCCAGCGGATGACTTCAGCCTCCCAGCAGGGCGCACAGACAGCCCCAGCCCTGAGTCCTTTGCTCTCCAGGAAGTGCCTTTCTTTGGGAAGCCTTTGTTCCAGCAAGGCTGGAGCAGCCCCAGCCCCAGGGGAGCCCACGGGACCTGCTGGCACGGGGGCACCTCTCAGGGCACTGGAGGAGCTGCCAGCCTGGGCCATGCTGCACAGGTCCCCCCAAATTGTGTGAGGAACATCCCTCCTCCCCATGGCCACCCCAAGGATCCCCATCTCCTTGGCAGGGGTGGGTGTAAGTCACGTCCATCCCACCTGGCTGCACTGCTCCAGGTACATGTCCAGTGTGGCCTAATGATAATTATTCACTATAATTAATAATAAATATCTTCCTGTGAAATATCTCATTCATCTTGTTGGACATACAACGGCACCAGCCACACACTGCTGGTAATTGCATGGTGATTAATCAATTAGTGGTGTGAACATATCTAGAGGCAAGGCTGGTTTGTGTGAGCAAGGGAAGGCAGCGCTGGGCACCAGAGGAGGGTGCAGCACTTGCACCAGGCCCAAAGACCCATCCTGCCCCTGTCCCTCCCTGCATCCTCTGCAAAATGAGGATTAAAAGCCATTTTCTCACCACAGCTTGGATCCTGGCAACTGCTGTGCCACAGGATCCTGCCAGCATCCACCTGCCACCTCTGTTACCTGGATGCAAATTTTGGGGACAAGTCCCTTGGATTTGGTTGCACAGCCTTAGCTTGGAGCTCTTGCACCAAGCCACAGGCAGCAGCAGCAGAAATAACCATCAGGCTCAGCAGGCAACAGGCTCTTCCCTTCTTACCAACCCCACCAGCCCCCCTTTGAGCCCTCAAATCCCTGCCACCCCTTGGGATGATCCAGGTGCTGCCACATCTATTTTTAACCAGGTGGGAGCTCAGCATTGGTCCTGGCTGGGAGAAATAATCGGGAATGGGTGGGCTGGGGGCGGCAAGGGAGCTGCCTTTGTGCTGGGGAGCAGAGGCGGCCGTCCCGCCACGCTTCCTCTGCTAGGTGTGGCGCTGGGCTGCGCGGGATGCTGCCAAGGGAAGCCAGGGGCCGGGGTGGGGTCAGCCAGCTGCCAGCTCAAAAAAATTGGGGAGAGAATGAAAAAAAAAGAAATTAAAAAATACACAACTCCCGAGGCAGTGAGTGGACTGGGGTCCAGCTTGCCTGATTCCAAGGCCAGCGAGGAGGGCATGGGGAGAGGTCACTCGGCTGGCACACACCGATCCTGGCTCTGCCCAGGGATGCCCAGAGCTTCCTCTCTGTGTGTGGCTGCAGATGTGGCTGGTGAGGAGCCAGTGGGTCACCAGCACCCCACGTTCCAGCCCTGTGGGCAGCAGGGTGAAAGGAAGGCTTTATCCCCCTCCCAGGAAAGCTGAGCCAGGCACAGACCCTGCAACTTCACCCCACACCTGGCTGAGGGGGCTTTCACTCCCTGGAGTGGAGCTCTGTGATGCTGGCTGTGGGAAGAGGGAGGGAAGAAAAGCAAGGTGGTATTGCCCTTGAAGGTAGGCTCCGGGCTGGCCTGGGGATATTTTGGGTGCTTTGCACGCAGGCATTTCTGCATCCAGGCATTTTTGTGTGCTTTGCATACTGCTCCATCCCTCTCTCAGCTCTCTTTCCCCTCTCTCTGTGCTTTGCCTCCTCAAAAACCATGCTACACTCCATGGCTCTTCACCCCATTCCTTTTTTTCTCTTTATTTGTTTCATTTTTTGCAATTTTTGTCTCTTTTTTCCTTTTTTTTTCTTCTTAATGATTTCCTAATGATGCAGAACCAACAGCAAATGCACTGTAAGATCAGGTTTGCAGACCCAGTGTGAGGCTGGATTTCATGCGAGTTTGAGGGTCAAAGTGCCCGGCTCTGCTCCATGGTCAGGAGTTCTCAAACTCTCCCATTGTAGCAGGGACAGCAGCACCACCCTGATCTCTGCCCCCTGCAGCAGGGAGAGCATCCTCAGCCCCTGGTCATCCCATGTGGAAGAAGCCCAGGCCTGGAGTAGCTGTGCAGAGCAAGTGTGGAGGACATGAGGCTCTGCCTCCCCTGGGGAGGGTTTGCCCCAGCTCTTAACATCATTCCAGGGCTAGGAAAATCAGAGCTGCCCCCACTCTCACCATGCTGCAGCTCATCCCCACCACATCCCAAATGCCAACTGGTGCCACCAACCCCTGCTCCAAGGCAGCTCTGAGCACACCTGGAGGCCAAGGATTCTGCCAGGGCCATGGAGGAGGCCACAGAGAGGATGTGATCAGGGAATGCTCCACATGCTTGGCTGAAGCCTGGGACAAGGGGGACGTCCCCACCAGCTGCCCAGACGGACTGCCCCAAAGGCTGCTCACTTCACTCCACAGGCAGCCACAGGTCCTGGATTGAGAGTCTCCAGATCCCCCAGCACCCACCTTGCTTCTCCCAGGGCAGGGGCAGAGAGCCAAAGCCTCCAGGGACTCTGCTCTGGATGGTGGCAAGGACTGCTCCTCCAGCAAAGCAGTGCTCCGGCTCCCTCTGGATGGGGGAGAGAGGAGAGGAGACTCCTTGCAGCTGTGTGGGCTCTCCTGTGGGCTGGTGCTGATTTGCACTTTCAAAATTTTAATAAGAAGCTCCAGAAACGTGAAGGAAATCTCGCCCGAAACCTCTGTCACTCCTGGTTGATGATTGAAGAACAAGTGAGACACAATTTTTTAAATTTTTTTTTTAGAGGCCTTTGTTTTGTTTAGGGTTAACGGCAGATCAGCTTGTCCAAATCACTTCCAGACACACAGAAACCATGGCATGCAATACCCCACGGCAGTGAGAGGCTGGAGCTGGGCTCGGCAGTGAGAGGCTGGAGCTGGGCTCTTGCGCAACCCAGTGCCCCGAGTCCTCCTAACACCGAGGTTCACATTTCAGGCTGGGGTCTAGGGCATGTCCACAGCCAGAGGGGGCTGGGGACAGGTACCAGAGCTGGGACATCTCTTTCAAGTCAGCCCAGTTGCCCCGGGGGTTTCAGGGGGCAGGCACAGTGCTCTGGCCAAACTCCTTGATTGCAAAAGGATCCCGCAGAACTCATAATTCCCAGTGCCAAGGGCAGGAAGGACATTCAGACCACCTAGCCTGACCCTTGGCCCTGCAAATCCCTGCTGGATGGCAGCCAAGGGAGCGGAGCCGTGACCTGGGGGCAGGGGATGTGCTCTTTGCTGTGGCTGTGGGTACCCGGCCATGCCCAGGGCATGCACAGTGTGCCAGCCCCAGCAGCCCTGCAGGCTGGGTTTAGCCACCATCACCTGGCTGGCACTGAACCCCCCATTCCTCAACAGTCCCTAGAAAACACAATGCTGTTCATGTCAATTCACTTAAACTCAAGGAGCGGTTTCTTTGCCTGACACTGAAATTCCCACAGAAAATTGCCGGGGGGAGAGGGCTCACCCCTGCCTTCACCCCAGGGCTGCTCCCAGCCCCAGATGGGGAATGCTGGCCAAAACACACACACGGAGTCAGATGTAAGAAAAATAAACGCTGAGCCCTGAACATCCCTGTGCTCCTGCACACAGCCTGGCAGGCAAAGCTGAACACTTCCCTGCCTCGGCACCGCTGGTGGTGGGGGCGAGGGCAGGGCACAGGGAGCAGAAAAGGGGCTTGGAGAGAGAAGAGAGAAAGAGAGAAAGAGAGAAAGAGAGAAAGAGAGAAAGAGAAAAAGAGAGAGAAAGAGAGAGAGAAAGAAAAAAGAAAAAAGAAAAAAGAAAAAAGAAAAAAGAAAAAAGAAAAAAGAAAAAAGAAAAAAGAAAAAAGAAAAAAGAAAAAAGAAAAAAGAAAAAAGAAAAAAGAAAAAAGAAAAAAGAAAAGAAAAGAAAAGAAAAGAAAAGAAAAGAAAAGAAAAGAAAAGAAAAGAAAAGAAAAGAAAAGAAAAGAAAAGAAAAGAAAAGAAAAGAAAAGAAAAGAAAAGAAAAGAAAAGAAAAGAAAAGAAAAGAAAAGAAAAGAAAAGAAAAGAAAAGAAAAGAAAAGAAAAGAAAAGAAAAGAAAAGAAAAACAAAGCAAAAAGATTTAACAACCCTCCTCCTTGGACCGAAGGCAACGGGACAGCAGCTTCCACACCGGTCCCAGCTCGGCCCTCCCCGGGTGGCTCTTCCTGCTGGTGCCTGGGGACGCCCCCCTTCCCTCCTCCTCCTCCTCCCCCTCATCTCCTCCTTCTCCTCCTCCCCCTCATCTCCTCCTCCTCTGCCTCTCCTCCTCCTCCTCCTCCTCCTCCCCTCGCCCCGCTGATTGGTCCAGCCCGGCTATATTTTGCCCTTTCCAGCCCAGCATCATCCCAAAAGTTTTTTTTGGGGGGAAAAGGGGGAAAAATAAAAAAAAAAAGATAGGAAAAAAAAAAAAAAAGAAAAGAAACCAAAACAAACGCAGGCGAGCCCGAGTCCCCCGAAGGCAGGCGAGGGAGGCGAACTGCGGGCGGCTGCTCGGCGGTGCTGGACCCGGTGGGACGCGGCAGGAATCCCGATTCTCTCTCCGGCACCCGGTCGGGTCTGACACAAAGTGCTGTCCAGCTGGAATGAATATATCTGAGTCTAACTACTGCCGAGAGGAGATATCGCAACCCCGGGGCGACTGTTCATGGGTCACCGCCGCCGTGCCGGCCGCTGAGCCCGGGCTCGCCTTCCCGCGCCCCCCGGGAGCCGCCTCCCCCGCCAGCCGCACGCCCAGCCCCGAGCCCGGCTTCGCCTTCGGCCCCGGCCCCGGCGGCGCGGCCCCCGGCGCGGCCCCCAGCCGCACGCCCAGCCCCGAGCCGGGCTATGGATACAGCCCCCCGGCCGGCCGCCCCGAGGGCAAGGCCGCCGAGGATTCCCGCATCCGCCGGCCCATGAACGCCTTCATGGTCTGGGCGAAGGATGAGCGCAAGCGGCTGGCGCAGCAGAACCCCGACCTGCACAACGCCGTGCTGAGCAAGATGCTGGGTGAGCGGGAGCGGAGCGGGAGGAGGGTTGGGGGCGCGGGGATGCGGGGTGCGGGGCTGGGGATGCGGGAGTAAGGAGCTAAGGATGAGGGAATGCTGCCTTACGGGGCTGGGGATGCAGGGGTGCAGGCTGGGGATGCGGGCTGCAAGAGTCCAGGGCTGTGGGATGCAGGCTTGCAGAGCTGGGAACACGGGGGTGTGGGGTTGGGATCCAGGCTGCAGGAGTACGGGGCTGTGGGATAGGAAGGATATCGAGCTGGGGAGACAGGGATGTGGGAGTACAGGGCTGGGAATATAGGAATAGAGAGGTACAGGTCTGGGGATGTGGGCTGCAAGAGTGCAGGGCTGCAGGATGCAGAGAGGTACAGAGCTCAGAATGTTGGGGTACGGGGCTGGGGGTGTAGGGATAGGTGGGTTTGGTTCTGATAGTCCAAGCAGTGGGATGCAGGGATACAGAGCAAACTGCTGGGGTGCAGGGATTCGGGGCTGGGAGTGTGGGATGAAGCAGTACAGGGATTTGGGATGTGCGCTGTGAGAGTCCAGGGCTGTGGGATGCAGACTGCACAGATACAAGGCAGCAGGCTGCAGGATGCCGGGGTATGGGGTCTGCTAGCCAGGCTCCAAGGGTACAGGATGGTGGGGTGCAGACTGGAAGAATATGGGGTGCGGGAGCTGGGGTACAAGGATGGGGTGCTGTGGGATACAGAGCTGGGGGATGCAGGGCTGTGTGCTGCAAGGTTAAAGAGCTGCAGGACACAAGCTGTAGGGATGTGGGATGATGGGCTACCAGTTGCAGGTTGCAAGGATGCAGGGATGCGAGCTGTAAGGATGCAGGACTGTTGGATCAAGGGCTGTGGGATGTGGTGTTACAGGATGTGGGAATATGGGGCTGTGGGATGTGAGGATGTGAAGATGCAGAGCTGCATGTACACAAGATGCAGGGAAACAGGGCTGCGGGATGCAGAGATACAGGGCTGAGGGGTACACAGCTGCAGGGGTGCAGGATATGGGAATACAGGCTGCAGGATGCGGGATGCACGACTATAGGATGCGGGATGTGGGAACACGGGAAGCAGGATATGGGTAAATGGAGCTGCAGGATGCGGGACTACGGGAAGCAGGATATGGCCAGACAGAGCAGCAGGATGCAGAGACACGGGGCTGCGGGGTGTGGGGATGTGGGATTCAGGATATGGTGCTGTGAATTTTTGGGATGGGTGATTTGGTCTTCAGAGGTGCAGGCTATGGATGCAAGATGCAGGGAAGCGGGGACTGTGGGCTGTACCAAGGGACAGTGGGAGGCAGAATCCCCAGCCCTGGCAGAGGGGTTCCCATTCCGTGTACCCCCATTCTCCCACAGCACTGAAGTGCTGGACACTGCCCGAGCCTTGTTCTGGGACAAGGGAACAGCCTGGCTTGGGAAGCCATTCCCCAGCCCTTCCTGGTGTCAGCAGTGAGGCCCCGCTCAGGTATCAAGCCATCTGCAGGAGCCCTTCACCTCTGAGCTGCCTCTCCCTGGGTGTCCCCATGCCCTGGCCAGTGCCAGGTGTTTGAGCCACTCTCACAGTTTCTCTTTCCTCTTCCAGGCCAGTCGTGGAAAGCGCTGAGCGCCAGCGACAAGCGTCCCTTCGTGGAAGAGGCAGAACGACTGCGAATCCAGCATCTCCAGGATCACCCCAACTACAAATACCGCCCAAGGAGAAAGAAGCAAGCCAAGAAAATCAAGAGGATGGAACCCAATATCCTCCTGCATAACCTTTCCCAGCCTTGCAGTGACAACTTCAGCATGAGTCACCATGGCGGCAGCCAGCCGGGCCACCCCCAACCTCCCCCACTTAACCACTTCAGAGAACTCCACTCCATGGGGTCGGATATTGAAAACTATGGCTTGCCAACTCCTGAGATGTCTCCCTTGGATGTCTTGGAACAGACCGAGCCGGCGTTTTTCCCTCCGCACATGCAGGATGACTGCAACATGATGCCCTTTCGCGGCTACCACCACCATCACCAGATGGAGTTTCCCCAGGAGAAGTGCATGGGGCGGGACGTGGCCGTGCCCTACACGCAGACCCCCTCACACTTGGCCGACGCCATGAGGACTCCCCATCCCTCCAGCCTTTACTACAACCAGATGTGCTCGGGAACTCAGAACGGGCTTTCCGCCCACCTGGGCCAGCTGTCGCCCCCGCCTGAAGCCCACCACATGGAGAGCGTGGATCACTTGAACCAAACCGAGCTCTGGACAGACGTTGACCGCAACGAGTTTGACCAGTATTTGAACATGAGCAGGACTCGTCCCGAAGCCTCGGGCCTCCCTTACCATGTCTCCCTGTCCAAAGTGACTCCTAGAAGCATCTCCTGCGAGGAGAGCAGTTTGATATCAGCCCTGTCCGATGCCAGCAGTGCTGTTTACTATAGCCCCTGCATCACCGGTTAGGTTGACCCCACATCCAATGCGCGCACCAGGAGAGCCCCGACTCTCCTCTAAAAACAAAAAGCCATCCTCCTTTAACCACGAGCTCCATCATATTTAGAGTATCTCATTAAATGCATCGCTTTCTTGTTTGTTCTTTTTTATTTTGATTTTTTTTAATTTTTTTATTTTAGAGACAGACCATGCTGAACCCACTGATATACCGTATAACTATATAACACAGCTAGACGCCTTTCCCCACCGTGCTCCCCGCTCCAGCCCTCGGCAGGGCACCTCTCCAACTCCCACCAGCTCCAAGGGGCATTTTCAAGCCAATTCCAGTAAACCCTGCCTGAAACAATCACACCAGGATGAGCCAAAGTGTGACCTGTCCCCAGTATTTAACCCAAGGACAGGCGAACTTTTAGGGGGAAAAAGCTTTTAGGAAGACTTTGCCGGGGCTGTTAAAGAGTCGGCGCCCATTAGGGGTGGGCTTTAGGACAGTTTTTACTGTATTCTCAGCAATATATTTTAATTGGGCAACAAAACTATATTTTTACTAAGCATTTTTATATATAAAATGGTATTTAATGTCTTTTGGGGTTTTTTTATTAGACTTTTTAAAAAGAAATCAAGGGATATCCACGAGATCTAAAGCATTTATGTAGCAAAGCTGGATTTAAAGAAAAAAAAAAGGAAGGGGGAATAAAAGGAGATATTTTGTGAAAAGGGAATGATAATGTAAATATTGAGGAACAACTGACTGGAATTTTGTACAAAAGAAAAATATGACTGCAAACACTTTTATTGTCTAGAACTGTATGGAGAGCAAACTGTTTTATTCTGGTTAATTATTAAAACATCTTCATATAATTGTTCCCATCTTGTGTGCTTGTTGTGTGAACACATATTTTCCGCAAATACATGTTGTCCCAACCATTTCCAGATTTTTGTATCCGTTGATTAATGTTTTGACAACCTGGCAAATGTATTAATTTCCAAGCTGCCGCCTGCCCGCCCCGTCAGCCGCCTCGGGCTCGGCGAGCGCGGCTCTGCTCGGCTGGGCACGGGACAGTGGCTTGGGATGGGATGGGATGGAACAGGATGGGATGGGATATTGGTGGCAGCCCCACAGCACTGCGCCATGCTGCCCAGAGATGCTCCCAGCAGGAAAAGCAGCTGTTCTCAGATTAAAATATAATAAAACGTGTGATATCCTCCTCCGAAACAAGCCTTGGTGTGGTCATTGTTTTGGCAGGCTGGCAGCGCATCGATGCGAGGTCCCCGTGGCTCACCCTGTTTTCCCATGAAACCCCCCAAAAATAGAGCCAGGCTGCTCCAGTGCTTTCTCTCAAAATGCTCAGAGCTGGAAGAAAACTCCATGTACCGGAGCCTTTCCTCCTCCTGGCCTTCACTGTCTGTTTCTCGGCTCCAGCAGCAGCGGGTCTTGCCGAGCCGTCACCATGCCCAGCCAGATCCTGCTCAGAGCTGCTGGTGCTTTGCTGGAGCTTCATCCCCCTCCTGTGAATCACTGTATGATTTACAGGGAGCTTTTTTGTTCAATTTGAAAAGGAGGAACAACAATCTGTTGCTTAAAACCCAGTGGCATCCGTTCCTTGAGCACCAAGTGATTTGAACCAGGCTGATATCGCCAAAAAAGGCTGTTTTAAAAAAAAATTTGAAAAAATTGAATAGAAGAAGAGGTTTTTTGTTGTTGTTGTTGGCAAAGAATTGCCTTTTAGGGGAAATGGATATTTAACAAATGACATTAATTTTCAAGCTTCTCCTAAATTAAATTCACATTAGTGTTAACAGGACTCAATCCTGACTCACTTTTTTTTTTTGTTGTTGTTGTTGAATGTGAAGCGCTAATAAACGGGACCACTCCGGGGGCTGGCAGCGCGTTCCCATGGAACGCCACAAAGGCGCTTCATTGTCTTTCCATATACAGTATGTAAAAAGGGGGAATACATGGAAAAATGACCTCACTACCTACACGGGAGGGCTGGCGGGCGCCCGGCGGGTGCCAGAACCCGCGCTGCAGCAAACAAACACAACACCAAATGAGAAGCATCCTGTGCCGCCGCCGATGACTATGAAAGGAAGCAGCCGGCTATGGGCTCCATCCCGCTCCGCTCCCTGAAGCGGCCTGGGAGGAAGGAGATGAGGGAGGGGGGAGAAGAAGAAAGCCCTGAGTTGTTTTCCAGCCCTCGTCTTCCAGGTACCTTCCAGGCATGGATGTGGTCACTTCCCGCGGTTCAAAGCAGCGGTGAGCAGGCCGGTCCTCGCCCAGCTGCCCTGCCATGCTGGGGAGAGCCGCCGTCCATCACATCGTGGAGCAAACATGAAATCACTTTCAGTGCAGCAGAAGTTCCCTTCTTTCCCCATGGTTCAGGCTGTGCCAGCTCACTGTGGTTTTCCAATTGAAGGAGGGTCAATTTAGATTAGATATGAGAAGTCTTTGGAATGAGGGTGGTGATGCACTGGCATAGGTTCCTGGAGAAGCTGCTGATACCCCATTCCTGGAAGTGTCCAAGACCAGGTTGGATTGGGCTAGGAGCAACCTGGTCTAATGGAAAGTGTCCCTGTCCATGGCAGGGGGTTAGAATTTGATGACCCTTAAGATCTTTTCCAACCCAAACCACCCTGCGATTTATGCCCCAGGAGGCTGCTGTGGGAGTACAGCAGGTACTGAAAGCTGCAATGGATGGTCATTCCCATCCACAACTGCACCAAGGATACACCACTTTGAGGACAGCAGCTGTGAAAGCCCCACCTTTCTGCCCAGCCCTATCCCAGATCACAGGGAAATGAAAGAGAAGGGAAAGGAAAGAGGAATAAAAACACAGCAGATACCAGCAGGCAGAAAGACCTGTGCCAGGCTCTATAAGATGCCACTTCCTACCATCACTCAGTGTTCCACACAGCTTTTTTCACCTAAACTCACTGCTTTGACATCAACTTTATCAAGAAGTGTCTGAAACCAACCTGGTTTGTGCTGGTACAGCTGTGGTTTGGGCAGGCAGCTCTCCACAGTGTCACTACTGCAGGCTCACGGTTTAGCCATGGCCAGGACAGGCTTTGCCCTCCAAATCCAGGTTTGGTGAGACTGGTGGCACAGGGGCTGATCTGGCTCCATCAGGAGGGCAGAGGGCTTATTCTACATATAATTTTTGTAATTTTATATCTTGTTTCATATCTTATATGTAAGTTCTATGCTTATCTGTATTATTTTTATGCACCGTATTTTATTTTCATATTTTTGTATATTTAATATTTTTCTATTTTTTCAGTATTTTATGTGTTACTTTTATATATTTTTAACATATATATTATTTTTATCTTTCCCCTGTCCCTGTCCCTGTGCAGCTGCTCTGGGGCCAGGAAACCATCCCCCAGTGTTTTGTTTCACTGCCTGCTGGTGGCTCAGGTGTGACGTGGGACTGGAAATGGCTGGAGCTGACATAGTTTGGGGATGATTTCACTGCCGTTATGGCTCAGGCTGGGGCTGTTACTGCACAGCCCCTTCCGATTTTTATGACTTAATCTCTCCAAAGCTCAAGGCCGGATGGTTTTGGGCTGGGGAGGAGGAGCGAGGGGCTTTTAGCAGGTCGTTACGGCAGAAATATGGAGAAGGAACTTGACAGGTAAATGGAAAACCTGACAGCCCATCCTGCCAGCTTTCCCAGCATGCAGGGAGAGGGGGAGGAGATGCCAGGCCCTACCTGGGCTTTAAGGGCAGGTGGCATCTGCTCTGTGTCCCCTGGGGGTGCTGAGCAGTGGATTCTACCTGTGTGCAACTATGTGTGCATCCCAACACATCCGTGTGCAAATCTGTACGTGTGCAAGCATTGGTGTGATCTGTGTGAATGGGTGTGCAAGCACCTGTGTGTACCTGCATCACTGCATGCATCCATGCTCACATCCATCCCTGTGTGCATTATCCTTGTGTTGCAGGCATTTGTGTGTGTGTGTGCACATCCCTGGATATCCGTGTGCCTGCATCTGGGTGGTTCTGTGTGTGTGCATGTGTGTAGCCACGTGTGTGCACCTCTGCTCCTTTCTGTGCTTCTTTGTTGTTGCCCCTTGGTGTGTCTGAGCCTGCACATGCATCCACGCGTTCCTCTGTGCGTATCCATGCGTGTATCTCTCTGTGGACATGTCTGTGCACACACATGTGGGTGCATCCATGTGTGTGTGTGTGCATCCCTGTGTGCATCTTCCATGTGTGCATCCCTCCACGTGCACGTGTGTTTGCCCACATCCATGTGTCCGTGTGCACACACCCCTGTGTGTGTGTGTTCTGCTGGAGGTTCACAGATCAGCTTTATAGACGTTCTGGATTTTTTACAGCGTTACGGAGCGCTCGATGACATCACCCACCCAAATATTAAAACCTCATGTGCCAGCCAGCCCGGCCCGGCAGCGTTCAGCTCCGGGCTCGCTGTTCCCAAGCCTGAGGCTGTGTCACAGCCCGGGGCAAGCGGGATGTGCAGGGTGGCAAGTGGCAGTTCCAGGGCAGCCCCGGCCATCCCAGCCCAGAGCTCACCATCTGGGCAGGAACACTGACACAACAGCCTGGATGAAGTCATGCTGGCTGGGATGAACAGGGAATTAGAGCCTCTGGATCCTTGTATTTTCAGTGTTCGGTGTGGGGACATCTCTGGGGAAAAGAACATGCTGCCAGAGCTGGTTCCCCACTGTGGCACCAGGGAATTGCTCTAGACCAAGGGATGGGATTTATATTTTTCCCCCTCTTCCAGAAAAAAAAAATATCAAAACCAAACCTGTTTGTGGGAAACAGCTCCAAAACATTTCCTGACTCTAGAAAAAGTGCACTGGAAAAAAAAAAAAAGTTTCCAGGTTTTTTTAGATGGAAGGCAAAGCCTTTGGAGAGGTAACAGCATTCTGTGGTGAGAGGTTAACCAAAGGGAAAAGGTTGAAATGCAAAGAAAGATTTCAAATGTTCCCAGAACAACCTTTCCTGGTCAAGCAGAAGCAAAGTTCCCAAGCCTTCCCAAACTTTCTTCTTTGCAGCTCAGTTTGGGAAAGGAAATGTTTGGAAATCTCAATGCTCCTTGCAGACAGGAAAGGCCCCGTTTCCTCTGCGCCATGCCCAGAGCTGCCGGGCAGCAGGAACACTCGGGTGAGGCTGGGTGTCCCCCCAGCTCTGCTCCTGGCAGCAAGAATTCTCTGCAGGCAGGGGAGGGCAGCTGCCTGCAGGGAACAGGAGCTGGGGTGTCATAATTTTTTTTTTTTTTTGGTCACAAATATTTTTTTAAGGTTTTGCAAAAGAAAAGAAAAGCCAACAAGGAGTCCTTAATGTGCCCTGGGAAATCTGTGCAGCCTGAAATGCTTTAGCACTTTTCTTGCTGTGAAGTTCAGCCTCTATATCTCTCGTGGAGCTTTGGTTGTCCTCCTCTAGCTCCCAGAATTGCTCCCACCAGCCCTCACATTCCTTCCCCTGCCTTAGGGACACCACAAGCCCCTGGACCCCCAGTCCCCAGCCCCGCACCAACATCTGCTCACCCAGCACCATGCTGGGGTCCCTGTGAGGAGGACAGGTCCCTGTGAAGGAGGTAGGTTTGGGCCTCATTGTGTGAACCACGAAGGATTTTGGGGGTTTCTTCTCACTGGCTCTGAGCCGACTGAGCCCCACAACATCTGTCAGAACTCTTCTGTGCTTCTCTCCTGAGGTGATTCAGCAATGCTGTGATGTACCAGGAGGACAAAGGGTCATGGAAGGGTTGGGAGTGTTCTCCAGAGGTCACCAAGTCCAATCCAGGCCAACACAACACAACCCAAACAGCACAACCTAACCCAGCCCACACAAACCACCTCATACAACATCAAACCCAGCCCAGCACAACCAAACACAACCCAACCCAAACCAACACATCCTAACCAACCTCAGTCCAACGTAACCTATCCCAAGGACCCAATCAACCTATCCCAACATAACCCAACACAACCCAACCAACCCAACTAAGCCTAACTCAACTTCCTACACAAGTCCTAAAGCAAGTGTCCCCTTCACCTCCTGCGCAGCCGAGCTCAACCCTTCCGGGATGTTGCAGTGCTTTGGTGGAAGCCTCTCCCTCCTCCTGTGCCCGGCAGCCCAGGGAGGTTGATCCCTTCAGGGAACTGAATCACGTCCCCCCCACCATCGTGGGAGCGTCACAGAGCGTCTGAAGCTCGTCAGGAGAGTCAGGCCAGGCCGCGCGGGGCCGTTCTGGGAAGCCATCCAGCCATCCGCTGGAGAGAGGAGTCTGCCTAAAAATGCCTCTGCTGGCTCCTCTCCACACTCCGACCGTCCCATATGGAACAAATGTACATTTTCCATCAATTGTTTGTATTTTGCATTTAAAGAAAGAAGGGGGAGGGGAAAAAAAGCCAGCAAGCAAGCGGGCTATACATATACGCGAAGCGTCGGTGACAGCAGATAGGCCCCATCGCGGAGAGGGAGAAACACTGGCCGGCGTTCAAGAGACTCAAACGTATGGTATGAAACAATAAATTTTAAGTGTGTTTTGACATATTTGGTGGTCTCTGCCTCATGCTTAATGAGCATTGGTCCACGTTGCGGGGGAACTGCAGAGCTCGGGTGGTTGGCAGGCTGTGCTGGGCGGGGGGTTGGTGGCCAGCGAGGCCAGAGGCAGGCGTTGAGGTGGTCCTGGCATGTGTGTCCCAAGGGAACAGGGCACAGGGATGTGACACCATGGACTGCACTGGCATGCTCGGAGGAAGGGATGCTGTGGGTAGCACAGTGCCTCAGGGGGACAAGCAGTGATGCCAGCTTGAGGGAGGAAGCATCAAGAAGTAGAATTGGATTAAATTTGGTCAGGAGGGGACACACAACATGGTGGTGATGCATCTTCCCTCACCTCTGCATGGTTTGGGCAACCTGTGCTCCCATCTCCACGCTAGATCCCAGCCAGGCTGCTCCCACATCCCATCACCACAGGGAGAAAGCCTGAAGGGATGGGCAAAGCAGCAGGACAAGGGAGTGCAGCCCTCCCGCATCCCCCGCCTCTGTGCCAGGCTGCCCGGCTCCCCCCGTCTGACAGGGCTTGATCAGAAAGATGGACATGAAAGTGGAGCTTGGCTCTGGTTTCTCTCTCATTCAGAACATTCAAAAACTATTAACTGTGGTGGGGGTAAGCAGGCAGCTGGTTTTAATATCATGCTCTTCCAATTGTGTTGGGGTTTTTTTTTTTCCTTGCTTTTCGCGAGCACTTTAAGTGACATGGTTACATGTATTTGATTAAAAAGCTGTAATTCAACGAGTGCATTTTCTTGTACTGTACAAAACAGCTTAAAGACACAGGATTTATTTACGGTGGTCTCCCAGTTTTCCAGCTCTGCCAAAAGACAAGATGACAGGGAATTCACAGGAGGGAGGACAGATAGCAGCAGAAGGGGGTATGCAATCTCTCTTGGCTTTCCCAGTGCAGGGAACACAACTGGATCATTTCCTCTGCTGTAAGGTCAGTCCAGTGCCACCAGCCTGGTCCTTGGGGCCATCCACTCATCCCAAAAGCACAAGTTCCTTTTGGTGTCCCCAGGACTGGGTCTCAGCTTACAGGAGCTGGCAGAGGGGACAGCTAGGTTTGTCCAAACTGGCCCCCATCCTGCCTGCAGCAAGATGCTGCAGGACACAACTGGAGGCAGGAGGGGGAGATTTTTTCCAACCATGCCCATCCCCTGCCCGTGCAGAGATGCTGCCAGCACTGAGGAGCCCATCCCAATCCAGCAGCTCTATTTCCTAAGGAGGAAAAAGCCTTTATGAGATCCCAGCAAGGAGCCATGGCCTGATGCTGCCGAGAACCCTGGATCGTCTCCCGTTAACCCCAACGTCTCCCGTGGCACAGCCACAGACTGGTGCTATGCTCACCCACACCTTTTTCGCTTCTCTGTTTCCAAAGTGATGAATTTCAACCCAAAAAGGCAAACGTGGAGATAAATAAAATGCATGGGGCTGTTCTGCAACCCCTCAACCACCAAAATTACCACAATTCCCACTCTACTGGCCACAGAGGGCTGTGGCATGGTCCCTGCACTCCATCACATCCTTGGGCTTTTTGCATTCCTCTGACCTGGAAAGGAGGCGTGTGCCTGTGCGTGCATGCAATGCTGACCCCACAAACCCACTCCACCCAGCACAGCTTCACCTTTCTCACCCAGATGTATAATAAAAATGTGTAACAAAAGTAAACCCAGCAATGCTTGCACCTCACCTGCCTCAAAGTCCCCGGGGACACGGACACTGACCCCAGCATCACTCAGGACCACCCTGGGAAATCCCGGCCTCCCCCATGCCCTCCTGGGGGGCCGGAGCCTGCCTGGCTGCTGGCCATGCTGAGCCGAGCCGTGTCTCTTCCTCAGCTCTCTCCTGCCCAGGGATCACCTGCAGTTCAGTTGATTTATGAACGGAGAATTTTTCGAGCTCTGTTTCCTTTTCATTGTTGTTTCAGTTGCTGTGCTCGCTTCCTCCCGCCTTTGAATAACTCCTGCCACGCTGCGAGCGGTGAGAAAGGCACCGAGTAAACACTCACACTCAGCCCAGCACCACGGGGCAGGAGCCCCGAAAAGAGGGGGACACAGGGCTGCCCACTGCCTGGTCCTACCTGTGCCAGGAGGTTGCTGAGCTCCGAGGGAGCAGAGCTCTGAAATGGATCCCTCTTGTCTCAAAGCTGCAGTTTGGGATGGGGTATCCACATCCTATCCTCCTGCCCCGTGACACAGCTCCTGGGAGGTGGCAGCCCCGTGGGGATGCTGCTCTCCCACGCTGTGGCTGGGGAGGAGAGGGTTGTGGTGGATGGTTTGACTGGAGGGACCCTACAGTGCAATTTTCGGGGGGGTGATTAGAGGGCAGGGTGCCCCCACCCAGGGCTGTGCTCCACCCGGGTCCATTCCTGTCCTCATGCCCAGCTGGAGCAGGGGCTCCCACTGCAGCACAGAGACGATGCGCTCTAGGGAGCTTGGGTTGATAGGCAGCAAAGCCCTTGAAAAAAAGGAAAAGAAAGAAATCAGGAAAGGAAAGGGAAGGGAAGAAACCCCATCCGCAATCTCAGCTGAGCCCAGGACCCACGTCCCCACTGCTGCCACCTGCCATCCGCCTTCCCCCTCCCTCCCAGCCCCATCCCGGGCCGCCGAGGAGCCCCCATCCCGGGCGATGGGCAGCTGCCCGTCCCGACCCGCGCCCATTGTCCTGCCCTTCCTCCCCGCGCCCCTCGGCCCCCGCCGCCGCCCCGGGGCCGGGGGGAAAACAGGAAGCGCTCCCCAGCACGCTGCTGCGGAAATGAGACAAGCGGGCTGCAGCGGCGGCGAGGACGGCGGGAGGAAGCGGACGGGATATTTGGAACTGACGGCGAATTCTTGGGCTTATCTCTGCGCCGCAGAGGCCCAGGAGTCCTTACAAAACAGCGCCCAGCTGGAGCGAGGCCCGCGGCTGGGGACGCGTCCCTGTCCCCAGCGCCACCCCCGGTACCCGGCTCGGCGGCGGGATGCTGGTGGCAGGGAGGGGACACACATCCAGTGCCGTGGGTGGCACCTGCGGGCCATCAGTGGTCGCAGAAGGGACCTGAGGCCCCGCTGCAGCGAGGGGATGGGCAGCCCCCGGGCTGAGCGGTGCCCAGGTTGCATGTCCCATCCTTCAGCAGGAATTTGGGGATGAGGGCACTCTCCAGCATCCCTAAAGCCTGTCCAAAAATCTGGCGGTTTTATGAGCCCCCGAGCACGAGTTCCCCCTTTCCCATGGGAAACCATTGCCTGTCCTGCCCACAAGCTGCACTGGGACACGTTCAGCCCATCACCTTCTCTTCCATACCCGCAGGCACCAGCGGCAGGGCTGGGATGCGGATGCTGATCCCCAGCCTGCCCTGCCTTCCCTGCCCGCGAAGGGTTACAGCCAGCCTAGACTGCTCCCATTTCGCCCTTCCATCTGCTCCTGGCCTTTTTGGTGGGTTTGAATTATTTTTCATAACAATGCTGTGATACTTTATATTCAGTACACCCCAGTTGGGGAATAGAAAGCGGGTCCGGGCTGGGAGCACCCGACCCAAAGGCAAAGGTCTCTGCAGTGCTTCCTAAAAGCTGGAAGCTGCCCTGCTGCGGGCATGGGATGAGGGCCGGGGTGGTGGCATCATCCCAGGGAGCTGGGGCTGCTGCCAGCACCCAGGGCTCCCCAGTTGGGCTTTCGTGGGGTCAGTCCCTCGTTTATTAATTGGTGGTGAAAATGAGACAGGAGCCCCGCAGCGGGCAGGGGAAGGCAGCTGCAGCACCCCAGGGTCAGCGCTGGGAGCGGCTCGAGGTGGGTATCACCTTCCTGGAGTGTCCCTAACCCGGTGGGGACCCCCGGCCCAGGGCACCCAGCGCGGTGGCTGCAGGGCGGTGCCTCTGGAGCCGGGGAGCGCCGGCGGTGGGGCAATGCCTGCGGACGGGACCCGCCGAGGAGGGCTGCCGCGGCCAGTGGAGCCAAATTTGGTGGCTGGGGGGGGGGGGGGGGCAGGGTGTGACGGGTCACCCTGGCAGAGGCTGAGACTCCTCCTCTGCGGGGAGGAGGACAAAGGATGGAAGCGGCTGCCCCGTTGCAACACATCCCCGGCGAGCACAATGGAAATGCCATCCTCCGTCTTGTGAAACAGGAACCTCATATGATCTCGCTGAAGGCTTGGGGACACTCTTGTAGGTCTGAGCGTGATGCTCCCCGGGCTCTCTTCTCTACCCGCCGGGGGACAGGGAGAACGAGGAGTGCCCCAGAGCATCCCTGCCCTGGTGAGGACTGAACTGCCACCGCTGTCCGCTGTGGCGCGCTGGACCCGCTGGCAGGAGGAAGGTGATGCCCTTCCACCCACCCTGGGGCCAAAACACCTCCAGGTTCCCCTCCAGCCCCACCAAAACACCGTCCTATGGTTCCCCCACAGCCCTGCTGAGCACCCCCCTCCGGCCCTCCTCGAGGACTCCTAAATAAACTTCATTCTCCCTTTATGTTCTTGACCCCAGATTTAATTAGACCCCCGTTTCCTGCCTATATGAAAAATCACTTCCCCGAGCAGGTGGCTGCGATACCGCGGGGGCTGTTGTTGTTTTCTTTGAGGAGGGGGAAAGGTGGTAAATGGGGGGAAGAGTTTGTTGTTTATTTTTATATTTACAAAGCGCAGCTTTTTCCTGGTGCCGGGCATCGGAAGAGCTGCAGGATGTGACCTTCATCCATCTCCTCCTCGCTCACACAATACGGCCTGGAGCGCCGCGGGCCGGCTTTGTCCCCCCGCGGCCGGCGGGCACCTCCCGCGCCGCCCCGCCGGCACCTGGCGCCCGCCGGCACCGCTGCCCCCCAGCCGGGCCCCGCCGCTCACACCGCGAGAAAAAGGAAAATAGTGGGGGGGAAAAGAGAAAAAAATAATAGCAAGGTTGCCGGTTTCCTCTCTGGAAAACAAGCTGGAGCTGAGTGGGACAGCAGCGTGGGAAGGAGGGAGAGAGGGGTCCCGTGGAGTCCCGTGGGAGCCTCCCTTTCTTGGGGAGTGGTCTGGGCACGCTGCCTCCTCCTTCACTCCGTGTGTGGGGCCAAGCAGCCTTTTTCGACCAAGCCTGGAGCAAATGAGCCCTGTTCTGCCGTGCACGGGTCGAGCACACCTTTGACCCCATCCAGACACAGTCCTGGTATAATCCGGGGCAGAAAGCAAGGAGGGGAAGCAGCAAACATCTGGTTCCCTCACCCTGACGCTGTGGGGAGCACCCAGCAGGCAAGAGCCCACCCAGATCCCAGCAGACACTCGCGGAGCGGGTGCTGCTCTCTGTCCCCGTGGCTGGGATCATCCCGATCCTTGCAGGCTCCGGCTGCCGGGATTGCTGTGATGGGCTGGTCAGCAGAGCCAGCCCAGGTGTGGAGCTGGCAGTGCCCGGCCTCCCTGTGCCCGGGGCAGGATGGATGAAGACATAATGGAGTGAGCTCTCCTTGTTTTCCTTCTTCCCACGAAGCACCACGATTCCACAGCCTCTTGGGCTGGGGAGGGACACCCTCCGACCCCGGCCCCACCCGTTTGTGCAGATCAGTGTCTGTGCTGATAAAGCTGCAGGGACAAACATCTGATGTGACCCCAAACCAGCGCTGGCACCCCGCAGTGGTACTTGCTGGTGGCAAAGGAGTTGCCGTAGGATTTTACAGAGAAAAGGGTCTGTCACCCCAGAGCATCTTCCCCAGAGGCTCCCTCAGTGTGGCTGAGCTCCACTGGGAGCTGCCCAAGACCTCAGGCCAGCTCTGTCCAGGGGGCTTGAACAGGGGCTGGCACAGCCAGCGTGACCCCCCAGTACCCACCAGCACTGCAGTGGCAAAGCTGAACACTGCCAGCTGGCACAGGGCTGGCGTGTCCCAGCCCCCTGGTCACAGCCCAGATCCTGGAGCAGGAGTGGTGCCAGAGCACGGCATGGCACAGCATGGAATGGTGTGGCACAGCTTGGTATGGCACGACACAGCGCAGTCTGGAGTGGTGTGGCATGGCACAACATGGCACAGCATGGCACAGCATGGCACAGCATGGCACAGCATGGCACAGCGTGATGCATCACCAGGGCTGCCCTTGCTCTCACAGAAACTTCATCCAGAGACACCAGCACCTCAGAGCCACTTCAGTCCCACCCTGGCCAAGCATCCAGCAGCAGAGAAGGGGGCTCATTAATTTATCTTTAATTTATCTTTAATTAATTTATCTTTAATTCTTTTATCTTTAATTCCCCATCCCAGGAGCTGGTCAGCTCTCGCCCTGCTCAGGACCCCAGGCAGGAGCAGGTGCAGCCCCAGTGGGGTACAGCACCCACCAGCCCAGTACAGACCACCCTAAAACCCTCTGGACCCCCCCCACCAGGGACCCCCCACAGGTCCGCTGGGCAGTGGGTGCCCACCTGGGCAGAGGGCTGGGTGCACTCACACCAGTGCTGGCCAGCACAGTTGGTTATCCTTACTTTTGGCATCAGCTGCTTCCATTGGGCTCCATAGGGGAGGCAGAGAGAAAAGGAAAACTCAGCTCAGGGCAATTTAATAAGTTCAGTGTTATGAGCTGGGGAAAAGCTGTGGAACACACAAGTGGTAACGCAGGATTAATCTTTCCTTTAGTCTTGGGAATTATGTTTTCATTAATCCTAATTTTTCCAGATGTTTCACTCCTTATACCATGTTCTTCAAAGCCTCTGTGGCTGCAAATTCTAATGAAGCCATGAGAACATTTTAAAGAGAAAGATTCAAAGCTTAAATTGCTTCCTTTTTTTTTTTTTTTTCTTCTTCTTGGGTTTTTCTTTTTTTCTTTTTCTTTTCCCCCCTCCCTCTTTTCCCCCCCGGTTGGGCTGTCGGGGAGTGCATGCGTGTGCGGTCCCAGCGCCTCCACATGTTGTGTTACACAATGTGCTAACAAGATGGAGAAGGCCACTCGGGCCGCGTGATGCCGGGGTGACGTCTGTCGGGCTTTGTGTCCCCCCCACCCAGCAGGACCCGGCTGCGAGGGGCTGGGGAGGAGGGGGCTGGCCCCCTGCCCGCCGTCTGACAGCGGCACCAGGGCTCTGGGGTCACAGCTGGTCCGGAGCTCTCAAAACATTCCCGGTGGTGAGCGCTCCCGGCTCGGTAAGGCAGCAGTAGGGTGGTTGTTGTAGGACCTACCAAGGGGCTGGAATAGGGGATGGAGCTGTGCAGGTAGCCCGGCTTTCTGGCAGGGTCTTTAGGGGAATTTTGGGGTGCGCCAGGCTGGAGGGAGCAGGGGGTTAAAGAGCGATGCCCAGGTCAGCGGTGTTATCAGCAGTTTCTTCCCATCACACGGTGCTGCCCTGCAGGGATGAATTTGGAGCTCTGCTCCCTCCTGCCCAGCAGCGGGTCCCCAGCACCCATCTGGGGACCAGCGCATCACCACTGGGAGATGGGAGCACCCACTCCATTGCCACAGCAGCATTCCCAAACCTTGCTCCCCTCCAGGCTTCTCCCTCCATCCGTCCCCAGCCCGGCAGGGCCGCAGGATCCAGCCGCTACCGCCCGGTATCCCCTCCTCGCCGGGAGCCTCGTCTGACGCAGGAGGTCAGGCAGGATGATCGTAACAATCCTCCTGGTCTCCAGCACCAGGGATTCAGATCCATGTACTTATATGGCCTGCAGAACGCGGTGGGAGCATGACCAACGTCTGGAAATCCAGATATGACTAGATCCCTTCATTAGTAATTTCTTGTACATGACTTTCTAGACCGTGGGGATTTGTTAAATTTGCAGGAGTGTTTCTCACAGTGCCATGGACTGGCTGCTGCCAGCATATATTGGCTCGGATCTGTCAGATCCTGTTGCCTTATATGACCCTCGGTTAATTCAGCTTTTCTTTGTATCCAGCCCTCAGCGGGGAACTCCTCCAGCAGTCCCAGCGTGGATCCTGCTAAAATGGTTCTCCAGTCCTCCTGCCATAAAACAACTGTCCCCCCCCCAGTGAAAGGGGATGTGGGGGGTGGAATTCAATGCTCCCCTCCCTCCCTGCTGCCCAGGCCCTCGCCAGATGCTTCCTCCATCCCTTCTCCTTTGGTGCCAAGAGAAAACTCGGTGTGCCTGGAAAATGTTGTTGGGAGGGATTGGACCTTCTCCCCACAGGGACTGTGGCATCCCAGTGTTGCACCCTGCACTGTGGGGTTAATCATTCGCTGCCTTGAGGGGTGCCCCAGGGCTGGGGGGGACTTTCACCTTCCCAGCGACCTCTTGGAATTTCGACCTTCTTTTATGGGTGCCATAAAGGTTATTTTTTAATCTGCAACCTGGCAGGGTTTCCCCTCTCTCGGCTGAGGGGTCTTTGGTCTGGGGAGCACCTGGGCATCACTGCTTTTTGTCCCTCATCTGGTTTGGGAAGTGGAAAGGCTAACAGGATGGCCTTTCCCAAGGGAAAGGGATTGTGGTACCCAACAGCTCATCAAAGGAATGTGGTGTTGGTTTGCCCCAAGGATGTGGCAGAGCTGAGGGTGCTGCTGGTAGGGATGTGAGGCTGTGGGTCACAGGGAATCCCAGGAGCCCACAGAGACATCCTAAATCCCCAAGTGCTGCCAGAGCAAGATTTCCAAGTGGAAAAAGGCTGTGTGTCCAAGGACATCCTGCTGGCCCTGCAGCTCCCTATTGCCCACTGACCGAGCCGTGCCACCCCCTCAAACACCCTGTCCCCAAGCACTGAGTCCAGCAGCCCTGCCCTGCACAGGAACTCCCCCGTGTGTCCCCAGCATGTTCTGACCCAGCAGAGTCCAGCCAGGGGCCCTGACCTCCTGGGCTGGCCCTTGCCAGAGAAGAAGGCCAGATCCAGGACAGCATTTGCATCCCAAACGTCCCGATGTGCTCTTTGTCCTCTGCAGCAGATCTGGCAGTGCTGGCACGCTCCAGAAGGATGCATCCCTCCGGCATGTTCCTCCTCCTCCTTGCACAAGGCACTGAGCCATAACCTTGAAGTCTTCCAAGCACTCTGTTTCTTAAAAGATCTGATCCATAGCTTTTCCTTTTAACATTTGATTTAACCACACCTTAAAAAAAAGCCCCAAACCAAAGCAGGAAGAGACATGCTAAGATGCTGTGGGGAGCAGGAGAGGAGCAACCAGGCAGCGCCCACCTCTAGCCACATTGAGAGGAGCCCAACCTCTGCTGACCCAGAGTCAAAATGTCTCCTCAGCTCTGTAAGGGCAGCCCAGCTCCCCCATCACAGGAACACAAGCTGCTCCAAGCATGTCTCTGGGTTTATATTGCACCCACAATCAACCAAAAAGGTTTCACTGTACCAGGCTGGCTCCTTGAAAATCCCCTTGATGGGCTGCTGTGGTGTGAGAAGGGTCACAGGTGAGGAGCTGGGGACTGAAATCCCCTTTCTTTGCCTTTTTTTGTACCAGCAATGAGTGGAGGAGGCTTTGCCTTTATCCCTTTGTCCTTCATGCCACTGCCTGGGAGCTGGCAGCAGGCATGGGAGGTGGGTCAGCCTGTGTCCCTGTGCAGGCAGAGCATCCTGCCTACTCACTTATCCCATCCCATCCCATCCCATCCCATCCCATCCCATCCCATCCCATCCCATCCCATCCCATCCCCAGCCACCTCAGGGACAGCAAAGAGCCGAATGGCACCATGAAGGCCCCAGCCCCACATTTCCTTGGGTGAAGGATCCCCATAGGAGCATCCACTGCCATTAGCACCACCAGCCATGCGGCAGGGACATGTTAGGGGCAGACAAAGCATCCCAAGTGTCATCCCAAAATCCCCACTGCTCCCACCACCCCTGTGTTGCTGTTGGCCATGGCTTGGGCACAACACAACCCCTCCTCACCCATCAAAGGCACTGCCTTCAAAGCACCACCTCCTCCTTTCTCTTGCCCCCATTTCCAGCATCTTTGGGTTGAAAGATGGCCGGGGAGGGTTTGGCAGAGGACCCTCGTGCAGATTATTCAACAATTGTTTCCCATTTTGCGCCCTCGCCTGCCTCATCCTCCAGTAACAATGACGAAGAGCGGCGCGGAGCCAGCGCCCGCGGCAGGGGTGTTGAGATCAGGGACAGCACAAAAATATCTCCTCTCTGGAACAAATATTTACCAACCCTTCTGCCTTTTGTTCTTGTGGTTCTCATATTTTTTTTTTTTTAATTTTTTTTTCCAGACATTCACTGGCAAAATGTCACATTAAGCAGCAACCCAGAAACTTCGGGGTAGCTGCTTGGCTGTTCTGGGCTTTGTTTTTCTCGCGCGCTAATTGTTAATGAATTTCCAGCCATTTAAGCCAAGGCAAACCTGTGAGAAAATGATCTTTTCTGCCCTGACTTTGGAGCTTTAGGGCGCTTCACAAAGTCCAAGTGGTGGATAAGGAAAATGTGCATCACCCCGCAGAATGGGGTGGCAGCAGTGCCAGAGCCAGCCTGGAGTGCAGTGTGGCAGAGCCAGAGCGGGAGCTGGGGTTGTCTGAGCTGCCAGCATCACTCCAGGGTGGCAGCAGGGAGGCCCCCATTCCTGGATGGGGATAAGTTCAACAGGGGCGAGTGCCATGGTACCCTCATTCCTGGCCAGCTCCTCACCAAACTCCGTCTCCCTCATCTGCCCCACTGCAGGTTTTTCTTGTTTCCCTTCAAAATCATAATGCTCCTCACGTCCACTTTTATGGCGGCCAAACAAGAACATGTGGTTATTTTATGGGTGTTGTGTTTAAAGAACGGAGGGGTAAACCCCTCCTCTTCTGGAACATAAACTTAGATCTTTGGTTAAAAATTAACTGTGGCCATAAAACCCCTGATGTGGGAGCAAGTGGAGCTCACCCTGGAAGCGCTGCTGGGCTGTCACCTCACACCAGTGCCCTGCTGACCACTGACCACCATCCCCTCCTGTCCATCCAGGATGTCTGTGCCACCCTCCACCTATTCCCGTCGCCTCCTGCCCCTCTTCCTGGGGCTTTTCCAGGCTGCCCTGCTCCTCTTCTTTGCCCTCTTCGTCACCTATGATGAGCCCTCAGCACAGGCGGAGGATACCAGCTTGGTGGCCAACCAGGTCTACAGCACCTTCCCCTTCTTCCAGGACATCCAGGTGATGCTGGTGGTGGGGCTGGGACTCCTGCTGACCTTCCTGCCCCGCTACGGGTTCAGCTCCCTCACCCACAACTTCCTCCTGCTCAACTTCTCTCTGCAGTGGGCACTGGTGCTGCAGGGCCTGCTCCACCACTTCCACCATGGCCAGATCCACCTGGACCTCCACAAACTCCTCATCTCTGAGTTTGCTGCTGTGACAGTGCTCATCTCCGTGGGGGCCATCCTGGGGAGGGCCAGCCCCTGCCAGCTGCTCGTCATGGCCACCTGTGAGATCCCCATCTACCTGGCCAGTGAGTGGGTCATTGTCACCTGGCTGGGCGTTCTGGATGTGGGCGGCACCATCACGATCCACGTCTTCTCCTGCTATTTTGGCCTCGGCGTGTCCAAGGCTCTGTTCAGGGTGACACCGCAGCCACGGCACCCCAAGGAGACCCCAACCCCCAGCTCTGACCTCATGTCCCTGGTGGGGACGCTCATCCTCTGGGTTTTCTGGCCCAGCTTCGTGGCTGTCCTCTGCCAACCAGGCGATGCCCAGCACCGCGCCATCCTGAACACCCTGCTGGCCATGAGTGCCAGTGCCATAACCACCGTGGTGACCTCCAGCCTGCTGGAGAGGGACGGCAAGCTCAGCCCCGGCCACCTGCAGAACGGCAGCCTGGCCGGTGGGGTGGCCATTGGCGTGGTGGCTGACATGGCTGTGCCACCAGTGGCCGCTCTTGCCCTGGGCAGCCTCTCGGCCGTGGTGTGCGTCCTCGGCTTCAGGTTCCTCACCCCGCTCCTGGGGAGGAAGCTCACACTCCATGACCAGTGCGGCATCCACAACCTGCACGGCTTGCCCGGCATCCTCGGCGCCGCAGCCAGCGTCGTGGCCGTCCTGGTGGCATCCCAGGACACCTCTGGGTCCCAGCCATCTCAGCTGTCCCCCGCTGGGGGCAATGCCAGCGAGGTGTTGGAGGGACGGCTGGGGGGCCGCGGGGCGGGCGGGAAGGTGCTGTGCCAGGCAGCGGGGCTGGCGGTGGCCGGCGGTGCCTCGCTGCTGGCCGGGCTGCTCACCGGAGCCGCCCTCCGGCTGCCCTGCCTTGCCCGGCCGCCCGAGCGGCTCTGCTTCGATGACTCGCTGTATTTTAAGATCCAGGATCCAGCTGAGAGCCCGGGGCCAGACAGCAGCGCTGAGGAAGGAGCCCTGGCTCTGAAGGAGCAGGTTTAGGCAGTGGCGTGCGTGCAGCAGCAGGGAGGGCCAGGGAATGTTACTGGCAGGGTCAGCAGGCGGGAGATGCTGCCTGCACTCGCTCCTGCCCCATGCCTGGTTCAGGCTGTCGAGGATGCCGGCATAGCTGGGTCAGCACCACAGCACTGGTCACTTCTCTGTCCTCCCACCCTGCAGCTGCAACTCCCCTCCCGTGTCCCAGTGGCTCCCAGCATTCATTCATTCCCGGCAGCAACCAGAAGAACTGCTCAGGGTGTCTCCCCCAGGATGGGCAATAGTCCCTGACGAACTCAGACTGCTGCTCTGCAGGGCACTGTGCCGCTCTGCAGGGCACTGGCCTCGGCAGCTTCGCTCTCAGCGAGCAGCATCCCCCTCACTGCTCACCCGGACCCGCAGCTCCAGAGTCCCCTGCCCTCAATGGGCAGCACCTGGAGGAGGCTGCCAGCCCAGGCCACAGCTACGGGAAAGGAGCTCTGTACCCACTGCCCGGAGCGTGGAACTGCAGCAGCAGAGAGACAACCCCAGGCAAAGGACTTCACAGGGATCTGATAACCTGAGCTGGGCACTTCACCCTTCAGGAGAGTTCGCAGAGGAAAGCGCCAACTGTTTTCTGGTGCAGCAATGAGGATGCAGCCCAAGCACGGCGAGGAGCCTCGGAGAGAGCCAGGATGCAGGAGGCACCCGCAGCCCGCAGCACCCTCATCCCACCCCGAAGCTGGAGCTGGGAAAGCTGCGCCAGCATCCCAGGAAGAGCGGTGGCCCCATCCCATCCCACCACGGGCAGCGAGCCGCTCCCACCCTGCGGAGGACAAAGCCTGCGGTCCATGGCTGGCAAGCGGCAGGCTGGGAGCGCGGGGCCGCATCCTGCCCGGAGAGCGAGGGCTGTGATTCACATCCCCCCTGCCATGAATCACCGCTGCCCCTGCGCCCCCACGGATCCCGCTGCTGCCGAGACAATGCGGGCCATGCTCGCGGGCTCCCGAGGGGGTCGAGGCCACCGAGCCCCCCAGCGCTGGCTGCAGGAGTGGGGGGCTGTCAGCGCGGCTGGGGGTCCCCAACCCTGAGAGGGTGGGAGAGGGGCTGGATCCCTTCCACCCGGTGCAGCCCCAGGCGGAGCCAACACCAAGAGGGAGAGAGGCTGGGGAATTCGCCCTCCAATAATCACAAACAGGCTTGGGGGCCCGGGCGTGTTTGGTTAATTGTTAGAATAAAATATTGCCGAGCTCTGACAAAGAAATCCTGCCCCGCAGCCCGGCGCGGCCGAACAATGGGCCCGGGCGCAGGATGCTGCGGGCTGAGCAGTGGGGCCAGGGGCCTTGTGGGCGGGAGGCAGCTCCTTTCCCCCGTCCCTAGACGAGCTCCAGAAGCCCCCCATCTTCCTGGCAGCTCGGGGGGGATGCTTCCCATGACAGCGTGGAGCCGCCGGAGCGGGAACCGGCCCGGCCCCTCGGCATTGCCCGGCTCCTGCTGGGTGCCGGGAGCCGCCGGGACCGGCACCGGCCCGGGGAGCCGCGGTACCGCCGGGGCCGGGCCGGCAGCACCCAGGCTCCGTGAGAGCCGGAGCTCGGGCCGGCATCCCAGACCCGGTGGCTGCCCCGCGCCCGGACCTGCGGGTCCCAGGGGCAGCTCCGGCACCGGGGGCAGCGGCTCCGGGGGCTGCACCCACCCTGACGGGAACCAGCCGTGGAGAGGAGCTCCACACAGGCGTGTAAACACCTGTGCACACACACACACGTGTGTGCACAGCCCTGCACACACTCACAACACCGCAGGCATGGGCCCAGACACACATACACACACATATGTACATATACACACACGTACATACACACACACATGTACATATACATACACACACATTTACACACATGCACAGGCACATCCGTGCACACACACCCCCAGCACTCACTCGCACCCACATGCAGGCACAGCCCCGAGGCTGCCAACCTCTTGCTGCTGGAGACAGCGGAGCAGCCGCTCTCCAGCATCTCCCAGCCCTTCCCAGCCAGGATGAGGACGCAGCTCCCGCTGAGCAGCCCGCGGCTCCCAGCAGGGGAGCGAGCCATAAGGGCACAGGGAGGGAGCACACCCGGAGCTGGGCCTGGGCACACCCCTCCTCCCGGCTGGCATGTCCTGGCACGGGCACCCCGGCACGCCGTGCAACAATCTGGTCGGCAGATGCTCCAAAAACCAGCAAGAGGCCCAAGAAATGATGGGGGGTCAGTGCTTTCCCACTGACCAGAAGGGCTTAGGCCCCCGGTGACCCACAGCCAGGGGTGCTGGGACCCACCTGGGTCATGGCACATCTCCATCAGCCTCGGTCCCGGCCATCCCTTCTCCCTAAGACTCGCTGTTCTTCCCCTGGGTGTGCTGGCCTGAGCTCCCTGCTCCTCCAAACCAGTCACTCTCCAAAGGATGGAGCAGTCAGATATTTTGCAGAGCCTCCAGCGTTTATCACACTGTAAATCTTGGCTTTCAGCAGCTTCACAAAGCCACGGAGAGAGGGGAGAGAACAAAACGCTGCTCTGCTCCATCAGACACACCCTGAGTGTGCCAGGCCTGCCAGGGGTTGTGCCCCCGGCCCCACTGCAAAGGGAGGGAGGATTGAAGCAGAGGGCTTATGTGGGCAAGGGTCCTCTGGAGTCAAGAGGGGCTGCTGGCACCCCAAGATGGTGATGGCTCGGGACAGCTCATTTTGGTGGAACAGTGGTGGTGAGGAGGACTGAAATGTGCCTCTGTGGAACCACAGCAGCCCCTGTCCCCCAGTGTGGACCCCTGGCAAGGCTCCCCATGCACAGTTCCTGGGCACAGTACCCCGATATGGACCCACAGCACAGCACCTGGGCATTGCACCCCTGTATGGGCCCCAGGCAGGGTACCCCACTCTGATCCCCCATCACTGTCCCCCAGAGCAGTGCCCCACATGCTGGGTTCTGCTGCTGCCTCTGAGCTTAGCCCCAAGCTGGCCTGGGATGCAGCCCACTGGTCCTGGCAAGGAAAACCAGTCCCCCCCCTCGCCCCTATCCCTGTCCCCGCAGCCCCTCCACCAACCTCCATCTCCCAGCGGGACCCTGCTGTGATTGCAAAACAAGCAGGGAGGGAGGGGAGGAAGCTGAGATTGTGCTGCTCGCACAGTGCTCGGATGCATCTGGCACAGCGGCGCTGGCGGCACAGGGCACAAGGAGGGGACATGGGCATGGCCAGGAGCCCCCAGCCCCCGTGCTGGTGTCACAGGGCACAAGGAGGGGACGTGGGCACGGCCAGGAGCCCCCAGCCCCCGTGCCAGTGGCACAGGGCACAAGGAGGGGACATGGGCATGGCCAGGAGCCTCCAGCCCCCGCAGCACAGGGCACAAGGAGGGGACATGGGCATGGCCGGGAGCCCACAGCCCCCACGTCCCCTCGGCTCTGACACCCCTGTGCAGCCTTTGCACATCTCTGCTGCCCAGTGCAGAGGGGCTTGCACAAGGGCACAGGGGGGACTCCAGTGAGGCAGGGGCTGGCCGGGTGCTGAGCTGCTGCCAAGGGCCTGGCACAGCACCGGGGCACCGGGGGGGCCACAGCAGCAGCTGGAGCCACATCAGAGCGACCCCCCCGGAGCAGCCAGGAGCGTGTGGGTCTGCCCTCGAAGGAAATGCGTTCACTCCCATGTGCTGCACACTTGGGTTCGCCTCCCTGCTATTTTTATTTGACTTTTCAGGGCCTGTTTCCTTTTTCCGGCTGTTTTTGCCGTGATTCCACCATCACTTCGACCTCGTTTTTTTCCCCTCCCTCCCTGTTGCTTCTTCCTTCACTCTTTCCTTCCTTTCCATGCACTCATTCCCACTGCTGCACCAGGTTCCCAGCTCAGCAGCAGCTGCCTGTGAGGGAAGCGTGGTGGAGGGAGGTGGTTTTTGCTCTGGTTTATCTGGGAAGGTGCTGACTGGTCAAGGGAAGGGGGGACTTTGCTCCAGCCTTGATAAAGAAAAGGGCTGTGAGTCATCCTGTCCTGAGCCACCATCCTGACCCTGTTGGTGCTTGAGCTATCAGGTCCTGCCGTGGCCCCCAGCCTCATCCATGAGATATCAGAGATCAATAAGCTATTTTGGGATGCTAGTGGTTTGTGGAGGGACAGTGGTCGGAATAAGGGAGGAGAAATAAGGAAAAATCCTCGGAATTAAACCAGTGCAGAACCTCCTGTAGGGGCAGCAGGAAGGGTAACGCTCCCTCCCGAGGAGGAGAATGGAGCTGAGAGGAAGGAGCCCAGGCATTAAGGGGCCAGCCGGGAGGAGCACAGCCCCAGGAGGCCTCTGGCACTGGGCTGTGCTAAGCTGTGGCCCCTGGATGGCCCCTGGGGCCAGCCTGCCCCATGCCGGGCAGACAGCATCTTCCAGGGACCCCCCAAGAGCAGAATTCCCAGGCTGCACCCCCTGTCCTGCCCCCAGAACCAGCGTCCCTGTCCTGCCCCATCAAATCAGCCAGTCCTGCCTGCACCCTGCTGCACCCCAGGGACCCCGATGTGCCCAGGGCAGGGAGGGCTCTCTCCCACCCATCCCTGGTTATGAAGCCCTTCCAGCTCCTCCCAGCCCAATTCCCAGAGGCAGAGGGTGGGCAATTACCCCTCAGCATCCCTTGCCATCCCCTCCCTTCCCAGTTTGAGCCCCAGAACCCCCCATGGAAAGCCGCCCCCCCCTCCTCCCGGGCAGGGAGGATGGCGTATCCCGCTGGCAGCGCTCAGCGCGCCCCTGGCCACAGCCCCCAGGGGTCGGTGGCCGAGGCTCAGCGGGGCGAGGGCCGGCGATGTCGGTGTGGCCATGGGAACGCTCGGCGTGGGCAGTGCCCGGCCCGCCCAGCACACACAGCCCGCTGCTGCCATCTCGTGTCCTCCGCAGCCATCCCCTCCCAGGGCCGGGACAGCATCCACGGGCGGAGGCGGGCTGGAGAAACTGAGGCAGCGGCACACTGCAGACCCTCCTGGATGTTGTTCCAGGGGAAATGTCCTTCCAAAAAAGCAGCTCCCGGTTTCCACAGCCCACACAAGGGATGCAGATAGAGTGAGCAGAGGCAGGATGCCACTGTGCCCTCCACTGCTGTGGGCTTCTGCCTGGGCTTCATGGCCAGACCCTGCACTGTGCCAGCTCCATCCACAGCACAAGAGCCCCTGGATCACCAGATAAAGCAGCCAAAGTACTTCCAGGGAAGGAGAGGTTTTATTTCTGGCTTCCCAGAGGCTGTTTGCCACCCAACAGAGCAGTGGAGACCACAGACGGGGTGCTGGCAGAGCGCAGTGACAAGGGAGGATGCCCTTCACGTCACCTCACCCCACACCCCACCATTCCCCCCCTCTGGGGCACCCACAGTGCCGAGCAGCCAGGTCCCTCCACAGTGCTGCCTGTCACCGAGGCTGAGCCTGGCCTCAAGCCCCCACACTTGCCTGGGATTTTTGGATATCGGAACTCCCCAGGCTTCCCCAGGTGCCCAGTGATGCACCTTTACTTCCCCGTCCGCTGTGGGTGCCCAGCTGCTCTGCAGATGCCAGCAGTGCCTCAGGGACACGTGTCCCCATCCACAGCCCCAGTGACCTCAGAGCCTTGCAGATGCACTGTGGCCTCACTTCCAGCAGAGCCCCCAGAGCCACATGTTCTCTTTCTGCCCCCAAACACACCCATTGTCCTCAAGAGAGCAGCAGGTGCTGCAGGGCCAGGAGCAACTAAGAATCCACACCTCACCCTCTGTTTTTGGTTCCTTCCCTTCTTCTTCCCAGTGTTTCTGGTGTTCCAGGTTTCTGCCACAGCCATCCCCCAGCAAACCAACCTGCCAGCCCCAGCCACGGGTGGTGGATCCGCTCCCTGGGCACCGCTTGGAGCAGGAGGATGAATTCAGCTTGGGCATCTGCTGGCAGCAGCCCTTGTGCCCTCAGGGCTGAGTTTGTCCCAGGGTCCCAAACGAGGCACAGGCAGCCCCGGTGCTGCAGCAGCACATCCCCGGCGGGCTGCGAGGGCGTTCCTACGAGTCCCAGGGCTCTCGGCGGGGTGCGTGCAGGGCATTGAGCTTCTCCCAGCAGGTCGCCAGCCTCTCCGCCCTCCTGCCGATCTCCCGCAGCCGCTGCCTCCTCCCGCGGCCGGGAGCCCCGCGCCGGGGCAGTGCCGGGGCCGGGCGGGGTGGGCTCTGCCGTCCGTGTGCCCAGGGAGGGTGCAGAACCCCCCCACAGCACAGAGAGACATTAGTCAGGGGACAAAAGCCACCACCACACAGGCTCTGCACGGCTGAGGTGGCCGAACTGCCCATGACTATGGCAAGGACATTGTCTCAGGTCCCCAAGAGTCCCCAAGGGTGGGTGTCCCTGTCTGAGCTGGCAGCGTGCACCCCACAGCACACCCACAGACACCAGATCAGATCTCCAGAGCGGCAGCAGCTCCATCCCACATGAGCAGACACCAGGCAGGGTTGTCCCCAGCCAGTGTCTCCAGCAGTGGCAGGGAGGACAGTCCCAGCACTGTGCCAGGGTGAGGCAGAGCTGGGAGCTGGCTCCACTGCCCTTGGTTTTCCCTGCTGGTTGATGAATTGCTGGTGCTGCCATAGGGATCCTCCTGGATGGGGTTTCCCCAGCAGAGGAATCCAGAGCAGCCCTTAGGGCAGAAATCCTGGTTCTTGCCTATGAGCACTCAGGAGCAAGAGCAGGACAGGGTAAAGGCACCCACAGGAAGAGCATCCCGCCAGGACAAGGCCCTGTGCTCCCCTCAGCCTTTCCCCTCAGGAAAAACCCACTTGGGAGCCAGTGGTAAAACCCCACCAGCCTGGCCCACACTGCCACAGCTGAACTTCCCTCCCTTGGCTATTCCCAAGCTCCCAGGGATGGATGTGCAGTCAGCATTCCCCAGCTCCCCGAATGAAGCAGGCAGAGCCTGGAGACTCCTCGTGGGCAGCCAGGAGAGCACAAAACAAGGCAAGGTCTGCCCACAGCCCTGGGAATGGGGAGCCACGGACGTGGCTGGGAAGTAGAGGGCTTCCTACCTTGCTGATTTTCCTGCAGTTCTCCCGGAGCACAAAGTTGGTGTTCCTGGCCACCCTCCAGACCGCCAGCTCCTCAGGGCCCTGCAGGGGCCCCACCTCCCGCAGGGACATGCTGATGTTGTAGATGGACAGCAGGATCTTGTGGTCCTGCAGGGGAGAAGCACAGGGCCCCAGGCAGGGAGGGAGGCTCCGTGGCTGCCTGGGGGCTCAGCCCATGCCATGCCCCAGCTCTGGGTCCCTCCATGCTCACCTTGTCCGAGCGACAGGCGGGCCCAGCCCTCCCGCTCCTGTACACCGAGCCAGTCAGGTTTCTCTGGAGAAACAAAGCAAGAAGATCCAGCACCTCGCAGGATCAGTGCCTCCCACTTGGAGCAAAGATCCCCCATGTAAACACAAACCCCTCCTCAACACTGGCAAAGCAGCCAGCTCCATATTAAGCTTCCCTCCCCACATCCCGCAGCAGGGCTGCATCCAGCCCAGCAGCATCCCCAGAGCCAGGGCTGGCCCCAGGCAGAGCCCTGTCCCCAGGCAGAGCCCTGGCCCCAGGGGAGCCCTGCCGGCTCACCAGGTTCTGGAGCTCATGGAAGATGACGGCGCGGTACTGCCGGAGGATTTTGGCGATGCTGCACCTCCTGCCTCTGCCCAGCACGGCCACAAGCAGGAGCAGCAGAACAGCACAGGACAGCACCCGGGGAAGAATCTGCCAGGGAAGGGCTCAGAGTCAGCTGGGGATTAAGGAATGTCCCGGGCTCTGCCTTCAACCCCTAATCAGAAGCTCCACTGGACCTGTACCTGAAGGTGCAACACGCGATGGAGGAGCCTCAACTGTCCCCCCTTCCAAAGAGCATCCTCCCACATGAGCCATCTCCCCTTGGAGCAAAGCCCTTGGGAAACTGCTCCAGCTTCAGCCCAGCAGCGCTGCCATGGCACACACAGAGCCCTCTCTCATACCAGCAGGTGGATTCTTGACACAGAGCTATGCCAGGGACCTGTGTCAGTCTATGGAGCTCTCTGCCCCAGCATGGTTCCACTAGACCCCTACTTTGTGTCATTTTAAGGCCAGAGAATCTCAAGTGCCAAAACCCAAGGGGAGCAGAGAGGGAGGTGCTGGGCTCCTTGGAGAGGAGCTGGAGGCTGGAGCTGTCTAGTCCCCACCAGCAACATCCACACCTCAGCCCAAACAGATCCAAACACCCTCAAAAGGATTCACCTCTGCTGCATGGATGGGACTAATACAGCATTTCCCCAGCTTCCCCGCAGCTCATCCCAGGCTCAGGGGCCCTCACCCCAAGCCAGACAGAAGCAGCACAAGCATCTGCTCTCACCAGCACATCCCAGCTGATGCTGAACCTCCTGGCTGCAAACCCTCCCAACAGCCCCACGCTGGCCCCTGCAGAGCGGGGAACCCCGAGTGCTGACACCTGAGCTGGCACAGGGAAGGGGTGGATGGACCCTCCGAGGCAGGGGTGTATCCCACACCTTTGAAGAAAAGCCAGCACAAGCTCAAGTGACCAGGACTGGGGATATTTGAGCAGCCCAGCAGCAGCAGAGTGAGGATGGGGAGCTCAAAATTTGTGCCAGGAAAGGAGCCCAACAGCTCAACACGTCTCCACATTGCTGAGCGATGGTAGAGCCCTGGGGCCCCATCCTGGCATTACTATCATTTCACATTTTCAGGAAAAGTCCCCCTCAAACACAGCCCCCTCCCAAACAACCCTCGTGCCGCAGGTGTCAGGTCTGGGCAGGCAGAAAGCAGCTCAGCTCCTTCCAACTATGCAACCCCTGCACTGCAGCCAAAGCAGGAGCGAGGGGGAAGGGGCCACAGCTCTGCCTGCAGCCCGTGCCTGCTGCTCCCCACCTCAGCTCAGGGGTCACTGCCTTCCCCAGCACCTGTACCTGCTCTTCTACTCCAAGAAGCCAGAAGGAAACATTTCCCTCAGGTTTCCAAGCCCAGGCACACTCCATCTGTCCTCTGGTGAGAACCTGGGAGGTTCGTTTGTAAAATCCACACCTGCTCTGTGCTCCCTACTCAATCCTGAGCTGGACCTAGCTCCAAAAAGGGGAGGAAACTTTTTCCCACTCTCTTGCAGCTCAGTGAGAGTGTTGGAGGCTTAACATGAGGCAAAATTCAACACAGCACAGTTCTGGGAACACACAGACACAACCATCACCTCACAGCACAGGTGCATGCAAAGAGAGGAGCAAAACCACCAGAAATCCCACTCGGCTCTTCAGCACCCCTCATCAGCACACACCTTCCAGGAGAGCTGTGCCCCTGGGAAGGGCAGGGAAGAGCTCCTTGTGCTGCTGGCTTTGCTCCCTGCAAACCACAGGGAGATCTTGCCCCAGAGGTGATTGAGCAGAGAGCCAAGGGTATAATCAAAGGGGACATCAAAGGAGAGCACTGCTCCCACGAGGACACCCTGACCAAAGTCTAAGGGTTACTCTCCAGAGGTCTCCTCTGCCGGGAAGGCAAGGCTGTGCAATTTTACCATGAAAGTGGGAATGACTTCCCTGAAGTGGTTTATTAAATATTTGGGACCCAGTTTCAGGAGAAAGCACACCATTTCCAGCATTCCAAGACAGCCAAACCTGGGCTCAGTGCTCAGCCTGGAAGGAAGCGCAGAACAGTCCAGGAAACAGCCAGGGCAGGAGGTCAGTGGGTGCTGTAGGTGCTTCCCCCCCACCATGGAAAGCAGGGAAGCAGCAGTGACAGAGGTGGATGCAGGGAGACTGAGGTGACAAATCCTGCTCCTGAATTCTCCCACTTCAGGATGGAGGAAAACTTCATCAGCTCATTTAGGGTTATTCCTTCTGCCTTCACCCGCATCCCACAGCAACATGCTACAGGCAGGTGGCACTTCCCTTCCTAGGGGAGAGCTGACAGTGAAGGAGCAGCCTTGGGAAGGACGAGTGCAGGAGAGGCACGACTAATCTCATCCTCTCTCTAATCCTCCAGCAAATACGAGGAGATAAGGGGAATCACCATTGTTGATAGAGCAGCTCCTGCTGGCACTCCTGCCAGTCCCAGCCAGCAGGGCAGCAAGGGGCAACTCCTGCTGCCAGCCTGGGAATCCCACCGGGGTCACCGGGTCCTTCCAGCCAGACAGACTCTATCCCTGACTCCCTCCTACCTCTACTCTGTCACCACCCAGAGCCCCAAGGCAGGGACAGACCCTCCGTTCTCTCCCTCAGGACCAGCCACATCCAAACCCCAACCCAGCGAGGTCTAAGCCTCGTCCCAGGCACAGCAGCCTGATCCCAGCTGGACCAGCCTCCCCGGGCAGACCAGAGCCCCTTCCTCAGGGACTGCCAGCTCTGTCCCATCGCGACCCTTCTAAGGATCCAAGTCCCATTTGGACCCAGCCCAGCCCAGCCCCATTCCAGCTGCTCCAAGCCCTCTCCCAAGCGGTCCGGCCTCATCCCGACCAGTCCGAGCCCCTTCCCGGACGGAGCCGCCCCTCTCCCGGCCGGTCCAAGCCCCATTTGAGGAGAATCAGTCACCTCCCGACAGGTCCCAGGTCCCACCCCGGCAGAGCCGGCCCCATCCCGGCAGTGCGGCGGCCTCGGGTCTGTCGGGGGCTCCAGGGAGGGGTGTCCCGAGCAGAGGAAAGGGGTCCCGGGGAGAAGGAGTTGTCCAGGCGCACTCACCATGGAGCCCCGCGGGCGCGGCCCCTGCGGCGGCCCCGGGGAGCCCGGTCCGGCCCCGTCCCGCTGCGCCGGGGCCCGCGGTTTGAACTTGGCTCCACGGTGGGAGGGGACGGGCCCGGCGGACGGGGGGGGGACGGGACACGGCACCGCCGCCGGCCCAGCCCCGGCCCCGCGGGGGAGGCAGCCCCGGCCCCCCCGGGCGCGGAGGGGAGCGCGGCGTGCCCGGGCTGCGGGGTCGGGCCCGCTCCGGGGGCAGCGGCGCAGGGTGGGACAGGGACCCCCTGCCCAGGAGGGGCCGGCGGGGCAGCGCCCCCTGCTCGCACCCACCCGGGGATCCCAAGCCACGCGTGTCCCTGTCCCGGAGCCGCACGCTGTGCTGCGAACCCCCGCAGTTTCGATTTCTGTTGGCGTGGGGCGATTGTTTCACTCTGGATTCACAGACGGCAGTGGGTGAACACTGACAACGGCACCGAGCCATGGCAGAAGTGACTGTCCAGGGTGAGACCCCCAAAATATCCACACCAGGAGGGTCCCCGTGCTTCCAATCAAAGCCCTCTCCTCCTTCCCCTCTGCATTTTGTACCTCACCCCCAGCCCAGGCACAGAAATTGTCCTGACTCAGTGGGTATCAATTTTGGGGAAAACTGAACTGACAGCAACAAGGCTCCACTGAGGAGCTGAATGTGGGTGATTGAGTAAGAAATAGAACAAATGGTGAATAATCCAGCTCTGCTCAGCTTGGTGAGAATGCGCCTGCCCAGGAAGTGGGACCCACAGCACACTGCAGCATTCCACTGGGACAGGACCCATATAACTTCTTTATTGAGTTCTATATATAGCTAAAATTCATGGGTGCCATAATCCATTTAAAAACCAGCAAGACGTCTACAAACATTAAAAGGCTCCAAGATTGATGATCCCTTTTAAGTAGGAAAAAATAATCCCCAAGCTAAGGAATGTAGCCCAAAGGAAAGGGAAGCTGCAGGTACCAGGAGCAGGTGGCCAAAGGAGCCTGATGCTGTGAGAAGCTAGCACAGCATCCAGCACAGGGCCCCTTCCTTGAGGCTTCCACATCCCAAAAATTCCTTGCAAGATGTGGTGTTGCCACCTAAGCAAGGGACAGGGGTAGCATGAGGGTCCCATCAGTGGGTTGCACCCCTGTTATCTGGCTCGAGGGAAATGTTCCCAAGTCAGGAATCTCTCCAGCAGGAAAAGCCACACTACTGCAATTCCCACTTCCCTTTCCCATCCCAATTCTGCACCCACCAACACCACAGCACTGCTGGGCAGAGGGATTTGTGCACCACAGGCACCCAGCTTTCCCCAGCACATCACTACACCAGGAATCAGAATTCCACATTCCCTGCCCAGAACAGCAGGATATAGCCCCCATGTGAGCACAAGAGGCTGAAGGACAGCACACACTGAAAACTACTTTTAAACTTATTTTATCCTGCAGTTTCTGCCTCAGTCTTGAATCCTTGGCCAGCCAGGTTCCCTTGCCATGTCTACCCTCTCCTTCCCAAACTCTTCCACTCTCTCTGAGCCCACTCACCTGAAGGATGCCAGCAATGGCACAAAATCCCTGAGCAAGAGCCTCTCAACTCCCAGTGCCTCTCACTCACCTTTGGGAAACTACAATTCCACAGGACACCTGAGATCTACACCTTTCATCAGCTATTCCAGAGAATGTACAGGAGTTTCCACTAAGAACCCAAAGAAAAAAAGGCTTTTGCTTGCAGACCAACCGTTTCTGCTCCAGTGTTAAAAGATCCGTTTTAGGCTTCTCATCCTTTTTGGCAAGAGGCTGTAGCCCAGCTTGGTGCAGCCACCACTGGCAGGCACCTTCCCAGAGTGGTGGGAGCCTGATAAGTCCAAAGGTTTCTGCTATCAGACCCACTCTTCCCAGTCAGAATCAAAGGGCAAGACCACGCTTGAAGACAACAGAAGGAAACAAAAAAAAAAAGCTGTATTTTATACATATTCTCCAACAAGTAATAAGGGAGTTTCTCCTCCAACTAAATACATGTGATAATGCACATCCACAGACCTGGATACAGCTGCTATAGCCTCAGGTGTAAGAGAGTATAGCTTCTCATTCTATGATCACAAGAAAGTCAGGAGGTTGGGGTAAAAATAGTACACATCACAAGTGTCGAAAATTGAAGACAGTGTACAAAGGGTCCCAAACACAAAGCTTTCCCTCTCTTGAGTTTGCTTTTTTCTATCTGCACTTGGAGACAGAAATCAAACCTCTCAGCCACAGGCAGTCACAGCTGTGTAACAGCACAGTCTCCCAAAAACTCTAAATAAATGTTCTTCCTTCAAAAGGGCTTTCAGGGATTGCTGAGTTTTGCCTTGTTACTTTAAACCACCACTGTGCTTAATGAACTCAGACACCTAAAAGAATAAGCTTTACTATATACATTCAAAAATTGAGGAAAAGTTCTTTAAAAATATGCTTTTGAATTTGACAAAATGCTCTAGCTGCTCAGGTTGGAGAACACCTCCAAGCTGTGCAGCAGCTTGTTAGCAGAGACCAAACTAAAGCACCTAAAGAAGAGGAGCTAGCCCAGACCTTTCCCTGTGCTGCTGGGCTGCTCCCAAAACTCCACCCATCTCCTTCAAGGACACTCAGTACATTCCAACAGCAACAACCCAGATCTGCTAACAAGGAACCAACATTACTTGGGCCAAACACTAAAGGGGGACAGGGAACACATGCCAGGGCCAAGAACAGAGGGACTGCCACATGTCAGAATCCATACAAGCGCTAACTAAAGCTTGTGTTTGCAGGGGGAATCAGGAATCAACATGGAAATGCCAACAGAGCCTCACAAGACCCCTCCTGTCTCCTATGTGACACCAACTACAATGTTCCCACGTGCTGCAGAAGCTGATGGTCATGCTGGGGAAAGAAGGAAGCAGCTCTTCCTTTTGGGAGAAAGCTCTTTCCTATCATCATCCATGTCCTGTCCTTCAAAATCCGTGCCACTGAAAGGGCAAATGCACCACGAGCAGGTTAAGTCCTACAGGGATCTCTGAGGCAGCTGAGGCCAGCACATTCTAGAAGGTGTTTTTCAGCTTGGCTGCCACAAGCACAAGAATCTCTCCAATCTTTTTCTGCCAATTCTCTATGTCCTTGGAGATATCACACCAGAGCTCTCCGTGGCGAGGTTCGGCATTCTCACAGCGCTTCCTCACCTCTTCTTGTTGTTCCTGCAGGGAAGAGAAATGGCAGTTTGTCCTGGTTTGTTCCAGAGCACAGGCAAAAATTGGACCCTCCCTGATTCAAGCACTCTTCCAAAGATTATGGTGGGGTTTGGGGTCTGTTATTTCCAAAGGAAGTCCAAGTCAAAATTCAGAAGCAGCAAGTCTCCTTCCTGCCTGATCAAACTGGCTGAGCTGCAGGTAAGCCAAGTTTTGACTATTGCAGAGAAACTGCAGCAGGAACTTCCTGTGCATTACCACCTGCAGGAGCTGTGTCAAGTGAAAGGTCTCTGAAGTCAGAAGATAAACACCCCCTTCATTTCAGTGGTATCAGCAGTAAAAACTGCTGTAAGAGATTAGAGCTGGCTGTTCCTCTGGCTGTGTTCATGTGCAGCCTCAACACTTGTGAAGAAACAGTTCCAGTTACACAAACCCAGCACCACAATTCCAGCACAATCCCCTCTGAGTAAGCTTAAGTTTTACAGGAGGAAGATTGATTTCAGAGATTTTTGCATGAACCAGCAGGACTCTGGACAGCAAAGCAGCCTGAAGCACAGCTCAGCTAATGACAGCACCTTTTAAAAGCCACCACACAGGCCTGTTCATGCTCATTCGTGACCAGGCATGACAGCCAGCCTCCCCTGTGACAGGCAGGAGCAGTGGCAGCGTGCTCAGCCCAGCACTGCAGCAATTCCAGGAGTGGGCAACCCCTTCCAGCCAGGGATTGCTGCTGTTCCCAGGGACACACTCACCTCTGTGCCATGCTGGAGCTCAAACTTGTAAAAGAAGGCCCAGGCATCCCCCAGGTCAGAGTCTATCTTCACTGTGCGGTGGAACCACTCTCTGGCCTTGGTTATTTTACGCTCGCTCCAGAACAGCCTGTTGGGAAAAGCAGAGGGGACTTGACAAGTAGCCTCATTTTAGAGGAAGATATCAACCCACAAGAGCTCCAACACTTAAAGGCTCTGCAGGTTTTCCAATTCTTTGCTCTCCCAGGAAGTGAACAGCAGATTTTTAGGCAACTTGCAGACCATACTACCCCTGGGAAAGGAAGGGAGTGAGAGGACTGAAAAGAACATCCAGCTTCCTCTTCACTGCCCCACAGTGAGGCAGGATAACTCAGAGGATAACTTAGCCCCAGGCACAAACAGACTCTGCTGAGAGGGGAAGCATTGCTGAGCTCAACTTTTGCTGCCTCAATTGCTTTCATTTTGCTGCTCCAGATTTGGTGTGGAAGAGACAGGATTACATGCCTACATCTATTCCCACTCCTTCAATTTATGTTTTAAATCAATTTTAGCATCTAACAATTAAATAGCTTCTAAAAGCTGGTAACTGGCTGCTGTATGGTCACATGCTCACAACCTACAATGCCTGCTGGAGCAGAGTGGAGCAGAGCTGCCTTATCAGCCCCATTTTCCAAGGAAAAACAAGCATGGAAGCTTCCGCACTCAAACCCCAGCCTGGCACAGCCCCACTGCTGCCATTTCATCCAGGCACTGGCCAATGCTGAAATTTCTCCCCAGTATTGAACCAGCTGAGTCAAGAGTCTCTTGATTTCATTTCTTTGCATTAAAGAGTTCATTTGAGCTATAAGGTCTTTATCAAATCAGCAACCCCTCATAAAGAGCTTAGCCTGTCATAAAATTATACAGCTTATGCGATTGGTTTTAAGCCCTATAATACTCTTGATTGTTCTGTGTTAAATAAACTGTGATTTACAAGAGCACAAACAATGATAGCAGAGGTTTAACACCTGCAAGCAGTGGCCATTTTCAGCAACATATTTAACAAAAGTTTGTCACAGATGTGTGACATTCTGTACCTACAGAGGCAAGTCCTGATGGGTGGTGGAAGCTGTTTATGTTGGGATTAGCTGTTAAACAGCCTGAGGTTGCACCAGAAGGGGCCTGGGAGCAGTTGCCATAAAGCAAAAGTTAACATTTTTCTCACTTGCTGTGAAAGCTGAACAAGTCAGCTGTCAGGATCTGGCAGAACCAAGTGTTGCAGTCACTGGAGTGTATCCTACAGTTTTCTTTGGCTTATAAAGTGGAGTTGTGAAAGAATTGGGCAACTTCGAACGAAATGTCTCCTGTATTAACCTCTTCTGTTAGTCACAAAGGGAGAAAAGTAAGTTTGTTTCCATCACAGCTGCTGTAAGGCTGTTCACACATCAAAGCAGGATGTCAATTCTAACAGCAGCCTTTCAGCACTGAAATCCTCAACTCAACCTGGACAAGAAAACGATTCCTAGCAGATTATCTTCCCATTTCAGAGAAGCAAACTACAGAATGGCTGGTGGTTTGCATTCTGGGAAAGGGCACGCCTGAAGAACACTGACATAGGAAACATTCAGGAGCAGACTATCTAGCTCAGAATTTTAAAAGACACCTGACAAAATCTAGGATAGAGAGAAAAGATGAAAACTACACATTCAGCCACATAAAACTTGAAAAATAACCTACAAAAAATGTCCCTATTTTCACAGATACTTAAAACACATCCTGAAGTACTTAATAAAGCCTAGTTCACCTGACAGCACAGTGAAATCCTCTTCCAGGGACAGAAAGAAAGCAGCTTCCAGGGTGCCAATACCCAGCACTGGCAAAGGGCTTTGTGTGAGTGTATTGTTGCCCATGCCAGTCCCAGACCCACCAGCACAGCTTGAGGGCAGGCTGACATTCTCCACTTGGAATCAGGGGAGAGATTTGCACAGTTACTAGGAGACAGCTGGAGAGCTGTTCCTTGCTTTGGGACTTATTAGAGCTGCAGCAGCCAGAGTCACACGGCTGTGCTGGAGTGTCGTGTTCCATCCTGGAAGCAGCCACACACAGACACGGATATTTTTACTGCATCAAGCACAGGAACTCACTTGGCCACAGCCAGCAGGACATGTGGGTCATGTTCACACTTCTTGAGAGCATCCACGCTCTTGGTCTTTCGTTGCGGTCGTGCTTCAAGGAAAATTGCTTCTGACCACAGGATTCCTTCATCAAACCAAGTAGAAAGATTATTTAGTGTTATTTTGAGGTTAACCCTCCCCACCCTGACATCAGGCCAGTAATGTGCAACACAAGCAGCAGTACAGCCCCCACCCTGGTGGTTATTCACCCCCAAGCTCATCCCAGATCACTCTTTCCACATGGATACTTCACTCAGTACTCTGAATTTTTAGCTACTGTGTGCACCACGCTGGACCTTCAGCTCTGGGGGTTTCTGTACCACAATTCCTGCAGCTCCAGCACTAACCCAGTCTAACCCAGAGCTAAGGCTTTTCAGATGAGACACTGCAAACTCTGGGACAGAGGGCAAATCAGCATTTCCAAGGGGAAAGGTATCTGTCTGTTTGAACAGGCAACTGCAGTGGCAGAAGTCTCAAAAAGTGCAAAGTACAGTCTGGGAGCAGTTTCAAGGGTGCAGGAGAGCACCACAGTCTTATTGATGCTGGCTCCATACACACTGATGAAGGACACAGTAGATCCAGGAAAGCTGGGTTTAATCCCTAGCTCCCCTCACTGCCAAAAGCAAGGAAGGAAATATGCTCAAGGGAGCATGAAATCTGCAGTTTCTCATGTCAGCCAGGCACACCTGATCACTTCAAAGCAAAGCCTGAGAGCTGGTGTCTGCCAGGACTCCATCAAAGCACTCTGCTTCCCATAAACAGCACCACGGGAACACACACGAGCTTTGATAACTGCAGTGACAGACAGGAGAGAGATTCTCTTCTTCTTGCTCTTTATATATAGGATCACAAACACCATAATACTTCTATTTTATTCTTTGTGCTGCCTGCCACCCATCAGGAATCAATTCAGCAATCAATGGACCCAGACCTCAGGTTTACATGGCTGCAGGTGGCCAACGAGCCAAGTCCTGTGGGCTTTGATTATGGTTTGTTGAGGTCTAAGATAAAGTTGGAAGCAATTGTTTAAACAAAAACTGAGATCCTGCTGCCCATTTCCATAGCAACAGGCAGATCTGTCAAACAGCCTGTGGTGGCAAACACTCATTAGGTCATTCACAAAAACAAAGCAGGATTTTGGGTGATGCTGCTTTGTGACCCACTCACATGGACAGTACCTTGCAATGAGCTTATCATGTCATAAAAGTCACTTATTTCACAATTATTTTACTGATACTTAAACAGCCACCAATTAAACATCTTTCAAAACCTACCCTGAAGGCAAGCCAAGCCTTGCCCTGCAGTAAGTCACTAAAATTTGTAGTTATGTGACATCTTCTCCCCAAAGATGTCAACATGTTTAAATAATTAAGTCTTCTTGCAATTCTGCCCCAAAATAGGGATGTGTTAGGTACTTTATCCTTCCATCCCAAGAGGCAAATGTTTCCACTGCTGGTTAGAGCTAAATGACTTACATCATATGACCTCTTAGCCTTTTCTTACATGAGCTAAAATAATCAAAAGCCAGGACTGAACATTTATGGTTCATGATCCCCTAACCATGACTGTGGTGGAAATTTGCTGCCAGCACAAATTATTAAACTCACAGCGGTGCAACCAGTGCAGGCAAATCAGCAGCTGGGAATCTCCTAAGGCCAGCTGTACTCCAGAGGAACAGGGAAGGCACCATTCTTTTTCCACTAAACTTCCTAACTACAAACACTGAAGTGTCTTTCCTTCATTTTAAACCTTGGCAGACTTCTACCAGCTTCCGAGAAAAGCTCATCCATATCCAAGATGTTTTTGCAGGAAGCCTGGGGACAAACTGTGCACCATGGATCCAATAATATACTGGGTACTGCACAAAAATGGAACAACACCAGCTCCTCAAGTGTGAGAGCACAAAGTAACTGGGATTGTTCTCAAAGACCCTCAACATTTCCTCTGCAGAAGAATGACTAACACTTCTCCAAAACACCATATTCTGAGACCTGGCCAGAAAGGACATCTTGGGAAAAAATGTGTGACTATCAACTGGGCAAAAAAATTGTGTTTAAGGTAGAACTGAGATCCAACTCACCTGAATTGGGGCACTCCTGCAGTGCCTTGGCCATCAGGGTGTTTGCAATGTTCTTCAGCCCAGCTCGGTACTCCAAGCGCACAGACTCCAACCTGGTAAGGGAGAGACTCTGATGAGATTTATGACAACATTCACTAGGCTGAAACAAACAGTGAGTCACATGAGGGTCACTGGAAACTGCAAACATATTCTGAATATGTGTGGGTGACTGACATCTTCCCATACCCCTCCATCTAAAAATAAATGTGACTTTTATTCTATTATAGCCCTGATAAAAAACAATCTGAAAACGAGACTGTAACAGAAAACCCAATGCACTCTGCATGCTCTGTGCACTACAACTATCAGTAAATAACCAGTTCCCAGATCCTTAGAGCAGCTAGCCAGGATCACCAAAGCATTTCTGCTATTCAGGGAAGTTATTAGTCCAGAAGAAACTCCAGGATAGGCATGGTCCTAACTCCCAGGCTCAAATGGCTGAGATGATGTGAAATAGCTGGCCTGTAGAACAGATTGAATTTGTAGCCCAAATTCAGTTCAACTCCACACAACTCACCAGAGATCTGGATTCTTTGGATTCTTTAGGCGAGACTTTTCCAAGATGGCTCTTGCTCTAGTCAGCTGCCCAACTTTCTCCTCCAGCCTCGACAGCAAAAGCCACAGGGGTATGGAATGGGGGCACTTCTTCAACTGTTTTTTTAAGAAAAAGTATGCTCATAGGTAAATTTGAAAATAAATCTTGTTCTTCCTATAGAAAAGAACTTCCCTCCTGGAGAGTTTAGAAGAAAGAGATCAAGTTGATTGTCTCTCAAATTTCTCCAGTTAGACTTACACAGTTAGTCTCCAGTTAGTCTAGCATAGAAGTGATTTTTTTTCTTGTATCCAAAATAGTCAGGTACATCAGGTATGTCTGAGCTATCCCAGCAGTAAGAGAAAGAACACCCCTCCCTTAACTACAATTTGTGCTCCTTCTGCAGATGGAGGACTCTCATACATCCCCAAACCACAGCAGAGTGTGCAGGGAGTCATTAGGATATGGACACGGGCAGAAACCTGTGTCCAAATTACTTTGATGGCTGTTGAATTTGAGCATTTGTACCCAGGGACACCAATTACCATTTAAAAGAGAGTGCTCTGTAGGCCACCTCCTTTCACAGTGTGTATCTAAGAGCTGCTGAGAAAGATTTTCTTTTAAGACTTCTGATTTTAATCTTTACAGGTCTTAAAGAATTACTGTGCAAAGCCTTTTTTCCTGCCTGTGAGGAGTCAGGCATACAGAGAACTCTCTCAAGCAAGGAGGTCAGCCTTGCATATAGGTAATGTTTAAGAGAAATTCTTGCTTATTTCATTTATTTTCTCTTACTGTTTTAACCAATGACAGAAGTCATGTCTTTGGCTCTCCATTTTGATTCAAAGACACACATCTCTCCATGCCAGCAGCACAAAGCAAACCTGCAGTAAACATCCAGCTTACCCCTTGATTATAAGCCTCCCGTGCTTTCTCTACCAGCTCTTTTTGTTCCTCAATTTGTCCTTTCATCATCCACAGTTTGGGAAAGTCCTCATAGTGCTTCAGAGCTTCCTCACAGAGCTCCTGGGCTGCTGCAATGTTCCCAAGCACCCATTCCAACTTCACAGACTTCATGAAGACCTGGGAACAAACCAGAGCTGTTTACCACCAGCAGCCACTGGAAAACCATTAATCTGCCAAAGCAGCAGGTTCCCACTTCCATGCATCTATTACAATGTTATTGATTAGCTACAGTTTGAAGCAAAATAAAAAATAAAATATCAGAGTTAAATAATAGCAGGAACAAGTAACAATGAGAAAGGCAAATGCAAATACTAAAGGAGTTAGAACAGTGTCATCAACCTGTATCTCACCTATTTACATAATTATTAACATAGAGCTGGCATTTGAATTATCACAGAATCACAGAATGGTTTGGGTTGGAAAAGTGGTATTTGTATAAAGAGCACAATTTTAACAGCACAACCAATTAACAAACCTGAGCCTCCTCCACCAGCACAATCTGATCTCCTGAGATCCAAGCTACCAAGATAACCTTTTCTCACTTATGGCTTCAGGCTCTGTTGTCCTGCTCATTACAAATATGTAATTTTCTGCCCCAAAATCCTTCCTTCTGGCTACACAGGGAAATCACAGCTATGAGAAATATATTGTAGACTGAAGGCTCTCTCACTGCTCTTTGATCCCCATCCTCCCCATTCCCAACCTCCCCCCACTGTGACCTCAAATAAGAGGCATCAAGTCTGAGAGCAGAGCTTCAGCCCCAGCTGCAGAAGCTCCCTGGCTCAGGGAGGAAGAGGACAGTTAAAAAGATGTAGGATGTAACAACAGCTGAGGGGGAGGAACAGAGGACAGAGATCAAACTAACTTTTTGTTTACTTGGACAAGTTAAAATGCTTTTGTATGAAGAGCTGAAAATCGACAGTTTATCATACCAGAGGTAACTGGAGATAAACACAGGAGTGCAGCTTTAAGCACCAAACCACCCCAGAGCTGTCTTTAGTAGAAGCATAAGTGAGTCTTCTGTGAAAGTATTTTCTCTTTTTTCCAAGACGTGCTTTTATGCAAAACAAACATTACACAAACAGCTGTAAACTGGGAATTTCCTGACTTTTGCCATTTGTGTAAAAAACCAATTGAAACCCTTCACTTGATCCTGGCCTTTTTTTCCCATCATGCCACGACTTTGTGTCGCAACCCACTGGAGAAGCGCTCGGCAAAGCGGCCGCACGCCCCGGAAGGCAATGGCAGGGAGCCATATGGTCAATCCCTACGGCCACAGAACTGAAGGAACTCCTCCTTCCATCCCAAATCCCCCGTGGCCAAGAGGCCTGAGCCTCTCCACCCTGCACACATCCTTACCCTTGCTGTGGGGGCACTGCTGCGAGCCTTTGCCAGCAGCCTCCTCGCTCTTTCGTACTCATTGTTCTCCGACTCGAGCTTCACGGCAGCCAGCCAGATCTCCTCGCTGTTGGGGTTGGCCTGCAAGAACACAAAGTGACAGACAAATGCATACAGTGAATCAACAGCAGATTTAATCCTCTGTTTGATCCAGATTAAAATTGAAATCAGAGCTTTGTCAATCCACAGTAGGATTTTTTTCAGTGCAAGCTCCTCCCAGTCTTCTATGACCTTTGAAGTTTATAGAAATCCTCCAAAACAGATGGGCAACACAAAGATATTTGCCAGTTTAGAAGTTGAGTGCTTCTCAATTGTTGAAAAGCAGTAATGCTTGATCCTCTGAACTTCCAGTTTAAATACTGAAAACATCACAGTGTCTCCCACAATGAGACCCTCATTTTATTACCCTCAAGCAAAAAAGCTGCAGCTTGAATTCCCCACTGAGGCCTGTGAAAACTCTTCCAATAAAAGTCATTTCAGTGGCAACCATGTCAAGAACTTTTCAGCCCAGTAACAAAGAGCACCGAGAACAGATTAAGGAATTATCTTTTACCTTCCATTTCAGGACCTATCTTTTGTTTTTTCTATTTAGCTTTTAAGCTTAATTCCCAGTGTTAGAATTAGAATATTCCCAATTAAAAACACTGTGCCTATCTTTGCTACAGCATCCAGCAGGCAATTCCCTTCATTAGCAGGTTTGATCCAAGGCATAAGTTATGTAGTGACCTCATTAGGACCACAAGCCTTTCCCTGAGGTTACCTAAGACAACAGGATTTCAATCCATGACTGGGTTTGGTGGGAGCCATGCTAGTAAAACTGATGGTCTGCAAACTCACAGAATCACAGGCTGGTTTGAGTTGGAAGGGATATTAAAGATCATCTCATCCCAATCCCATGGGTAGGGATGCCATGCACCAGACCAGGTTGCTCAGAGCCCCATCCAACCTGGCTGTCAACACTTCCAGGGATGGGACAGCCACAGCCTCTCTGAACAACTTGTTCCAGGTCAGAACCTGGGGTAGAACTACTAAAAGGGCAGTCCCACAGCTCTGCTTCCAGCTTGCTGCTGTTTTACAGGAGAATGTTTCGCCACACAAAGCAAGCAAAGCACAGCGGAAGTCTCCATCACTTTGAAAGGCAGCAGGAATCAGGTGTTGACAGAAAAAGCCTGCTCTCTATTCTTTACCTGTCACATTTAACACCTTTTGACAAGTGTAACAGACCCACCTGGAAAGCAAGGGCCAGGATGCTTCTGGCTGCTGGCACATCTCCCGCCAGCCACTTGGATTTGGCTCCCATGAGCCACAGCACCTCTGCTTTGGGACAATGAGCAACAGCTCTCTGCAAAAGAGCCTCCAAGGATTCTCTGAAGACAAGAAACAGCAAGTTACAATCCCTCCAGGTACTGCCAAAGCCAGCTCTCTCACACCATTTCCACTATCACTCAGTGTTATAAATATTGTTGCAAAGTCCAGTGTTGTAAACCTTGATAAGTTGTTTCATAACAAGGAAAGGGTGGGGTCTTTTCTCACAAGGGTTCTGAAATCACCACCCCACAAACGGCTCATTGTTCAGACACCTTTGATAGCCTCTGTGGAAAGAGCTCCTCACACAAACAGCTCCTTTCTCTTGGAAAGAGTCATTCTGCTTAACAAACCTCAGTAGAAACTGAAATAGGAAAGTTTTCAGAACGATTAGATGAGGTTGGCTTGATCTTAATGCAATTTATTTTTTTTCTCCTCTGGCAAATATACTTTTCAGGTAAAACATGGGGCTTAAAAGCCAGCCACCACTGGGAAACATGGGAAAACAACATCAAAAACAGATATACTTGTTTCCAATAAAAGAAAAGCTTGAATGAGGAAGAACTCAGCATCTGCAGTCACTTCCACAACATAGCCTTGTTGGCTTTAATAAGGATGATTCCATGTGGATAAGTGGCCTACTGCAGAGATTGTTTGCTTTAGTCTGCACTGTGGGCAGAAAGTTTCTGACATGTAAAGCTTTGTGAATAAACTTTAAAAAGAGCCTGAGCTGTAAAAGTTGAACACCAATCTTAATTCAGAATGTGATACACACTCAGAGTGTTTAATCAGAAAATACCAGAGATGCTTGGACACCTTCAGCTATGAAGTAGTTTATCCATGAAAACTAAATAAAACACATTTTAGGTTATTTGTATCCCCATATTTTTCCAAAGATGCCTTCTCAAAGACAATTGTTCCTACTTTGTCTCTTCACAGCTATTTTTACCATGTATTCCCTACTGCCATAAACCATTTTATGAGTTCATAAAACTTAAGGATGTTCTGATCACAACAATAACAAAGAAGGTCAGACCTGCAAAAAACGCCAGTGAGTTCCATCCAGTTCACTAACTCTGCACTTGCACCACAGCAGGGACCATCCTGTAGTTTTCCCTTCTCCCCAGCCTGTCCCCCTGTCTCAGGGATGGTGCAGCACACGTACCTGGTTCCATGGTTCTTCTCAAAGTAGGCTGCTCGCAGCCACACGCTCTTCTTGCTCGGGAAGACTTGCAAGGCATAGGCATAAATGGCTCGGGCACACTCCAGGGCATTATGAGCAACACACTGAGGAAAAACAGATCAGGGCTAAGTCAGCTTAGGGGAGCACTGGAATCGAGAGCAAGCAGGAATTACACATGCACAATTCAACCCAGAACTCAGTAACTCGGTGTAATCCATGAATTGAGGCATTAATAGAGAACAGAACACTTACAATCAGCTTTTTAAAAGGAAGCAGGGAAGGAATTTCCAAGTATCCCTCTACAGAGCACAAGTATCCCTGGTCTTTCAATGGGACTGACACTGACAGGGCAGCTTGAAACATCAGTAAGGCACTGGAAAGGCTCTCATGTTAGCACTTCATTTTGTTATTTCGCAGGCAAAACCCTAAGCACCACAGCGTGTGCCCCCCACTGCTCTGAGCCCAATTCAAGGCCAGTGAAGTTGGACACTGCTCATGCTGAAATATGATTTAGCTCTTAGCACATGTTCAAACTATTCCCCTAAAGCAAAAAAAGCCTGGTAAAACTTTTACCCACTCCCTTGTCCAGTCTTACATTAACTCTTGAGCTACAATGGTTATGCCTTGAAACTCAACTCCCAGCTCCTTTACTCATAACTCAATCTCTGTTGATGTCTCACGCTCACAAAAAAAATCCACACCAAACTAGCAGACAAACTATACCAATGTCAATTTTCTGTTTAGTAAAAATTCGAATCTGAATAAAGCTCTATAATAACCCCCTGAGGCAGAGACTGGCCAAAGGCAGGCAGGTGGTGTGGAAAACACATCCACTTTCACTGACAAAGCCATTTCCCAGGCACACATTCAATTTACTCTAATTAAAAAACACAAACCCAGAATGAAATAAAACCAACAAAAAGCAGCATCACAGCTGGACATACACTGTCTGCATCTTCCATCCAGGTGTGTTTCCGATCTTCTTCCTCGATCCCAATCCCAATCACAGCTCTCATGATTGCCTGGCATGTGGCCACACTTCCAGCTTTATCACATTCCTCGGCATCCTAGAAACAAGAAGAAAGCCCTGCTCATTTTGAGTGCTCAGCACAAGAGGTTAAAGTCTGCAAAGGCAACTCCTCATGCACAAACACAAACACAAAGACATTGTGGTCACTGCCACAGCACAAACATCTCACTGCTCAAACACACCCTGACACTGAGCAGGAGCCTGCACCCACGAGGTGCTAGAGCTGTACACAAAATCATTCATAACATGGTTAAGAAACAGATCACAGCAACTCCATCTACTGAAAACGTGACAATGTGTGATCGTTCCAGATCCAGAAGTCCTTTCCTACAGCTCCACAACCCAACCAGGGACCTGGCCAATAAAAAACGCAAAAACTTTACAGGGAAGAACTGTAACACCAAAACCACTGACCTTCTTTCAGCTTTGAGATGATTTGGTCTCAATAAGGGCTTAGCAACAACTAAATTTAAGAGTACCCCATCAAGTGGTGTAAAGTCAAAGGTGCAAAGACTCTCTCACCAGAGCATGTGTGGAAAAGTGGAGTTTCCTGACACACAAAGCTTTCAGAAAGCCAAGCATATCTTGCTTAAACTTGTTGAAAAGCCCTCTGATCAGATAACAGAAATGGAGCAGCTCTAGTACTGAGAAGGAACTCGAGAACACAACGATGCAGAGGCTGTGCTAGTGGATTTTTTTAAAGAGAAGTTGAAATTAACCTTTGTTTTACTGCTGTATACAAAGTCAGAATTCTTTTAGATGTTAACAAGGATATCCACTTATTATTAAATACTTCATTCATTATCAATGCTCTTAAGCAGTATAAGACTTTGCTGTCTTGACCCACTGCAAATTATTTTATTAGGAAACTGCTTTAAAGACTTCTGATCAAAAAAAGCACAAAACATATTCAGGAGAAACGAGCTTCAGCACAGGACTAACAGAGTATTTCCTACATGCTGCAAATGCAGTATTTGTATTGATTTCTCATAATGCCATTTGACAAAGACTTGTGGGGCAAACAAATACCTGTCAACCCAAAAGAAATATATGCAAAAAATACGTAAATCCTTCACTGAAGGCTTTAAGTCTCTGTCCTACTTAAGGTAGCAGCTGCTTCAACTTGAAGCTACTTATCTTCCATGACAGAAGCAAACCAGACATTTCTCAGCAAAACACATGTGACGTTACCCCAGGGTATCACTTATGGCCTTGACCCTACTCAGCTTTTTAGTCTCATCTCTTGTCTCTCCACAGAGAGCTCCACTGATAAGCCAGGTGCAAAATTACTCTGCCCCATGACACCCACCACCAGCAGCCTTCAGAACAGAACCTCAAGAGTCCCCCTGGGCCTTCAAGACCGAGCTCATACCTGTATCCACTGCTCCCTGTTGATTTCCACACCGTTAGCCCTAAGAGAGGTGATGGCTCTGTCAATGATTTTCTCCACCATCTGGGTGTTTCCATTGGCTTCCTCCAGTTTGGCAGCAGTGATCCAGATGTGCCGATCCGTCGGGATATTCTCCCGGGCTTTGTTCAGGACTTTTCGAGCGTTCTCATATGTCTCCAGCCTTGCCAGCGCCAGCCACAGCTGCAGAGCAACAAAAGATGGATCTGAGATGAGAACAAGGAGATGACAAGGCTGCTGCATGGCAGTGTCAGCCCACAGAGATAAGCAGCTTCACGCTGCTTGCTACTGGTTGGCAACTGTCCTCAAGCACTGCATGCAGGCTGTGGAATACCAAAGAGGAGAGCAGAAACAGGCTGCTACTGCCCTTGAAGCTCAGTCCTGATCATCTCTGGGTATCATCCCCACCTGCTGGGCTGTTACACTCCTATTTTCTGTTCACATCACCTCTCAAACAGCTGAATTGAACACTCTGGTTTGGTGTTTCAGAAATGAGTAACTTTTAGATTCACCAGGTTAAATGTTCATTTGTTTTCCCAACTGTCGAAGCACCACACATGGACACAAACACGGCTCAGTGCTGACAGCAGGCAAAGCTGTGCACTGCCATGACTAACCTAACAATTACACACCAAAATGAGGCATGTAATGACCACCACACAATTAACTCCAAAGAGAAAAAACACATTCCACTGCTCATTACATCCTTCCCACTGTGGCATGAAGCATCTGGGAGAAAAACTTGTGTGGAGAAACACTGCTCACCCTGCCTTTTGCCTACAAAGCTCTACTCCCAGCCTGAAGTGGGGTGTAGGGGCTTTTTTAATTCACATTTTTTTAACTCACTTCAACGCTGGTTGGACAGCATTCCACAGCTCGGCTCAGCATGATCCTGGCATCCTCAGGTTCCTCCAGCTCCACGGCTGCTTTCCACAAACGCACCGAGTTTGGAACATGCTCAAGGGCTAGAGAGGCAAAACAATTATGTCAATAATGATAAAGAGGTTTACCAATGAGGTCTGTATTTTTTAAACATGAGATAATAAAGGATTTGTGCTATTACAAGGAAATGTCCTGAAGGAGGGAAGGGAGGGAATTTACTTATTTGAGCTCTTGCTTCAACAATGAGAATTTAAAATCAGAAAATAAAACACTTAATCATTTTAATTGGAAACAGGTTTTGGAGAGCCAACGGCTTTTTTTTCTGTACAAGCTGTAATTGCATCCTCCTCAGTAAAACACCTGGCTGGGCAAAGCCTCCAGTCTCAGCAAATGAGCAGATGAAGACCTTCAAAACTGGGCAGCTTAAATCAGGCCAGGTCTGCCTTTATAGAAAAGAAGCATCTTCAACACTAACTAATAATACAGCCTTGTTTTTACATGTTGAAACTGCCCCCTCACAATGCAGTTTTCCTATAAGCCTCTCCTGCCACCTCAATGGACCCCAGCTTAACTTCCCAAACAGCTGTTGTTCTGCCATGCAAATATAAAACAGGGATGCAAAAAAGCCTTAAAAGTCTCGCTGACACTAAGCCATGAGTACCAAGTGTATTTCCAGCAATCCAATATGGACTCCACCTAATTAGGATTCTCCAAGGCTTCCTTAATCTTGTCCAAGAGTTAGCTGCTACTGGTAGAACTGCATTCTCTGCAGCCTGTCCTACATGGGCTGTGTGAAACATTAAATGCTAAACAACAGCTTTCCTCAGCCCATCTCATTAAGAGAGATTGAAAAACCAAAGGGTTTTTTTAGCCTTTTGTCACTCCAATTTGCACCCCAGACTGCTGGAATCAGCTGCATTGCAGCATTACTTCCACTGCTTCCATGGTGACTGTACACAAATGTGCCATAGTAACAGAGGGCTGAGCACATCCCTCTTCAATAAAGCAAGCACAATCACAGGGACACAAAAACGAGTGGGAAAAGGCATCTAAACCCACTTTGGAACTAGCTGGCATTCTAGACAAGGCTGTTTCTTGAGGCACTGCTGCAGAGGCACAGTGCTGAGCCTCAACTCAGAGCATATCCCACACCGACACAAACACTGGGATTTACAACAGACATTAACCACTTGTCTCCAAGTCTGCAGCTGCAGGAGATTTTCCTGAAGAATTTAAGTGAATATTGTCAGTCTCCAAGAGCTGAAAGCATCACTCTGCAGGACAGAAGATGTTTTCATAAATACAGAATTTGATTTTTAGACCTCAAGCTGTATTTCAGCCACTCAGTTTTGAAGAAAGTGCTTTGCTGGGTCTCCAGTCAGACTGAGGCCTTAAAAACTCCAAAGGTTTTGTGGATGGCAGGAATGCACACAGCAAGCAGAGAGGAGAAGCACATTATGAAAGGTCACACTTCAGTGACATTACCTGGCACTCAGGCTTTTTTATTTTGGGAGAAATAATGGGTTATACTGCCACTTAAGGCTCCAAGCTCAATATTACTGATGCTCCCTAGGCAGCAGAGGAGCACTGTGAAGCTGTTCACAGACAGAAACTGGGAAGAGAATGATAAATTCAGTTCCATTCCACTGACACGTTTGTATCAAGAGATTAGGTAGGTGGTTCCAAAAAGTGAATGTTTTTCTCTTCATAAATACAGTGTTTGAAGCAAAGCTCAGTACTTAGTGGGTAAGTCACTGCTCTCACACAAGACCCTCCCCTACCTAAGCTGGACTCACAGATCTATTTCTGCTCCTTTAAAAGTGTTTTTCTGTGGCTGTTCCTGAGAAGGACACACGGTGTCACAGGAGCAGCACTTCACACCATGTTGCACTGCAGAGCCAATGGAAATTAAAAAAGCTACTGAATAGTTAATATCTGAACTCTTTAGAACTTCAAATCCAGCAATTCTGAAGTGCCTTTCATCCAGATGCAGTAAGAGGTCACTAGAGATCTGCAATTTTGCATGCAAGAGGTAAGAGGTGGGAGGCAACTAATTCCTTTGAATCTAAACCGTTCAGTACTGCAATCTGCTTCACAATGATTCAGTAAATGTATTAAATCCAGACCCTTTTCCCTGTCTAGATTAAAGTCAGGAGATGTAACTAATACAAATCAGTAGTCATGAAGGAACTAATCTCTATTGATACAGGCCCAGCTACTTAAAGTAATCAAAGAATTTGTATTTTGAACTTCTGAGGAAGACCTGAGTTCAGAACAACACAACAAACTGCTGTTGAAGAGATAGTTGTTTGGAAAAGACAGTAATTCCATAAAAGAGGAAAACCTCCAAGGCAATGCAATCCAAGAAGATGTAAGATTTCAAGCAAGCACTACAGAGAAAGGCTGTTTGTCAAGCACAAAACTTGCCACACTACACCAAATCCTGCAGCTCAACAGACTCAATGATATGAGAAACCCAAGACCTCTAAAGCTCCTCCAGCAGTACCCACTGTGGTGTCTAACAGGCTACAAGCAAGTAAGAACAATCAATTACGGTATCTTTTCCAAAAAGTATCACAAGGTGACATCTAGAGCACCTTTTTATCCTTAGAACATATTTTTTTAAATTGCTTTCATCTACTTATCTAATTGTGATCAAGCTGGAATTGGCTTAGGTAAGTGAAATACCATTTTAGAATTGTTCAGCACCAGCAGCTTTCTGCTGAAGGATGTTTTACAAACGCTTCAACACTTTCGTCCTTTGGCTCAACAGCAACAAGTTCCACCATTAATACACAAAATAACCACTGTAATTGCAACAAGGAAGCAAAATAAACACCTGAACTTATGGCCACATCTTGAACAATTCACAACACAATACAAAGAGTGCAATGCCTTCATTCCCTGAGCCCACAGGAGCTCTCACCTTTCCTAAGGACACGTTTCTTGGCACGGATGTCTGTCTCCAGCTCTGCTGCTCTGATGTAGATGCGCACAGACTGGGGCAGGTGCCGCACAGCCTGGGCCACAACAGCCTTGGCTGTGTCTCCAGGCTGGAGCCGAGCAGCTTCCAACCAAACGTCTTCACTCTGTCAGGAAAAACAACCCATCTTCCTTTACATCACAACAAGAATATAAAGTCAGTGTAAAGTCACAGCTTCTGGCTAAGCATTGTTTTGTAGTACAGCAGACAGTGAAGCTGTACCAGGCAGAGCCTCAGTCAAGCTTAACAGAGATTCTGCTGCTCATGAACCACAACTTTTTCCTACTATCCCACAAGATCAGCAGGGAAGCAAAGAATTCTGACCTTAGGGCACATCTCTGTTCCTTTCATGATGAGGTTTCGAGCCACCTGGAGTTTGCCAGTGACCTCCTCCAGTCGGGCTGATGCTATCCAGGCTGGGGGATGGTGAGGATTGGTCTCTCGGACAGATTTCAGGAGCAAACGGGCTTTTTTGATATCACTAAAGGAGGAGGAAAAACAGGAAGGAAAAATTTCAGCACACTGGGAAACAATTCTCCTGAACCAGGATGTGCTCAGATGCACAGTTAACTGAGACCTCAACTTTTCCCATATTGGAGACACAAATTACATTCTACCCAAACAAGCTTACAAATACACATCAACACAGCGAGATCACAGTGAAAATCAGTTAAGTATTTAAGGAAGATTTTTGGGAATTACAGCTGGGCACCTGCAACCAGAAGCTGATAAACCCAAGCACTGATGTAAGCCAAGAATTAGCATCAATATTTGCACGTATTGCTCTGACTTAAAGAGCAATTCTTTATGAAACAGATGTCAAACTCCAGGCTAAAGAAGTTCTCAGAGGTCATCAATCAAGCCTAAATTAGCAGCACACAGCTACAATTAACCAGGTTATTTCCTGGCTGGCTGGCTGGCAGGCAGCCACACACTGCCATCATTCTGGCATGGAAACAGGAGTGGAATGGAAACAGTCTGCACAATTGATGCATCCAGGTCAGATGCTAATACCTCAGCTGAAAGACTAGACCAGATCTCATGCTGAAAGAATTCATCCTCAAAAACTCACCTGGCATTTCTTACAAATTAAATGCCAGCTGAAAGCACCCACACTCAGACAGCTTTCCATTTACATGTGGGATCAGTGCTGCTGCTAAGAGGATAAATCTGTTAATCCTTCTTAAACTTACTTGATATCTCCTCCGTGTGTGGGAATCATGGAATTCAAGTCTGTCAAATATCCTTTTGGGTCCACTACAGTCTGGCCACTCACAGAGTCCGACACCTGGGGAAGTCAAGTCAGAGTTACTGAAATGACCACTTGCTGCCCCTGAATGCCTAAAAAGAACTGTGGCTCCACAAAAATCCTAGATGTTCATCTGTTCCCAAAGGCAAGAAGGAGGAAAACACAAAGCCTCGCTTATTAGCTTTTTCTATTTCTGAAATACACAACTTTACCATGAAAATCCAGACAAGAAGCAGCTTGGTGATAAAGCAGTCACCCAAAGGTCTTGCAGCCCTGCCAGCTAAAGTCATTCTTTTTAGAATAAACCAGATTTAGATGAGAAAACCAAAGAAAAAGAAGTCAAAAATCAGTATTTTTCAGCAGTTTGTCCTGCATCCTTACACAGGACAGATGCTTCCCTTGGTAGCAGTACCTGTGCTGTTTGCCTCAAGGGCACCTCTGCTATAACCAGGCAGTCTGTTCTCCCATAATGTCCAAGAATTCCAGGGACAAACTGGTATTTCTCAGGAAATTCTATGCATTTTGAAGTCATGAGATTTGGGGAGAGGGACTACAAAATTATTTCACTGCTAAGCTGTTCTTGGATCTTCTAACACCCAAGAGAATTTAACACTTTTCTAAAACCAGGACCTAAACAGCAACACAAAATCAACCCCAGGTATGCCTGTGACACATCCTTACCTGGCTGAGCCTCATATCCATCAAGGTGTTCCTGGCTTGGCCAATCTTCCTCATATCCAATTCACCTGTCCCTGGTGTCATCAAGCCTGGTGTCATTCCTCCTGGGTATGGAGTATTCAAACCCCCTGGATATGGAGTATTCAGCCCACCAAATTGCTGAAAAAAACAGGGAGAAAGTCATTCCTAAAACCTCTTCTGAGACTTCAAAACTTCAGACTATTGGCTGATTTGCACTTCCCCAGAAGCTGTAGGACACAGATGCTGAACCCCCACAGGTACTTCTGATATGGCTTCCCTGGATCCCAAAACATTTATAATACAGGATTTGCAAATCTATAGGTAATTACTAAAGTTTAGTCAAGATGGTGAAATAAGCAACAAGAAAGTGAAAACTTCAAGCAAGGTATCTGAATCTGGCACATTTAAACAAGAATGTCTGCAAAGAAGTCCCACTGACACCTGGAACCAGCCAAAGACCAGTCAGCTGCTCCTATAATTCTATGACCACAGTAGATTCTGGACACAGAGCAACAAGCTAAATTACTTCATTTTTAGTTGACTGAAAGGCAAACAATTTTTAACACAATCACCCCAGAACTAGGCAAAGCATTAGGTGAAAGCAAACCTTATTTTCTGTTGCTTTTTTGCAAAATGTTATTGTAACAGAAAAGGTAATGCTCACCACAACTATCACCACCCTGCATGCAGCAAATAGGAAAAGAAACACTTTCTTCCATCTTTAAAACAAAAACCAGGTTTTCTCTGCTTATCCCCATGTTTTCTTTGGTAGTGGCTGTCCACTGAAAGTCTCCAGCAAGCACTCGAGTTCAACACCCAGAATTCCTCTGGCAGACTCACAAACACACCAAGTTTTTGGTCAAGTATCTTTTCCCCAAATCCCAGTTTAACACTCATCTCCAACCCAGTTTGGCCACAGCTTGCCCAGGCTGGCTGTGTACTCACAGTCTGGCGTGGGTCCACGGAGGTGTGATTCTCCCCTGACTGCAAATGCTTTGCAAAGAAGCTGTCAGGGACAGGAGTCAGCTTCTCATAACGAGGATTCCTCTGCCTCTTGTTCCTGGCATCCCCAACCTCGGGAATACTCAGCCACTCCTCCTCGGTGACCTCTGCTAACTTCCTCTGTTCAGACAGGAGTTGTCATCAGTATTTGCTGCAGAAATGGCTTTTTAAGTGCTCTAACTCCTTAATAGATTTATTTTCTTGGAATAATTCAAGATCAATTAAACACTTAAGGATCAGACTTTTTTCCTAATCCAATGTACAAAAGAATTAGATTCATTTAATTAGAATTTGGTTTTAGTCCAGATGAGATTCCGAATCAATTTTGTTATTAGATTCAGTGCTACAAACATTCAGATTAATCCTAGTGCCTGGAGCATTGAGTGGTTTATTCCTAATCATTAGAGAGCCGCTTAAACAATACATTTTATTTAAAATAAAATTTAGAATCAGGAGATTCTGCTCAGCTACTCCGGCAATGCCAACAAGTTATCAGTTTCCCTCAAAGACAGAAGTGTAGCACCTTCCATAAAGAACAAAACAAAAATGACCAATATCGAAATCTGCAGAAATTTCACTGCCTTGTGTATCCAAATGAACAGTGTTTATTCTTCCAATAGGAAGTAATTCTAATCTGGAGAATATCAAAGTACTCATTTGCTAACACAAAATCTGAGCAAAAAAACAAAAACACACAAAAAACCACACAGCCACCTCTTGTATCTCATAAAGAGTTACATTTCAGACATTTTTTTCCTTACTTTCAAGTCTGAGAACTGCTGTTGAATTTTGGGTCGTTCCATACGGTATTTTTCGATTTCCTCTTTTTCTCGTTGTTCCCTTAGGAAAAGGAATACTGAGGTTATGCTCAAAGTAACACTTGGCAAGTCTTGGATTAAAGTGTTGACATAACAGAAAAATGTGTTTGATAAGAGTTAGGGCATAAAAAAGGCATTTTTTCCAAGCTTAGATTATCAACATTATAACAAGAGATCCTTTATCAAGTAAGACAGTATTACAGTGTAAAAACAGACATCTCCAAGTGAACTTGAGTCTTTAACCTCCTCTCAATGAGTAGTTAATTTAACAAGTCACACATACTGTTTACAAGCATGAGGTGACTTTTCTAACAATTTCCAGTCTACTGTGCAGTCTGTGATACATCAATATCAATTGCTCAGCATCTCCCCACACCATCTTAATGAACTACAGTGACTCTTAATTAACTACAGTGAAGTCATTTAACCACATCCACTGTCAAAGCAAGTGGTGCAAAATACCTGTCATGTTCAATTAACCAGAAAACACCCCCTGCCAGTGCTGTAGTTTATCCCACCTCCTCTCTTTCCGGCGTTCATCCATCCTCTTATCCAAAGCTGCATAAATAGCATCAGCTTCTTCATCGTCTTTTTCATAGGGGCCGCTTGAGAACAGGCTCCCAGCGTAGCCATTGAACTGGGAAATTGGAGAGAGAGGGGAAAAAAAAGAAAAGAGGGGAAAAAAGTCAGTTTTTAAAGTTCCTGTTATGTTTCTGTCAACAATCACCTGAAAATGCATTCACAGGCTGTTTCTGACAACACTGCATCAGACTAACACATCCCTAAATAAAAGCATCCTCCAACCACCCTGTGGTGGTCTTTATTCTCCCACACCATTTCAAGCAAAACTGCTTCAAAATTGCTTCTTTCAAAATTGGTTCTCTCTCTAAACCACTTCTATTCAGCAATAAATGAGATCCCAGGGTAGAAAAGCCATTCTCTTCCATTAACCACTTTTTCTTTTTACACTAGCGAAAGCAAGCAGAGAGAATATCATAACATTCAACCAACCAAAGTGGGATTTAAACACAAGAGACTACACAGGCCACTTAAGGATAAGATGGCACAGAATCACAGTGATTTAAGTTGGAAAAGAACTCCAAGATCATCAAATCCAATCTTGTCAAAGCACACAAGCTTTCATTTGTGGAGAATAAAAAAAAATACAAGCCCTAAAATACTTAAACTGATTTTTATTTATAGATATTTTCTCAAGACTCTCAGGGCTCTGTATCAGTAATTACACCACAACCCATGGTGCAAGGCCACAACAAAAATCTGTGAGCACCACGCCATGGTGCACACTGAGGTCTCAATCAATAAATAAAAAAGGAAATGCTGCCTGCAAACTACAGGAAATTCTAGGTTTGAAGCCTCAGTGAAGAGCGGGGTTTATAACAAGAGCAGGGAGCTCAGAGATTCTTCTTCCACCTGGGGGAAAACATCTGCAGGATGATGAAAACCTCCCCACCTCATCGTAGTTGGTGTCGTTCAAATCCTCATCGTCATCATCTGCGGTCTGGTTCTTCTTCATCTGGTCCCCCACAGTCCTCTTGCCCGGCGGGGCGTGCCGGTCGTCCACGGGGTCGTTGGCATCGCGGGCAGGGCCGATATCGGAGCGGGTGGTGAAACCCGTGGCCCTGCAGGGATAAACCAGGGCTGCTCAGCTCACTGCAACCCAGCCTGCCACAGCCACTGCTCAGGACAGGCAGGGAAAAGAGCATTCTTTGGGAGAATGGCAGCAGACAGTCCCCAAGGGCAGCATTCATAATGCCGGGGGGGGAAATGGAATCATGGAATAGTTTGGGGTTGCAAGGGACCTCGGAGCTCACCCCATTCCAACCTCCTGCCATGGGCAGGGACACCTTCCACTATGCCAGGCTGCCCCAAGCCCCATCCAATCGGGTCTCAGACACTTCCACAGATTCTCTGGGCAACCTTTAATAGCGAGAACTTTTTCCACAAATACACTGCAACCACCCAGCACATGGCTCTGCCACCCATCCTGTGCATGGGCTCCTTCCTAAACTCTGGATCTCTCAGCTGACCCTGCAGGCTGTGGGGCAGCAGGGGCAGGGGTCTGGGCAAAGGGATGGGGAAGCTGGAGCTCTTCTGACCCCCCCCACACTGGGGTCAGCACCTCGTGGGGCACAGCCAGCAGGATCTCCCCAGGGAAGGAAGCAGCAAAGCAGTGAGGGACGAACACAACCTGCAGCCAGCAAAGCCCACCCCAAAAATAGTCTCAGCTGCCACCAAACACTGTCACTGTTTCCTCAATAAAGGCCCTCAGTTTGATCATTTTTCAGACGGTCCCATGCACACAGTTCAGAATCGGAAGGGACACAATCCTTCGCCAGTCTGAAGGCCCTGGGAACTCATCCTTGGAGCCAGGCTCTATTCTAAACACAAACCCGCCAAACTAAACAGCGAACGCGAGCCATCAGGAAGGGGCAGCATTGAAAAGCCGCGCACGGCCACCCCGAGGGGACGGGGATGAGTAGGGCAGGGAGGTGTGAGCCCAGCGGGGCAGCGAAAGGGCTCGGGAGAGCCCCGGGGCCCGGCGGAGCGACCGGGCCGTGAAGGGACCGGGGTGGGGGGGCCAGGCCAGGCCTGGCGGCGTCTCACCCGCGGCCCAGCCCCGGCACGTAGCCCAGGGGCGCAGGCATGCCCAGGAACGGCTTCTTCTTCTTGTTCATGATGGCGGTGGCGACGACGCGAGACCGAAGCGGGAGCGGATCAGGGACCGAAGCAGAGCCGAGAGAGGCGGCCAGGAAAGCGGCGGCGGCAGCGGCGGAAGCGGCGGCAGGAGCAGGCGGAGCTGCCCGCCAGGGCAGAGCGGCACTTCCGGTACCGCCGGGAAACAGCGCGCCCCCTGGCGACGGGGAGGTCCTGAGGCGTGGAAAGCGGGATGGGGCTGAGGATGGTGGGGATGAAGGTTATGAAATTTAACATTTATAGCAATTTATTATTTCTCTTGTTATTAGGAAACGAGTAACTGCTAAGGAACCTCCCAGGCGGTGAGCGACCCTGCCGGGAGCAACTCTGACACCCTGTGTTTAACCCCATCAGCCAGAATGGGGCGGAAAAGGGCACAGAAAGAGCCGAGATCATGGCAGGAGAGCCTGGAGCTGGACAAAGCCTCGGTGCTGCTCACCCTTGTTTCCTGCAGAGCTGCGAGGTGTGAGCCTTGCTCTCCCCTTCCTCTGCTATAAATTTACAAGACAAATCGTCTCTGGGAGCAGAAGCTGGTTTTGTGCTCATTGTTTCCGAGGGTCTCTCACTTCCAACTCTGCTGTGTGGTGACAGCACACGCCAAGGGACCAAGGTGTCCCCCAGGGGTGAGGGGTACAGGTGCAGCCCCTCAGAGTGCATGCAGAGAGCCCCTGTGCTCATCCGTCCTTCCCGAGGATGTCCCAGGAGCTCCTGCCTCAGTTTCCCCTGGAAGGCTGGGCAGGCTTCTCTTGCCCACCACAGCCGGGCTCAGGATTGCTCAGGTGCCACCCGTGCAGTCTGCAGGTGACCCTGACACCGTGTCCAGCGGGACCAGAGGGGCGCCTCGACCCTCGGGAGAGGCTGAGGCTCACCGAGCACCGGGACAGGGGCAGCGGGAGGGGAGCGGAGGGGATGGGGCTGTCCCGGGGACTGTCCTGGGGACTGTCCCTGCCCCGCAGCCCCCTCCCAGCCCCAGCACCAGCCCCGCCTCCCGCCGCCGGTCCCTGCCAGGTCTGGGAGCAGAACCCAGCTGCGGGGAAGATAAATAGCCCCATTTTGCATGCTAATGGCATCCCAACCCCCAGCCGCTTCCCATCAATCTATTTTGGGGTTTCGCTGGAGAAAAAAGAATAAATAAAGTAAAATCTCTTTTGCCAAACAGTTGGGGTGGCAGAGAGGGAGGGAGGCTGCAGAATTCCAGCTCTCCTGTCCAGCCTGGGGTGAGGGCAGAGCCCATGGGAGCATCCCCTGCACCAGGGAGGGGTGTGGGACCCCCTAACTCCCCAGCCTGTCCCAGTGAGTCTGGACCCCTCTGAATACCCAGAGATGCATCCATGTTCTAGCACATCCAACGTCATGGAGCACCAGTGGGTCTTTCCTGTGGGCTGGATGTGGTAAATTCGGGGGATTTTGGAGAAAAATTGGGTTCCCCCATCCTGCCAGAGGGTGAAGGACTAAGGGGAGCCCATCAGGAGCCTCCCTGACCCATGGATGGATGGGGACAGCAGGGAAGTGCCCAATCTCTGCTGAGGCCATAAAAGCTGCAGGAATTTCACTTTTGTGGTGATTTCCTGAAAAACAGAGCTGAGGTGAGGAATGGCACCAGGGTGACCCCAGAATGGGTCTGGTGTTAGGGCTCTAAATCTTCTTCTTTACACAACAACTCTAACATAACAAGAAAACTCAGAATAATTGATAAGTTCAGTAAAATCAACCATGAATGAGTTTTAATCATCTCTGGGAGTGGACCCTGTATTTGGTGTGTCAGGGAAGAGCACTGGCTGTGTGTCCCACCGAGCCTGGGCAGCAGAGGCACTGGGAGCTCTGGGGTGATCTTCCCTCAGTGCTGGGGCACAGCAGGGATGAGCTGGTCAGGATCCAGACCTCAGGCATCTTCCCCAGCCCAGCTCTATTTTTTGGGCACTCTATGGGTTTCTCCTTGAGTTTCCTTTTGCTACCCAAGCCTGGCACTGGGCTGCTGCAGGAACGTGGCCAAAAGCCCAATGGCATAATTAATCAGCAATTATTCTGATTAATGCAACTGGGGGGTGGTGGGGTGGGAAGCGAGGTGGGGAGAAATCCCTGAGCTGCTCCTGGGATCCTCAGGATCAGGAGGCGGCACATCCTCGTGGTGGGAAGGAGTGAGGCATCTGCCCTGTGCATTCTGCTCTCCCAAAACACCTTAAAGCAGCATGTGAATCGGGAAAAAAAAGATGTTTTCTTCCTGGTGCAATAAAATCTGAAGGGGTGAAGGGGCAGCTACACTTGTTAAAGTTGCAAATATGCTGCACTTTTACCTGCAGGGAGCTGCTGCTGGGTCTGCATGTTGGCACAGTGCTTCTTACCACCCTCGATGGCATTTTTGGGGGTGGAAATAAAACCCCAGAGGGATGAGACCACCCACAGCAGGTCACTCCTCTCTCCTGGGTGCAGAGGGTCATTCCTCTCCTGGTTTGGGACTTCCCAAGCTTGGTTTGTGTGTGTGTGTGGCTGAGGAAAGCAAGATGGAAGGGGATGATGGGCACATAAACATCCAGAATCACTAACAAAGGTTTGAAAGTGAAAAAAAATCACTCAGATGAGCGCAAGGACGAGCTCAGCAAGGCGGATCCTGCCAGGGACTGGGCTCAGGGTCCGGCCCAAAGCCCAGCCTGGAGCAGCCCAGCCCACGGCCGGGTCACTGCGGCCCCTTGCTCACACAAAGCCGCCTCTGTGTCCCCAGGGAGAGCAGAGGCGGCAGCAGCTTCTCCCGGGACAACGGGAAAACAAACCCCAGGGCTCTCCCGAGGCTGGGAATTTGTGTTTTTAAATATCACATAGCACTGCAGGAATGCATCCGCAGGGCAGGATCAGAGCTGCGGCTCATCCCAAGCACTGCTTCCTGCTGCCTGCCTGTGGCAATAGGAGAAGGGGAAATGACTTTAAACTAAAAGAGGGGAGATTTAGGTTAAATACAAGGAAAACTCTTTTACTGCAGAGGTGGTAAAAAACTGGCTCAGGAAGCTGTGGATGCCCATCCCTGCAAATGTTCAGGGTTAGGCTGGACAGGGTTTGGATCAACCTGGTCTGGTGGAAGGTGTCCCTGCGAAAGCCAGAAGGTTGGAATGAGATGGAATGGACTTTAAAGGTTCCTTCCAACCCAAACTATTCCATGATTCTGTGAAAATCCCTGTTGCAAAGCACCGGCCTGCAAGCCCTGAGCAGAAATCCAGCCCCTTCCTGTGTGCCAGTGCCAGGCACAGGGACAGGACATCCCAGAAGTGCCAGGAATACCTAGAGCAGTGTGAGCTGCTCCGCTGAGCCCTGAGAGGGCAAAGAACCCAAATTTGGCCACTGAAGCCCCATATTTGCACCCTCAGCCAGTGTGGTGCTTGCTGGGTGGTGGTGCTTTGCACTCCCAAATGGGATGATTACTTGGATTTCAGATGTGGAAATGCAAGAGAAGACTAAAACAGGGGCTTATTTTTAATCCCTGTTGTCTCAGTTCCTAAATTAACACTTTTGGAGCCTGTTCTCACTTGATTATCACCCGATGCCGTGAAATCCTCTGAAGACAGGATGTCCTACTTAACAAATCAACTCCGTATTAGGTAAATATACATTCTGAAGTTTTAATTAGTCCCATGCTACGATACAGAGGTGCCCTCAGGATTCATCTGCAGCATCTGCTCCCCTCTGCACCCCAAGCCGAGCTCTGGTGTGCAATGGGAATTTTGCCAGAGACGCAGCAGCAGGTGCCAAGATCCCACAGCAGCAGGGAGGGAGTGAGGTGCCTTTGAGAGCCTCCTCCAAAGCCATTGGAGGTCTCAATGACAATTAGCAGAGATTCCTGAAGGGTCTTCAACACAAGGCTTGCACCTTCAGCAATCCAGAGAGCAGAGCTGGCATCAACCACAGGTTTGCTGGGAAGAATCCCCCCGTGAGACAGAGCTCAAGGGCACGGTGTCTTGCCAGCAGAATGCTAATGATGCTGCCCAAATGGCGTTCCTTAAAATCGTCTTTTTATCCAGGGATGTCCAAAGTCAAGAGCTCTGGCAGATGGACCAATGTTTCCCAAGGTGCTTGGTGATTTGGGCTGCTGGATGAATTGGGGAAGGAGGGTCTCTGTGCCAAGGGCAGCATGTCCATGGTCCTGCCCTCCAGCCCACTGTTCCAGGTTCATCTCCACCAGCTGAGCCGTCAGCAGAGCTGCTGCCTCTGGTCATCATTGCCCTGGAGTAACCAGGTTGGGTTTGGGGGATTTGCCCTCGTTCCTGCCACCCAAGGGAGTGCAAGGAAGATGAAAGTGAAGGCAAAGGTGAAGGTGATGATGAAAGTAAAGGTGAAGTAGTGATGAAGGTAAAGGCCTGCTAAATCCCCCAAAACACCAGGTCTACCATTTGCTTACCAGTTCTGTTATTCCCCATCCTTTCTGCACTCCCATCCATGGCCCCGTCCTAAAAACCAGTATCACTTGCCCTCTCCAATTCCCAAAACCTCTCTTCTTCAGTAAGGGGTGACATTAAAATCATCTAATCTTTGCAGCACTGGGGTGACAACCCTTGGGGGACACCAGTTAATCCATCCCACTGCCTCCCATGGGGACCAGCACTCCCTGCATCCTGAGAGATGCAAACAAAGGTGAGAGCAGAACACAGAGCACTGGGACGTCCTGGCAGTTTTAACTTTGGCATTTCCTAACTTCTGATTTTGCAGCCTGGCTGCGTGAGCAGCCAGCTCCCAGATCCCAGAGCAGCGTGCAGTGGCAATCAGAGCACGGCAAATCAATTCATGCCAGGCTGTACCTTGTAATGTAAATAATAAATCGGATTCAGTAGCAACTGAATGCAGCCCAGAGCCCTGAAATTGGGCTTGGAGAAAATAAGAATTTGAGGCTGTTAAGATGCAGCAGGGTGGTGTATGGTCATTAGCTGTGAGATGCTGGAAAACTCTGCTTGGATAATGGTTTTCATTTGTGCCCATTCCCACTGGAATAACAAATGCAGAACTGTGGTGGTGGCAATGCCCAACCTGGGGAGAACCCTGGTGAGGATGGCAGGATCCGTCCTGCTCAAGCCTCAGTTCCCTAATGGAGAGCAGATGGAGCTGGATGAAATTCTTTTGGCCCCAAAAAATTACAACACATGTAAAAATAAAACCCTGTAATTAGTGGGAATTTCATCAGGTTTCAGCTGGGACAGAAAAAGCCAGAGAGCAGCATTCAGCTGCTGCAGAGTTGCAGCTGGACATGGGGCAGTCTCAGCACAGGGTGGGCTGAGCTACTGCAGGACCAGCAAAACCCCCCATCAAGTACCCATGAACACCTTCTTAAAATGCTTTTTATTCTTTTTTTTAAATACTAAAAAGAATTAAAATACTGTTCTTGTGTTCTTTGCCCTTGCTGGGCATTGATTGGGAACCTGGCAGAGATGGATCCTGCCATCCCGCCGTGTCCTTGCAATTACATCATATGTGTCTTCTCATTGGATTAAGTTGCAAATTCACAATTTCACTCAGGGAAACAATATTAAAAAGAAAAAAGCCAGCCCTCTGTTCTGAGGGAAGGGAGGTGATCAGACTCTCAAATAATTGCCTTGAAAATAACCGTGACGTGCCAAAATCCAATTAGAAATATATCTATATAAAACTCCAAATGGAAGAGCTCCCATGGTTTCAACCCCTCTCTGTGTCCCAGAGAGCAGAAAAGAGGGAGCAAGGCCTCGGATGTCCTCTGCCAGTAAATCATGAACCTTGGGAAGGTGCAGATGTCACACTGTGAGTGACAAGAGAGTCACCTGCCCAGCCAGGGGCCAGGTGTCAGCACAGGTCACAGGTATCTCCTGGGCTCCGTAAGCCAGAGCTCTGACGTGACCTGCAGCACCCCACCCTGCAGCACTGAGCTTTTGTTCTTTTATTATCAGCATGAAAATAAATTCTTTTCAGCGAGAGATTTTTATAACACTAAATATTTCCATGCCTGGTTGAGATAAGCACCATCCATCAGCCCACACCAGGCAGGAGACTTCAGCACGAAGCTGTTTTTGATTCTATCTCCCTGCAAGTGCCTCAACAAATTCATTTTTAAGTCTTTGCACAAAATAAAAGGGGGGGTGGTGGGGAGGATTTGGGAAAACCTTTCCATGGTGTTTAGCTTGGGAGTGTCTGTTTCCAACCCATGGGGATGCAGTGAGGGGGGGTCCCAACCAGGCCTGCAGTGGGATGCCATGGGGGTCTTTGTGGAGGTGGCATCTCAACAGGGCAGGATGTCCCAAGGCCACCACAACCACGTGCCCAGCCACTGCTGGATGTGTGATTCTGGTTCCTCCCCCTCGCTGGGTGCACTCTTTTCCTGCTGACGAGCAGTTTTCATTAACGAGCAGACAAGCAAAGCACCAGAGAAATTAGCCACTTTTCTCCTTGGACAAATAACTTCCGTCTGAAGGCTTTTCATCTCCTCCCTCTCATCCTCGCGGGGCGCGGTGGGAGGAAAGCTGATGTTTAATTACTTCCTTTATTCTCTGAGAAATGAACGTGCTGAATCATCCCAGCCTCACACCCTCTCCAGAGCCCGGTGTTGGGGAGGGGTGGGACCCACGGGAACACTGGTGCTCTCCCTGCCCAAATCCATATGCATGTGGAGGGGAAGCCTGTTGGTGTAGAGCTCACTGAAGCCACTGTCACCAGCTTGTCCCCTTCCCACACCATCATTGCCTGGAGAAAAGGAGCTCATGCTTTGAGTGTCCCAAGCTGTGTCTCAGATTAGGGCTTTCCCTCCTAGCTGTTCAACTCCTGTTTAGCTGTGTAAAGCCCTCAACCAGACATTAAAAGACCCAAAGTCAGACCAAAACCCAAGACAGAGTTGCTGGGGCTGTTTAAAAGATGCTCCACCGTGGGAGGGATTGAGTGACAGCCCAAGAGTGATGCTGGACACTGTAAAACCAAGGATGGCTGGAGCGTAGAGCAGGTGTGGGGACCACACCACATCCCCAGCCCTCCCCACACAGCTCCAGACTCAAGGGTTTTCTGAAAATCCTTTGGAATTTCAAATGGACAAGCAGTCTGAATTTCCCAAGGCACCTAAATCTCACCACAGTATCCCCAGTCCATTGGGATGCTGGGCTGGCACAGGCTCATTTGCAGATGAGGAGGGAACAAATTCCATCCGCTGCACACGTGAACCCTTTACTGGAGAAGTGCAATTACTACCAGAAAAATCACAGAAAGCAAAGGCTGGGAACAGCACAGCACTTATTTTTAATAACAGCTTGGTGTAATCTGCACACATTTCTCAAGCGACATCAGCCTTTTCCTGCCAAGGCCTCTCTTTTAACCATATTTCTCTTGGAAAATTTCTGCCATGGCTCAAAAGCTGTGTGTATAGACAAAGGCTAAGGGAGAAATGAGAAATTCAAAGGGATGGGGAGCACGTTCTTTCTTTATCTGCCTGCAACAAGCAACATTGCCCTGTCCACTCTCCTGAAGCAGGAGGAGGAATGCCAGCTCCCCCCAGGAATTTTCGAGGGGTCTTTTAGCACTAGACTCTTTGCAGTCTACATACAGGGTTTGGGGGCTGATGTCCCCACTACTCACATGGCCTGTGACTCGATGTCCCCGCTCCCTGCCTGGCAGCGTGGTTGGCTCGTTGAATGTGTCAGCCCTGGCCAGCTCCCAGCGCAGAGCTGAGCCTGCATCCAGCCTTGTCAGGGGCTTGAGCCTCATCCAGAGCAGCTCCTGATTGAGCATCCAAAGTTTTGGAAAGCTCCTATTGATTTGGGGAGCTGAATTTAGTTTTGGCAAGTGCTTCGCTCTCACACACACAGCTGCACAGCCCGGATCCAAGAGGATTTTGTGCCATGGCTATGCAAGGCCGAGGAACAGCCACACAAACCCTGCACGAGGCTGTGCAAGGTCACTGCCACCTGCTGCACTTTCCCAGCCCACGGGGCAGTGATCATCGTACAGTGTGCTTAAGCTGAGTGTTCTTCCTCTTAAAACAGGGATGAGGGTGCTGCCCTGTGCTGCAGTGGGCCTGTGACAGGGAAGCCTTGCAAAGGTGGAGTATCCCAGCACAGGCATCTGCTTGTCCTTGTCCTGGGCAGCCAGAGGTGTTCCCACCCCGCTCCCATCCCGGTGCAGGATGAACACAGGGTGCACAGCCAGACCCCGTCCAGTCCCTTGGTGGCTGCAGGGGCTGGAAGTGACAGTCCCTGTCTGGGTCAGGTGTGACAGCTGAATGCAGGCACCTACAAAAATACCTGTGGGATTGTCACCTCGGAGTAATGACGGGTGCAGGTGACACCTTTCTTCTCCATGCTGGTGTGCCAAGCACCAGTGAGGTTTGGTGGGTACCCATTCATGCTGAGACCACCCACCAGAGCCCATGCAGCACCCACGGGGGTGACCACCCTCCTCTGCCTTCCGCATCCAGGGAGCTGGAGGTCCGGGAGAGGAGAGACATTTGGGATGGAGGGAACAACCAGGTGTTTTCCGCTCTGTTCCACTGCAAACAAGAGCAAAAACCTGTCCACTGCACCCTGGTGTCCCCAAGGACCTGTTCCCCCAGCTGGAGAGACACAGCGGGGATGGTGCCCGGGCAGGGATCGGGGGATCATGCCCCGGGCAGGGATCGGGGGGTGATGCCCGCAGCCCCGGCAGGGATCGGGGGATGCTCGGGGATCCTCGGGGCGGGCGGCAGCGCGGGGCCGGCGGCGGGCGGAGCCCCCGGGGGTGGCGGATGGCGGCGCCGCCCCCGGCGCGGACACCGGGGCGGGGCGGGCGGGAGCGCCCGGTGCCGGCGGCGGCGCGGGGGGCGCGGGGCTCCGTCCCCGCCCGAGCGCGGCGCCGCTGCCGGAGGATGAGCTGCGGCCGGCCCAAGGACATGGAAGGTACCGGGCGCGGGCGGGGGGGCTCAGGTGCGCGGCGGGACGCGCTTCCCCCAGCCGCGAACGCGCTGGGCACGGACCTGGGGATCCGCTCCATCCGAGGGGCTGCCCTCCATATCTCCCCGATGCTGTCCCCTCCATCCTGGGTGTCTGTCCGTCCTGCATCCCCCGGTGCTGCCCCCTCCATGCCGGGGGTCTGTTCTTCATCCCTCGCCCGGTGCTGCCCCCTCCATTCTAGGGCTCTGCCTGCCCTCGATCCCCAGTGCTGTCCTCTCCATCCCGGGAGTCAATCCCTCCACATTCCCCTTTACTCCTCCATTCCGGGGAGAGTCTGTCCCCGTGCCCTACCCTGGTATTGTGGTGTACCAATGAAATGGGCTGGAAAATTTGGCTAGAGCAGGCGTGAGGACAGGGCAGGCAGGGCCCGGGGGTGCTGGAGCAGGGCACAACCCATGGGAAGAGCATGTCAGGGTGGAAGGGGGCTCACTGCAGGTGGGGGTGTCTGTGCCTGTGGGCTCCCACGCCTGCCTCCTGCCAGGAGAACCTGCCCAGAGCCACCTGTCCACAGGATTCATGTCCACTGCCCTCACTCCACACTGTCCAACCCTACAGAAGTCCTCTGTCACGGGTGCTCAGGGACCTCCTGGCAGTACCCATGGGAGTCTCAGGAGCATAGATATTCCAAAGGTATGCACATTCCCCACAGACATGGTGCCCACTCCCTCAGTGTGTGCCCAGGGCACCCACTGTGCTGCACAGGGAGGACAGAAAGGACACCTGCCTTTTGTTCCCTTCCTCCTCCATCCTCAGGAGGCACCAGCAGTGGGCAACCACCAACCTGAGCTCCGTCCCTGTGCGGGGCTCCCATCTCATCTCTGCAAGCAGAGAATTCAGAGGGAAGTGCTGGGGTGAAACTCATGGCACCCAGGGCCTGAGCTAAGTACTCTCCAGGGGAATTTGGAGAGATTGGAGAGGGTGTCAGTCCTCTTTGAGTCTGGTTTCATCTTCCTCAGATTGTAGGGAACAGCTCAGGGCAGGACCTGGTCCGTCCTATAGGCACAGCTTCAAAGAGGGGATGTGTTGGGGGATTCCAGAGATCATCACCGGAATGATCATCCCTGGAGGCTCCACCAGCACAAGCAACACCTCTGCCCTGCACCAGGGTGAAGCCACATGCAAGGGACAGAAGGGACCAGGGCAATGGCAATGCCAGCTGAGCTCATGGCTCATGCAGATGTCACTAAAACCAGGATGAGTTCCTCACAAAGCTGCTTCCCAAACTGAGCAAATTCCCTGTCCAAGGAGTCCTCAGAGACTTCTGGTCCCATCCACCCTTCACCTGCCTGCAGGAACACAAGAGAGAGACCAGCTCCCCGAATCCACCTCCAATTATAAGCAAATCCCTCGCTGTATTTGATGTTAAATGTCTCTTTCCCTCCCAAATGCAGTGTGATGACCCACCCTTAAGGGTCGTCACACACGGGCAGCCAGGCAAACCAGAAAAGTGATTTCATTCCTTGTGAAGCTTGTTTCAAGCTTCTCCCGTTAATCCTAAGAAGCCTGACTGCCCCCACTGCAGCTGCCTGCAGACACGGCCCCATCTGGAGGGGAGGTCTGTGGGACAACCACACGCACAATGGCATCAAAGGCACAGGGATGTTCCTGAGGCCATGCTGAGAAGTGGTGGCAGAGGACAGAGCAGGAGTCAGGCAGTCTTTGCCCGTCCAGGCATTTGGCTCCCCTCGCTGTGCCCCTGCCTGCTCCTCCTGCAGCTTGGCTGGCTGCCACCGTGTCCCCCGGGCAGGTCCTGGTCACCTGTGAGCAGGAAGCATCCACGGAAAGTCCCCTGGCAGCCGGGTTGCTCGTAGTGATCAGCCCGAGCCGACTCGGCACCCACATGGAAATGCTTTTGCCGGGGAATGCTGCCACATCCTGCCCTGAGGTGCCCAGCCCCGGGAGTTTTCCCATCCTTCTCCCCACCAGCAGCTGCTGCTGCTCTGAGCCTCTCCAGCGCTCACGTTTCACCAGCCATGGAAGTGCCTGGAGAGGGAATGGGAGTGGGAGCAGCGCTGTGCCTGGCGAGGGGAGGGAGCGGCGTCTGTCCCTGCCACTGCAGCAGACCCTGTCCCACCGCTGCTGGTCTCCCTGCGGTGACCCGGACCTGGCTCCCCCTCCTGCGCGGCTGGAGAGGTGCCCAAAATGGATCAAAGAGCCATGGAAACAAGCCGGCAGCTATTCCCCGGTGGCAGGCAGGCAGTGGGGTGTCACTCACAGGAGGCAGGCCGACATGGCACAGGGACCCTAGAGTAGCTGGCAGGTACTGGGAATAGCGGGGTCACAGTGGCTGTTTGGGGACCCTTCCCCACTCCAGCTCGGTCTCAGCCAGCCTGGACGTTCCTGCATTCTTCAGGATTCAGCACAGCCTCTGCTCTGTGGGAACCCCACTTCTGCCCGGACCCCAACACGACCATAGCCATGAGAGCTTTGGCCAGGGGCAGGTGCACCCTGAGCCCTGCGGCCCCTCCCTGTTAAGGTTCTTCATCACCAAGATCCTTCTTCGCATTTCCCTAAGCCAGCGGTGACCCCGGTGCTGCCACACTCCTGCCATGGCTCCGCTTGGCCCCAGGGCACTTTGATGCCCGCTGGGTCCGGTGTCCCCTGCAGCAGTGTCCCCTGCAGCAGTGTCCCCTGCAGCAGTGTCCCCTGCAGCAGCCCCCCTCGGCTTCCCATCCATCCCAGTGCCAGCTGGCCCCGCCGCGGGATTAGGCGGGAGCACGAGAGGAAAGCACCGAGCATCCCTCCGGATCAAACGCCCACGGGGAGCGGGGAGGGGGTGTCATTCACCCCCTCTCCATATGAGACCGGCTCGGGGCCGCCTGGAGCTGGGATGAGCGTGCAGCCGGTGCTCGGAGGCAGTGGGAGGGAGGCGTTCGGGGGAATCAGTCAGGTGTGGACGAGGTATGAGGGGAGGCAGGGATGGAGCCGCACTCGTGACAGCGGTGCCGAGCGCTCACGCGCATCCCTCCTCCCGCCGAGATGCAGCAGGGCCGGCCATCCCTCTGCTGCGTCTCCACCATCCGCAGCTCGCAGGGACCACCCGAGCCAGGTGAGGGGTCTTCAGGGCATGGCCGGGGGGCTGTGGGGCCAGCGGGCCTGGGGAGAGATGCTGCATGTGCATTCCTGACCGGAGGGCACAGCCTCGGGGTTAGCAGAGAGGGGCGGAGGGGATGGAGGGCGGCTGGTTGCTCGTGGGGAAGCTGTGGCTGCTCCCTGTGCAGGGTACGGAAAGGAGAGGAGAGCCCGTGTTGGATGTCACCCCATGTCCCTGCATGCAGCTAGCCCAGGGCTGTCGTGACACAGAGCTTCTCTGTCCCCGTCCTTTCCTTGCTCCAAAATGCTCCCACATGCCCTGCTCAGCACCCTCCCTACCGTCCCATGTCGAGTGCTGCCAGATGATTGGAAAGTTGGGACCCAAGGGCTGGGCTTGGGAAACTGAGACTGTGGAGGAGCTGCTGGAGCCAGAGTCTCTGGGCTGCAGGGCAGCCACTGCCTGCTCCAATGGGGAGCCGTGCCCCCAAGCTCCTGGACCTGCCTTTCTTCCCGGCTCATTTTCCCCTTTGACTTTCACTGCTCTTTCCCATCTGCTCCCACTCCTGACGTTGCCTCCAGCAGAGTTTGCTGCAGGAGCAGAGGCACCGTGTCCTGCTGCTGGGGCAGACACTCCATAGCTCCCTATGGATATGGGTCCTGCTGATGGCCAGAGCCCCCTTCCCTCTACTCCCTGTGGCAAGTCCTGGGGAAGCCCTGGCACAGCTGAAGGACACAGCTGTGGCACCAGCCCCTCCAGAGCTGCCAGGTTTGTATCTGCTGCAGCACCCATTGAGATGGGCAGTTTCCAGCTCAGGGGTATCCCAGCACAGCTACAGTGCTCAGGATGCCAGGGACAGGACAGTGGCATCTCAGACGTCCTTGGCTGGAGGGAGCACAGCCCCCTCTGCTCCTCACCCGACAGGCTCAGGGTGTCTGAGACTGTTGGAAGTCATCAGAGACATCCCCAGATCCCGGGACAGCAGCAGAGACCATCCCTACCAGTCCTGCCTCTGCTCCACACTGAGCCTCCCCAGGGATCTCCCTCCACCTGGTTTGCTCTAAAATCACTTCCCCAGCCATCAGACAGGTCCTCTGCCTCAGTTTCCCCATGGCAATGCTTCCTGCTGGATGTGTTTGAGAAACAATCCTGTGTGATGTGGTCTGGGTATCCTGGGACAACCCTTTTTGGCTCCACTTTGACTTTTTTTGCCAGTTTTTCTCCTATTGCATAAAGGTGTACTTGAGTGGTCTCTTTGAAACCTCTTCCCTCTTAAAACCCACGAATCAGGAAAACAAGCTATATCAGGATTTCTCCAGCCCTTCTGCTCTCCCAGGGTGGTTTGTCCTTGAAGTGGGTCTCCTTTGGGTGCTGCTCTGCTCTTGGAGGTGGTTCCTGACTTGCCTGGCTCCCTGTGATGGGAGCAGGTGAGCTGGGGGATGCTCTGGTCTTTGCTCCTGCGGATCAGAGCTGCTTATGTCAAGCTGTCTGGCTTTTATCCGGAGCAGACAGAGCGTGAGCCCCTAATACCCACTGACCCTCCTCCTATGGCAGCTGGGTCCCTTCAACCTTCCTCAAAGGAAAGCTTTGCAACCTCATTGCAACCCCAACACCCCCAGCTTGTTAAAACACAAGAAATTGGACTTCAATGACCTTTGTGGGTCCCTTCCAACTCAGGATATCCTATGATTCTATGAATAAGGGATAAAAACCCTTCTTTGTGGGTAAATGGCTCTTTGTGGTCATTATTGAAGGGCTGGTGTGTGTTCAGCCATCACTGGAGTGCACAGCAGCTGTCCCCAGGCACCCACAGTCTGTGCTGGGGGACCAGCCTGCATTCCCTTCTCCACCAGGCTGCCCAGGGAGGATTTCTCCGCTCCTTTTCCCTCGGTGGTGGCAGCTTGGTGTCAGCCTGGGTCATGGGAAGCAGCTTCCCTGGGCCCCCTCCTGGTCCCTGTCCCAGCAGAGCAGCAGTGACAAGCAGGAGGTTCTCACCACGTGTCGGGGATCAGCTGCGGGTCCTGTGTCTGCTCAGCTGGCGGGTGTCAAAACAAACGTCGCTCGTGAGGGGTTTGTGTGGGCAAACATCTCCTCGGGTGCCTGCTGGATCCCAGCACCAGCTGGCGGTTCCTGGGCTGGTGGATTTTCTTCTTGGCAATGGGAAAGGAAAGCAGGAACGGGGAGTTTTTGGAGACAGGGGCCCACAGCTTGAGCTCACTAGGTCCTGCAGGGTAGAAAAGGCATTTTGGGGGTGTCCAGGCATGGGGTGGACGGGGCACCACGGCCGTCTCTCACCCCCCTTCCCTCTGCAGCCGCCGCTGCCTCCTCTGCTCACTTCAGCTTCTGCCGCAGCCTCCTGGAGCACACGGTGTCAGCCGAAAACCTCAGCTACCGCCTGCAGCGCAACCCGGGCAGCAGCCTCACCTGGCACGACGGCCGCAGCCAGCGCCCCGACAGCGGCCGCACCGTCAAACTCCTGCGGCAGCCGGGCACCGAGGGCTCGCAGGTACCCCCACACCCACCCCAGCACGCCCAGGGGAGCACAGCTCCTTGTGTCTGCCAGGACCCCCCACAGGAGCATCTCCTCTTTCCCTGCAGGATCAGGCCTTCAGATCTTGGTTTGCTGAAAGTCCTCGTGATTATTGGGCATTTAGTTATAGTAACATATGTAAACATCTTAATGTTGGTGTTTCCATAGGGCCTTGGGCTGTGCTGGGGGGAGTTCTGTGTCACCTCCCCTCTGTGCATCACCTGCCCTCCTACCTGGAGCTGGCACTTAATACCATTTTGCATGAATTATGCCAGGACCAAACTCCTTATAATGCCTTAAAATTGCTGAGTGCTTGTGTGTGTCTCTTAGCCCGGTTTGGACCATTGTCTTCTTAAAATTTGGAACTACTGTACTATGGAGGTTGTGAGCCAAAGGTTTCCATCCATTCACTGCTGCCCAGACACAGGAAGGAATATCAACCCTGCAGGTGGCTCCTGGTGCTTCCCAGCCCCTTCTTAACACCCTGGGAGTCAGGTTCAGAGGTGGCACATCCAGACAGTGAATGTTGGAAAGAGAACAGGGGAAATCCAACTGCCTGGCTTGCAGCTGCCAACATGGCTTTTGTATCACAGGGCCTGCCTGGTTTGGCTTCAGAAGGGAGCAGGGACCCCACAGGGATGGGTATGGTCGTGATGCTCTCAGGAGCAGCAGCTCCAGGGGAGACAATGTCACACGTGCTGGTGGCACTGTCCCATCACCTCCAGGTGGCTCGTGCATGGGGACACACCAGCCGCTCTCCAGCTGACAGCTGTGGCTTGTCATGGTTCTCCCTCCTCCACCTCTATGTGCTGCCCAGAAGGATTTAGTGAAAAGTTCTTAATTTGCCATAAGCAAAGAAAAATGCCAGAGCAAAGGGAGGTGATGCAAGTTGCTCCTTGCAGCGCCCAGGGATGGCTCCCAGCCCCCGGTTCCCCCAGCCACCTCCTGCCTTGCTGCCAGAGCAGCCTCCCAGCCTTCCTGCCTGCTCTCCTCCACACCGGCGCTCGATATTCACGGCTGAGAGTTTATCAGAGAGACAGCGCGGCTCAGCCGGCTGGAAAACAAACCCATGATCCCTTACACCTCCCCTGCCCCTCTGGGGAGTGCAGGGGCTCACTTGGGGACCCTCATGGGGAGCAGGGAATGCACCCCGAGCAGGCAGTGCGGGGTTTGGGGATGCTGGGATGGTCCCGGTGCAGGGCTGTGTCTGATGTGCGTGCAGCCCAGGGAAATTGCCAGTTGTTTGTCACCTCTTCCCCCGTGCCTCGGAGGGTTATTTGGATAATAGCTGTGGGAAGCTCGCGGTAAGCTCCCGGGAAGCCGGTTGTTATTCCCCCCAGCCCCTCCGCTTCTCATCATCGCTCGTTAGTGAATCCAGAGAGCAAATCGCCTCCTCCTCCTCCCCACGGCACACTCTCCGGCGCGCTCAGCCGAGTGTGAAGGAGCCGCGCAGCCGGCGTGGGCTGGGGCTGCTCCCGCAGGCAGGCGGCTCCCGGGATGCGTCTGGTGGAGACTGCCAGGTCTCCCCAAAGGTGAGGGTTTGGTTCGGAAACCGCATCCTGTGCATTGTCTATTGGATTTTCCATCTGCTTTGAGACGGACTCCTTATTTATTAGTGTACAGCCTCCCAACTTTGCCTTCTTCCCTCTCGCTTGAATGTTCCCAACGAGCTCTGCTGTAGGAGCAGTTCCTTTCCAAGCTCAGATGCTCCCCCGGGCACAGGCAGCAGCCTCAGCAGGCTCCATGGCACGGGGCAGGGAGCACATCTCAGCCCAGCTACCCTCCACTGCCTCCTCTGCAGCATCTCTCAGGAATGCGTCATTAGTTTCAGTAACTGCGGGATGTCTGGAGTCCCTCTTACACTAATTATCCTGCTCCTCTATTAGACATGCTTAATTAGCCAGTGTTCACACGCAGAGGTCGATGTTGGCACACCATGGGCCGCACGCTATCGACCTTTCCCATGCCGGTGTGTCGTGCATCAGCTGCTGCTTCTGCTCTGTCCCTGCCGTGTCCGGGGCAGGGGTGAGCCCTGGCAGTCCAGTGTTGTGGGAAGCAGGATGTCTTTTCCACCCCAGTTTCCCTGTGATCCAGCCCAGGACAATGCCAGCAGCTTGGGCACAAGTGGATGCTTTGGAGCAGTGATGTTTCCTGGTGCTGCTCAAGGATGAAGTCTCCGCATCAGCAGTGGTGGAGAGCTCACCAATTTCTCCTGGGTGCTAAAAGCAGGGAAAGGGAGTTTCTGCATCCTCCAGCCTAATTTCCCAGCCAACCTGGAGGATTCTCTAGGAGAAGCAAACTTTCTCTCCTGTGCAGCCACAGCTCAAGAGGTGTGATTTGCTCTGTACAAGATAAATTCAGGCTGCAACAACCTTGCAAGGCCAAAGTAGCTGTGATGGAAGAGAAAAAATGGAGTTTCCAAGCAGCTCAGGGTGAGACTGGGTGGCTCAGAGTGAGACTGGCCACTGCAGCAGACATCTGGAGGGAAGGTGGGATGGAGGGATGCTGTCAAAAAGCCCTGTCTCCCTGTGGGCATAACTCAGTACTGTGCATGGCATAGCTCAGCAGGTGGTGGAGGGTGGCCAGGGCACACTGGGGTGCTGAGGACTGTGACTGTGCTTTATCCTGGATGTCTCTGAGCATAACAGCACCCCAGGAACAGGCTGTAGGATTCAGAGATGGCCTTAGACACCTGCAAGGCTGCAGGACTTTGTTGTGACCCATCAGCTCAGGGTTGAAGGGTGTTGAGAGGGAGAGAAAGGGAGAATCCTTCCTACTCCAGGGCACCAGCTGGCTGCTGGCTGCTTTCCTGGAGACTTATGGTAGGGATGAGTTTGCACCAATACCAACATCTGGTGGGAATGGCTTTGCACCAGTTCCCACTGTCCTCCAGGATCTCACTGGCTTCATCCCCACTGAGAGCTTCCAGCAAATGCCCATCTCTGCCTGGTGAGGTGGGGACCCTGAGGACCCCCCAGGACATCTCCTGGGCCTGTGCAATGCTCTGCTGGGCTGGGAAATGTGTAGGGTCTCTTGTCTGCAGCAGGAGGGCTGGGAATTTTAAGTATTGTATCTATATACAGCAGGACAATTAGCTCAACCTCCCATCCCCACTCTCCCTGCCTCCCTTACTGGTTCAGGGTGAGCCCAGAGACACCAGAGGGTGTGGAACCAAAGTCTGCCATCGTCACCACAATCCTATGCAGCCAACCAGCATCTCCCCCATCCCTACGAACTGATTTCCATTTTCATCTCACAGGGCTGAATCACACAAACTCCCTAATCTAACTGACTGATCTCCCCTCCCACTCCCCTCAGGTCCGTGGCTGTGACCACTATGGCATCTACCACACCAGCCCCACGCTGGGCAGCCTGGTCAAGCCAGTGGTGCTGTGGACCCAGCAGGATGTGTGCAAATGGCTGAAGAAGCACTGCCCACACAACTATCTCATCTATGTGGAGGCTTTCTCCCACCACGCCATCACAGGTACAGTGTGCCCCCTGCACCATTCCCCAGGTGCTCCTGAGAAAGGTTGTTTGGACATTGGTGGTTCAGAAGATGGACATTTCTGTCCATCTGTCCCCTGTCCCCATTTCTGTCCCCTGTCCCCATGAGATGCAGCCAGGGTGAGAGCAGGAGACACAGCAACACTGACCCAGGCTGGGCAGCAGGCATCTGCCAACAGGGTGAGTTCCAGGACAGGCTGGAGGTTCTTTAAAATTATTGAATTGGTTTATAAGACAGGGAATAGTCTTCTCATCACCTAGCTTAATATAATAATAATAATTTTTTAAAGTTTTTTAAATACTGAATTTTTTTTGCAGAAGAGAAAAGTCTCTACCTAGTTGGAGTCCAAGATTCATAGGTCTTTGTCCAGCTCCCGATCAAGTCCTTCAAGGAGAGTCACCTCTAGGATCTGCTCCCTCCTCTTTGCTCCCTGGGGCAGTGGCTTTGACCTCTGTGAGAGAGCATCATTCCAGTCCAACTTCAATATGTGCAAGGCCAGACTGAGCTCTGCCAGGGCCAGGGGATGGTGGCAGCAAAGTGAGGGCAGGAGCTGCCTGGGGGGGATGCAGAATCCTAATGCAAGAGCTCAGCCAGCCTTTGCTCAGGCAACAAAGGCAGCATTAGTGAGTGTACGCCGGGAAGCAAGGACAAAAGCAGGTTTAAAATCCCTCCTCTAATAGCCCAGACTGGAGGGAAGTGGCTCGGTGGGGACAGCAGTGCTAATGCGTTGTGATGGGCACCCCCATTCCCCCGGGATGACCAGCCCGCGTGGGGACCCTGCACTCGGAAAACATCTCCTCATGTGGGAGCTGGAGCGGAGAAAAGGAAAGCTGCTGCCTGCGGGGATGGGTTACAGGATTGCAGTGCCGGTACCTGTCACAGGCTGGGGACGTGAGCTGCCACCCGGCACTCTCTGAGAGGGAGGTCACGAACCAGGATGGTTTGGGTTGGAAAAGACTTTAAAGCTCATCTTGTTCCACCCCCTTGCCATGGGCAGGGACACCTTCTGCTAGACCTGGTTTCTCTAAGCCTTGTCCAGCCTGGTCTTGAACACTTCCAGGGATGGGGCAGCCACAGCTTCTCTGGGTAACCTGTGCCACCCTCACAGGGATGAATTTCCTCCGTATATCCAGTTTAACCCTATCCTCTGCCAGTCACTCCACGCACTACTCCAGGCAGTGAGGGAGCACTCCCTCCCCATTCCTCCCCGCTCCCCTTTGTGCTGCCCTTCCCTGGAGCCATCCCTGCCCCGCGGGGCTGCTCAGGCACCGGGCGGTTCCGTGTTTGCAGGCCGGGCGCTGCTGCGGCTCAACGGGGAGAAGCTGCAGCGCATGGGGATCGCGCTGGAGGCGCAGCGCCAGGAGGTGCTGCAGCAGGTCCTGCAGCTCCAGGTGCGCGAGGAGGTCCGGAACCTGCAGCTGCTCAGCCAAGGTAGGGCCAGCCGGGCGGGGGAGGCTCCGGGGCTGGGCTGTGGCACACAGGGATGGGCTGTGGGGCAGTTTAGGGAGCACAGGGGTGAGCACAGGGCCAGGCTGCCACACACAGCCCAAAATCCATCAGTGGCCTGGAAGGGAAGAGATTCTCGGGGGCTGGCAGTGGGTGAGCTGTGACGTGCCACCCTGCAGGCTGTTTATTCCTTCCTCTCCCACCTTGTTCCAGCTTCTTTTGGAAATGTCTCCTAGCTGATCTGTCTGTTTGGCAGATCAAACCAACACTGTGAACCGAGCTCCTCTGGGACAGGCTCTGCACCGCCGATATGAGACCTGAGCCACACACTTGGTGTCAGAAGAGACACTCCAAGCTTCCCAGACACTCCAGGGCTCCTCCTCTGCTTCTTCCTTCTCTTTCTTTTAAAGGAATACGTTCCTGTGCAGGGATGGAAGGTTTCTTCCAGCAGACATGGCTCTTGGCTGGAGGAAAATCAGCAAACCAGCTGCTGGGACAGATGATGAACTTCCATCCACCTGAGCCTGATGGTTCACAGGGAAAGAGATGGAAAAAAGGAGATGGCAAAAGGCAGGGCTCGGCACTGTGGAGAACGGGAGCGCAGTGATTCCAGGGACAGCTCGGAGCCATGTGCAGGACACTGAAGCATTATGCACTTGGGCAACATCCCAGCACCCAGCAACTTGTGTCCATGCCTCGGAGCTTATTTAGGGAGCTTTGGTTTCCTCATCAGACTGGGCTGTCTTCCAGTGTCCGGGGAGGTGACGTTACCAGTAGCAAATAAGATGATACAGCCAGCCAAAAAATTCAAAGCAGGGCCAAGACCCAAGCACCCAGCTCCACTTGGTGAGTTAAAAAGGGAGCTGAGTCATCAGAGCTGGAAAATCTGGGACTAAAAGCAGAGTGCATGCACCGGGAGGGTGCCATGGCCTGGAGGAAGCTGTGCCAGGAGTTCATCTTTCATCCACAGGCAGACAGGGGAGCCTGTGCAGGGGCTGGGGGGAGCAGGCAGGGGTGCTGGGGGTGGTGATGGGTGCTGCCCAGGGTGGGGCTGGGGTGGGACAGGGTGCCAGGGTCCTCCCCAGCCCCCATGCGTGGTTCTGCTCTGCTCCATGCTCCTACCAGCTTTGCAGAGCTCTGTTCATCCTGACTTCCTGCCCAAGAGCTGGCAATGGTGCCACCAAAGCCAGGCACCTTCCTGATGACCTTCACCATCATTACAGTGAAAGTATTTGCTGTTAGACCCCCACCTCCCAAACCCTCCCATACAGAGCTACAGACTGTCCTTGTGGGCAGATAAGGAAAATCCATGTGTAAATCAGGATTTCTGGTCAGGGTGGATGCTGTCACCTCCCCACATTCCACCTCAAGCTGTGGGTCATGAGGGTACAAAAATAGCACCCCAAAACTCCTGGGGCATTGGGGTGCAGAGGCAGGTCACAGTGCCCCCCAGCCAGGCACCCTCCTGCCTGCTTCTATGCCTTTAGAGGCTGCCTAGAACAGAGACTAGACCACGTTAAAGGAATAAAGTAGGTATTTATTTTAAAAGGTCTCCAAATGATGCATCTTGGGCAGTACAAAAGCCTGGCCAAGGCTCCACCCAAGATGGACGATGGGTCACGAGTTTTCACACTTTTATAAGTTTGGGTCCATTTACATATTGGGGTTAATTGTCCAATTACAGCTTCAGGTGATGAAGTTCCATCCTCCCAGATTGCTCTCCTCAATTTGCTGTCATTTATACTTTTTGGGCCCAAAGCTGCAATGGTGTCCTTGGTTCTGGAGCTGGAAAAGGATTGTTTTGTCTAACTACACTGTGAAGAGAACTTGCTAACACTTTATATGAATTTCAGAGTTATATACCAATGCGGTACAGAATCTGGAAAATATGAAAGCTAAAACTTAAGACATCACTTCTCTGCTGGTAATAAATTAGACTGTTATTTTAACTCACTGCTCTTCTGACTCTTCCCACTCCTAAACCTGCCCTGTGAATTTGGTCCCTCCAGTCCTTCCTTGGTATGCTCAGGAGATGTCTACAGCCCTAAATCCCTCCATGTGAGGCTGAACATCTTCCCTTTCTGCTTGTGGGTCAGGGGTCTGTGACCCTCAGCTCCATCTGCAGGGCAGCAGCTCCAGGGCTTTGCTGTGTGCAGCTCCCGGTACCCCACGATGCAGGAATTAGAATTTCCTCCTCTTTCCATACTGACCTTTTCAAATATGCAAGAAAATTTGCTCTTCTCACCTCACTGGAGGCTCAGGAGCAACAGAGCTGGGAGAATTTCTTGAGTTTTAAGAAAAGGAAAAAGAAGCCAGGAAAAAGCCCACCTTCCCCACGGTGGGGTTTGTTTGTGTCCTGTGGGGAGCTGGGGGGCAGTGGGAGCCGTGAGGAGGCACAGGGGGCTGCGGGGTGATGAGGGGGCAGAAGCCCAAAGAGCAGATCACGGCTGCAGGTGCCTGCACATCGTTAGAGGGAGACGCTGAGCTTCTCTCCAGAGCCTGGGAGCTGCACAGGGAGAAACGTCTTCTCCAGGCTCCAGCTGGGCTCATGCACTACGTTGGTGGGGATTTGGTTTGGAATGCAGCTGGGGTGCACAGAGCTGTGCTGGGGCTGCCCCAGACCCTCTGGAAAAAACAGGGTTCCCCCCAGATCCTGCCCCAAAACTCATCTGTGCCTTGCTGTGCTCCTGAGGATGCTCTGGCTCCCTCCTCATCACGGAAGAAAGAAGGCACAGAAGAAAGCAGAGACCCAACCAGTTGCAGTCAGCCAGAGCCCCAACCACGGCCCCTGTTTGGATATCTTTCTGTGACCCACCAGCACAGGATGAGGTGGAGGAGCAGGGTGAGAAAATATTCCCAGGGCTGGCAGGAGGATGCTGTCCTGCCCTCAGTCCCTGCTCTGTGTCTGTCCTGATGAAGATGGAGATGGTGAGAGTGGAACATCTTTCCAGGCTGGCTCTGAACTACTCCTCTTGCAGTGTCTGGTGCCACCTAATGCCCATGGCTCGTCCAAGGGGCACCCAAGGCAGCAGGGATCCAGAGCAGCCCTGACATGGCTTTGGCTTGGGTAGCCCTGGGCATACAGCGAAATGCATCTGCATGGTGGATCCAAGGAAGGACAGTTCTCCTCACGGGTGAGAACTTGGGCTGCTGAGTGTTGCACCAGGAATCTGGGAACTGGAGGCAGATGTTGCTCAGGATCCTCTCGGACTGAGGCACAGCTTGGTCACTCCTCATCTTTTGCTGAGCAAGAAAAATACCTTCTACTTGTCCAGCACTTATCCAGGCACTGCCCCAAAACAAACAGTGCTGACAATGAAAAACACATGAATCAATTCATGCAATATTAAAACCAGACAACAATTAAAGTAAACAGAAAGCACCAGCAAGCAGCAGTCAGTCCCCTGCAGCAGGCAGGAGGATGCAGGCAGCAGCACCGGGGCACAGGGACAGGTAATGGCCACACAACTCCTGTTTCTGACAATTTTTTTGCCACTTTATTTGATGGAAATTGTTTTGAATAAGAGGGCCAAAGTGTCACTGGCATCAGGAGTTATGTTCAGCATCTTCTTCGAAAGGAACAATCCAGCAATCCCTTCCCAGTGGCAGAGGCAGTTTGCAGATTCCAGCAAGGTTTTCAAGCAGAAAATAAAAAAGCCAGAAGAGATGCCCATAGAAAATGCATGCAAATTTGTCTGAGTAATTACTGAGCCTGGCTTGATGATGTAAACACCTCCAGCTCTGAAGCACTGCTGATTGTGGCTCTGATGCAGGGAATGCTCCCCATCCCTCCCTCCCTGAAATTCACACCGGGTGCTGAAGGCAGCCTGTGCTGTCCCTGGCTGAGTGGGGTGGGAGGACACGGCGTGTTGGGCACAGGGGTGGCAGCACCTGCCACTGGCTCTGCTGAGCTGGAGCTGGTTTAAATTGGAATGCCTGCCCCCAGTGGATTGCACGCTTGGTCTAATTAGGACCCTGTCATCCCATCAGGTGCACAGGGGGGATTACAAACCACTCCAGTCACTGGATGGGAAGTTTGACATGAGCAACATGTACTGGCAGCCCAGTGAGCCACCCCTGTCCTGGGCTGCAGCATGGCAGCAGGGGGGGAGCTTGTCCCCCTCTGCTCTGTTCAGGAGGGACCCCATCTGCAGTGCTGCCTCGAATTCTGGGGATCCCAACATCAGAAGGTGGTGGAGCTGCCAGAGTGGGTCCAGAGTACAAACTCAAAGATGCTCCAAGGGCTGAGGCACTGCTGCAATGAAGACAGGCTGAGAAATCTGGGATTGGTAAACCTGGAAAAGAAAAGGTTCTAGTGAGATCTTCAGTGCCTAAAGAAGCTGAGTGACTTTGAACAAGAGCATGAAGTGACAGGACAAGGGGAAATGGCTTTAAACCAGCAGAAAACAGGGTTAGGGTGGACATTAGGACAAAATTCTTGCCTGTGAGAGTAGTGAGGCACCGGCACAGGCTGCCCAGAGTAGCTGTGGCTGCCTCATCCCTGGAAGGGTGCAGCAGCCTGGAAGGGCTGCCTGGGTGCTGCTCCAAGTCAGAGCATCCCAGGGAGGAGTGAGGTGCCAGTGTGTGGCAGGGGCACAGCAAAACAGCCACTCCTGGGACTCTCCAACAGCCACATCCCAGCTCTGGCACACCTCCCTCTGCCTCATCCCATAGCCCTGGTCCCCATCCACTGCCTGGTGCTGCAGGACAAGACAGGAACACACACACAGAGTCTTGCAGTGCTGGTGGCAGAAGTCTTCTGCTCCACATGTTCTTGCTGCACATCCAGGACTAATCAATCTTGATTTATTGCTAATGAACTTGAAAACAGTGTTGGGATGGATCAGGTGCCACTCAGGGTGAGATGGATAATATAATTAAGATTTCCTCAAAGGTCCCGTTTTTCTTACCTTGTTAATTAAGCTGATGTGGGGCCCTCCATGCAGAATACGTAATGAGAGGCTGCCAAGACAGAGCTGGCTGCTAATGGGAGGTGATGCAGGGGGAAATGCTGGCCTTGACTGCAGGCTGGAGACATTTGGGCAGCTCTTTGGTGGCTGGGTTCCCCAGAGCAGCCAAGAGCTGATCTCTGCTGAGAACTCACCATGTGCTTTACACAAATCCATTTGGAGCCCGCAGGGCAGAGCGTGCAGTCACAGGGGTGCAGGTGGACAGGCTCATCCCTGTTTGGGATAGGCTGAGCATCGTGGCAGAGCACACCAAAGCACAGCCCAGGGTGTCAGGACAGGGCATTTCCTGCAGAAATCCATGAGCAGCCCTGTGGCCTCAAGCAGCATCTCTCACCAGGGCTGGAGCCTGTGGTGTGAGGAGGAGGGGAAGCTGCTCCACTCCCCATGGCACAGGCACGTTTTTGGTACTTGCACTCTGATGGTGACTTATGACAATGAATTAATGGCCTCTTAATAAGGGTGACACTTTCTTTAATTAGAAAGTATCAGAGCAGGGATAATTGCTTCATTTCATTTTGTTCCCCTGTATTACTTCCTTCATTTTTGGTCCTCATTCTCAGCTGCTGGATGCCCTCTGAATGCTCTGCCTCCCCAGAGCCAGAAACACTCCCAGGGACAGCAGGCTTGACACAGAGACAGGAAAGATGAAGAGAAGGGAGCGTGGGTATGGCTGTGGTTCTTTCACTGGGGTGAAAGGATGGAGAGGGTGGGTGCAGATGCAGCTAAGGTGCTGCTGCTTTCACCAGGGTGGTGCCAGGTTTGCAGCAGTGCCAGGTGCTGGCAGCACCTGGGCAGGGTCAGAGCAGGTCCCTGGCTGTTTGCACTGGCGTTGGTGGCACATGGGACTGCCTGGCAAGGCTGGAGCAAGGGGGAGTCAGCATCCACAGAGGGATGCTCCAGAGGGAAGGGAGAAAGTGGTGGGAGTCAGGCAGCCCAGGGAAGGCAGCAGGACTGAGATAAAGAATTGATCCAAAACAAGTATCATTTGGGTTGACCAGAGCTGTTCCCCAGCTTGGATGCACCAGTAGCTTTGATGCAAAGTCAAGTTGAACATCCACAGCATTTCACTTGGGCCTTTTTCGGAAAGGCAAGTTTGGGGTTCGGTTTTGACACAACATTCCCAAGCAGCACATTTGCACAGGCTCTTACTGGGGCCTCCAGGAAAATCCTTCACACCCTCCACAGAAAATGAACCTTTTCACTTCCCTTCAGAGGATGCATTTTCTAAGACTAGGAAGGGTTTGATGAAGCCACATAACTTCATTACCAGTCCTGTCCTGCCTCTCTGCAGCTCCCACTGCCCTCCATGGGGTTGGTGTCCCTAGCTTGGGATGGGTCCCCATGGACCACTACAGCCCTGTAAATCATAAACAGCAGCCTCAGGGCTACTGGGAGCTTTGCAGCTCCAGCTCCTCCTTGAGGCAGGAGCTTTTCCCCCCTTCAACATTCCCTCTTTGCACTGCAACCATTTTGCTTTGTCGCCATATCTAAAATTGAATCTGTTTGGATTTTCTCTCGCTCTTCTTTTTTTTTTTTTCCTTTTGCTTATATTTTCTGAGTGCATTCGAGCACAGGGAGGGGAGGGGGGGGGAAATAATAAAAAAAATCCATCAGCATAATTCCTGGCTGCTGGAGTGATAGCAGGCTCTGGTTTCCAATCAGCGGCCCAGGCTGCGGAGCGGCGCGCAGGAGGAGGCTGGGGCTGGCCCGGATGCTGCCGCACAAACCAGCTGCAAATCCCTCTTTGTTCAGGAATCACTCTCCTCCAGCCTCTGCACAGCCCCTCCTGAGGATGTGTGAGCATGTGGCTGCTCCAAGGGGCTTTGTCCCCCTGCCACTCCAAGGATAAAGGGGATGCAGCAGCTGGCTGTGATCCTTTATCCCAGGATAAAGCCTTGGGAGACAGGGAATGCTGAGCCTCCCATCCTGGATCTGGGCATAAGTCATGCCCTTTCCCTCACCTGTCTCTGTGCCTGGTGCACAAAGCTCAGCAGACATGGACTGAAGTCTGGGCTCCCAGTGCTCCCAGTCCAACACATCAAGCATCTCACCATCCCACCAGTGGAGATGCTGGCCCTGCACAACAGCCCCATATGCACAGCAGTTACTGGGAGATTTTGGGATGCCTCCAGAGCAGTGATATGGGGAAGAGGCCCTGCAGACACAGCACATGTTTTATTGTAACAAACTTAAGGGTCTGAAGAGTGCTGCTGCAGCCCGTTGATCAGACACTGGCATGGATTGCCAAGAGAAGCTGTGGCTGCCCCATTCCTGTAAGTGTTCAAGGAGAAGTGGGACAGGGCTTGGAGCAGCCTGGTGTAGTGGAAGGTGTGTAACTGTGATTCTAAAATGTGCTTTTAAGTTACTTTTTAAAGTGTAAATGCCCCATCAGCCAGCCCCGTTCTGGGCAAGGGGCATTGTCTTGCTTCCAGATACCAACATCCCAACAGGATCTGCATCCAGAAAATCAGATTATTTTCTGCCTTTCCTTAAAGGGTGGTTTGTACATTTGTGTAGTTCTAAACTCTTGGCCAGGTGTCTTTACAAGCCAGAACAGATCCTTGTTGGGGATACCCAAATTGCTGCTGGGCTGGGGTGGAGGACACTGTGCTGGTTGCATCCTGGCAGGCACAGGGCAGCTCCAGGGAGATCTGCTCAGCACCAGCACAAGAGGCAATATCAGCACGGCATGTAGGGAGGCAGCATCTCACTGATACAGGCTATGTAATTGTTTTTTCCCTCATCTCCTCTTCCTGGGGTCTGTAACAATTTAATTTACATGCTGGATGGCTTGGAGTGCTTCATCCCTGCTGCCAAGCACCTTCTCCAGCAATTACAGTTGCAGTGTGTGCCTGGGTGTTGCTCCTTGGCCTCCTCCTGCCTTGTGTGGTGGGAACAGAGGGGACAGTGGGGACAGTGACCAGGGGGCTGGAGCACTGGGAATTACCACCTGGCCCCTCCACAGCATCGTGCTGGTTTGCAAGGATGAGCTCTCATCCACAATCCACCTCTGCAACAAAGCCACGGTGCAAGAGGAGATGTGATAATTCCCCGTGAGCACATGGAGGAAGGCAGCACCATTGCTCCTGTTGCTCTTCCTCCTCCTCCTCCTGCCTTTCCCAGCACAGCTCTGCCTATGAAACAAAGCACTCCTCAGCATCTGCTTAACATTTGCTGTTCAAGTCCATTCCTTGGCCCCTTCTGCTCAGCAGAGCCTGAAAATAACAACGTGGGTGCCTTTATATTGCATAATTTCAGAGGTTTGTACCTCACCCAGCCTGTAGCTGCCTGATCTCCCTCCCCTCACCTTCATCCCGTTCCTGGAGGTGCAAAACTGTGCTTTGTGGATGCAGAAAATGGACATGGTGGCACTTTTGCACATGTGGAGCAGCTGTCAGCGTGAGCAATGGGCACTGTTCACAGCAAGGAGGGAACCTCGAAGGTGCTGAAGGTGCTGCTGGGTCTCAGCGAGCACGTGGAGCTGCCCGATAGCCACCCCCAGGCAGCCGAGCTCTCCCCAGAGGCAGCTCCCAGGCTTGGGAAGCGAGGCCGCCTCAGATATGCCTCATTTTATACAAAGAAGGTGGGTTGTGCCTGTCCCTCCCACCCTGCGGAGCACCCTCCGCTCCACCGATAATCATACCTAGCAATTACACCGAGCTTTCCCTGCTCTCTGCAGACGTTAATTAAGCTCTTTTCCCGCAATGGAGACAAAGAGGGGAAAACCGCAGGGAAACTCCCGGCTTGGGCTGGGCTTTTTTTTGCACAAGTGTGCCACAGGGCCTCTCAGTTCCCGGCAGCACCACAGGAGCCACACGTTGGTAAATGGCAGGCAGGGTGGCCCTGACAGCAATGGTTGCTCTGGGTTTTGCTCTCACCTGGCAAAATTAATGTGATTTTCCCTAATTTCTGGGCTACTGCTGGATCCTGGTGTGGCTACGCATTCCCACAGCCCGTAACCAACGCTGGGCTCTGCCCTGCGGCACCTTCCCAGGTGCCACCAGCTCTGCAAGGGTGACATCCCAAGCCTGGGTGCTGGGAAAGTGCCCCATGGACATTGTGACAGGGTCACACCCAGCATCATTCCCAGGGATTCGGGTAACTTTACAAGGGGACCTGGAGCACTCCGGGTTTAGATGGATTGATGGATGGATGGGGAGGGCATCCTACTTGCACCTTTGTGGGCAGGATGATGAACAGGACACCCTGGAGAGAACAGCGACATGCAGGGCATTGCCAGCACCTTGGAATGTAGGATGATGGGCAGGACACCCTGGAGGAAAGGAGAATGGGCAGGGCACCTTGCCTGGCAGAACTACAAGCAGGTCATCCTGTCTGCATCTTGGGGAACAGGGTAAGGGGAAAAGTGTCCTGCCTACGACCTGGAGGGCAGGACAACAGGGAGGACACCCTGGAGGGGAAGATGACAGGCAGGATACTCAACGCCTACACCCCGGAGGGCAGGACGACGGGCAGGACACGCTGCCTGCGCCCCGGAGGATGCGAGGGAGGCCAAACAGCCCGGAGCTGCGGATGGCAGCTCGGCACCCTGCCCGCATCCCGCAGAGGCAGCGCCGCGCAGCCCTGCCCGCACCGGGCTCCGGCCGCACCGGGCTCCGGCCGCACCTGCCCAGGTCAGCCCGGTCCGGGGGGCGCTGCCCCGTCCCGCCCTCCCGGGGCGGCGCCCCCGCCCGTCCTCCCGGTGCCGATCCCGGTGCCGGTCCCGGAGCCAGGCGAGGCCGGAGCGGCCCGGTGGCGGCGGTGAGGGGCGCGGGGCGGGCCGGGCCGGGCCGGGCGGGGCGGGGAGCGCGCATGAGCCGCGGCGGCGGCGAGGGGCGGGCGGGAGCGCGGCAGCGGAGCGCGGCGCCGCCGCGGGTGTGGGCGCGCCGGGAGCCCCGCACGGCGGCCCGGGGGCGGCGGGCGGCACCGCCTGGCCGGCCGGGGGGTGCCGGCCCTGCGCGCCCCGCACCGCGGCCCGGCCCGCCGAGGTAAGCAGCGAGCGGCCCCCGGCCCGCCCGGCCCCGCGGCGGGGACCCCCGCGCCCCGCTCCGCTCCGCTCCGCCCGCCGCCGCGTCGCCATTTTGCCGCTCGCTCTTCCCCTCCCGGAGCGCGGCCGGGCCGGGCCGAGCCCTCCGTCCCCTCCGTGCCGGGCCCGGCCCGCGGGGGAGCCCCGGCCGCCTCCCGGAGATGGGGCGCGGGCCCGGGGGGTGACAGGCCCGGGCGGCGCTGCCCGCGGGGTGACAGCGGGGAGGGGCACGGAGGGGACGCGGGTGGCACGGCCGGGCCGGGAGGTGACAGGGCAGAGGTCCCCGTGCCCGGGAGGTGACAGCGGCACCGGGCAGGGCAGAGCTCCCCGCGCCAAGGCGGTGACAGCGGTGCCGGGCAGAGCTCCCCGCACCCGCTGACCCCCGGGACAGGGGACACTCCGGTCCCCGCGGCGCGGTGAGGACTCATTGTCTGCCAGGCGTGTGCGGGCGCTTTTCCCTTCATGTCAGTGCCCGGGGACAGAGAGGGGAGGGACGGGATAACGCAACAGAACTTTACACCCTCAAAAGCCTCGTCTGCGCCCGGTCAGAGCCATGTGCGGCAGGAGCGCTGGGTGTGTGCCTCGGGTAAAGGTTCTCCCTCCTGCAGAGCCTCGAGGGTGTCACGGTTTGGGTGACAGTGGCCGTGTCCCCCGGAGCTGCCCGGCCACCAGCCGTGCCCAGGGAGGCAGCGGCTCACAGGGCTTCACCCACCACGTGCGTCCCTCCTGGGGAAACCTCCAACGAGGGCGATTCTTCAAGAGGAAGCCTCTCCCTCCGCTTCCTTGTCTATTCCCTGGAAGTTTTTCTCAGCAGCTCTGGCTCTGCCAGGAGTTCATGGGAGGGAGCACAGCTCCTCTGAGAAGCGACAGGGATGGCAGTGCCCTTTGGCATCCATCACCTTTGCCGGTCTCATCTCTGCTGGCACACGGCTTGTGCTGGGGCAGGCAGCTCCCTTGGCTTTTGGCATTCCATACCTCTGGAGCTGTTGGTAAATCACTGCTAGGTGGAGCAGATTGACAGGTGACCAGGCAGTTGTTGTGCAGCAAAGTCCATCCGTAGCGATGGGACTGTGGTGGGAATCCCTGCGGGAGAACTTGGGGTCACAATCTGTGAGTGACTCTCCTGGTGACAGTAAGGACATTGTGAGAGGGTTGCAGCCATCCCTGGCTATGTACGTGCTCCTTCAGGCCTGATCCAAATCAATGGACAGGTATTTCTACATGGAATTATGTCCCTTTTCCCATTCTATGCCAAATTTCCAGCTGTGCAGGGCTGCCAGTTGCTTGGGAACAGTGCCTTTCATTCCCAAATGTCACTTCCCCCTTCCCTCAGCCATGAGTTTCCTCCTTACCCTTGCTCCCAGCAGTGCCAGCTTGGCCTTCACTCATCATGTTTTGGTGCCTGCGTTCACAGGAGCTTTTTTTTTTCTGGAGCTGGATGGGATGCTTCAAAAATGTTGCCACAAAGTTCTAAAAAGTTACCTAGAAAGAGCTGGAGACCTCATAAGATGCTGCCAGGCCCAGTCTTCCCTCACCATGTCCCACCCCTGGCTCATGGCCAGAACCTGTGGATACCTTCTCTTCCCATTACCAGTTGCAAAAGAGTTTAGCAAAACCTTGAGGACAGTGTAGAAGAGCACAGGCTGTTGCCTATTTTCAGTATGTGTTACTCAAAAATGAGTGAGAAGTTTGAACATTACTAAAAAAACCCACAATTGGCTGATTTTTGCTCTGTGTCTCCAGGACAATTCCTCTGTGATCCCTGGGGTTGTATCAGTGACCAAACAGATTTTGGCTCTTGCTGACTGGTTTATGAGGTTTTTATTTTTCATTTGGTTAAAAAAATAAGGGCAAAAAGGCAAAGGAGTATCTGGTGTGGGAAAACAGAAGATTCAGAACCTCTGAAGCTGGGCAGAGAGGATTCCTTTGAGAGGACAGATATGTTAAGGGGGATGAGACCATGCTGGAGCAGGGCTGAGCCGGGCACTTTGGATGTTTTGGGAAGGGAGAGTTGGAGTAATGCTCAGTGGTGTGCAGTGCCATGAGGTGTAGGAGGTGAGCACCAGAGATGTCAACAGGGTCTGCCATGGCTGTCACTCTTTGCATGTCACCTTGAGCTGTCCAGCGAGCCAGACAAGGAGGTTCTGTGCTCCATCCCTCATTGACACTAGCCCTGACTGGATAAAGGTGTCAGTAGTGTGGGTTTCCCCTTAGTTTTCACCCCATTGTAAGACAGAAGTCTTGTCTTCAGCTTTCACTTCACTGTTTTTTTGTGAGTCTTTTTTTTTTCCGCTTTTTTCTTTGAGCAAGTTGAGTGAGGATCACCCTGAGGTGCCAGGAGGCAGCATGGGAAGGAAGGGGACTGCCATGTTTGTCCCTGGAGGACTGGGGACAGTAGCAGTGCCCACACTGCTGGGAGTGGAGCAGCGATTTAGGAACAAACCAAAGGAACCCCTCTCTGTGCCTGCTTCAGAAAGAAGCTGCTGTCAGGCAGGCTACAAACTCCTACCCAGCTCTCCCACCAAAAAAGCCCAAATTAGTTGAATCAGCGATCCCCATGTTCAGCACAAAATGCCACAGAACTAGTTGCCAAGGCTGGAATTTCTCACTTGATCAGATTAACCTTTGTGTCCATGCAAACAACCACATATGTGTCACCAGCTGAGCACATGCTGGAAGCTTTTGCCAGTTCTTGGAGCATGTGGGCTGTATCCCACATGGAAAGTCCCCGATCCTACACAGAAAGTCCCTGGGGACACCTCAGAAAGAACTGCTGGACCCTTGTGTCCTGCACGCTGGTGGCGTGGCTGGCAATCTGGCCACACAGGAGATGCTTCTCCATCCCTCTGGGCATGAGGACAGACAGGATGAGTGTGGATGCTTTGGGAATCAGCTCCTTTGAGTTAAATGATGCTAAACAAGTGGGAGGAATTGCATGTGATGAGTCAAACCCATGTTTTAAAAAACGCATGGGTGAACATCAGCCTCCCGTCCCAGCCAAAGTCTCAAGGTCATGGTGCTCCAAGGAATCTCTTCCCAAGGGCCTGATTCTCTCATTTTGGAGGCATGGAGGACTTCTTTTCCCCAAATCCATATATGGCATCTCCCAGAACAGCCCCCATCCTCAGATGTGCCTTTGCTTGTGCTGTTGGGAGGAGAAGAAGGAACTTGAAGCCAGAGGCAGAGCCAGTCCTGCTGTGGGCTTCCTCTTCCTGAACAGAGGGTGTCCTACTGCCCACTTCCATCAGGAGTGAGAGTGGGCCTTGTGTGATCGTTCCTGATATTCATTATTTATAGAGAAGCCAAATTCAATTATTAATATGGAAAATTCAGATAACATTAACAATTCTCAGTTTATAACAGTTTCCCATTAATAAAGAAAATTGGAAATTTATCATTACATCTGTTCATTAAAACTCACAATTTTTTTTTTTTGCTTTTGGTGTCTTAAATGGAAGCGGAGAAATAAACGAAGAGGAAAAGCCATTTATTCACTACTTCTCTGGGCAAAGTCAGCCCATAATTTTTAATAAAGTCTTTGCCATTGTATGCGAAGGGGAAGCCAGGCTGTAATGAAAGCAGCTTTCCAGCCATGTCTGTGGCGTTCCTCAACTGTAGAACAAATACTCGGAAGCACGTCCCATTTCTTCTCTTTGTGGGAATCTTGAAGCTGCATGATGGTTTTCTCATTTCCCTCCCTCCCTCCCCAGCAGCTCTCCTTGCTTTTGCCATGTGTTGTTCCCAGCTCCAAGGAGTGAATTTTAACGCCTCCCCTGCCTCTTTCAGAGATGGCGGATCCCTATACCTGTAAAGGTGGAAGGAAAACTGCAGGCTCTAACAAACCCACTGCCAGCAAAGAAAGCAGGACAGAGGCGAGGATAAACCCACCGGCAGAGCTGCCCAAGCTGGGTAAGGAGCTGATTTGTCCTTTCAGTGGAGGTGGATGGGGCAGAGGGGATGAGCCCAGTGGCAGGAGTTGGGGGGTGGCTGCCGAAACAAGTGGCCTGGGTCTCGATGTGATTCTGCTCCTCACTTTGACTCACCAGCTGGCCAAAAAACCCCAGCCCTGGGAGCTGCAGAGAGCTGGTCCCTGGGAGCAGGAGGGGAGGGATGGAGATGGGCTCTCCCTTCGGAGAGGCGTGTGTCTGGCTTAACGAGATGGGTGTCTCGCCGCCCATTTATCGTGTTGGTAGCTAAGTGTTACATCAAAGGATGGAAAGGCTTAAATGAGTTCAGGCCATCTGCTGCCTCCCGTGTCGCGGCCCCCGGGATGGAGGCTTGCGAGCGGATGAGCCCTGGGGGACCCTCACACTAAGGGCTGTCACGCTGATGGATGGCTGATTTCTCTATCCAGGAATCTCCAGGCCCAAGGAGATTTTTCCTCCTGTCTGTTTATGCTGGGCAGATCCTCTCTGTGACAGAGGCTCCCACTGCCTTCACCTTGCTAAGGGCAGCTCTGGATGCTGAGGAGTGCCTGCACCCCAGGAGGGATTTGGACCCCAGTGATGTAGCTCAGATGGGGCTTCCAAAATCAGTGGCTTTGTGGGGAAATGCGTGTGCCCTAAATGTTTCCCAGATGCCACTGTTACCTTGAGGGGATTGAAGCCATAATTGCTAACAGAAGAGGATAACTTATTGCTGAAGGGAATGAACTCCAGCTGTCCGCAATATGAACACGCCTGTGTTCAGGAGACCATTTTTCCCTGTGCCACATCTTATCAGCACCTCATTTGCAGAGGAGCTGGCATTGCCTTCCAGAGGGGAATGTCCATCCTTGCTAGGACAGAGAATGGCCAGCCCAGAGCTGAGGGCACCAGGCAGGCAGCAGGAAGCTGGGGTTGGGCAGCAGAATTACTGGGACAGCAGCTCCTCTGGCATGGCTGGTGATGTGTGCTGTGTCTGTTTGCAGGAAATGCAGCCAGTGACAAAACCGAAGGCAGGAAGAAAGGAAGACCCAAGGCTGAGAACCAGGCACTTAAAGACATCCCTGTAAGACCCCACGCACTTCAGTCCCTGAGCCCTCCCAGCTTTGCTCCATCTCACGTACCTTGCACTGTGGACTTCAGCCAGCCCCATTCCAGGGTTAAACCTGCCTTCCCTGTGGTTTAATCTTCAGAGCAGCTTTGTCTTGGGATGAGCAAATCTTGTTCCCTCAACCTTTACATGCAGGCATCCAGCATCTTCCAAAACCCTGGTTAGGGAACTGTATCCCTTTCCAGCCTCGCTTTCCCAGGGCCATGTCCAGATGACTGGATCCTGTCACAGCCATGTCAGGCTTGGCTAATGAGCCGGCAGCAATGGCAAGGGGGTGATTTATTCCCTGCAGAGTTGTGCAGTTTAATTCCTGCCTGGTAGCGTGGACAACACATGGAGCAGTTTGTCATGAGAGCAGGGGCACGGGGTGATTTACAGACTAGATGAAATGTGGGGTGATTAAATCAGCCGGGTGACTTTGGGCCTGATTTATTGCCCAGCCTGGTAGGGAGTGTGCGTGTGCTCTGGAAGCAAGGTAAAGCCTCAGCAGGAATCATTAGCCTATGGAGCCTGCAGCATCTGTCCCTGGAGTGAGCCCTGCTGCACTCAAACACACCCCTGGGGTCCACTTCATGGCTATGTGGTGGAAGGGATAAACGGGAATGATCAGAGGTCCCATGTGCCCTCCCAGTTCCCTTGAGATCAGCACACACCTAGGCACAGGATGCTCTTCACTCAGCTATCTCTTGTTTCTCCTGTTCCCTCCAGCTCCCTCTGATGAACCAGTGGAAGGACGAATTCAAAGCCCACTCTAGGGTGAAATGTCCCAATTCAGGCTGCTGGCTGGAGTTCCCCAGCATTTATGGCTTGAAGTACCACTATCAGCGCTGCCAAGGGGTAAGGAGACTTGAGAATTGTCTGTCCTTTCCAGTGGCTGGCTCTTCCATTGCCATCTGCAGGGTAATGCTGCTCTCAGGTCTTAAACACCACGAGAAACATGAGGTGAAAATGGGAAAATGGGGAGGGCAGAGATGGGCCAGGAGCAGTTTGTGAGGTGTATGTGTGAGAAGGACTGAGGTCTGCAGCTCAGTGTGAGGTCTGGGCCAGGGGGATCATGGACTTATGGTAACTGTTTGGAAGGGCAGAAGGGTATTACACATGATTTATGTTCATGCCTGTGTCAGAAAAAACCTCTCTTTTGTGATCTAACATCTGTGCTCACCTGCCTCTCCCTGCTCCACGCAGGGCGCGATCTCAGAGAAGCTGACGTACTCATGCTCATACTGCGAAGCTGCCTTCACCTCCAAAACCCAGCTGGAAAAGCATCGGCTCTGGAATCACTTGGACCGGCCAGTGCCAACCAGCAAAGCAGAAAACAAAGTGCCCAAGGCCATTGGGAAGAGCAGTGGAAAGAAAAGGTACCAGGCTGTGGCTAGGCTGCATGGCCGTGGCATAGGGATGGCTGGGAGAAGGGGAACATGCCTGCCTCCATTCCTACAACCTGGGCTGGCGAGGGGGGAGAGGTGTCAGGACACTTGTCTAACAACCCCTCTTTAAACAAGCCCTCTGTGCTTTGCCCTAGACCTGCTGAGAGTTCAGCTTGCCCCACCATCCATCCCAAACAGGCAAAGACGGAGAAAGCCGTGGCGCAGGAGCACGCGGAGAACGGCGAGTGCCTGGCGGAGAGCCGGGAGAGCAAGGAGTTCCAGATTGCAGCGGCCGAGGCGATGGCAGCTGCCACCCCCACGGCCAAGTCCTCGAGTGGCAAGGACAACGGGCAGCAGCGGGGCAGCCAGGCCTCGCTGCAGGAGGAAGACCCCGAGAGGATGAAGCACAGTAAGATTAGAGCCCAGGGCTACGCTGGTTCAGGAGCCCAGAGAGAGGTGTCCCATGGGAAGGGGATTGCTGCAGCCAGCACTGCTGCAAGTGTCTCTGAATCCAAGGGATAGCCAAGCCTTGTTTCCAGACCTGAATAACTTGCCCTGCTCTCCAGTTTCTTGCAGCTTCACTGGGAGTTAAAACTCAGTTGTAGCTGTGGTAGAAATATTTCTAAAGGACGTGTGTGATGGTTGGATTTGATGATCTTACAGATCTTTTCCAACTTTAGCAATCCTATGATAGGATTGTAAATGAGTTGAATTCCTGGCAGCACAGCAAGCTACCATGTCAGCCTGTCTGTCCTCTCTGAGTGTGTCAGGTTAAACCAGGATGGTTCTGGCAAACTCATTTTCCTGAAGGACTGGGACAGGGTGAGGAGCCTCTATCTGTCCATGGCCACTGTAGGGCAGTGGTTGTCCCCATCATGGTTTGGGGATCCACTGCTTGCAGCACCAAAGCAAACCACCACAGCCACATGTGGGAACTGCTTAGCTTTTGCACTAGGCAGAGCCACCACTTTCACTCATTGAATTAATCCTGAATAACAGATTTATGCTGGTTTTGTGGAGTGGGAAGCAGCAGTCTGTTGGTGTTCAGTGGGTGGGTGTTTCATTTAACAGCCTTTGACCCACTCCTAACATGGAGTGTGTGCCCATCCCATGCCCCAGGACTGATGAATCCCCCTGACAGTACAGTTATTTGACCAAATCTCTCTCTCTGTTTCTCTCTTTTGAGTCAGGAAGGAAACAGAAAACTCCTAAGAAGTTTACGGGGGAGCAGCCATCCATCTCGGGGACATTTGGACTGAAAGGTAATACAGGACAACTCTGGTCAGCTGTAGGGTTGTACCTTCTCCCCAGGGCATTGCAGGGGAGGCCCTTGGCCAAGATCCCTCCCTTTGGTGGAGCCAGACAAAGCCTGAGGATCTCACACTGTGGAGGAGCTGGTGTCTTGTACCATGAGAGAGTCACAAAGGGGGTGAGAAGCAGCAGCAGAGCAGGGACTGATACCAACCCTGTCTGCTCCGTTCCGGAGCCTGGCGCTGGGAAATGAAGGAAGAGAAGAAAGGATCTGGGTTTGTTCATCTGTAACACAGGAGTAACGAGCTGCTGACACCAGCAAGATATGAGAAACATCATCTCATCACCACCCCACCATCCTGGGATGTTGCAGCGTTTCCAGTGCTGTCGGGAAGGAATTGTGCTGCGTAGAAAGGCTGGTGACGCACCCGTCCCTCAGACTCCATCTCCAGGGCTGGTCGCCCACATCCAGGAGAACGAATCCAAGGGAGAGGAGACGTGTTTCTGGGATGTTTGCTGAGAGGAGGCCCAGGAATTGGCTGCTGCAGCCTGACAAAGCAAGAGCAAGTGGGACTTTGGTCATGCTCCATAAATACACCCAACTGGGCTGGGAAGGAGGGGGAAATCCTGGAGCATCCCTGGAATGAGAGCAACTGGATTCAGGCTGACTATGAGATATGTTCAGCCAGAGAAATAGAAAGCGTGTTTCCAGGCACTGCAGGAGGCAGCACCTTCCAGTATGAGGCACTCGGGGGAGAGGCACTAATGGCTTTGAAGGAATTGAACACTGACAAGCAGACTGGATGTGGTCTCTGTGATTTCCTTTCCTCTGGCTCCTGGGAAGTCTGGGCTTGTTTCCCTTCCCCACAGAGGCACTGCCGGAGGCTGAAGCGTCTGCTGTGGGTTCCTGGAGAACAAGGTGTTCCCATGACCCGCTGCCTCAGATGGAGAGTGAAGATGGGGCAGGTGTTTGCCTACACTCTCCAAATTCCATGGGGCAGTCACTTCCCAAAGACAAGGGTGCCCCAGCACATTGTGGGGTGCTGTCTCCATTCAGACCCTGGGTTTGCAAGAGTCACAACCCCCAGGTTCAGGGGGATGTGGACCCTCGTGGGACAGGTGTGGATCTGACCCTGGTACCCACCTCATTGCCTCCAGCACCTTCTGTGGAAGCACAGGCACAGGGCTGAACGGCACATGGATCTGGGGGATTGGATCCAGGGGAATTAAACAGCATTTCCAGTGAAGGAATATCAGCAGGAATGTCCTTTTTACACACTGAATTTGCTGTTCCAGTTCCCCCTTTCAGTTTCCTGCAAAACACCCTATTCCCTTCTCCCAGCCTGTCTGCCTGGCTGGAGGCATCCTATCTCACTTTGCCATGGAGTTTCCATAGTTCATAAACTTGTGCTGGGGAAATGATGCTGTTTGTAAAGCACCACAAGCTGTTAGAATATTGCTTGTCATAATTATGGACCTGAGCCTACATGTACAGCCTTGGCAGACATGCAGCCAGCTCAGTGTCCCTGGCTTAGAGGGAGAGATTTTTTTACCTGTTAAATATGAGGTGCTCTGAAAGCATTGAAGCAAGCAGTGAATAAAAATCCTCTTTCTTTACAGGTCTTGTCAAAGCAGAGGACAAAGCAAAAGCCCATCGAGCCAAGAAGCTGGAGGGAAATGCCAACATAGAGGAGCTGAAGAAGAAACCTCCAGGAGTTGGTGTGAAGAAGGAAACGTCTGTGCATCCACCAGCAGGTGAGGCTGGTGGGGGCAAAGCAAAGGCAGCAGCTCTCTGTGCAGTGTAGTTGCTTTTCTGTGCACTACCCCAAGCCTGCATGGTCCCTACCTCCATGCCACCATCCCCACCTTTCCCTGCAGCTCATGGTCCCCACAGCCCTCTTGGCCCAGCAGGCTGTTCACTGGGTGACTTTTCTGACAGGTTTGTCAGGAGAAGCAGCACAAAGTCAGAGGGAGGAGCACACCACTCCTGCTCTTTTGAGATATAACACAGACGTGGAAATAGCCACTGCTGCTAAAATATTGGTGCCGCCACAATTGACATCCTGAGGGGCACCTTACCTTCAGTTCACTGCCAGGTCAACGTGATGAAAGTGCTGGGAGTTGAGAGCCAAGTTCCACCTGGCTTCACCGAGAGTCAGTGTGATGATGGCATTTTTCTAACATCATTCCCGTGAATGACAGCAGTGCATAACTCTGGGCATAACTGCGCCTTCCCTGAGCCTCGAGGTGCAGCCTACACCCAGCACAGGTTGCTTGCTTTCCCTGAGAGCTGTGACAGCAGGAGGAACGCAGGATGTGCAAGATAAACACAGCTGCAGTGCTTTGCACTGCTTTCAAATTCAAATAAACGACTCTCTGATCTCACAGCCGTGCAAGAGCATCCAAATAAACAGATTTGGCGGATTTTATTCAGCCCAGGCTTCCCTTGCTGGAAGTCCAGCGCTGCTCTGCTGAGAACACGGCGTGAACTCTGGGCCTGGGAGCTGCTTTTGGCCCCACATTTCTCTTATTTTGGGTGTTTTAAAGGCTGGTCCCAGCCATTCAAATAAACAGATGCCTGGAAGCCAGCAGTCCCCTGGCTTCCTCGTGTCTGCTGGGAAGAGGATTGCCAGAGAAGCTTTCCAGGCACACGTCCGGATGGAGCTGAGACGCTCACCTTTGTTTCACTCCCCCTAATTGTTTCATTTGGCAGGGGGAAGTTATTCCAAGCAGGGCAGGATCAGGTGGCTGGGAGCATCGTCATCTTTTTTAACTCCGAGTGTGCAGGATACCAGAGTGGTTGGAAAGACCTGGGTCTTTCCCTGGGTCACCAGGTCTGGTAACTCCACATAAAATGACCCAGTGACCCAGTTTACTTGGACAGCTGCAAGAGAGTGGGACAGGGAGAGCTGCATGGTTCATGTCCAGTCTTGGATTTGCCTGGGAGAGTGTATCTCTTTTTAACATCAGGAACTTTTCCACTTCACTGCTTTTCAACTTATCAAATCAGGCAGCCGAGGCAGGTTGGATGTAACACCTCTCTCCCTCTCCCTCACCAGCAAACCCTGAGGACCAGTGGCAACGGGAGATCAGCGAGAAGGGGGAAGTTTCCTGTCCAACCTGCAGTGTTATAACCAGGAAAACTATTGTGGGACTCAAAAAGCACATGGATGTCTGCCAGAAAGTAAGGCCTTGCTTTATTCAGTCAAACACATGGACTTTGAAGGGGAATGGATGTGTACATGTGCCTCTCATAAATGTGCAGTGGTCCTCCTGAAACTTTTCTAGACTGTGTTTGATAGAACACTTGTTGGCCATCTTCAGCTTGCTGGCTGACTTGCATTGACCCAGGGGGATTTGGACACTAATTCTGAGCAATTCTGAATCCCTTTGTGACCTGGGTCCCTTGCCCCAGTGTCTCAACAGAGTCAGATATTTCTAGCAGCTAAACAAATGGTTTTAAGGCTGGAGAGATTGTTGGGGTTGTCTCTAATCTGGCCTCCTCTGGACCCCTGGCTATGGGGTTTCACTGTGTGCTGTGCCTTGTATCAGAGCAGATAAACTGATTGCATGAGAGCGTGTCTCAGGGAGGCTCAGAGCCTGGATGTGCTCAGGCAGGCTGTCAGGATGCAGGAGTTCAGTAATGGTGCAGTGAAAAACTGTCTCTCTGCCACACCACCATCCATCAGAGCACAGGATTACGTCTTCATCCGTCACCTGGCGGAGCCGTCGCCACAGAAAACCATCGTGGGATCAATGCCTCCTGATTTGAAAATATGTGGCTGGGCTTTGATTCCACATTCATTTTCTGTAAATGCTTCCCCAGCCATTGCCTTGCTGTTTATACAGCAGTGGGAGGCTGCTCTCCCTCCCAAACCCCGTACTACAACAACGCTGGGCAGAATCCTGCTGCCTTTGATATCCTCCTGGCCTCAGAGGAGTGGGGATCCCGGCCATCACTGGTCATATTTCCTCCACTTTGGAGCATCTCCCAAGCCAGGCTGGCTCTGTGCAGATTGCACAGCCAGATGACCTCCTGAGCAGGGCTCTGCTGGCGCAGTCAGTGCTGTATTCCCTGCTGGAAATAGGCCAGCCCCATATTCAGACGAAGATTTGGGGCTCCAGCCCTTGGAGTGGGTGTTCTGTCACATTTCCTCAGAGGGAGAGTCCATGCCAGAGCTGGCTGTGCTGCTCTGGGAGCTGGGATGCTTCATGGAAACCCAGGCAGGACAGTCTGTAAGCTCCAGGTGTGTGACCAGAGGTCCAGGTCTCAGGTTTCCATCTCTGAGATGAACCTGTGGCACAACCTGAGTGAGACCCTGCTGCTACAGCCACATGGGATCCCTATCAGAAGCCACCCTGGGGTTGAGGCAAGCCCTCTTCTTTAATGACTGATATATCCCTTAGCTGGACAATGGGAAAAGGATGTGCAGGCTCCCAAAACTCTTGTAAAAAAAATTGGTTTCTCTGTTCCATGCTTGTCACTAGGCAGTCTGCACCTGTTTCCTTTGGTTTTGGAAAGGAAATAAGGGGTGGAGAGAGTTGCAACATGTTTGGGCTTGAAGGAGGCAAGGGCAGTTATATCCTCCCGGTATCCCAGAACAGGAGGGCTTGTTGGAATGTGGATATAGTATATTTTTAAGTGTTGACCAGAGGAGTAAATCCCAAATTAGCTGCTAGTGGCATATAATGAGTCAAGGAGCTGATAGCATCCACCTTCTTAGGAGCAAGTGCTCGGGTCTGGGACAAGATTAACTGATGGGAGTACAGGTACCATGAGTCACTCCCAACTGACTGCAGTGAGTCTATTCTTCATTTTCCTGGAGTTCCATAATGAGGACAGATTTGCAGATCCATCTTCATTGCCTCTCCAGCTTTTAGCTCAGTCTTGCTTCACCTTCACCACTCTCCCTTCAATCATCTGGCAGGAGAAGCAGGAATGAGCACGGCTGGCCAGGCACTGGCTCCCTGTCGAGGTACTCTGTCTCTTGGCGCCCAGAGCATGAACCTCCTGAGGCAGTAAATTCTGGTCCCTGCCCCAGCAAAAATCAAGGTCTGTTCACCCACTGTGCAAGTGCCCCTTGTACCTCAGGGTGTGCAGTTAATGCATCTCCCCCATACATTTGGGAGGCTGAGTTATGTCAAACAGCAGGGCAGTGAGAGGCAGAAAATATCCTCCTGTGAGTGTGTCCCTAATTTCACACAGCCCAGGCACCAGAAATTGCACTGTAAGTCAGCATCTGTCTTATTTAACAGGACTGCAGAGCACAGTCCACTGGCATTGGTAGATCAAAGCTTCTTCTCTCTCTAACCCTTTAATAGGAAGAGTAAGACACCAGATCCAGATGTTTTCAGCCAGTAAGGCTTTAAATCTAAACCCAAAATGGAACGTTTTCCAAAAATTGGGGCATGTGGGTTTGATAACAGTATCCAGGACAACAGAGAGAAAGCTCTGAGCTGCAGGCAGGGCCTGGGATGGGGAACAGGGATGCTGTGTTGCCTGCTGGGTCCCACCACTGGGTACTGCTGCAGCAACAGCCACCCATGGGGTTATTGACCAGCAGCAGCAGCCCTTGGATGGATGTGGCCTGTGTGATGACTTGCCTTTAATTCCTTCAGCTGCAGGATGCCTTGAAGTGTCAGCACTGCAAAAAGCAGTTCAAGTCCAAAGCTGGGCTGAATTACCACACCATGGCTGAACACGTCAGCAAGGTAAGGGGGCTGGGCTGTGCTCGTCCTGTGCTTCCTTTCTCCATACAGGTGATGAAGCCATCCATCACAAGTCCTCTTTCCATGATCTTTGTAAAGGAGGGATCCACCTTTGGAGCATTTCACACACTGCTCAGCCTGGATGGTGGCCTTCCCCTTCCTGCCAAGGAAGGCATTTCCTTCTCAGGTAGTGAGTTAGGCTCATGTTAATCCTGATAAGTAGAGCAGAGGACTGAAAAATAAAAGAAGGTTTCAGATTCCAACGTGGGGGAAGATCCAGTGAGTATGGTGAGGTGGATTTTGAGTGGCAAAGCTCTGCCTCCGAAACAGTGCCTGCAAATCTGGGACTGATGGGTTCTGCCTTGCACAAATCTCAAAATCTGGTCTTTAGCTGTCCACCGTGCATGGGAGAAGCAGCCACAAAATTTATCATGAATAAATTTTGTAGGCACTAGTTTAGATGCTGTTTTAAAAGTCTGGTTTTGTTCATCTCTTGAGATACCAGGGCAAGGCATAACTACATTTCTATGTGTCCCGTGCTTACCAGTTGTGACTTGTCTTTTACCTGTGCCTTAATCTCCTGCTCTTCAGTCTTGCTGGTGAATCCTCTGTGCAGGAACTGCTCCTGGGTTTCTCAGCTGGCCCTTTGGGTGTAATCACAAGAAAGGCATGAGCAGATCCAGCACATAACAACAAAGCATGGGAGATCCAGCTCTCCTAATGAGAGGTTCCCTCCAGGGCAGCACCCTGCAAGGCAGGGCTTTACCATCCACTCCTGGCACAGAGGACATGAGTAAATGGTTGACTCTGTCGCTTCTGTTACTTCCTTGTTTCCAGCCTGTTCCTGTGGAAACCACTGGACTTGGTGAACAGGAAGAGCGGGAAAGGCTGAGGAAAGTGCTAAAGCAGATGGGAAAACTGAAATGCCCCAATGAGGTACGAGAACAATTCTTGTTTCTCGTTCTGTGAAAAGGTGGAAGGAGTGAGTCCCGTGCAGAAGGGGACATGTACTCTCCAGGCATCCTTTGCCATGTGCTCGATGTTTCCACCTTAGCTCAGCCATCCCAGTCCCTGTACCACTGGCTCTGTGCACTCCAGCAACAGGACAGCCCGGCAGGAGGGTGGGCACAGGGCAGACTGAGGAGTGCTGGAGGGCAGGTTCTGCCTCCTGAGCTCAGGAAGGGGCACAGCCTGTGCTGGGCACAGCGTAAAACCAAACCACACCAAAACCAGAGCCGAGCGGGTTGCAGACAAGTCACGAACAGGTAAGGGAGGCGTGTGGCAGAGGTTTGTCCCGCGGGTGCTTTGCTCTCCGTGCAGGCAGCACCTCCCCAGTGCCTTCCCCTCCCGCTGCCTGCAGTGTGTCTGTCCAGAGAGCTCTGTCTGTGTGTTGGGGCAGGGAGTGCCAGGGGCAGGGACAGCTCCTCCCATCCCTCTGGGTCTGTCTGCCCTCCCATCCTTCTGACTGTCTGTCGTGCCTGTGCCTGGCTCTTTGGGAACTGTCAAATTCCCTAAAACTTCCACAGGGTGGGTTGGCAGAGCTGCTCTTCCAAGTGATCTCCTCGGGAATGTTCCTCCCTGGAGAAATGGCACCCCAACCTTTTCAATGTGGCCACGTGAGGCCCCAGCCCTCCTTAACCGTCCCCTTCTCCCCATCTCCATAGGGTTGCGTGGCCAACTTCTCCAGCCTGATGGGCTACCAGTACCACCAGAAGCGGTGTGGCAAGCAGCTTGCCGAGGCCGACAAGCCCGTGTTCAGCTGCCCACACTGTGGCAAGAAGTACAAATCCAAGGCTGGCCACGACTATCATGTGCGGTCAGAGCACCCGGCCTCGGTGAGCCCCCCGGACGCCTCCGCAGCCCGAGGAGCGGGGCCATCCCCCCCCGGGGGGGACTGCAGAGCTGTGGAGCCCGTGGGCAGGACAGAGCCGGGCAGGGCCGGGCCGGGCAAGGCAGGTGCAGCCGTCGGGCCGGTGTTGTTTTCTCCCTCAAATCACCCTGCACGTGTGTGGTACCATGCAGTGTCAGGGGGAACAGGGTACACCCTCCTCCACCCCTCCAAAAATGCTGTTTATGGGAGTGGTCAGCAGCATTCCCTTTCCCCAGTGCCCACAGGGCTGTGCTCCAGCCCACCCTGCATCCGTGCTCTGCAGGAAAAAAAAAACCAGACCTCAGGGCACTCCCTCAGAAGCGCCGGCTGCTTGCCAGTGCTGGGGTGGCAGGATCTGTCCCTGGGGAGCATCCCTTTCTGTTCTGTTGATCCCTACTGACAGTGCATCCGACACTAATCACTCCCTAACTCTAATAACTGGAGACATTTATACACGTGGGAGCATGGAGGGACACAGTCTGTGGCTGCTGCTGAGCTGAGGGAGGCGGGTGCTCCCCTTGCTCCCATGCTCCGGTGCAGAGGCACAAAGCAAGTCTGGAAACACAGAGCCCAAATCCCAGCATCCCCATCCCGGGGCCGGAGAGCTCACTTGTTCTCTTGTCTTGCCCTTCCTGACTCTGTCTCTCTTGCAGCCTCCGGAGGAGCCAGAGGTGAAGCCGGAGCCTGGTCCCGTGGAGGATTTTGAGAGGACCCCGAGCGGCCGCATCCGTCGGACGTCGGCCCAGGTAGCCGTCTTCCACCTCCAGGAGATAGCAGAGGATGAGCTGGCCAGGGACTGGACCAAGCGGAGGATGAAGGATGACCTGGTGCCTGAAACAAAGCGGGTGAGCAGCCTTCACTTCTCCTTTTGCTTTTGCACTAGCTGTACACAGAGATCTCAGGATTCCAGCCTGGCTCCAGCTGTACACGGAGATTCCACGATTCCAGCCTGGCCCCAGCTGGTTGAGGGCTCACATGTCTCCCTTGCTGTGCCTTAAATTAATTAGCTGTGATGGCAGATTTATTGCTGAAGAGCCCACCCAGCACAGGCTGAGCTGCTGTGCTCTGGAGGCTCCCAGCAGCAGGCAGCTGTGCCCTTTGGAGGAAGAGGTGGAGCACTGAGAAGAGATCAAGGTCTGACGCTGAGAGTCTTGGGGCAGGAGGTCGTTTCTGGTCCATGCTGAGCAGGGAAGTAGAGGCTGGCGGCCAAGAGGAGCACATGAAAAAGCAGATCAGATCTGAAACCATCTCCCTCGTGCTATCAGAGAGCAAAGATGCCCCAGGCAGAATTCCGTCCCTTCTGTGTCTCCTCCTTAACTTGGGGGAGATGCTTTCCTGGAGGTAAAAGGCCTGCAGCATCCCGGAGCAGCGCTGCTGGGGGCAGAGGAAGGCAGAGAGTGGAGACAGGAGTGAGCCCCCCAAGCTGCAGCAGCAGTGCACTCATGGCCCAGTGCTGTGGGGTTTGCACAGAGCCCCAGCAGGCCTGAGCTTTTTGTAGGCATTAGAGTGTGGAAACGTTAAACCCAACCTCCCTTCTGGCTGTGGGAGGAAGTGATTATTCCTGGGAGTGTACTAAAGCTGAAATTCCCTCAAGGTATGTTCCTTCTGGACTGTAAAAGGAATGAAGCAGCAGTAAATCATAAACCTTTTCAGTGTAAAGGGGAAAAAAAAGAGGGAAAATAGGAGTTCTTTTTGTTTGCGAGGACTCAATGCAGAGCTCTCCTGTAAGTCTCTGTATGAGGTGCAGCCTGTGTCCTGAGCAGGTGACTGCAGGTAGGTGCCAGGCCTGTTCCCTGCTCTGAAGAGTTGGGTGTCTCTTGTCCAGTGCTCTGAAATTCACCCTGGCAAGATACTGGGCACATGGCAAAGATGGAAATGAAGATCAGAGGGTTTCAGGAGACTGTGAATAGTCCCAGCTCAGAGGACCTCCCCCAAGCCATGAGAGCAGCTCAAGTCTCAGAGCCAGCTTGGAGAAGTGATGGAGATCACCCCAGGAAAGGGGTGACAAGAGAGCAGAGCTTGCACCAAAATGCCTTCCTGCTTCCACAGACTGTCCCATGCTGTGCTGGCACCTGTGTGTGCTCAGAAGTGCCACCATGGTCCTGCAGAGACCCAGAGAAGCTCAGCCTGGCTCAGCTCTGCACGTGGTGGGCAGCTGGAAAACCAGCACAGAAACAAACCAGCAGCTTCTTTACCTCCCTTGGCATCCCAGTGAGGCACTGGAACAGAAGGGGATCCAGCTGCAACGCTGTCATCCACTTTGGGGCAGAACTGAGCATTTCAGGGCCAGAACTGCTTGCAAACATTTTATTTCCCCAGTGCTTGTTGGTTTCTAGATTACTTCACCTGCAATGCATTAATAACTTTAAAAAAACCAAGCCCAAAGTAGCTGTTTCATTTCAGATACTGTGGGAGAGGAGGTGTTCTGCTCTCTTTTCCCTTCTCCTGTCTCAGGTCTTACATTTTTCTCTTTCCTCTTGGAATTGTTCCCTTTACTTATGATTTTGGGTATTTTCTTTTTAAATTGAGGGAGCAGCCAGGACCCCAGGCCTGGAGAAGGGGCACATGCTCAGGCTGACAAAGGCATCGTAAAGGTCTCAGCACTGGTGTAATTGCTCCATGAAGTGCTGGTGGGTTTTTTTAATGAGACATTTCTTGTGTTCAGAGTCTGATTGTTTAAGTTTAACTGAGCCCCATCTCAGTGCTAAAAAGCAAAGAATTGCTGTAAGGCTGGCAGAGGCAGTTTTGCATTAAAGATGGGAAAGGGGGGAATTGGATCAGCTCCCAGATGGCAAAACAAGGCTCTTGAGTGAGTTGGAGGATCAAGAGACCTCAGGGCCTGCAGGAAACCTCCCGTGGATTTTGGAAGAAGTGAGTGCAGTGGGTGAATCCGTACATAGCCGTGCGTGTGCCTGTGGGTACGTCTTGCAGTGACTGTCACGTTCCCTTGACAACACTTTATAATCTGTTCAGTCTATGACATTTTTTCTTGACGAGCGGTGCTGGGAGGAGGTGGGAGGCAGGTTCTGCCCAGGCAGGCTGGTGGGAGCTTGCTGACTTCAGCACACTCTGAGCTGCTTTGCCTCAGACACAGTTTGCATCACTCAGGACTGCTCTGCCCTTTGTGAGTTGGTTCAGTTCAGAGTGCAGAAAGAAACCTCCTGGCAAGTGCCCAATTTGACCTCATTACAGCCCCAAAACAGAACTGCCCTCAGAACTGCTTGTGAGACAACCTTGTGCCACATGGGAGGCTCAGAGCAGCCGGCAGCGTCCCTGTGCCACCACCCCACCGAGTGCTTGTGGTGCCCTTCCTAAGGGAACTGACAGCCTGGAGCAGCAGGAAGATAAACACCAGTTCACCTTCACCAGGGCACTGGGACTGGTGAGAACTGATGGAATTCCCAGAGGAACCACCACACCAGCACCTCTTCTTCCTCCTGAGTCATGCCCAGCCACTGGGAGCACGCTGCTGGGCCTGCAGACCCTGTACTGGACATGGAGAGAAGTGCGATGTCAGGGACCAGCAGCAGATTGCAGCTGCTTCTTCACCTTTTCAGCAAGCCCTAGGGATTTCCAGGATTCCAGAGGGACAAATGCTTCCCAGCTCTGCTCTGTAGCCCGTGGTGGTTGGATACACCCAAACTTGCTGCAGCACAGGACAAACTCCATCCCTGATCTCTCCAGTTCCCCACCATGATCCCAGCAATCAGTGAGGATTTCAAGGAAGCTGATGAAGAAAGCCACCCCTCTCCATCCCTTTTCCCAGGGGAAGGCAGAGCTCCTCATCAGGCCAATGGGATACAGGGGCTCTCAGCCCCACTGCAGCCCCTGCTCTGTGACCACATGGCAGCCGGTCCCAGCCGGGGAGAGGGATGCTGGGTTTGGATCCCGTTGGTGGCCTGCGGTGGGACGCGCTCGCCTTTCCCGGGAGGATGGATTCCTTCACACCAAAGCAATGGCAGCAGAATAAACGATTGCTGCTTGATCCCAGGCCCTGCGCTGCCTTCGGTCTCCGCTAACCAAATCCAGCATTTCTAAATATACACTGGAGTCTTATTTTCTCGCTCCGATCTTTATTTGCCTCCAGATAAGCTGAAACAGATGGGGTGTTTCACAACAGCCGCTTGCTGGGGATGTCAGATGGGGAAGGGCACACCCCTGCTGCTTTTCTGGCAAAAATCCCCTTCCCAGAAGGTCCGTGAAGATGATGCCGACCCTCCTCTGGCCGTTGCCGGGGCTGTCGCCTGCCCATGAGCAGCCTTGAGGCTGCAGCTTCCCAGCTCATGGCAGTGGGCTCTGGGATGAGAAACAACCTCCTTGAGCAGAGGGAAGAGGCATCTCAGAGGCAGAAGGGGAGAAAATGCTGTGGAAATTTCACTGTTTCAGAGTGTGATGCTTTCTTGGTAGAGCTTGAGGTGAGATTCCTTGCTTCAAGGTGCTGGAGGTTGTGACAGGCTCCTGCAGCCCAGGCAGGAGCTGTGCCGTACAGGGAGGGATGCAGAGCTCCACTGTGGGATACATGGACACTCCATTTGCCTCCCCATGGCTCAGGGTCTCAGTGTCAGTAGGGGTAGCCATGGAGTCTGCACATCCCTGTTGATCGTGGTGCTGTGGGGTGCCAGTGATTTGAAGCAAGGGACAGCCATAGGCCAGTCATAAAGCTAAAGGGGAGAAAAGTCATCTCCAGGCTTGAGGTTTTACACTGGAACCAGGATAAATTCCGAAGCAGAAGAGGCTGGCTTGGGTTTGTCCCCCAGAACAATGGCCCTGCGATCCAGGCAGGAGCCAGGCTGAGCCCTGCAGACTCATGGCAGCATGGGCCAAACCGAATCCCAGCTCCAGCTGCAGGGCCAAGTCCATCCTTCCTCCCCTTGCTCAGCAGAGCTGACATGGTATGACCCTCCTGTGGGACCTGGCCAGCACCCCTGGGTGCATTTTGCCTCCACAGCATCATCCACAACTTGCACAGGATGAAGGGAGAACTGTGCCTTGTGCTGGGGGCCGCGGTGAGGCTGCAGGGGTGCTCACTGGCTGAGACATCCCGCATGGTTCTCATTTACTGTGATATATTTTGGGGAAGGGGAGAGCTGTCTAGGGAGCAGAGAGGATTGAAATATGAAAGTTAATTAAATAAAACCATCAGTCAAAGGAAACAAACCTTTCCAGCCCAGCATCCTTTGACTGTTCAGAAGGGATGGGCTGTAGCCAAAACCAGTTGTAGTCGTTTAATGATTTGGCCATGAAAATTTTCACTTACAGGCTGTTTGAGGAAAATAAATGGAAAAGAAAAAGAAATATAAAATATTCCATGCCTGGGGCTCCCTCTTAATAGAGACATAAAGATGACTTTGACATTCCCAGAACCACAGTGCTCTGGGAAGACATGGGATTTGCATGTTATTGTGCAGGACCGTTGGAGGAGAGCAGGGAGGGATTTTTCTCTGGAGTGGGAAAGCAGAGCAGCAGAGTCCACATCTCTGAACATCCCCCCTCGCCTCCTCCCCGGGGATGTGCAGAGGGAGAGGTTGTTGCTGGGGCTGTGTGCGGTTGCTGTTAATGTTTGCTCATTCACGGGATTGATTGGGTTTTAATTATGGAGGCTGTTTGGCATCCTGGCTCTCAGTATCAATGGGAAAAAGGGACTCCTGTGTTCTCCCCTGGAGGTGGCGTTGCCTTCCCCGGGTTTGGGACCAAGCTCTTGGTAGATGCACCATCCCAGAGCTTCAAAGAGCTCTGCTGGCATCTCCCCCAGCCACGAAGCACGACAGAATTGCAGCACGCTGGGGCTCGGGGGAGTTTTCCACATCCACATCCGTAGCAGCATTCACGGCGCCGTTTCGCAAGCTCTGTGCCCCTCACATGGAGCCCAGTGCTCCCTGGCCCAGCCATGCCCTGCCACGTGCCAAGGGGAAGGCTGCAGGGGCACATGGATCACTTCAATTTGAGTGGAAAGGAGGGGCTGGCATTTGAGCCTTCAACATCCCAAGCTTCCCTTTGCAGGGAGGTTTGGGAACAGCTCGGGGGAGCTGGCCAAAGGCAGATTTGCAGCTTTATCAGCATGTTCAGGAAGAGTCACAGCTGGAAAAGAAATCCAGCCAGCTTCCTGCTGCCTCCAAACCACCAGCTCCAGGACCTCGGGGAGTGTTTGGCCTGTGTTTGCACCTCTGCAAGCACCTTTTGACCATGCATGCTCTCCATCCAGCATGGATGCAGGGATGCAGCTGCATCCCAGGCTCAGATGTGCCCATGGAGAGTGGCACATGCTCAGGTACCCACACCTGCCCCATGCCACCTGTGGGCTCACCCAGCACTGCTCCCACTCAGGGCAGATTTGGGGCTCAGGAGCCAAACAACAAGCAGTGGCTCTAGCAGAGCTCCCCGGGCTGGGCTGGCAGTTGTGCTGTGTGGCTGTGCAGCCTCTGTCCCCTGCAGACCTTGGCTCAGTGGCTCAGTGTCAGGCCGGGACCAGCCCTGCAGGTAGGGCCAGGCACAGGGGCTGGGAGGCCCGGAGATGCCTGGAGCTGCCACAGCTGCCTTGGCTTGTGCTGAACACGCAGAACTGGAGCTGGGAAGGCCGGCCCGCTATGCTAACCCTCAAAGTCGCTAATAAAGCGCTAATTAAAAGCACTTGGAAGGAGCAGCCCTGCCAGAAGGAGAGGCTGAGACACAAGAGCCTTTCATTGTTTAACGGGTTGTGCCCATTCATCCATGGAAGGCAGCCATGAAGGCCGCTGGCCCCTCTGCCCAGTGTGCAGGGTTGTTTATTCCCCTGGTTATAAAACAGGGCAGAAGGGCTGAGCCTACACCATGCACCGAAAAGGCTGGGTCCAGAAGAGGTAGGACCCCAGTCCAGGCTGGGGTGTGCAGCTCTGCTCATCAACTGCTCTTGTTCACAGCTCAATTATACCCGACCAGGGCTTCCAAAGCTCAATCCCAGGCTGCTGGAAAACTGGAAGAACGAAGTGAAGGAGAAGGGCCGCGTCAACTGTCCTAACAATGTAAGGATTGTCTGTTCTTCTGTGGGCTGGCTGGTCTCCATCTGCAGGAGGAAGGGGGAGGTTTTGGGGCAGGAACCCACCAAAAATGGCTCTTATTGGGCCCCTGACCACAGTGATGCTCAGACACTCGTTTCACCTCCTTTTCCCTCCTTTCCCTGAGCTTGCTGCTGTGCCTGGTTAAAGCATGTCCCACCTTTGTGATCCTCCTTGTGTGCTCAAGCCACCAGGCTTGGGGACAGACAGGGCCACCCTTGGTGACAGTGCAGCATTGCCCAATTTGAGCTCTGGAGCTGCCATTGGGAAGCTCCCAAGATCCTGACGGGGTGAAAGCTGCACTTCCTGCCCAGCCTTTTGATGCAGAGGACCTGCTTTTCCCAGAGTTAAGCGAAGATAGGTTTAAGCCAATCTTTTTAAAGCCCTGTGACAAGCACAGACCTCAGGGCATGGTGCTTGTGCCTCATCTCGCTGTGAAACACAGCCTTGGCCCGAGCTGACAGAGAGGTGAACCCCACCCTGGTGCTGAGCCTGGATTTATCGTCCCAAACAAAGCCTTGCTAATGGGAGTTCTGAAGGAGGCAGTTCCCACAGGGCCAGGGGAGCCGGGCTGGCTAATTAATGTCATACACAGGCACTTGGAAAAGACGTTGCTCAGAAACTGGTCATGCTGCTGCCTGGGTGATTTCTCCTCTCTGTTAAGCCTCTGCTGTGGCTCCAAGAACTCCTGTAGCCCAGCAGGACCTCCCGACAGCTCACAAATGTAGGTTTTCCACGGAGACATTTAGGGCAGACGTTTTTCAGCCCGTTGCAGAGGGATGTGGCCACATGACTCCCATTAGCACTAATGGGAAACGTGTGACCAGAGCCCTCGGCGCCTCGCAGAGCATTAACCTCACACTGCTCAGCCTGGACCAGTGGCCGTGCTGGCTCTGCAGGCTCCTGGCCATGGCTCAGAGGAAGGCAGGGGATGAGGGGGGTCGTGTCTAACCCTGCTTTGTTTTTTTCTGCAGTGCTGTGAAGCCATTTACTCCAGTGTCTCGGGGCTGAAAGCTCACCTGGCCAACTGCAACAAGGTAGGTCCTGCCTTTTATACCCTTTTCTCAGAGGTGGCTTTGGTGTTGGGTTTTCTCTTCCCCCCTAGCTGGTTTGGAAGGGGCAAGCCAAGGGACAGTGACACAGGTTAAAGGATGGTGGCTGCTGGAGGTCTGGCTGGCAGTGCTGCTCTAAGTGGGTTGTTATCAGGCACAACACAGACTTCTCACCCAAGCCCAGACCTCTGACACACAAAGTGTCACAGAGGCACAGCAGTGGCTCTAAGTCCTGCCTCATGTCCTCCTGTCCCACAGCAGCCCCTGCCCAGCTGGTCCCTGCAGCCCCCAGATCATTCACAAGCCCTTGGCTAAGCAGCATGGCCAGCATGTCACACAGCAGCTCAGAGCCAAGGAGCTGGGTGCTGGAAACTGAATGTTTCCTGAGGCAGGTGGGAATCAGGAGTATTCTTCCATCAGTTTGGGCAGCCCTACAGCCCCTCTGGAAGTCCAGCTGGAGCGATGCTGGTGTGGTGCCTCCTGGGATAAGCTGAGTCTGGAAGAGGCAGCTGGTCTGTGCAGAGACTGTGCCCTCCCACTGGATGGATGGAGCAGCTCTGAGCTCCAGTGCCCTGCAGCTGCCCCAGGGGAAGGATCAGGAGCTCCGTGTAGGTCCTTCAAATTGGAACCAAGTTAGAGCTGCTAAAGCTTTATACCCTGAAACATTTCCAGCTGCAGCTTCCATTGAATGGAGCTTCCAGGAGGCAGCTCCAATACATACCCCATGGTTATTAAAAACACCAACTCCCGCACTCCTCCAGCGCTAGCTGGAACAGCAGCCCTTAATGAGATCATTTAGAAAATGGGCTGCAGAGATCCGGCAGGAGAAGCTGGATTTATGCAGGATAAAAGAGCAAACACAGAAGACTAGGACAGCTCCTTCTCTGAGAGAAAACAGAGCTGGTTTCTGGTTGGTTCCGTGCATGGGAAGCAGTCAGGATCTGCATGAACATCGCCATGAACCACAGAGCTGCACCCTCTGGATCTGCCACATCTGGGGCCAGGTATTGGGGGTCAGCAATGGGGAGTTGTTCTGTGACCCCCACACTGCCATCAGCAGGATTCTTCCCCTTGGGGGAGAGGATTCACTTTGAATACATGTGCCAATAAATTTGGCATAAATAAATCACACCCCTCCAGGACTGATCTGTGATTCCTGCTGTAAAATCCTGCAGAACTGAATCCTGAACATAAAACCTTAGTAAGAGCAGAGGCAGCACCCCATCCTCAGTGGGGATTGATGCACTGGGATGATTTTGCAGAAGGATTCCTGAAGCCAGGCCTGTCCTCTCCTGAAATGAGAGACCTGTCTAACTCAAGATTTACAGCTATGGAGAAATTCCCAGGGAGGAAATATATGGCCCAGAGGGGCCCATCTATAACACCTTCATCAATAGAGAGCACATTATCTCCCACGTGCTATGACCTGCAGCAGAGCCGGGAGATCTGTCATCCCACCAGGGCGCTGGTGACAGGAATCCAGCAGTCACCCTGGCTCTTTGACAGTGTAACAGGAAAATTAGGTGAGTGTTGGACATAAATCTGATGGTGGTTCAGTCCCAGGGGATCACAGATCTGCTGACAGCAAGGACACAGGGTGATGGCCCCATCACCTGATGCTGGGGACACACAGGCAGCAGCACAAGTGGCATGGACTGAAGCTCAGAAAGAGATGTGGCTGTGAGCTCCTGGCCCAGCGCTGAGGCTGGCTGGAATCTGGTGTTTCAGACATGAGTGTTTATTTTGTGTCACTTTAAGGTCACAGGAGGGTTAGGGGCAGGGGAGGGCCACCCCTTGGGGCACTCTGGGCTCTGCAGGAGCTGCTGTGTCTTGCAGGGGGACCACTCAGTGGGCAAGTACCGCTGCCTCCTGTGCCAGAAGGAGTTCAGCTCCGAGAGTGGCGTCAAGTACCACATCATCAAGGCTCACTCAGAGGTAAGGGAGCAGCTGGAGCTGGGCTGGGCTGGTCCCTGCTCCAACACATGCATCCTTGGGCTGTCCCTTTCCATCCATCCATCCATCCATCCGTCCGTCCATCCATCCATCCATGTCTGTTAAGAGCAGAGCTGAGTAACAGCTCCCAGTCAGCCTGGGAGGTTCTTCCCTGTCCCCCTTGGTGTCCCTTCCACCCCCAGGCTCATTGCAGCAGCTCAGCTCTGAGCAGTTTGACCTCAGGAAGGCGATGCCAGTGGGGTTAGGGGTGGGCCAGGCATGGGTTGTGTGTGCCAGTGCCTGTCCCCAGGACTGTCACTAACCTCCGTGTCACCCCACGGACACAGAACTGGTTCCGAACCTCCTCAGAGGCCAGCCGGAAAAAGAAAAACAGGGAACAGCTTTCTTCCAGCAAAGAGGAGAAAAAGAAAAGCACAAACGGCAAGAAGAGGGGGAGAAAACCCAAGGAGAGGCCTCCGGAAATGTCCCCGAAAGGCAGAGAGAGCGTGGCAGCAAAGACTAATCACAAGAAAACCCTCGAGCACTGGGAAGGCTCCCGGAGCAGCCCCGAGGGGGATGAGCTCGTCCTCAAGCCCCCGCCGAGCCAGCGGAAGGGAGGAGCCAGCAAGATGCCCGAGAAATGAGCAGCTCAGAGACTCGTCTCCGAGGATTCGTTTACAGCCCAGGGTAACAGGGTGGGGGTCTCTCCCAGTTTTATGTCCCCTCCTCCCCATCCCACCTCCCCTTGCCCCACCCTCCTCTCACTCTCTTTTTACAAAAAGAAAGGAAAAAAGAAAAAAAAATAAGAGAGACAGAAAATACCAATTAACCACTTTAAACAAATCACGGACCTTGTTTCACACTGGAAAACAAACAGGATCAAGGAAGCTGGAGCGTCCTCCACCCCCTGCCCCTGTACATAACCCTCGGTGGGGCCCCGCTGCCGCCCCCGGCCCGCGATTCCCCTCCCCTGCGCCAACCTGGTGACGCTTGAGCGAAAGAGAAGTGCAATAGCAGCGGGGGCCCGTGGGCTGGGCCGGGGAGCTGCCCACCCGTCCTGCAGCCTCCCAGCTCCAGGGTGGTGTTTCCAAAGATGTTTGACCCTGTGGGGAGGAGGGGCCGGGAGCTGGCAGCGCTTCGTGTCCCTGCAGCCGCGGGTGGAGGGGGAACGTGTTCGGCAGGGAGCGGCTGTGAGGAGAGTCAGCCTGGCAGGGTTTGTCTGCGTGGTGCGAGGCACAGGAGGGAGCGGGGAGCGTGACACACGCTGGGTGTGGGAGGTGTGAGCAGGAGAAGGGGTGCTCTGGGACTGGTCAGGCTGGAGGGTTTGATGGAAAGTTGTGGGAATGCTGTGGGCACCGTGGAGAGTGGCAGTGCGGCCATGGAGGGGGTGCAGTGAGGGAGCTGTGCCTTGGTGCTCGGGTTGTGTTTGCCGGGCCTGGCGTGCTGTGAAGGCAGAGACATGATGCCAGTGCCAGGGTCAGGGGGAGATGGCAGCCAAGGAGCTGTCCCCTGGCCTGGGGGCATCCAAGGGTGCTTCAGGGTCCTGCTGTGCTCCATCCCGAAGGTGCTGATCACCCAGGAGGGAGGAATGGAGCCTCGGTTCCCCAGCTGTGGCCACAGGAGGTGTGTAACAGGGACAGGGGCAGCATCGAGAGACAATCATGGATCCTGCTGTAGGATGAGCCCAGCTGCTGCCCAGGCACCTCACATTCCCCTTGTCCTTTCAGGCTGGGACCCACCATAAGAGAGTCTCTGCTTCCAAAGATGCATCTGAGCCCCTGACCACCCACCTTGGGGTGGCAGGTCCCTGTGGTGCCACCCCTGCTCGTGCTCTTCCCCGGAGCTCTTCGTTGCTCCTGTGCTGACATTGTCATCACACCTCGCTCCAGCCCGGGGGAGCCATCCCTGGGCCAGGGTGTGCCCGTCTCCAGACAAAACCTGGCTACCTCGGTCCCTGGGAAACAGGCACGTTTGCTCTCAGTAACACAACAGAAAACCTTAATTCGATTTTTTCCCCTATGCAGAGCCAGGAAAGAGGCATCAGAGGGAGCTTCTGCTTTTGCTTTAATCAATTCAAACCTCAGTCCTTGCTTTCCTTTACTGCTCCTTGTTGCCCGGCAGAGGCTCCATATCATTCCCTGCAGTAGCAGCTTAGTAATAATTAAAGTCCTCCATGGGAGGTTATTCCAGCCAGGGAGGGGGGACAGTGGTGGCTGAAGCCAGGGTGGCTTCTCAGGGAGCAGGGCTCCTGCTCTGTCCATGGCCCCAGCACCTGGATCCACCATCTGCACCATCTGCCCAGCGAGCTGTGGCTGAGGGAACTGCCTGAGCATTGCTGGCTGCGCTGGGCCTCGAGGCAATTAGTGAGAAAGCTTAATTAGTCACTGCAGCTCTGCCTAGTCACTGCTTGCACTTCATCAGATCTGTGTTTGGATGGTGTCACTGGGGTAGATCCTGCCTCCCAGGGGAAGGGGAAGAGCTTTGGGAGCTGTAGGACAGCTTGGAACAGCTCACAGGCAGCAGCAGGAAGGGGAGTGCTGGCAGAGCTGTGGGCCTGGCACTGAAATCTCTGTGAGGGTGCAGAGGGAGCCTGTGGATCCCAAAATCATATCCTGCCACAGAGGAAAGTCCCCAGGAAAGCTCCATGCCCTGGCCTAGGGAAGGGAAATGTGGGTAGCCTGGGCTGCTGGCTTGGATAGTCACCACACAATCCTCACTGTCTCCCCTTGGGCATGGCCTGGGACTCTCTTCTCATTACATGCAATTAATTGGCTTCTCATTGATTAAATTAACAGGCAGCACTGTGCTCCACAGGGGGGGAGGCCTGGGAGCTGCTCAGGATGGGGTAGACATGGGAAAGGGCTGGCTCAGGGCGTCATCATGGGGTCCAGATCAAAACTCACTTCTGCTTCCATAATGAGAGTGTCTGGCAGGAGCAGGGACAGCTGCAGTGGCCTCACAGAGCAACACCAGCCTGGAGCAGACCCCAGGGACTGTCTGGGCTCTCAGGGCAGGCAGTGGTCCTGGTGCTGGGGCTGTCCCTGTCACCCTCAGAGCACTCACAGCCCCAGTGAGGGCAGCACCATGGTCAGGCAGGAATTTCAATGAGAAAGTGGAATCTTCAGGGGTTTTTCCCCCCCCAAAAAAAGTGTTTTCCCCACTAGTCATCACTCAGAGAGGAACATGTTCCCCCCCACCATGCCCTTCTCCATGAGACCTCCTTTACTCTCCTGCTTGTCCAGGGAAGGTTCCAGAGCAGTGCTGGGATCACCAGCACCTGCCAGTGCCATGACAGGTGAGCAGGGGGGCCGAGTGACACCATAGTGGCATTGCTGGGGGGCAGTATATTGTGCCCCTTCAGGTGCTCCCAGCGAGGCAGTGCCAGAGGGGAAACCACCTTGATCCAGAGGGATAGGCAGAGGCTGCAGGACCAGATGGGGGACGAGGCGTCCTGTCCCATTCCATCCCATCACCGGTGGGATTTGGGGATTTTGTCACCCCAGGCGCAGTGACACTGTGGTCCCGCACCTCCACTCTTGAGGAAACCACCATCCCATCACCCATGTCTCCAAGGAAAGGGCTAAACCTCCATGGGAGCAGGCATGGACTGCAAGCCTGTGGGAAGACCTCATGGAAAGTTTGGATTGCAGGGAACTGGGGAACCCTTGGCACCAACACCACGCCCTGGTGAGGTTGGCTGTGTCACACCAGCTCCAGCCACGGTGGATGGAGCTGCCCGGGCCTGGAGCATCTCTCTCCCCCAGGAACCCTGGGAATATTTTGTTCTTTTCTTTCTCTCCTCGTGACACCCATCCCACGGCATATCCGAATGTTTCTCGTCGATGCCAGTTATTAGTGCATAAGTGTATTTTGGGGAAAAAATTAAAACAGAAAAAAAAGGAAAAAAAATTTTCAATTTATCACTTGTAACCATATATATAAATATATAAATATATATATTAAAAAGTGTTTATTTGCAAAAAATAAAATTGTTTTAACGGTAAACTATCTTATAATAAACTCCCGATTTGTGATGATCTGTTCTTTTGTTAATCATTGACAAATCCTCAATTGGAGAGTACTGTCCGAGCAGCTCCGAGCAGCGCCGAGGCGCTCCCTGTACTGTATGTATGAAACAGCTGTATCGAATAAATGGTTATTGATTTTTTATTAGCACTGTTGTCAGCGTTATTGGGCAGTTCGGTGGGAGGCTTGGACATGCGATCCAGGGGGTTTGGATTTGTCCTTCCTACAGGTGGCTGAGAGGATTCCCCCAGCTGCTGGGAATGGAGCATGTGGTCATCAACCCAGGGGTGCCTCCAAAATTGAGATGGGGAAGGTGAGGACGCTTGCTGCACCAGCACTTGGTACATCCAGCACTCCTGGTGGCAGGAGGATCCCCAAAGTCCAGCTGCCCTTCACTCCCGTGGTAGAAACCCCCCAAAGCCGCTCCTAATCCACCCATCCTGTCAGCAGCATCCAGCGTGTCCTGGCCCCAGGGGCCACATCCAGCCCAAGACCTTTCCTCCCTGGGGAGCTCTGCGGGACCCAGGGCCACTCCCCGGCGCTCCCAGCGTGGGAATAAATCCTCTTCTGCTCCCTAATGGCTTTTTTGGCACCGACCCCAAGTCAGGGACAGATTTAGACTGATCTCGCTGCTGGCTGAGAAGGAAGCCTTTCCCCATGGGCACTCTCGCTTCCCCAAGGATGGGTGGGGACCCCGGGAGCGGTGCTTGCCTTTCCCCGCCCCAAACGTGGTACCACAAACCTCAGCCCGGGGCAACCCTGCCTGAGCGCGGTGCCGAATAAAACCAGATCCCACCCAGCACCCGGGACCCCCAGGGCCGGGGTCCTCCCAGCTCTCCCCAGTGCTCAGAGACATTGTCAGAGCCCGGGGTCACCCAAACCGCGCTTCCCCCCAGCTGCAGGGTGGTGGGGGGTGCTGTGTGTGGCACCCCTCAGCGTCCTGGGCAGGGAGTCCCATAGCGCCCACAGGTACCCACAGCATCGCTCTGAGCCCCACAGCACCCACCCATGCCCAAAACACCCATCTACACCTCCAAACGCCCACCCGCACCCCACAACCCACCTCTTGTGCCCCACAGCACCCAGCCGTGCCCGCATTGACAGCTCCTGCCCATGACCAGCACCCCTCTGTGCCCCATCACCCCTCTGCCCCCCAGAGCAGCCATCAAGCCACCCGAACCCCCCTTTCCCCCGCTCCCTCCCTCCCCGTCCCGCACTACAAGTCCCGGGGATCCCCGCGGCAGCGCCGCCCCCGCCGCTCCCCGCCCGCTCCCGCCGCTCCCCGCAGCACCATGGCCGCGGCCCCCGTGCCCGAGGGGGCTCCGGCAGAGCAGCACGACAGGTAAGGCCCCGCTTTCTTTTCCCCGGGATAATCGCTCCTGGCCGGGACAGACACGGCGGTGCCCCGGAGCCGCCGGTCCCCGTTTCCCGCCGGCTCCGGGGGTTGCGGTGGCGGTCCCGTCCCCCACGATGCCACTTCCGCGAGTGGGGCCTCCCCGAGCCCATCGCTCCGTGAGATCCCTTCGCTTTTCCCACCAACCATTTCTTCCCACCCCCGCTTTACCTCTTGTTTATTTTAATCTCTTTTCTTTCTCTTTCATGTTGTTACCTTTCCTCTTGTTTACATTGTTTTATGGGTTTTGCCCTTGATATCCCAGCAGATAAAACACAGCCTCCCATGTTCCAAGCTTGCTTGCACACGCATCCACCCCATCAAGATGAAGAGTGGGATAACCTAAACTTTTCCACCCAAAAATCCCATACATGGCGATTCCCCACACACACACTCATGTTTCCCCTCTATTTTCCACCCCCTTTCCCTGTGCAATCCTCAGGGGACGGACTGCTTCCAAACATCAAATATCTGGGAATTGCGTTTGGAGCCTCACTGGTGCTCTGGGGATGTGGCAAAGTTTATAGGGATGGAGCATCCCTGGTTGTAGGGTACCAACACCCCACAGCACCAACCACCCAACCCTGGAGTCAGTGCCAAAGAATCCTGCCTGTTCCCATCCCTCATGTTTCCATCCTGCATGTTCCAGCAGCTAAACCCATTGCTGCCAGCTGCCTGTGCCCTTCCTGTGAGCCAGCAGGGGATAGCGGGAAGGATGAGGATGAGGATGAGGATGAGGATGAGGATGAGGATGAGGATGAGGATGAGGATGAGGATGAGGATGAGGATGAGGATGAGGATGAGGACGAGAGGAAGGAGTCTCCCTGAGTTGTGCCGGTCGGGTGAGGGATGAGTAACTGGGTTGTGTAACAGAGCCCCTTCCACCGTGGCTCCCACTCGGTATAAATAGCAACAGATAATTGGCTTTGCAGAGGGAAATGTTTGTCCTTTTGTGGTGAGGGAGCAGAGACCGTAATAGAGCTGGAAGGGAGCTGCTGAGATCAACCATGCAGCTCCAGGTGTCTCTGGCCAGCACAGAGCTTGGTACAAGGCTGGGTAAACCAGGAGTGATGTTCCGTGGGTTCCCTGGGCATGACGTGTGGCAGTGGGATGGCAGCCAGGTCCCTCCATCCCTTGTGTGGGTTCCTCTGTCCCTTGGGCAGGCTTGTTCATCCCGTGTCTGGGTTCCTCCATCCCTCAGGCAGGTTCCTTCGTTCCTCAAGCAGCCTCATCCACCCCAAGGTTCCTTGATCCCTTGGACATGTTCCTCCATTCCTTGGCTGTGTTCCTCCATCCCCTGGGATGGTTTCGTGGACAGGGAAGGCCCAGCCAAGAGCCAGCACACATGGATCCAGCCCAAGAAAGCCCAGCTCAGCGAGGGAGGAGGCAGGTTTGACCTCCACGCTCCTGTGGGTGCTGCTCACAGGATGGGATCTGGGAACAGATCTCCTCTCCTGGGAACAGGCATCGTTCCACTGGGGGCTTGGTGTGTCTGCAGCTCTTAAACCAATCCAGTGACAGTACTTGTGACCAAATGAGGAAAATCCACATGCAGTCCAGCTTGCATCCTTAAATCCCAGGGGAACCCCACCCAGCAGCTTCCAGCACCAGAAGGAGCAGAAGGCTTTTGTGCCTTCTTTCCTCTTTCTCGGTATTTTAAGTCTGCCATTAGAGTAGGGATTTTCTTAAAAATCACCTGGAAGAGGAAAGTCCAAAACTCAGGAATTTCAACCTGTGCAAGAGCTCAGAAAATGGGAAGGGGCTTGGGAAGCAGAGGAGATTTGTGCCAGCAGGAAGGCTCAGTCACAGCTGGCCTTTGGAGCCAGTGGGTCCCACCTGGGAGCCCAGTGGGAATGTCGGGTGGGAGACTTGCTCCTGTTGCCTGGACTTTTAACAAAGGCAGGAAAAGTGGCAGCAGGAGCGTGCGATAAGGAACAATATCTCTGGGCGAGGGCTCCTCGCGCCGTGTCCCGCATCCCTTTGCTTTTTTGCTTCTTTAATGAGAAGGAACAGAAGTGGCTCCGGAACAGAATTTTATTTTTAAACTTCTGAGAGAGCTTTTACAGCGAGAGGGGAGTCCGGGCAGAGATCGGGGGTGGAAAAGTTCCTCTGATCATCACTCGCTTTCCTGATGTCAGGGCAGCAGCTGTGGCTCATGCTGGGGACAGGTTACCCCAAATCCCTCCTGTCCTTGTCCCCTGCCTCATGCCCAGCCCCTCATCTCTGGTTCCCATCAGGTTTCTGTCTTTTGAGATGATGCTCTGCAGGTCCCATTGGTGAGCAGGAGCAGGAGGGATTTCCTCCTGACTCTTGGAGGCAGAGTGTTTCCCCTGCCTCTGGAATAACTGATGGTTCAAGGAGGAGGAGGAAAGGGTCTTTTTCAATTTCTGGCCCCATCTCCAGGTGTTGGTGCTAAGCAGGAGGGAGCACCCTCCCCGGAACCCCTCAGCAGTGGTGTGCAGAGGCCAAGCTCCTATCTCACCATGCTGTGGTGGGCTGGGGTCTCACTTGGTGGCCATGGGACTTTGTCAGGCTGCTCCGTGTCCCTGGCAGAACCTGGCTGCCCCCCGGTGTGTCCTGCACCACCTCCTCCCTTCCTTGGCAGCCAGAGGCTGTGGGCTGAGGGCTGCTCTGCCCCAGTCTCTGCTGCAGGGCTGGCCTGGACCCTCCCGCCATGGTGCCCAACATCTCCCACCCTTGCCACGTGTCCTGCCCTTCAGCAGCTGCCTGGCTCCCTGGGCTTCCTGCAGGATGCCCAGGCTCCCTGCCCTCCCCGCAGGATGCCCTGGCTCCCTGCCCTCCCTGCAGGATGCCCAGGCTCCCTGCCCTCCCTGGAGAGGCTGATGCTGGAAGAGAAGCGGGCTGGCAGGGGGGGCAGGGGCAGCTGGCAGGGGGGCTCAGGGAGCGGATGGCCGGGCACAGCAGCCAGCGGGATGTTATTCTTAGCCACCCACAGCCCCGGGGTGTTGAGTTTCACCCACTTGTTTACTCCAGGGCTGAGGGGACGGTGAGGGGGCAATTCTTGGGGAAGCTGAGTGACCAAGGGGTCCCTCAGCCAGACCTCCCACCAGTGGGAGAGGGGTGTGAGTCCTGGACCAAAAAACAGCCCCTGGCCCCGAGCCCCAGCTGCTCTACCAGCTGCATGAAGGGTTCTGGCTGGATACCCCCTCCCTGGGTTCACCCCTTCTGCGCCCTGCAGCCCCCTCCCCAGTGGTGTAGAGAAGTCCCTGGGAACTCACCGGTGCCCGTGGATGTGGATGTGGCTGTGGCTGTCACTTTCCAGGTGCCCTCCCTGCTGAGCCCACACGTCCAGGGCAGCCGAGCACCCCCAGTCCCGGGAGCAGAGGCACCAGGGCTGGTGTTTATTGCCTGTGCTGGGGGCGGTGAGGGGAGGTGTCACCTCACCCCCAACCCCCCTCTTTTTCTTTAATCAAGCCAGTGCTATTAATATCAGGTAATGAACGTAATCTGGAGGTTAAGCTATCCTCTTATGCTGCTGACCGCCTCGCAGCTCCCCAGCACAGACGCTGCCCCTGCTCTGCTCCCTTCTCCCGCCTCCATCTTCCAGCCCCCCGGATCTGCTGGGGCTCTGCCTCACCCCGCCCTCTTGGGACACTTCAGTGCTCATTCCAGGGGGACACTCCAGGCATGGCTCCGTGCTCCAAGAATCACCCGGGGAGCCCTGCTGGCATAGCCCCTCCCTCACCCTGGTAGTGCCAGAGGTTGTGGGACAGGAGCCGAAGTGTGGACAGGGACAGGGGGTGACGCCCTCAGTCCAGGATCACCCCTGGATCGGCGGCAGGGGGAGATGAGCAGCCCCCCAGCCTTCTCCAGCGTCCGCATCTCCGGCTGCTGGGCCCTCGGGCCAGATGGCGGGTGAGTTTTGCTTCATTTTGGGTGGGATTTGCTGGTTTTCATCTGTTTGCTGCAGTGAGCTCTCGGTGGCTCCTGTCCCAGTCCGTCAGTCCCAGTTCCTGTCTGAAAAGGTCAGCTTCCCATGGGACACGGCTGCAGCCAGCCGGGCACCTCCGCAGGCTGTGGGGAGCTGCTGGGGGGTCCATGGGGCTGGGAGCTCGTTCAGTGGGTTGTTTACGGGGCGCAGAGCCCAGGACATGCTCTCCTCTCTGCTGCCAAGTTCAGGTTTGGGGCTGTGCCATCTTTCCTTGCTGCTGTGGGCGCTTTTGGGACCTGCTGCCTTTGCCCTCCCAGCCCGGCACGGATGCAGGGTGGTCAGGGGTCTGTGAAGGCAGCAGGATGGGGAGAGCCGGAGCACAGGGCACAGGGATGGCCATGGGAGCACAGTGGGGAAGGAGAGGGATGTCCTTGCACCTATGTAAATTCATGCTTGGACTAAGTGGGAGCAAAATGCTTCCTTTGTTTGTGCTGGCACAACAGCAGAGCTGGAGAGCCTTTCTCAGGAGCAGGACCCCCCCAGGCTTCCTCTGGGACACTCCAGCTAGGATGCAGCAGCCACAGGGAAGGCAAAGCATCCCCAAAAGCTGGGGACAGCCTGGAGAGAGCTGGTGGCAGCCAAGCCCTCCAGGAAGGTTTGGCAGGAGAGGGGTTGCCAATACCAAGTGATGTTTGCTTCCCTATTTGTGTGGCTTTGGCACCCCAGGGGTTTGCTCTGCTGGGAAGGGTCCACGTGGGACAAGACCCTCCTCTGGGCAGAGCAGGGTCATTGACTCCAACTCTAAACAGAATCCCATATCAGCACTGCTGCAGGGAATTTCTTAAAAGGAGTTAGGAAGAATTGCCAGTGGAGATGGCTGAGAACAGCCAACCCTTTGGAGAAAGAAGAACCCCTTCCTGGCAAAGGCAGCCATGGAAAACATCTACAAATCTTGAAGTGTAACATTAGGAGAAAAGGCATGACCTTTGGAGAGCTCCAGGACAGCCCTGCAGCCCCACGGCCCTGCTTCTCCCAAATAAATCATGGGAATTGTGGATTTGAGAGGTGTAGAATGTCATCTGCCTGTAGAGGATACAGGCATAGATGAGGAGTAGAGGTACAGGTTTAGATGATACTGATAGAAATATGTAGAATTTTGGTGAAAGTCCAGAATTATTTGGATGAGATAAGGCAGAACACCAACTCTTGGGATGGGATTCAGGGGCTGCATCCCAGAGCAGCCCCAGGTGTGCAGGGGGGGGATGGCTCCACTCCTTTCCCAGGGGTGTGTCCCTGCATCCCGCAGCAATGTCCCCTCTGTGCCAACACCCTGGGTGTGCTGCTGGCACCCTGGAGAGCAGAGTGGAGAGATGGCACTTGGCAAAGCAGGGTGGGGCTGTGGCTGTAATTCTGGGCACTGGTGGAGCTGTTGGAGTCCAAGCCTCATCCTCCCTGCCAGGAACTGGATGATGTTGATGCTGGCTGGGGGTGGTAGGAGCAGAGCTCAGCCTTGCTCCAGCTCTGCTCCAGCTCCAAAACACAGAGCTTTGTCCAGCTCAGAGTCACTTTGGGAATGGTGGCCTGGGTCAGGCTCTGCAGGCTGGCACAGCAGAGCTTGGTGCTGTGTGACACCAAGGAGCAGAGCATCCCGACAGGCCCGCCTGTCTCGTGGAGACTGACGTGCAGTCCCGGGGGAGAACCAGCCGAGCAGCCCCAGCACGGCTCGGGAGTGACCGCGGTCCCCGGAGAGGGGCTGGGATGCATGAAAGGAACCGCTTTCTTCTCTGGTAAACAACTCTGTTTTTGTCACCTCTGCTTTTATCAGTCCAGAGTGACGTCGTTTATGCCCCAGCAGCACCGGCTGCTGTCAGCCCCGCTCTGGGAGTAGCACTGGTGGGTAGCGGCTGCTGCAGCATCACCAGAGGCAGAGGAGACCCAAACAGCCCACCTGGGTTTGCTTGTGCTCATGGCAGGAGCCATTTTTTCACAGGAAGAGACCCCAGAAGGTTTCCTGATGGGTGTCATCTCCTGAGGTTGCTTTTTAAGACTCGTAGTTGGGGTGTTTTGGGCTCCTGGTTGAGCCTGAGCCTGGCAGTGCTTGGAACTGGCTGTATGTGCTGATGGGCTCTGGCCAGGGATGGGGTGTTGGTGTCCTGAGCTCTTGTGGGGAACTCCATGAGTTGGGTTGGACATTGGTGGGAGAGGTCCTGTCACAGGGGCAGGAGCTGCAGCCTGCCTTTTGTTAGCAGTTCAGCAAAGCCAGGCAAATCCCAGTCTCCCTGCCTGCTCCAAGGGATGTGCCAGGGTAGGGATGGTGTGCTGCGGGCATCCTGCCATGCCCAGGGGGTTTGCCAGGGGGATCCCGCCGTGCCCAGGGGGTTTGTTTGTCATACAGGGGTGGGGGTTGCTGGGTCACTTCACACACAGATGGCCTTTCTGAAATTTTGATCTTTATCTAAAAAGGGCTTGAAGGGGGAAGGGAATTAATCTTCATACCGAAACAGCTTAAAATCAACCCAAAATCTGTAAAGCCCTACAGTTTAAGCCCTTTCAAGAGCAAACCATAACAGAGCAGCAGCAAAGCCCCACTGGCTCAGCCTGGCTGTACCTAACAGTGACTGCTTGGAGTCAGTGGTGCCCAGATCTCTTGGTTTCCCTTTCAGCCCAGTTATGGCTGAGGAGAAAAGCAGCATGAGCAGGGAGAGCCCTTTGCACTTTCTCCCAGGGAGCAGACATCCCTCTGGGGGAGCGGAACAGGAGCTGGGAGGAGCAGGCACTGGTATAAATAATCCTCCCTGTCCCTTAGCTGGCCAGGCAGCAACTTATCTCCTGGCCAGAGGCCACTTATTGCCTCCCGGGCACAGCTGTCCTCCTGCCAAGCTGGAAAGGGCTCTAGAGGGTGCCTTGTTCCTCTCCCTCACCAGCAGGGAAGATAAGGGACAGTGTTCAGCAGCTCCAGGGGTTTGGGTGAGCTCAGAGCTCTCTCAGCTCCCAAGGCAAAGCTGATGGCTCTGCCCAGCACTGCCTGGTTCTGCCCAGCTTGCAGGCTTGTCCCTGGGGGCTTCAGGACAAAATGTTGGGACAACTAAGTCTTGGGTGTGAGTGGAGCACTCACAGTGAGGAGAGGAAAGGGATTGGGGATGGGGGACAAGGATGGTTGTGCTGTAGTTCATGTGTTTGACTGCTATCCCCAAGAAAGGTCCCACACCACAGTGGGTTATTGCCCACTGTAACACACCCCTCAAGGCTTTGAGAGCTCACTGTGGGTTCTATTTCACACAGACATTCCTCAGACAGCAAGACTTTAGGGACTGATGTTTGCATGGTGTCTATTCCAAGTTCAAATCGCTTCTGTGTGATGCATTCCTCGGTGTCTGTGGCCATGTGTCACAGAGATGTGGGTGCTGGCAGTGCTGCAGCGGGGCTGTGCTTGGCTGTCCCACCCTTCCATTGCACCCCTCACCTGCACAACACAGGATCCCCCAAGAGCCAGGCACGTGTGTCCTTGCCCACCCGCAGTAACTGTGCCCCTGCCTCTCCCCTCAGTAACAGCAGTGCTGAGTCCCTGGACCGGCTGTACCCCGCCGTGGGCTCCACCAAGCCCCCGCGCAAGCGCACCACCAGCCAGTGCAAGTCTGAGCCCCCGCTGCTGCGCACCAGCAAAAGGACCATCTACACAGCAGGCCGGCCTCCCTGGTACAACGAGCACGGCACACAGTCCAAGGAGGCCTTCGTCATAGGTGGGTCACCTCTGCACTGCCCAGACAGCATCGCTGCCCTGCCCCACGGCTCTCCAGGAGATCCTGGTGGGAGTCCTGCCCCACCACCTCTTTGGAAATTTGAGGTTGGCTCCAGCCTGGACAGGAGCAGGGGGAGTCCCTGTGGTTAGTCCTGCACTGACTGGGTGGGCTGAACCCAGGAGTGTGCAGGGGGGGTGATGGGTTGTAGGATTCCACACTCTGCTTCTTGTCCCCTCAGCTCCTGTTGCCTGAGCTGTCACGAGTTCCATGGGATTCAGTCTGGACTGGTTCCCATGCCAGCACTCCCTGTGTTACATAACCATCTAACAATGGGTTTCCCAGCTTTTGCTGGGCATGTTGCTGGCAGTTCCAGTACATGCCATTTGACATTTTCCAGGATAATCTCTTGGAGTGCCTGTGACTTCCATCTTTGGAGGCTCCTCCAGCTTAATGCAACAATGCAGGACCTGGGCTCCAGCCTGTGGTGGGAAAGGCTGTGCCTGGGGCTGGTGGCTTCATCACCTTTTCCCTGGCAGGACTGGGAGGAGGCAGTGCCTCTGGGAAGACCACAGTAGCCACCATGATCATTGAAGCACTTGATGTCCCGTGGGTGGTTCTGCTGTCCATGGACTCCTTCTACAAGGTGAGGCTGAACCCCTCTTGGGTGCAATTTGCCATTGCCCAGGGATGCTGTGGTTGTCCCATTCCTGGAAGTGTTCATGGCCAGGTTGGACAGGGCTTTGAGCAACCTGTTGTAGTGAAAGGTGCCCCTGTCTATGGCACAGGGTTGAAATGAGTTTTAAGGTCCCTTCCAACCCATACCAATCTGGGATTGTGTGGTAACCCCTGGTAAGGAATCATGTTGTAGATTTAGGGACAGCCATGAGGTTTCCCCTTCCATTGCCTCTTGTGGGGCAGGGAAGAGGTGACAGGGCACAACAGGGGAGGGAACTGCCCAGCCATGTGCCCTAAGCTCTGCTCTGTGGCAGGTGCTGACCAAGCAGCAGCAGGAGCAGGCAGCCAGCAATGACTTCAACTTTGACCACCCCGACGCCTTTGACTTTGACCTCATCATCGCCACCCTGAAGAAGCTGAAGCAAGGCAAGAGCGTCAAGATCCCCATCTACGACTTCACCACCCACAGCCGGAAGAAGGAATGGGTATGGGACACCGAGGGGGTGGGACAGGGTGGGAGATGGCCAAGGCAGGACAGAGGGGGAGCCAGTGGACCCCTCCAGCCCCTGAACTTGGCAGTCCAATTGGTGCTGTCACCCTCAGCTCTGTGCCTGGCTCTGTGTGCATTTTTCGGGTGAGCTGTCACAGTCACAACCCAGAGAGATTCCCTGGGACAGAGCACCTCTGAACAGATGTTCTGTGCCTAACTACATCCATTTTGACTCCACAGAAAACCCTGTATGGTGCCAATGTGATTATCTTCGAAGGCATCATGGCATTTGCAGACAAGGAGCTCCTGAAGGTGAGGAAGGCTTTGAAGCAGTTCCAGGGTGAGGTGGTGGGAGGATGCTCTCTCCTGAGGTCCTGCAGCAGGGAGGTGACCTTCTCTTCCAGGTTACACCAGATGCTGCAGCACTTCCCAGGGTAGGAGAAATAGGCTTTGACTCTCAGCAGCCAGGGAAAAGCCCCTGGCAGAGGTCAAGTGTTTCAGCAAATACCTCGATCTCAGCCATTTGTGCCCAGGAAACAAGAGCTGAGTGGTGACCTGGTTCCTGGCACTGCTGGTGCATAAACACAGCTAGAAATAGCCCACTTCCACACTGCGTGCTGCAGCTTGCACAGCCAGAGGCAAAGTCTGCTGAACTTCTACTGCACAGAGCCTGGTGTTCCTAGCATGGAATCATCATTCCATGTCAAGCTCTCTTGGGGATTATTTGGATATATCATGGAATCATAGAGTCGTTTAAGTTGGAAGGGACCTTAAAGCTCATCTTGTTCCAAGCCCTGCCATGGGCAGGGACACCTTCCACAAAACCAGGTTGCTCCAAGCCCCATCCAACCTGGCCTGGAACACTTCCAGGGATGGGGCAGCCACAGCTTCTCTGGGCACCCTGTGCCAGGGCCTCGCCACCCTCACAGGGACAAATTTCCTCTCAATATCCCATCTACCCTTCCCTCTGGCACTGTGAAACCCCTTGCTCTGTCACTCCAGGCCTTTGTCCAAAGTCCCTCTCCAGTTCTCTTGGAGCTTCTTTGGATACTGAAAGGGGCTCTAAGGTCCCCCCAGTACCTTCTCTTCTCCAGGCTGAAAACCTCAGCTCTCTCAGCCTGTCTCCAACCCTCGGAGCATCTTTGCAGCCCTGACAAATGCTGCAGCAGGCAGTGAGCCATACACAGACTTAGCCAAGCTCTGTCTAAAAAGTTTCCTCCCTGCCAAGCAAGGGCTTGGATTGCACTTTTCTGGAGCAAGGATGACCTCCAGTGGACAGCTGGGTGAATCCCTCAGGAGAATCCACTCAGCATCCCCACTCCTGCCTCTTGCAATTAAGGACAGAGCCATGAGCTGTCCTGCTGTGCTGGGCTCCTTTCCAGCATTAATTCCCTGCCTGTGGGAGAGGCTTGGAATGAGATGATCTTTAAAGTCCTTTCCAACTCAAACCATCCAAGGATTCTTTGATTAAGTAGCCAGTGCTTCGTGTGTGTCATGGACAGTAACTCCTCTTGTCTCCTCCTCACTCTTAAATAACATCCAGCCAAAGTGTTGCAGCTGGTTAGCAGTAGGAACAGAGTTTGGAGCAGGACAGGCCTCAGGGGACACGGTGGCAGCAAGGGCCTCAGAGCAGCACCAGGTTCCAGGGAAAAGCTCCCCTCAGGCCAGAGCAGAGGAAAGCCAGGCCCTGTTAAACAGGTGTTGGGCTGTGCTTAGCCCCGCTTGGGGCAGCAGGGCAAGGTGGGTTGAGCCCCACAGCTGAGCAGGTGGGATTTGTCCCCTCCCCTCTCCTTTCAGCTCTTGGATCTGAAGATTTTCGTGGACACGGACTCAGACATCCGCCTGGTGCGCCGCCTGCGCAGGGACATCAGCGAGCGCGGCCGCGACATCGAGGGCGTCATCAAGCAGTACAACAAGTTCGTCAAGCCCGCCTTCGACCAGTACATCCAGCCCACCATGCGCCTGGCAGACATCGTTGTCCCCCGAGGTACCTGCCCAGGGCTGGCCTCAGTGACACCCCTGAGGCCCCTCAGAGACCCCGGCCCTCTGCCCTCTGCTCTGGGCTTTGTGGTTTTCTGTACTCTCACCCGAGGTGTAATCCTAACCCTGGGTGGAGCAGAAAAAGCCACGTGGATCTGAGGCTGGTGCCAAGCAGGAAGGTGTGGAGGGAGCTGTGTTGTGGCTCTCCTGTGTTCCCCTTGGCGTGCCTTTTGTAGATGCACTGTGCTTGGAGCTCTGGGCTTTGTGGTTTTCTGAACCCTAACCCTAGGCATAACCCTAACCCTAGGCATAACCCTAAGCCTAGGCAGAGCAGTAGAAGCCACCTGGGGGTAAGGCTGGTACCAAGCAGAAAGGCATGGAGGGAGCCGTGTTGTGGCACTCCTGTGTTCCTCTTGGCATGCCTTTTGTAGCTTCAGAGTCCCTGGAGGTCTCTCTGGCTGATAAGGACACAGAGTGGCTGTCCCATGCCAAAGCAAAGGTCCTTCCAGCTGAGGGTCTCCAAACACTGCCCAAAAGCGTGGCAAAAGTGTGCTTTTTCCTCAGCCAGTCTCCTGCCCTCCCAGCTCCTGCAGCACAGTGATTTAAGAGCTGGAAGTGACTTGGAGATATCTAGTAACAGATTATTGAATAAGGATTTAATAAAAGCAGGAATGTCTCATGCTTTGCAAGGAAAGGGCAGTTTGGGAAAGCAGTGTGGTTTTGAACATAGTGGGGAATTTAGGGAGGAAACATGGAAAAAAACTGACCAGTGTGACTCTTCTATCCCTGGTATAAAATAGCAGGACAAGAGGAAATGGCCTCAAGTTGCACCAGGAGAGGTTCAGATTGAATGTCAGGGAAAATTTCTTCACCAAAAGGTTTGTCAAGCTTTGGCATGGGCTGCCCAGGGCAGTGGTGGAGTCACCATCCCTGGAGAGGTTTAAAAGGTGTGTGGATGTGGCACTTGGGGACATGGTTTAGTGGTGGCTTTGGCAGTGCTGATTTAATGGTTGAACTCCATGATCTTAGAGGGCTTTTCCAACCTTTACAATTCTGATTCTGTGATTCTTTTGCTTTTGGGTCACTCCAGGGAGTGGAAACACTGTGGCCATTGACCTGATTGTTCAGCACGTCCACAGCCAGCTGGAAGAGGTAAGAGCTGCCAGTCCTTGGGTGCTGAGGGGGCTTCACAGCCTTGCCTGGCAGGGAGCTGTGCTCTGGGTGCCCAGGTGGGAATGGCCTGGCTTCTCCTGTGCTCCAGGTGTGGGAGTTCCTGTGAACCTCAGTCCAGGTGAAGGAAACTGCCTTCTCCCTGTGCTCTGGTGGGTTCTGACACCTCTGCCAGCTGTGGTCCAGCAGCAGCTTCCTTCCCTCCCTGTGACAGCAGGTCATGAGGGGACAAACCAGCCACCCTCCCGTGATCCGAGGGATGTGTCCCCCTGCCCTTCCAGGGCCAGCATTCCCCAAACCCTCCCCTGCTCTTGGGCTTCTCCTCTTCCCTCCCATGCAGACACTGCTGCACAGTCTTTCCAGTCAGGAGCCCACTTTTCCACTTCTGTGTTGCGTGCAGCTCCTGGGTTTCAAAACTCAAAGTCTTGTCGTGTTTGAGCCCCGATCCAGGCACATCCTCCATCACTTCCCCACCGCTGGCTTTAAGTCTTCTCCTGTTTGTTCTGGGCCAGTCCTGACCAGTGGTTTGGGACCCTGCAATGAACTGATGGCATTTTGTGTTGCTGTCCCCGAGCAGCACAGTCTCCTCCCACCCCACAGTTGTAGCTTTGGTGATGCTTCAGTCGTGGAAATGCTCAGAGTGATATCTTGGGAAGTACAGGGAGTGTGACCTGGAGATAGATGCACTGGAAAGGGCTTGATGCTTTTAAGTCTCTTTTGCAGCTCCCAGGTGACAGGAGCTGCTCAGCCCTGGGATGGGAGTTGGCATGCCTTGACATCCAGCTTCCCATGCCTGCTCAGGAGGGACTGCTCTTGGCAAAGGTGTCTTGGCAGCTTCCTCCTCCTGGAGTACCTGGGTGTCTGAATTCCCAGCACTAAACTCTGGTTGGGAAGGTGGTTTCTAAAGCCTCGGTCACAGGAGGAAGGATCTAAGCCCCAGCATCTCTGCTAGTGGAAGGCTGAGAAGGGCACCCAGCCCTGAGGCAGATTCCAGGAAAGGGGAATGGCTGTTTCCCCCAGCTCCTGGGATCCAGCCAGGGAATATCACAGCAAACCCAGCACCACCAGAGTGCCACTGTGAGCCAGGCAAGGGGTTGGCTTGGGGAGGGCTTTCATCGACCTGGGGAGGGGAAGAAGGGCAAAAGGCTGCATGTGAATTCAGGAAAATACTCCTATTTTTCCTTTTTTTTTATCTTGAAACGACCCTGGTGTTGACAATGCTTAATACCGGTTGCGTTGTGTCTTTGTGTTGCTGCCGCAGCGTGAACTCAGTGTCAGGTAAGAGCCCTCACTCTGTCCTGTCTGTGCAGCCCAGGCATTTCCAATGCCAGGCACTGCTTGGCCTCACCCCGACCCACGGCGGGACCAGCAGCTGGCGTAGCGCACGGCCTTGTCACCTCCACGGTGACAAAAGGCCACCTTGCCCTTGGCTTCGGGGTGGCAGGGACAGGGTTGCTCCCCAGGGAGGTACTGCCAGCTTGAGCACAGACCCCTGAAGCTGGGACAGGGCCAGGTTTGTACCTGGGGATCCCTGGTCTCTGCAGGAGGGGAGGCTTTGCATCCTGAGATTCTTTTTTATTTCTTTTCATCCTCTAAAATGAACGATTTTTAGAGCCACTCTCCATCCATGATGATTAAAGATCATTAAACATCAATTATTAGATTAGTCAAAGCATCTTGAAAAAAGGGTGGAGAGTGACTTTTTAAGTGGGGAAATAGCAATAGGATGAGGGGGAACAGTTTTAAACTAAAGGAGGAGAAATTTAGATTGGGTAATGGGAAGAAACTCTTCTGTGATGATGGCAAGGCCCTAGCACAGGGTGCCCAGAGAAGCTGTGGCTGTCCCATCCCTGGAGGTGTTCCAGACCAGGTTGGATGGGGCTTGGAGCAACCTGGGATAGTGGAAGGTGTCCCTGCCCATGGCAGGGGGTTGGAATAAGATGAGCTTCAAGGTCCCTCCCAGCCCAAACCAGTGTGTGATCTTGAGGGTGGTGGGAGCCCTGGACCCCTCGCTGCATGCAGGGATCTGCCTGGTGGCACCCAAAGGAGCCATAGCAGCTTCACATGGCCAGAGGTACCAACTTCGCCACAGCCTCTGGAGGATGCAGAACCATTTCTGGAGGACTGAGAAAATCCTGCTGCCTAAGTCCAGGATTTCTAATTTCTCAGTATCTGCAGGTGGAAGCTATCACATATATGTTGATTTGCTTAACCTCTTCAGTGTGGGGCCCCACATGGGACTTCAGCTCTCTTGCTTCCATTAAGAAGCCACCTAGGCTTTCAGGTATTCTTGTAGGGAGCGGAGGGAATGCATTACTGAAGATGGGTTTCCATTTAGATCTCCATCATTCTGTGGAGATACTCAGCTCAAGTAACCTTAAGATTTACATTTGGAATACAATGAGCTTTTAAAATAACTGAGATGAACAGGGAAAACGCTCTGCTTTACTTATTTCTGCCTCAGTCATTTCCTAGACTAGACAAGTGGATGTTTTATTTTATTTCCCTTTGCTTGTTTAACACCCTGGGGCCTGACATTTCCATACAGACACGTAAGCTTTCCTCTGTGTCTGGAGGTCCAGGTGGGAAAGTGCTCTTTGGTATGAAGAGAAATCTGTTGCTTTAAAAATGGCAGGAATAACATTAGAGAGAAGACTAATATATGTGCAAATATATATGTGTATAGAGAGATAGATAGATACTTACACACACGTAAAATTTCCTTTCTCCTCCTTAATCAAAGGGTTGCTCAGTACAGGTGATATTCCGCACTTAAAAGTTGGAAGGGATTGCTTTTTAAAAATTGGGTATTTAATATATCCATAAGTATAAGAAGTTTTATGATAGCAGGTTTGGAAAGTTAACTATGACCTCTGGAAACACGTCCATGATCAGCCCACTCACAGGTAGTTTTATGTTCTGTTTAAGGCTTCCATTTATGCCTTTGACAGAAAATCTGGAAAAAAAATCCTGCAAAAGCCCAAATCTGTTGCCACTGCTGGAGCCTCAGTGCTTTCCTGCTGCTGTGGTTTCCCCCAGCCCTGCTGTGTCTCTGCAAGAGGAGTGGAGTGGGTGGAGAGTCACATCGAGTGAGATGTGCCTGGCAAATACGGGCTTTTCATTGCAAACAACTCCCCATCCTCTTGTCTGGAATGGCTTCATCTAAATGTCACGGTTGTTCTGAAGTCACTGCTGTTTGGTGGTGGTGGGGACACAGGGAGGGCTTTGTGCTCGTAGGATAAAACCTGAGTGCTCACATCTGGCCCCAGTCCGAGGCGTCTCTGTGGTCCTGATGCTCCAGGGCTGCCTCTCCTGGCCAAGCAGCTGGCTGGGACAGGTCGGGAGTGCCTTTCCCCACTCAGGTGGGTGAATTCTGGGGCACTTAAAGCAAGTGGTGCCTTCATTGGACATGCAAGGCATGTTTTTATTCTGAAACCACTGAGGAGCATGCTTGCCTTCCCAGTTACTCCCTCAGAGCACAGGTTGGACCTTAGCATTCTTAAATGATTTTTTGTCCAGCTTCCCCCACGTTTGACTGTGCTCATGCTGGAGATACGGTTCTGTACCAGCACTCCCAGGTGGGTATTCCTCCTGGAGCCTGGCAGCAGGAGCTGGAGCAGCCAGCCCATGCTGAGGCACAGTGCTCCCAGCCCAGCCTGCTCCCCATCCCTCCTGTCACGCTCTCAGCATACAGCCCCACTCCTGGAGCCAGCGCTCTTTCCAGCTGATTCCCCTCACCAATCAATATTCCCCACCCCCAAGGTCCCGATCAGCTTGGCGTGCCCTTTGCCAATTGTGTCTTTAAATATCAACCCATGGCGCAGTTTAATAGCCCTTGTTTGAAATGTCAGCCCTGAAAGGCAGCCGTGTACGTGTTTGAAATGCCTTGACTGCATCATCTCCTTTGTAGCTGGATGTCTCTTGTCTGCTTCCTGCTCGATAGCATGTTCCACAAAGAGCCAAGGATGCTCCCTGAAGCCTTCCTAGGAGATGGTCACCCCTTTCTCTCTCTCTCTCTCTTTCTTCTTCTTTCCATTTTTTCCCCCTTTAAAGCCTTTGTTCTCAGGGGGAAAAATAAGTTTCCAAAATAAGACGTTTTCTTGACGTGCTCATGGCTGCCTGTCTGGATGTTCCGTCACAGTCCTTTCTTGGCAGGGAGGCATCACACTCCCTGCTTCCCTCCCAGGGTGGGCAGAGGTGACAGGGTGGATGCTGCTGGGAGGGCTGAGCTCTTCCCTCTCCAGTCAGAGTGAGCCCAGGGCAGGTCCAGGTGAGCCCAGAGGAAGGAAAGTCTTCCCTGCAGGTGATGTTCTGTTCAGAGCCAGGTTTCTCTCCATGTTTCCAGTGCTCTTGGCTTTCCATGTTCTCCAAGGCTTGAGCAGATTATTATCATGCAGGAGGGGGACACCCCTATGAGCCCACAAGCAGTTTGCCTGGAGCAGGGCAGGTTGGATGAAGGATTTTTAGGTTGGTCAAAGGTTTTTGACCTCGAGTGCCTACACTTGCTCTGAGATTGCAGTGGGGCCCTGGATGAGGGCTCAGCATGAGCCCTGGAAGTGCTGAATACCAGGTTGGATGGAGCTTGGAGCAACCTGGTCTAGTGGAAGGTGGAGGGGTGGAATGAGCTGATCTTTAAGGTTCCTTTTCATCCAAACTATTCTAGCATTCTATGGTTCTACGTCCCTCCAAACTCCCAAGTGCCACAGTGTGGCACTACCTAGGATGGAGGTGGAACAGTGTCCCTGCTGTGGCTTCAGGACAGTGAAAGCAGCCAGTTCTGTTCCCTCATGGAGCCAGGAGTGGAGCCAGTGCTGTGGAGAACAGTGGTGACATGACTTGGTCACCAAGGGAGGAGTTTTGGGTCTGCACAGTGATGGCCCAGGCACGTCCAAGAGCTGATCAATTAGGGGATTTTCCCCTCCTCTGACTAATGACAGTGCTTTCTCCTCTGTTTCATGTCATGTTTGTCTCTCCTTTAAACTCCCGTGTCTCCTGTCTTGTCTCCCCTGAACATCCCTCCCACTGGCTGACCAGAGGAAGCTGCGCTGGGATATGTGAGGAGACAAATGCTTATGGCAGTGTTTTGGTTGTGACACTAACGGTGGGGAGTGGGCCAGGGCTGTGCAGGGTGAGCTGCCTCACTAACCCGGGCGGGGGATCTTGGGGCAGACAGCTCATGGGGTCCTGCTTTGCTGGGGCTGGGTGGGCCAGACAGAGGTGGGGGCACTTGAAAGAGAAGCTTTATCCCAAAAATGAGGCCTGTTTTCCCAGAAAGCACCATGGAGAGACCCCCACAACCCTGAGTGGCTTCCAAGCAGGGTGGTATCCAGAGTTCCCTGTCCCCACACTGCATGGGTGTCAAAGGAAGGTGTGGAAAACTTGGTGACAGAATGCTGACAGCATTTCTTGGGGGTCTGTTGACAGCTCAGGATGCTGGGGGATTGTTCCCACTGCTCATGAAAGGAAAACCCTTGGCATCTGTGGCAGGGAGCAGGAATCAGGTCACAGCATGACAGCAGAGGGACTACCCATTCCACTGGCACGGTGGGATGCTGTGAGATGGACCTGGCAGTGACAAAGGGGAAAAGTGCCAGTGGCAAGCTGAGTCCTGTGCTCCTCGGTGAGCTGTGGTGATGGGAGATGACCCAAACAACTCCTCTGGTTTAGGCAACAGCAGTTTGTCACCTGGGCAAACCCAGCCAAGGCCATGTGCCATGTGTGGCTCTGTGTTGAGGGCCCGTCTCTGCCCCATAAAGCAGGTGAGCTGGCAGCCCCCATGCCAGCACCAGTGTCTGCCCAAGGCAGGGCTCACGCCCTCAGCACCACTTGTGTTGGTATCCTAGGGGCTGAGAGGGGTTTACGCAGGTCTGTGCCCCTAGGATCTGTCCCCAGGCCAGAGGAGGGAAGGGAGGGCTGTGGGGACAGAGCTGTGGGTGCTGCCAGCAGCACAGCCCTGGCATGGGAGCATCTCTGAGGGCTTCTAACCCACGGGACAGCGACTAACGGAGTGAGCTCGCTTCACTGACAGCAGGCCCGGGGCCTTGAGGGCTGCTTGTCCCAAACCAGCAATGGGGTCTGAACACAGCGGGCAAGCCCACAAGGGAAACACAACCCATCCACGCTCTCTGCCTGGCTGCCAGCTGTCCTGGCTCTCTGGAGCATTCCCTGCATGGGGCCTCGTGGCTGCTACACAGGACTGGAGCTGGTAAAGCAAGAAGGAGCCCTTAAGTACCCACAGGCCTTGGGAATGTCTCATTTGATGTTGGTTGGCCAAGACCAGGAGATGGCTATGTGGACGGAGGCCTCAGCTCTGCCCTCCTCCATGCCTATCCATCTTCTCTGTCTTCCTCTCTGCTTGCGTGCCTCTGCGTGCCATTAATCCAGGTTTCTGCTTGATTTGAAATCTTAATCATGCAGTGCTTTCATTTGCTCTCTTCTCTGCCTCCCCGACATCTCTGTGTTTTTTGCTGGATGCAGCTGCTGGCACGTGTGTGATCTGACGTGTGGCTTTCCAACCCCAGCCCTCCTCCCAGACAAAGTTGCTTGTCCATCCTGCCCAGCCTTGTGGAAGCCAGATGTGACCTTCTTCTCATTACTGCCACTCTCACAGGGAGAAGTGACTAATGGGGCTCCATTGTGCACTTCCCCGTGAATGGTGTTCCCTTGATCCCAGAATAGCTCCCAGCCCTATTCATTATATGGAATGAGTCACACAGAGCCAGTCCTGTCCAGCCATAGTCTTGAAGCTGTTCCCAATTTGAAATGGGCCAGGTGGTCTCTAAAATAGTCACATTCCAGAAATGTGCCAGCCCTGCCAACCTGGCTGCCTGTCCAATTCCTGGTGATGTCTGGCACTTGGAGGTCCCAGACAACCACAACAGCCCCTCCTCACCCCATTAGTCCAAGATCCATCAACAGATAAGACTCTGCAATAGGAGAAGGTTTTGATTTTATTTCCTACTTTCTTCCCAAACAGTGGAAACTAAGATGAGCCAGTCACCTTCAGAAAAGCTGTGGCTGCCTCATCCCTGGAAGTGTTCATGGCCAGGTTGGATAAGACTTGGATTAACCTGGTCTAGTGGAAGGTGTCCCTGCCCATGGCACAGAGCTAGAACAAGATGGTCTTTAAAGTCCTTTCCGACCCAAACCATTCTATGAACATGGGTCAGTTGCCCAGCAGGAAGGGCAGGTCCTTGGGCTGCAAGGTCTCCCTAACTCCAGTGACCCTGGTTTGTGGATACAGGGACCAGGCAGGGCTGGCTGCTCACTCAGTTCAGCTGGATGGCCTCTGTGTGTGTTTGCAGTGTGAGATGACATCTGGGAGGATGGCTCTGGCCGTGTGCTGTGCTTCAGCCTTCGGGCAGCCCTCCCCAGACCTTCTGACCATGTGTTTGGTTTTCAGGGCTGCCCTGGCCTCTGCCCACCAGTGCCACCCCCTCCCGCAGACCCTCAGTGTGCTGAAGAGCACCCCTCAGGTGAGGGGCATGCACACCATCATCAGGTAAAGCCCCTGCTGTGGCTCCTGGGGTGGGATGGGGCTCAAATGCTGCTGGGATGGGCTGGCCTGTCTTTGGGCTTCCCAGTCCCACTTTTGTGTGTCTGTATGGCTTGGAAACACAAGACAGGGCAGATGGTGGTGGCCCCTGTGCAATTACTGCTCAGAGATCTTGCCAAGAATTTTTCTGCTATTTACCATGAAACAGACACCACAGTTTCAGGCTCAGATGTTGCAAACAAGAACCAGGAAGGGGCAGGGACTGCCAGACCTCTGCCAGCATCTCCTGGGACACATTTTGGTCCAGAACTGACGTTGCCTTTCCCTCCCCTCTAGAAACAAGGAGACCAGCAGAGACGAGTTCATTTTCTACTCCAAAAGGTTGATGAGGTTGCTGATTGAGCACGCGCTCTCCCTCCTCCCATTCCAGGTGGGTTCAAAGCTGTAGATGCTGGGTTTCCTCTTTGATTCCCCACCCTCAACTGCTGGGGAGCCAGGACAGTCCTGGTGCTGCTCCTCCAACCTTCCCCATGGACCAGTCCTTTCAACCCTTGCATTAAAAAGCACCAGGACTCCCCAAGGCTGTGGAGCAATGCTGTGGCCCTGGGTGACAGCTCTGTCCAGCCTTAGTGTCCAAGGGTCTAGCCCCTGCAGCTGGCTGACTCCAGGGCTCCTGTGAGAGCCACATCAGAGCCCTAGTAACTCTTCTCACATGTTTTTTGTAGAGTTGCACAGTCCAGACCCCTCAGGGACACGACTACGAAGGGAGGACATACAGTGGGAAGCAAGTAAGTGGAAGCCAAAGCACTATTGAGACCTGCCCTGTGGGGGTGCACTGGAAGCCCTGGCTGCCATCAGGCTGGGTTTGGTGCCTGCTACCATGAGTATGTCACCCTGTACCACCAGTAAAGGCATGTCAGTGACCAAGTTTGCCATCAGCAGTGTCACTGTGCCCTCTCACTGAGGGTGGACTGGGAGTGGCACAGCCCTCTCGGAAGGGATGTGCTTTTGGGTTGCCTGTTAAGAGTCCCCCTCTGCTGAGACCTAGTGTGGGGTGGTGGCAGCTCCTAAACCATGCAACCACCATGGCCGTGTGCTGCAGATCACCGGGGTGTCCATCCTGCGAGCGGGAGAGACCATGGAGCCGGCGCTGCGCGCGGTGTGCAAGGACGTCCGCATCGGCACCATCCTCATCCAGACCAACTGCAACACCGGCGAGCCGGAGGTAACGCCTGGGGCCACTGAGGACATCTCCTGGTGCTGACCTGTGCCCAGGGTGGGGCCGTGGCTCAGGTGTTTCCTGACAGCCCCTCGGCGACCCAGGAGTTTGTCTTGGCAGGGGTTGAGTGCTTTGAAAGCTGCTCAAGTGGGTTTTGCCAGCGGGCTTGTGCGCACGCAGGGGCTGGTTTGCTGCTGGGTTTCGTGCTGGCTCTGAGCTGACAGCCAGCGTCCCAGGGACAGAGGGGCAGGGGGATCCTTCACTCCTCAAAGGGGTCAGGTTGCTCTGTTTGCATGCAGCCCCTGAGCTGCTCTCTCTTTCCTCCACCCAGCTCCACTACCTGCGGCTGCCGAAGGACATCAGCGAAGACCACGTCATCCTGATGGACTGCACGGTCTCCACGGGTGCTGCAGCCATGATGGCAGTGAGGGTGCTGCTGGTATGGATGGGTCGGGCAGGGGTTGGTTCCAGAGCAGCCTGCACAGCCACGCTCAGGGGATGCGCCTGGAACTGGCTCCTCTGCAGGAAGGAGGGTGTCAGGGCCCTGGGGTAACTCACCCTGAGCTTTCCCTGTGCATTTCCTGTAGGATCATGATGTCCCAGAGGACAAGATCTTCCTGCTGTCCCTGCTCATGGCAGAGATGGGTGTCCACTCGGTCGCCTATGCGTTCCCCCGGGTGAAGATCATCACCACGGCTGTGGACAAGAAAGTGAATGACCTCTTCCGGATAATCCCCGGCATTGGTGAGTGTCTTGGTAGGAATGACTCGCAGTGAGGGGATTTTTAGTGCTTCTGGTGGGGAGAGGACATGAAACCCTGTTTGTCAGCAGTAGTTTGGGTCTGACCTTACCATACCCAAAGACCCAGTGCCCCTTCTGGGTCCTGCTGCCAGGTGGAATCACCATGCAAACTCTGAGGGCTGTGGAGCAGCCATCACCTTGTCAGCAATAGGAGCCATTCCACATTGCCATGAGCCTCCTCCAGCCCCAGGCAGAGAAGTCAAACTGGGAGCAGCCCTGTGCCCACCTCCTTCCCAAAAATGCCACCTTCCACAAGTTCACCCAAAATAAGCTCACTGTGTTCTGTCCTCACCTTTACTGTGCCAGGAAACACCTTCCACCGGGTGTTAAACCAGCCTACAGGCTGCTCCAGTTTTGCTGCCACTCGGGTTTTCCTGCTGTTCAAGCTGTCAGATAAACCTGCTCTTGTCCCCTTGCCTGCTGTGATGAGGACAGGCAGGAGGATGGGTCCCAAGGCTCCCACAGTGCTCACTCTGACTCTCTCTCTCCCCACAGGGAATTTTGGTGATCGGTACTTCGGGACGGATGCTCCTCCTGACTGGAGCGATGATGAGGATGCTCTTAGCACTTAGCTGGATGTGGAAGTGCCACTGGCACCAGGCAGCTTCAGCACCGCACCTTAAACCCCCTGTCCAGTGCAGATTTCTCCTTCCTTTCACCAAGCATAGATATTTTTTTCAAATCTTACATTGGAGATCTAAGGCATATTTTTTCAGAGAAACATAAATCCTAGTTTGATTTTATGGACAGTTGTGTGTCCCAGCATAGAGCGGAGTTAATTTATTTTAATTTAAATATTTGCCTATATAACTTATTGGAAATATTTTATAAAGGACAATAATAAATTTTATTCTCTGGTTTTCTTGAACGGAGCATGTCCTTTTTCTGTCACTTCCCATGGGTGCCTAGAGGGATTCATGACCCTTCAATGGTCATGGGGAGGGGAGTTGCCATGAGCAGTGGTGGGAGGTCAAGAATACCATACCCCCAATCCAAACAAAGACTTGGTGCCAGAGGAGAGGCAGTTCCTCCTGCCTGAAGGGGAACCAAAGCTATTATAGAGCACCCAAAGGAGCTACACAAGGATGAGGAGGAATCTGGAGGGAAAGCCATACAAGGAGCAGCTGAGTTCACTTAGTTTGCTCAGCCTGGAGGAGACTGAGGGAAGAAACTGTCGGGTTTGCAGCTTCTTCCTGAGGGAAATGGAGGGGCAGGCACCTATCTCTGTTTATGACCAGAGACAGGACCTGAAGGAACATCTGGAGCTGTGTCATGGGATGTTTTAAGTTGGATATTAGGAAAAGGTTCTCCTAGAGGGTGATTGGGCATTAAAACAAGCTCCCCAGGGCAGTGGTCAGAGTCCCAAGGCTGCCAGAGCTCAAGGAGCATTTGGACAGCACTCACAGGCACATGATGGGATTGTTGTGGTGTCCTGTGCAGGGCCAGGAGTTGGGCTCAATGATCCTTGTGGATAACAAGGATAACATCTAACTGAGGCAATTCTGTGAAGTTCAGATCATGTCACACAGCTGAAGGAGCACCGAGTGCCTGTTGTGAGTTCAGCAGCCAAAGTGAAACAGCTCACCCCAACCCCAGCTCTTGCTGAATCTGAGCTGCTCAAGACATGGTGAGAGCAGGTCCCATGTCTGACCCGGGACACAGTGAGCAGAGCAGGGTGACCTCACTGGAAGGGGAGCTGGCCCCACACCAGGGGGTTCAGCCAGAGGAGGCTGTGACCTCTGGAGTTGAACATGGAGCATTTTTCTTTCCTGCAGGATTCGAAGTACCAACCCAACGCCTTTGTGCAGGAGATAAACATCCCAAACTGAGCAAACTTACCTCTTGTCTGGGTATCCCTGGCTTGGAGCCGGCTCCTGAGAGGTCAGGCAAGGCAAGCAGGTGCTGCTGGCAGCGCGGAGTTGGGAGGGGGATGCTCTGCCATGCCCTCACCAAAATGGAGAGCCACCTGGTGATCACTCAGTGTGGGCTTGGGTGTGACAAGCCCAAAATAACTGCCACTGCTCTGCGGCACATTGTGCAAATTCTCAACTAGATTTAAAAGAAAACACACACCCAAGTTCCTGCCAGCACTTGGTGAAAGAAGGAGCCCTCCATCGAAAGCCGCGCTCAGAGCCAACACTGACACTTGATTAGTGTCTGCTAAAAATAGTTCCCTGTGTGGGTGGAAGGAGAGCTCATGAGCACAAGCACGGGAGGACAGGCAGGCACAGGGGCTTTAGGCTGGAGCAGCAGGTCAGCAGCAGTGGGTCACCACATCCATGGAAGACCGTGACATGGATAGGGACATCTTCACCAGACCAGGTTGCTCTGAGCCCCACCCAACCTGGCCTTGAATGCTTCCAGGGATGGAATATCCACGTCACTTACTCTGGGGGGCAAAGCATCTCCTCTCCCCCAGCACCGTTGGTGTCTGCCTTCAGGTAACATGCAACAGGACAAGAGGAAACAATAGTGTCAGGGGAGGTTTAAAACGGGTATTAGGGAAAATGTCTTCACTGAAAGGATGCTCAGACCTTGGAACAGGCAACCCAGGGCAATGGTGGAGTCGCCATTTTTCCTTAGCAGATCCCTGTTTTGCCTCAGACCTACACTTTCCCCAACAGAGCCACGTTTTTACTTGGAATCTGCACTACCAAGTCTGTCTGAATTTGAGAAGGGTTTGGATAAGGCTCTTGTGCACATGGTGTGGCTTTGTGTCCTGTGCATGGCCAGGAGCTGGATTCAGTGATCCTGATGGGTCTCTTCAGCATATTCCATGGGTCAATTCAGCATATTCTATGCTTCTGTGATTATTTTGCTTCAGGGAACCAGCCCAGTGCCCACACCAGCAGCTCCCACTGGGCAGCTGCTCCTGCCACTGGCAAACATGGAGCCATCACCTCCCTTCCCACCCTGTGGGCTGCTCCTGCTTCTGGAATATATGGAGCCATCCTCTCTCCTCGCACTCTGTTTCTGCTTAAAGCAACCACGGCTGATTCTTCCTGCTCAAACGCTGTTTCTGGTGACTCCCACCCCCACTGCCGCCATTGCCCTCACGCCACGGCGCCATCTTGGATCGCTCACCCACCCTGTCAGCCCGCCACATTCCTCTCCCTCACACCGCCATTACCAGCACTATCACACCAAATTTAGTTTCAGGGCTGCAAGACAGAATTTCTTTTGTTTGTGACAAACTTCTGGTAGCAAACACCACGTCGGAAACACTGCGTGGGCGGCAGGTGGCTCCTTCCCTCCCCTCTGCCTGTGCCTCACTGCCCCCTCAGCCGGAGGCTCTGAGGCCAGGCTGGCCCTGGGCTGGGGTGGTGGAACACAACAAAAACCACTCTTTTCTTGCCAAGATATCAATCTAAGGCTTTCTGAGCAGTCCCGGCCACCAGGCTGTGTTACTGCAGGGTGGGGGATGCAGCAGGTCTCTTCACCAGCCCAAACTGCCCCGCCAGGCCGTGTTTTCAAGCTGAAAAAAGCACAAAAGTGGTGGGGTTTGAGCATGGCTGAGCCCAGCGCTGCACAGACCCTGACTAGGACAGGCACTGCTCCAGCTCCCACCTGCTGTTGACCAGCCCAGCCAGGAGCATGTGGGAAATGACAACACTCCCTTAATGCTTCCTCCACAACATGGAGACACTGGAGAAAAGGACTGAAAGAGAAAAAAAATCTTTTTTCTCATTGCAAACCACACTTCCAGGTGTCTCATTAAATCAGACCAAAAAAAATAAAAAGAAAAAACCCACGAAAAAACCCACCAAAAGTATTTGATTTATTGCTATCACAAAGTGCCCAGGGGCTCTGCTGCAGCCCCCTGCTATCGCTGGGGTTCCACCTCCCATGGCAGGACCTCCTCTTCTGGCAGTGTCTTCATCCTCCTGCCATCACCACAATCCCAAACCCTCTATGTGGAACCCTTGCTCTCAGCAGCACCTGCAGACCCCCACCATCTCTGGGGCCCCACTGCCCATGGCAGGACCACCAGGACCAGATGTGCTTCATTTCCTGCCTGGCATCCAGAGTGACCCAAACCCACACTCATCTGACCCACGGCAGAGCCTCTTGAGCACCATCCTCTCGTCACTAAAAATAGATCCAAGTGGTTTAAAAAAAAAAAAAAGCCAACAGAAAAAAGAAGGCGAACAATGTCTGCTTGACCATCAAAAGGCAACCACAGTCATTTCGAGGCAGGAACACCTGAGACGAGGACTTTCGGGTTGTTTTCTCTTTCTGCAGCAGATGGGCTCAGTTTTCTCTGAAACGGATGAAATCTCTCCTTGCCTGAGGTAATGGTATGCGGAGCTCCAGCACTGGGGGCTGCCCCTCTTGTGGGCTTTTTAGGGCTGGAAAGGAGCCAAGGGAACAATGGGTCAGAACCACAATTCAATTTCCTTTTGAACTTGTTACCTGCTTGATTCCTATTTGTGCAGAAAGACACAGATCTCGTGAGCTGAAGCCTGCGTGCTGGCCCCAGCACTCATCTGAGAACTTGGTGGTTCATTGCAGGAGTGGGCTGTGCTGTCAAGGTCACCTCCTGGACCTGCTCTGGGAGAGCAGTGTGTCATAGCCCTCCAGACCTTCAAGACCTGGCATGTCCAGCCCATGGCTCTGCAGGGCACAATCTTGGCCAATTGTTTAGAAAATGCTGAATTTCCATGTATCATAAACAAGGAGGTTTGTCAGGGCTGGCATCAAACACTCTGCTCTGTTAGCAGAGGTAGGTTTTCAAAAATTAATATGGAAATGGTAGTGAAAAATAGAGTATTTTGAAGCTGTTGAATGAGCAGTGTTGTGCACAGCAATCAGCCAATATATCTGACAGGCCATGCATGAAGGTATTTACCCAGTGCCACTGGAAACTTTCTCAGCAGCACCTTAAATCAAACTCATCTCAGCCATCTGCTGCTTAGAGTGATCCTTGGCCAAGCTCACTCATCACAGAGGCATTTAGCAACACCAGAGATATTTAAAAGACTATTTGACCTCAGTGCCTTTGAACAAGGGCATGAGATGACAGGACAAGTGAGAACAGCTCCGAAATGACAGAGGGCAGGGTTAGATTGGACACTGGGAAGAAATTTTTCCTTGTCAGAGTGGCAAAGCCGTGGCACAGGTTGCCCAGAGAAGATGTGGCTGCCCCAAACCTGGAAATGTTCATGGCCAGGTTGGGCAGAGCTTGGGCCAACCTGGGATAGTGGAAGGTGTCCCTGCTCATTGCAGTGAGTCTTCAATTTTCATTTGTTGAATCATAGAATCCCACGAGGAGCTGGAAGGGACTTGAAAACTCATCTTGTTCCAGCTGTGGGGTCTTCCCCCTCCGGTCCAAGAGACACTGCTCCAGATGGGCTTGGATCTCCTTTGACAGGTTCCATATTTTCATGGCAGGCAGGTTTTTCTCCTCTCCCTTTGCCCTCCTCTATTTTACAGCCAAAATGGCTCTTCTGCACACATTGAGGATGAATGAAAGATCGAAATATATTGCTCTCCTCTAGATCTTTCCTCTCAGGGCTGTGCATAGCTGGAGGATCTGCTGGCTGAGGCAGAGTGAAGCCGGATGCAGACAACCCCACAGCCTCTGGTCAGAGCAGGACAGAGCTTTTTCTGGTGGCTCCATTCAGTGAGGCAGCATTTGGGAGACATTTTTTTGGGGTGAAGAAGGGGAAGAAGGATATTCTTGTTGAACTGAGGAGCAGGACCTCTCTATCCCCTGGGGGAACCCAGAGCAGCTGGACTGAGACTGAAGGATGGTCTGCAGTTCCCACAGCCAGGACACCCCTTCTCACCTCTGTCTCCATCTAACAGCACTTTCTCATTTTCAAAAGAGTTGAGAGAACCACTAAAACACAGAGTCCTGTTGGGGTTTCATTTTTTGCCTCTCTTGTCTCCACCACCCTGCCTGTCCAGCGTGTAATGGAAATTTTACCGCAGCCGCTCGGTGAGCAAACAGGAAGCCAGCAGAGAACGTGGCAGCTCGCTGTGGCCCCACTCAGCTCAGCTGGGTGACAAGAAAGGCCATAAAAGACAGCTTGGGGGTGGCAGAGGGAGGAGAGCAGGCCAGAGAGGCCAGGGTTGGCAGCGGTGCAGGGGAGCTGGTCCTGGGCTCACAGGTAAGGCAGGCACTGCCCTGCACCTTCTCTTTCTTCCTTCTGCAAATTATTCCTGATTAATTTTGGAAATATTTTCCACTGTTATTCTGGGGGTCAATTGAGAGGATTCTGCCATACTTTATTCTGTGTACCAAACTTCACCTTGCTAGGAAAAAATTCTAATTGGTTTTTTCCTCCTCTTTTTCATCTTTGCAAGCCCATAGTATAACCTTAACATCTCCCAGAGCTGCTCAGATTTCCAATGGAGGTATTGGAGAAGGTAAAGCTGGGCAGTGGTTCCACAATTCCCTTGTTCCTGTCAGAAAGGTTTTTCTTCCTTTTCTCTGAAGGAAATCCAGAGTCCCTCCATTGAATAGTCTTGGCTGTGTGTGTAGTACTCAGAGATGCATCTGGCTCAGTCCCTACCACAGAAGTGAGAGGGTATTTGGACCCAAACAAAGTATGAAATCCAGAAAGGGGTGGAAAACACATTACAGATTCCTTTGGCTGTGATTTTTGTGACAGCTTTCCAGGCTCGCTCACTTCTTGCATGGAGCTTCTCAGTGGGAAAACCCTTCCCTTCAATTTCATACTAAGTTCATTCATTTTGATTGATAAGCTTTTAATGTTCATTTTTTCCTTCAACTCCCTGAAAGGAGGGTGTAGCGAGGTGGGGTGGTCTCCTCTCCCAGGTAACAAGTGACAGGATGAGAGGAAATAGCCCCAAATTGCACCAGGGAAGGGTTTATTTTGGATATTAGGGAAAATTTCTTCACCAACAGAGTTGTCCAGCAGTGGAACAGGCTGCACAAGGCAGTAGTGGGGTCACCACCCCCAAAGGGATTTAAAAGAAGTGTGGATGTGGCACTTGGGGACATGGTTTGGCCATGCTGAGGGAATGGTTGGGCTTGGTGATCTTAGAAGGCTTTTCCAGCCCTGTTTTGTGATTCCTTGATTCCCTGGGAGCATGCAGGGCATTGTGAGGAGGTTTGGGTGGGTCCCACCGATGACCCCATCATAAACACAGAGCCAAGGGGCTGCTTCTTTGTCATCTCCAAATTCCTCCGAGGCTGGCAGATCTGGGCAAGCAGACGGGGTGAGGCACAAGGCACGTGGCAGGGGGTTTGGCAGCTGCCCCAGCTGAGGGGCACCTCGAGGACTGTCTAACCTGAGAATGGTGAAACATCAGGGTCAATCTCAGGTTCGTCAGCCCATGAGATGCCTTCTCCAGAGCGGGACGGGCAGCGCTGGCCCCCATCAACCCCACCGCTGCCTCCACCCAGCACATGGAGAAGCACAGCAGGGGGACACCAGAGCTTCATCTGCACCCCGGCACAGCTGTTTGTGAGGAAGGGGAAGGGCCAGAGTGGGTGTCAGCCCCCAAGGAGCAAAGGGAGGAAAGCAGCCGGCAAATCCCTGCTGTTCCTCAGGAGAAGCTGCTGGAAGCTCAGCCACACCTTAGTGCTGAAGTTGCCACGGTTGGTGATGCAGCAGCTGCCCTGTGTGAGTTGCTGCTCATGTGACAGGAGGCTCCAGTATCAAAAGTACCTAATTAGGAACCTCTCTGACTGCCACCCGGATCTGTGCCTCCGTGTGCAGTGAGCGCAGTCCAGGGGTGAGTTTGGCATCCCTGAAAGCATCATTAACACAGCTCTCCTCACATTCCTGACTAGAGGAGGAGAGAGTGACAGCCCTAAAAGTGACGATAATGAATCCCCAGGCAGTGCACAGGGCCCATCAGTGCTGGATTTGTCAGTAATTTATGAAGGGAGCAGGGGGCAGGGGGAAAAGTGTATTTTTTATCTTTCAGGGTGAGTTTTCTAAATAAAACACAAGTCCGAGATACACTTGTCAGAATCACTGTCTTTCCTACAATTAAATGACTAATCCTAAAGATAAACAGTGTAAAACATTACCAGCCACAGTGCAGGCCACAGGGGCAAGGGGTGAACTGATCTGCCTCTCTCTGTGCCTGCTGCTGGCCATGCCATTGGCAGTGCAGGAGCAGAAATCTGCCCAGAGCCACGGGCTCACTCTGCTGAGACAAGGCCCAAAGCCCCCTGAGTGAAGCTCTGGGCACCAGCCCCTCCTGCTGCATCTCTCCCTGCCGCAGCCCCTGACCCCTCCAAGTGCTGCTTCTGCAGAGCAGCCCCAGGAGATGGGGTAGAAAGAACTTTTAAGAAAGAGCCAAGCCCCACATGCAGGGGAGCAGCCAAAATTTCTGAGGTGGACCCCCTGGACCTGCCAAGTCCTGGAACGACTTTAAGAAGATTTAAAACCGTGCTGGGAGCCCCCACGAGCAGGCAGACAGCAAAGGAGAGGCAGCTCCATTCCCCATGCTGGGCTCCAGTCACTGGTGGAGCTGCTTTCATCTCCTCATGGGATTTTGGGGTCTATTTGCCCTCAGCCCCCAGCAGGTGTGGGGATGCCCTAGGAGCTGCAGGCAGCGCTCCTGGCAGTGCAGCAGGGCCAGGCTCGGCACTGGTATCGGTGTAGGGGACAGCATGGGGTCACGCATGGGGATGGGGAGAAAAGCAGGCTCAGGTGAAGCACTGGAAATGAGAGAGGATCTCGATGATTCAGTGAAGAGAAAGACTTTAAAACCTCAGAAAGCCAGCAGGAGGCAGCTGCTCCCCCTTCCTGCCCACCCAGTGCTTGCTCTGCTGCTGCTGGGAGTTATTCTGCACCTGAGGGGCTTAGGGCCACCCCCCGGCCTGCCACCCCCCCAGACCTCCTGAGCCCTTTCCAGTGGCCCTCAGAACTCTGCAAAGCCCTTGTTTTTCGTGTGGTTCTTGCCATGGAGGAGGATGGGAGGGGTTATTGCTATTCATCCAAGTTCTACCTAATGTGGGCTGGTTTGTTTTTTCCCCTTCCCTAAAGTTTGTTCCTCAGGAGGGCATTTTAGTTTTAGAGACAGCAATGCTTCTGCAAGGTGGAGGAAGTAATTTTTGAGCTCTGAGGGCCAGGCCATGGAGGCTCCAGCAGGTAGACAGGGAAAGGCAAATTTCCATGAGAAAACCTCACATGGCTCCCTTAGATCCCGGGATGCACTCCCAGGTGTGTCTGTGGTAGGATCAGGCCGGGAGAAGAACATGCCTTTGTGCTGTGTCAAAGGGGGAAAATCGTGCTCCAGAGGCGCATTTTGCTTCTGCAGTGAAGTTTTCATCTGTGCGATAGCAGGAGCGGGATCACTGGGAGGAGCTGGGAGGCAGCCGGGGCTGCGTTCGCCAAACAGCTGCCGAAGGAGCCATCGGGGAAACTTTCCCTGCCACGGGAAACGCTGCGGAGCCCAGGGCCGAGCCCGCACACGCGTGTGTGCCCCGGCGTGCCCCTGTGCCATGGGCACACCTGGCCCCGAGAGAATCGCGGGCTCCATGGGGGTGTCCGGGGCCCAGGTGCCAGGAAACACCACCCGGAGCAATGCGGGAGTGCGGGGCTCGGCTGGCGGCTCCTGCTGCACCCCCAGGCACCCCGTCACACACAGAGGGTCTGCCGTGCACACTCATGAACTCACACAGCCCTCCCATCCTCCCAGCTGTCCCTCACCTCCCGAACCCGCAAACCCGCAACACACAGAGAAACGCCCCTCAAAACCTTTGTGCCCGCTCGCATACACACCCCTGCACGCCCCACACACCCCCAGGGCCCCCAAAACTCCCCCCCACCACACACCAGCCGGACTCACATGCCCATGAACCCGTGTGTCCCTCTCCCAGACTCCCCCCGTGTTCCCCCGACTGTCACTCCCCGGTGCCCCCCGGGCTGTCCCCTCCCGCCCCCCGGTCCCCCCGGCGCTCCCCCCGTTCAGCACCGCGGACAGATCCCGGCCCCGCTCCCATCACGTGGCTCCCCCGCCCCTATATAGCGCGGGGCCGGAGCGGCGCGTCCTGCGGAGCAGCGGAGCCGGCGGAGCGCCCGAGAGCGGTGAGACCCGCACGGGGACCGGACCGACACCCCCGGGGCCCCGGCACAAGGAGGGGGACCCCGAGCCTGGGGGTGTCTGGTCCCGGGGTGGGAGGGGGCGTGTCCCCTCGAAGGGGGTCCCAGGTCCTGGAGGGTCCCGTCCCGCCTGCCGAGGGTGTCCCATGCCCGCGGGGAGACGCGTCCTGGGAGAAGGGGTGTCACGTCCCCGGGTGGGGGATCCTAGCCAGCGCGGGGTCCCGTCCTCAGAAGCGTTCTGTCCAAGGGACGAGGGGTGGGATTCCCATCGGTAGGTGTGGGGATCCTGTCCCGGGGGGCTTCATCCACAGGGAATTTCATCCCTGGGGAGGGGGTCCCCAACAGGGTGAAGCCCCTCCAGTGACCCCTGACCGCAGCGGGGGGATGTGGGGGTCCGGGGTGGGGGGGGGCTGCTCTTGCAGGCTTCTGGCCCCGGAGTGGCTGCGATGCGGGTCAGGATGATTTCAGCTGCCTCCGTCCTCGTCCTGCTCTTCCTGCCCTCGGAGACCTGCTCCCCCCTGCAGTGGCCCCGGGGTCCGTCCCGCAGGCTGACCCTGGCCCCTCAACTCACCTGGGAGCCCTGGATGGGAGCCCCGAGACCGCCGGTCCCTGCCACGGATCCCCTGCCCCAAAGACTGTGCCAGTTCCATGGGGCAGAGCCCACCCCGGCCCGAGCCCGGCGGGCGCTGCAAACCGGCAAGAGGCGAGACGGAAAACCCAACTCGCTGGATCTCACCTTCCACCTCCTGCGCGAGTTCCTGGAAATGTCCCGGGAGGAGAGACTGGCCCAGAAGGCGCTCAGCAATAAGCTCTTGCTGCAGAGTATAGGGAAATGAGGGAGGGTCGTTGGAGGTGGGGGAATGAAGGAGACCGACCCCGTAACAAGACACCACGGCAGAGCGGAGAACGGGGGGATGCTGTGGGCTGCAGCCGTGCCCAGGGAGTCCCCACCCTGCCTGGCAGTGTTCCTGTCGCTGCGTCCCGCGTGTCACTGTTGTGCATTAAAGTCACAGTCGTACCTGCCCTGCTGCTGTGCTCTTATGCTTCCCCGCTGTCACAAACCTGTGGACCCGAACCAGGTCTCCCCAAAAACACCAGAGCAATCCCAGATGCGTCCTTGGGTGAAAAACATCCGCATAAAGAGCTCTGAGCAGGTAGTGCCACCCCGGCTGGAAGCTGCACCCTGAGACCCAACCAGGGCTTCTCCAGTATCCCTGTGAATGGCTCCAAAACCTGCTGCTTCCTAACTTTACGGCAAGTCTGCACCTTTTTGTGTCACAGCTGGGGATTTGGGACGAGGTTTAGTGACACCTAAGCTTGGCCCTTCTTGGAGGAAGATGAGCATCTGTGTGTAACATTGGCAGCAAGAGCATTGCAGCCCCCCCAGAGGTGCCCCCCTCCCCAAGCTGGGCCCTTTCTGGGGCACGGAACCCCCCTCACCTCCATCCCCCTCCTGCAATCACAGCCCTGAGCTCAGAGCAGCCATTCCCACCCCAAGCTGTGCACAGTCCACTGCCAGGCTTGGCAGGGCTGAAGTGGGTTTGGGAAGGCCCCCAGGCATTGACAGTGGTGGAAAGAGGAACATCGTCCCAGGGCCCTGCACTCTGCAGACTGGAAGGGGTCAACATCCTTCCCCAGGGCAGCTCAGCCATCCCAGCCTTGGGTTATTGACACAGGGATGGGCACAGGGCTGGACAGGACCTCTGGCACCCTGAGGAGATCAGAGGGGACAGTGAGGAAGCAGAGACTTGTGGGGCTGGGACAGAAATCACAGTAAAGATCAGACCATGCCAAGACAGGAGTGCAGGGGAGTGCTGAGGATCACATGCCCGAGTTGAGCTTGGTCTCAGCTTTGAACCCAATCTGGCCTGACCCTGCACTCCACTCCTGCCTCTCCAGAGGGTCTGCTCAGCCCCAGCAGCTTCGGTGTTGCCTGGGCAACATGGGCCGGGACACCTCCCTCTAGATCGGGTTGCTCAAAGCCCTGTCCAACCTGACAACCCCGAGTTAAAACACGATTTTGTGCCTACCTCCACCAAATGCGGAACTCACCTTTCTAAAATGAATAATCCCAGAGTCAGAACAGTCGCTGGTGGCTGCAGCAGGGAGAGCCCCGGAGTCACCACGGGCCTGGGGCAGGACAGATCTGTCCTGCCTTGGTCCCCACCTTGGCTTGGATCAGTCTCATGGCACCTTCAGCACATCTTCCACTCATCTTCGTTCTCTCCACCAGCAACACCAGGAGCAAACCCTGTGCCAATAACCGGAGTTTCTCCAGAAAATGGTATTTTTATTGCAGAGACAGCCTCTGTTGCCTCCCTCAGCCCTGCATACAATTCCCACCCCACCAACAACTCTAACCCGCATTTACACCCCAAATATCTGCCAGGGTCCAGCATCCCATGAAGATCTTTGGACTTTAAGGCTCAAAACCAGCCCACACCCCATGGTGGGTGCAGGAGGGCTACAGGGGAGGGGCTGAAATTCCTGCCCCAGGGACCCTGCACCCAGTGCCCATCCCAAGGATGGGTGACCTCTCCCACCTCCCACTTCTCAGCCAGCCTCACCCTGTCCCACAGCCCCTCCCTTCCGTGCCGAGTTCCAGCGTGCAAATAAAGAAAGAAAAACCTGATGGGCATTTCTGCATTGAAAACATTTATTTTACAACAGTGGTTTCCGATAACTTAGCAATCTTTATTTTAGTTTATATTTGGACATACAAGACACAAATTACCATGCTAAAACAGAAAATAATTCTTTCTGCCGTCGCTGCGGGTATGTACAGGAGCTCAGTAGTATCGAGTGTTACAATCCACAAAGTTCAGACAGCCACGTCTACTTACAGACAACTCAAAGTATGGTCCTTTAGTAACATAACAAAATAGATATATGTCTATATTATAATTGCTTCTCAGATGCGTTTATACTTCGATTGTGGTGGGTTTGGTTTGGTTTTTTTACTATTTTTTTCTTTTTTAAAGATGGGCTCCCTCTATCCCCCACCCCCGCCCGAGTTGAAGTGCAGTACAAATGCAGGCGCGTCTCTCCCGGCATCCTCAGCTCCCTCTGGCTCCATAAAGGGGCCAGGAAACCAAATCCCATGAGGAATTACACAGTTCAGGGCCCTGCTCACATGCAAAATGAACATAAACCGCCTGGGATGTCAGCAGTGACACCAACCAACCCATCCACACCCCGCCCCAGCGAGGCAGGCAACGGTAGGATGAGAGGGAGGAAGGAATGACAGCGATCAGCTCAGCATCCAGCGAGGAAACAGCGTGTCTGGAATTGGCAAACTTGGAGTTCATCAGCCGTGATGGTCACAAACAGAACTTCAGCAGTAAAAATCTCCCCAGTATTCCCCCATTTCTGCCGTGAAGCAGGAACCTCTGGTGTGCTGCGTGTCAGGAACAGCCCCTGGCAGGAACAGGCTGAGGAGGAGGACGGTGGTGGCTCTATCCAGCATGGCTAGAGGGGACACAGGCATCAGCCACAACCGTTGTGCCTTCACATGGATCACTGCCAGCTTCACGTGTAGGAATTTCAGCAATTCCAAGTCCTTATGGAACCAACGTGCAAGGGGAGGGGCAGTGCCCGGCCGTGCAAACACCATGCTGCTCATGAGGAAACCCCCTGAGCAGGAGCTGCTTCTCCCACTCCTAGGGCCCATTTATTTATACAACAGGCTCCCTCAACACGTCCTCACCAGTCCCTCAACCCCACAGGTTGGGTTTGGGTTTTCCTGCAGCTGAGAGCAAAGAAACACAACTGTGGCCACACAAAGCTCACACCTTCCCTGTCTGGCTGAGTTCAGAGCACTACTTGGAGCCAAACCTCACATTTTTACCACCAAAGAAAAACCCAAGGTGCACACCTGTTGTATAAATATATACATATGTGCATATATACATACATACACACACGTGATGCTGCAGCCCACGCCCTCAGCATGGGGTGGACCTTGCTCTGTGAGCTCACCCAGCCCCGCTCCAGGGAGTCCAGTGTGGTGAAAACTAGGGAAAAAAACCCAAATCCATGTGTTCTATCACAGCTCCAGTGATGAGCACATCAACCACATCTGAACACCCCATATGCCAGCTGCACAAGTTCCAGTCACTCCAGAGCTGCCCCTGTGCCTTCTCCAGGTCTCCCTTCTCTCCTAAGGAAGGCTGGAGCAGGCAGAGCTCCATTCCAGCCAGAGGAGCTGGGACAAGGGGCAGCTCATGGAATTCAAGTAGATTGTTAAATTTTTGGAATGGTTTGACAAGCAACTGCTCACAGACTGCAAGAGAACACCCACAGGGCTGGGAGAGGGAGCACAGAAGACAATGGCACTCAGGAATGAACAGCCAGTTTATATAAGAGCTTCCTCTATACATATACATACATATATATATATATAACCACCAGAAATTCCCAGCATCTATCCTTTTAACACCAAAATGAACTGTGCATGTAACATTGGCATAATGAAAGTTCGTCCTCCAGATTTGTGGCATTTGGCTTGTGCAAACATCAGCCAGCTTCCCTCCCGCGGCTTCTCCTCGTAAAGGAAGTGTCTTCTTGGAAGAACACGGGAATTGCAGTCTTGCTGAGTCCCAGACAGTCCCACTAAGCTTCCAAAGGCAGCTCGTGGAGGGGACCGTGGATCTTGCGGGAGCTGAACACTGACAAATTTCCTGCCACCTGGTGAGCTACTGGCTACAATTCTTTCGAGAGATTTTAAGCAGCTGTTGGTGCAATGAAACACTACAAACTAGATGATCTCCACTAGAATACAGAGAAGCAGCACCAGATGCTGAAGCATGTGAAGTTTATATTGACCTGACACTATAAACTATAACTGGGGGGTTACGGTTCCGTGCTCCAAGATTAATGCATTTAAACACCTTTTGGAATTACTGACACGTGGTGGGGGCTGAAAACTGCCCTCACCACCCTGCCAGAGTGACCTGTTAGACATGATGCCAAGATACTGGTACACTGGGTACAAAAAACCTGCAGCATAAATTTCCTAAATTATCCAGAACCAACAAAAACATCAAAGGGCACCACAGGAAGGGCACAAAGTAGCTGAGAGAAGCAGGTGCCTCTCTCAAGGAGCGTGGGTGGTACAAATGCTCTGGAACAGCCCCTCAGAGTGCATTGGTGTCCCCCCACACAACTAAACTGCCTCACAGATGGGACACAAACAGTTCTTCTGTCAGGCTCCTGCCCTGGTTACACCTGTGTGAGGTGTTTACAGGCTGACAGGAAGGGTTTGGAGAGCTGCACTCCCCTGACCGCAGCCCTGCTGCAGGACTGGGTGTTCTGTGCCAAGCCCAAGCCTTCCTCCTCCGTTCTGCCCCTCCAAACCTCCAAGAGGATCTCACTTTAAGAACACTAGGAGTGCTAATATCTAAAGCAGTTTAAAAAGATTACAAATCTAAAAAGAAGACTAAAAAGGGAACATGGCTCTAAAACATCACTGCATTGGACCAGCAAAAAACGACACCCTATGGGACGCCACTGAGGTCTTACATAAATTTATATACAGATAAATATTTAAGAATTTCCTACAAAAATCACTAACAAAATGAGACTGGCATTTAAGGGCAATGCCCCTTCAGTACAGTGTGTTTAGGATGTCCCCATCCCTAGGGAGGATGGGCAGGACAGATCCAACACCTCCTTTTCCAGCAGCTCCATGCACCAGGAGGGACAGCTGGCACCTGAGAGCTCTTGGCAGCAGCTTTCCCTCCTCACCTAAGCTGGGAATGGCTCTCCATGCACCACAGGGATGAATAAGTATCCTGAACACCAGCTCTCCAGATGGGATTCACCCCAATGGAGCTATAAGTGCTAAGGAAATCACTGCTGCAGAGGCTGGAGGAGCTGGTGGAGGCGGCCGAATGACTGGAACGGAGGACTCAGGCAACTTGTACAAATGATACAACTTTAAAGAAACAAATAAATAAATAAAATCCAAGTTCAAGTTTTAATTCTGGCAACACGCTGGACAGAGATGGACAGTGCTCAGGTTTGATTTTGGAGGGAAACATTCAGCACTAAGCCAGGTCAGGCTGCAGCACTGGGATGCTGCAGCTCCCCTCGCCCAAGCCCAGAATTCCTGTCTGAGCTTCTCTGCCAGATTTTAAACCATTATTCCCAATAGAACTTTGCATTTACTATGATTCTACTTGGCCATTATGAAGTGCAACTTGTGTTAGAGCCCGGGTACCTTCCCTCCAAGAGGAGAAAAGTGGGCAATAATGTACTTATGTGCCATGATATGGTTTTGGCTTTAAAGAATGAATGTTTAAATCACTTCCTTACATAGTTCAAGAAGAACTTCACTAATACACAATGATCCTAAATTCACAGATTAGGCAGTAACATGGGCAAACTTGAAACAGCTTCAAAAAACATGAATATTCCTCTAGAATTGTTTTCCCATCATTCCCTGTAACTGAGATCTCGGAATGGTTTCCCTTGGAGCATCTAACATCACTCTGGCATGTAACAGACCAATTTCCTGTTCACACACCACCCACAGACAGAACCGACAGAAAAGCAGTCTCTCTCCAAACTCATCCCTTGCTAAGCAAAGAACTAAAACTGCAAACTTATCCTGGATGTCATCTTTCCCCACAGATAACTGTTCTGCTTCTGGTCCTCATGTGCTGCCCACACTTCAGTTCCCTTGTCAGGAGCCTGTGGAGTGACTCCAGGTGTGCCACACACCCTGGAGCCACAACTTCCCACCAGCCCCCTACTTCTGTGGAAACAGCCCAGAGAGGATAAGAAATAAGAGTATTATTCCAAATTAACAGTGACAACTCCAGGCCCTAGCACTGGAGGCAAAGCTGCTTTTCAGAGCAACACCAAACAACCATCTCCACTGAGATGAACACAGGGACAGGGAATGGAACAGCTCCCAGGGAACAGCCCCCTCCTCATTCACTGACTTGCTCCAATTAGCCATGCTCATTTACAAAGCCAAAAGACCTCAATACCTTTTGTTTTTTTTAACCAAGAACACAATTTGCAGATATAGGCAATTTTAACCAGTGAATGTGGAGAGGACAAAGCCTGCACATGTCCCACCATATTCCAGAGTGCAATTCTACACCAAGAACAGGCTTCAGGCAAAATCTACAGGGACAGACAAAATTATATTGGGTTTAAGCCTAAAAATGGCTTTTTGTCCCAAGGGGTCAAAGAAAGACATTAACTAAATAAGGACCTCAAGCCAAATCATACACAAATGTCCTCAAGGTCATCCAACTCAGGAAAAGTCAAAAGTATCTTGCACTAAATCGCCACATTTCAGGTCTGTAAGGACTATGGGCAAAGAAGAAATGACTTAAGGATTGTGCTGCTGAAATTGAGCCATTAATTTAAAGTAACAGATTTGGGGGGAATTTTGGGGGCTGGATGTGGTACTAAAATCATGCTGATCCGCAGCAAGCTCCCATGCAGGCAAATATGTGCTTGTACCAACAGCCACAGCAAAGTCTGGGTGTGCAAACACTCCTCACTGAGCACTGAAACCATGCGGAGAACATGTTCTCCTACCCAGCACGTTTAGCATGGTTTCATGGCAGATTTCACGTGCTCTATCCTTGTTGCTCATGCAAACACAGCAGGAAAATATATTCAGAACAGTTCTCTGGGTCCCTGCCCTTTCCTGGTGGTCTTTGTGCAGAGCAATGGATCTTTGCTCTGCCCCAAAGCACCACCTGGAGCTGGTGAGGGAGCAGCAGACACAGGGGAAGGTGCCAAGAGCCCCTCCACAGAAAGAGGGGACAGATAAGAGAGATGGGGGTACAAGGGACAGTAGAGGCATTGTGATATAAAACTGTAATGATCAAAATTAACCAGGCTGTAATTAACCACTGAAAGTGCCAAGTGTGGGTTCTCTGGAGCTGTTCTAGGTCTGACTCTGGATCACCTAAAGTAGGACTATTGACAACAAAATACACCAGCAATTCAGCAGCTGCCTAAAATGCCTTTTTAACAGTTAAACCTCAGTAAACCGACAGTTTCTAGAACAGATTTCAGACTTGATTTAGTTTCAAAATAGTACAGGAAACTTTTCAGTGGTTTCCACATAGTTGTTCCAAGGAAAAGAGAAACACTGGTGTAAACAAATCTAAATGCAAGACTGTGCAAATCATACAATATAAACACAAAGAAAGGTGGTTTGTTCTTAAAAATCTATTAAAGTACTCCACAAAGATGTCCATGAGAAAATTAAAGGGTTAGTAGTGTATTATAAAAGCTTTAAAAAAAGATATGTAATACTCCATTTGCCTATTAAAAGTCTCAAATTATTAGAACAAATTTTTAAACACCAATTGTTTTTGAACATTTCTGCTGTTGGCTACTGTCTGCATTTGACTCATTTGCTCAGTGAGAGCCAGTTAACCAGTTTCACTTTAAGATTCTCATGCATTCAGAAACAAAGCTGCACTATTTGGTCTTTAGCATTACAGGAAAACAACTGAACTCAAATCAAAACAGAATTGTGCTTGGAGTTTAAATCCCACTGCCACCACCACAGGAGCCCATTCCCAGTTGATTTTGGTTCCATTGTCACTGGAGATCGCCTCATACACAATGAGCTGTTCAATTCACTGTTCAAAGATTGGCAACTCTCCCTTTTTATTTTTCAAGGTAGATTTATTTAAGCTGAAAACCAGCATTAGAGAGGACTCCAGCTCTGCAGGACTGGCATTTTTTGGTTCTTGGCTTTGTAAACTTGCTTAGATAATAACGCAGGAATAGAAGGAGGAATGAAAGAATTGGTTTGTTGCACTCATATGAAAATCCTCAACTTCTAAAGGTCTTCGACAGCTCAGCTGTACAGAAGAACTGTGGCTTCTGTGACACTTTTTAAATCTCATTTTTAGGCCAGTACTGCTGCTTAAAATGCAGAATGTCTCCATCGCACTGATATTGTGACAACTCAATACGTTACACCACAGACATTTAACATAACTCCATACATGCTATAAAAAAAAAAACCAAAACAAAACAGGAGAAAAAAAACAAAGAAAGGAAACAAATAAGACCGTAGCTAAACTGCTTTAAATACTGCATGCTACAGCACTTCACGTATCCTCGAGATACGACACTGAAAGGTGACAAAAGGCTGAAGGGATTACAAAATAATTTCGGCAGGTTGGAAAGCTGCCTTCTTACTGTGGCAGAATTATTCCCCCTCCCCGTTCTCTACTTCTAATGTTCATGATTCTAGTGTTGAGTTGGCCATGTATTTTTTTTTTTTAAATCCATTCTAATGACAGTGTTTCCTTAACTTAATTAAATCCATCAGTGTGGTAGCTGGGGTGAGAGTCAGCTGTGAGCTGGGTTGTCTCTGTGGCTGATGCTGGCTGTATCACAATAGGTGCGTCTGAGGCCTCTGAAAAGTGAAGACAAAAGGCTTAGCACAGCAAGGAAAAAACACAGCACTGGATGTTTTGGTAAGCACAAGTCACATCTCCCTACAACCCTCTGATAAAACCATTTTACACTCATTTAGGAGCATGACATTAATTAATTCCCTGATTTTCAGTGTGCACACAACAGTATTCACCTCAGCTCCACATGTAGAATGTTTATTACATTTCCTTCTTCCTGTAAAAGCAGCTGATCCTCACCCACCACGCAGCAGTGCCCATTAAAAATGTCATCAGAGCATACACAAGGCTCTACACCTTCAACCTTTGGGTACAAGAAACCTTTTCTGCAATCCCACAGGGCTGTCTATACGTTACCCTAGGATGTGGAAGGAACATAACGATGGTCACTGACTGCTCTGAAGCTGATCCCACCAGGTTCAATGAAGACACAAACATTCCCTGCTCACCATCCACAGCCCAGGACCTGATTTCTCCTCAACCAGCTCACTGAGCATCTGGCAGGGACTGATATTCATCCTAGAGAGCTCACAGTGTTTCACCTACCCCTTTCATCTGACTGCAACTGTGCCTCCAAGTCCTCTGGAGAGACGTAGAATTCCTGCTCTTCGCCTTCGGGAGGTTTGGGTTTACACTTCCCACAGCAACAATTACAGCAGCAGCACAGACAGCAGCAGCAGTAGCAGCCTGTGATGAGCCCACAGAACACAAACAAGGCCTGCAGAGGACAGAAAACACAGAAATAGTCATAACCTGTGTCTACTGTGCCACGACCACAGAGTTTGTGAGACTTGGATACAGAATCAGAGAGCAAAACCACAGCAGTGCAGAAGCAGAAGTCAGTAGCTACAGCTTTGTACTTTATCACTGAGAAATAATTCCAATTATGTGCAAAAGTGGCTAGGGCTCTCCATATTTTACACTGAGGTGAATGCTGCCAGCCTGGTTTGCTCAGATAATTTCTACAATTTAAGTTAAGTGGACTATTTTGCTGCATCTGGAAGAAGGTACAGGTCTAATAAGCACATCTGTACTAAAATCCAGGGGTACAAAAGTTCAGGACAGGCTGTAACTCGCATAAATAACCCTGGAAAAGACTAAGCTGTACCAGCTGAGGCACAGGCCATGATGTACCTGCAGCAGGGACTTGGAGCAGCCCAAGGCTGTGGGCATGGCTGAGGATTGATGCTCCCAGTATGTGAGCACAGCAGCTCCATGCAAGCCAGGTCTGCCAGGTGCTTATCACAGTGACAATGGGCTAAAGTAAAGTCTTCCTATAGGCCACTGCACAATTGTTGGAAAAAAATAATTTTACAGATAGCAAACCAGCATGGTCATGTAATTATTGTCTTCCTTAGGGGAATCAAGAGGTGGAGGCAATGCTGGCAAAGGGTACAAAAATGGACCCACGCAATGAAATGTAAGGAGATTTTCTGTGAGTTCACAGTCAGGATTCATTCTGCAAAATTACTGACCAGATATTGCCAGAGAACACCCTCCAAATTCTCATCTCTCCTACATCCACTACAAGAGCTTCAATTAGTAACCCAGGTCTTGCTTATTAGACCTGTATCACTCGAATTTCCTAGAAAAATACTTCTGAAGTCAACATCACAGTACAGTAAAAGAAGGTTAATTAACCCAGGGTCAGAAATTCAGCAATTTCCAAAGGTAAAACCAAGAACAGTTATCAAATGGAGCTCTCTAAGAGTTTCCAATACCAATCCAAAATAACTCCTGTGCCCTTTTATTTACCTTTGCCCACCAGCTGGACAGCACGAAGTATGTGTTCACATTTTCTTCACCAAACTGCTCTGCTACATAGAGCCCCAGAGACCCATACTTATCGTAAATGTTCCGCTTTGTGGCATCGGTCAATATTGCGTGGGCATTATTGATCTCTTTAAATTTTTCTGCTGCTTCTGGATTATCAGGGTTTTTATCAGGATGATATTTCAATGCCAGTTTCCTGCAGAAAGAAAAAAGAGAATAAAACCTGGGGTTTGGCTTCCTGTTTTTTTGATTTCTTTTTTTTCTAATTCCGTAGCCTGCTGCTCAAGGGAGACTTTCAAGTTCCAACTGTTTTCCTTCATCTCTGATTCAATTTCCCTGATGATTCTTCCTTAGATGATAATAAAAGGCTACAGCAGTGTCTAGCTTAGTTCACAGGATTGACTTCAGACTGTTGGATTTGACCCTCAGAAATCCACTGGAAAAAAATAAAGAGACATTGAATAAAAATAGGCTTGGGGTTTTTTTTATCCTCAGCTCCAGCAATTTCCACCAGTAAGTTTTGCTCTTGCTACAGCAAAGACACACCACAAGTCTAAGGTATAGCACCAAAGAGTAAATAAAAGCAAGCAAGTTGCCACAGCTGCTTGAAGAGTGTCTGAACTGCTGCTTCTGCAATGTCTGAACATAAAAATAGAACAGACGATCACTTGTGGTTAATTCACCAATTCCTGTGCAGGAACAAAGTACTTTTCAGTTCAAGCTTTGCTAGAATAGAAAACACTTCTGAGTTTCGAGTTATCAGGAAATCACAACGTACCTCCTCTAATCAGGCCAGATCTCTTACAACTAACAAAAAAAAATCAGATAAAGCATTGATAAATGTGCTAGTTCTCACATGGCCCATGCTATTTACAGACATCAGTAGAAATAACTGGCTGAACACCTCCTTATGAAGAGAAAATACGTGCTCCCAAGTAGAAAAATGACACGGAGCCACATGCTGGCAGTTCTCCCTCACCACAAAAGGTACTTGTCCTTCTGCAGAAAATGACCACAAAGTCACGTATATGAGAAACACAGGAGGAGTCTGCAGACAATTACATGTCAGCTTTGCAGTGGGGAAATGTTTAGACAAACATAAAACAAACATGTGTGCAAGCACTTGGATGTGCCTGCAAGTATCTCAGAGCATTTAAGAACCAGCCTGAGTGTGCCCTTGGGACACTTCACTCTGCATGAAGCTGCTCCAGTAAATCATGTCCACGGCTGCCACTTGTGCCCCAGCCTCAGGGAGGGCTGAAATAATCACAGGGAAGTTTTATAAACCTGGAAAGGGCTTAGTCAGGCTGCAATAATTAAATATTTTTATTTCCTATTTCCTACACGTACACAAACGCCACAGCCTCCAGGCCAGCAAAAGATGTTCAGACTGAAAAGGATAAAGGAGCAGCAGAGGAAATAAGATGAGCTCAAGGTTCAGATAAGTGTGAAGCAGCTACATTTCACCCCAGGATCTCATGGGGTTGTTCCTCCAAAGGAAAAACTCACAGTATTTCCCCCAGGAAAGTAAAATTATTTTCCAGTTGCTTGAAAATAAACTATTCGAATTTCCACTTAAAGCTTTTAGGAAGATAAAGCAAGTTTTTGAGAATCTGTGGACCTGGTTCATTCCTAGACTTCACCACGTAGTTGCCATCAGTATGTAACTTTGGAAGGGAAAACCTTTGGTAAAAGTTAAAGACTAAAGGAAAACAATTTTGACAGTGAGTATCCTCATGGAAAGATGATGCTGACCCCTAGTGTAATCCAAACACATTGCACTGGTCACAGCAGCAACTGCCTTTAAGCAGATTTAGGGGCAATGTGGAAAGGAAGATGTCATAAGACTCTTTTTTGTAGTTTTTATTTGGTTAGTATGAAGCCAATTCATGTGTCCAACTCTTAAGGAAAGAGACACAGAAAAAAAAATCGTCTTCTAAACTAACTCCACAAAGTATAAGTAACTCCACAAAGAATAAGAAATCTTGAACAAAATCCCAGGAAAAAGTAATCACTGATGTTCTGTTTTCATCCTTATTTGTATCTTTAATCTCCATCTCCCTGTGCCAGAAGTGGAAATGATGGACAGCAGGGCAGTTCTGCACCTCTGTGGTACCCCTAAGACAGACACAAGGCTGTATAACAGGAAGAGTTTAACTCTGATCACAGTCTTAAAATTCTGCTCAAATTTAGGCAAGGACCTTTCAGAATGATACTGTGCATTTGAGGATTTAACTTACTAGATACAAGATGGAAAAATTTAAAGCCTAGGCATGTTTTCACACCCCATTTTGCAAGAAGCAACCACATTTTCACCTGCTTTTCCCACATATTTTCCTTGCAAAAGGTCTAAATAAACCAACTGAGGTTCCTACATAAATTAACCATTTGCTGAACACTGAATTAAAGCCATTTGTGCTACTGGGACAGGTGTAAAACTCGAAGCTTTACCTGTAAGACTTTTTGATATCATCTGAAGTGGCATTTTTGTCCAGCCCCAGCACGTGGTATAACGACTCCCCAGAGGTAGAGAGCGAGCGTTGCCTCTGGTCTGCCATCTTGAGCTAACCTGAGGAGAGAACTGGCCCCTGCAAAAAAATAAAGATTAAGAAATACTTAAGCAAAGGAAACAACAGACGTCTTGAAGTAAATCGTCCTCAAAAACTGAGTCTACACGTCAAGATTCAGCTTTTATAAAATATGCTTCGAAAGGTTCTTTACACAGGAAGGTAAAAAGTTATAAAATTCAGTGAATTATCAGTGAAAACAACTATTACATTGTTGGCACAACACCAGCCACCCTGAATCCCCACTGTATCTACTCAACTCTTCTTTCCAAAAATCCCAAATCAAAAACTGAGGTGCAGCTATAGCTATGTACTGCATAACACATCTCTCAAGTCACTTCATCTCCTTCCTTAGTCTTAAGTTAATTTATTTGTGATAATACCCATAAAAACAACATGGCAACAGAGAAGTTGCTGTTCAGTTGAGGCTGCCTTTTTCCACTATACCGGCATAGGACTAACTGACTTTATTTGTATTTTCTATTTCAGAAATTACATTAAAAAAAACCAAACACAAAAACAAAAACAACAACAAAAAAAAACACTTCCCCACAACTCCCAAATCGCAGTCCCCCATCTTATCAGCAACACCAGGTCAAACAGAACCCTTAGACAAATCCAGTGTGACCAAGCCTGTGCATTCCAAAAGGAAAGAGGGAATGCCTGTCCAGAGAGGAGATCCCCTCTGTCATAATTTAAAATTGTGGATCCAACATTTAACATGCATTCTAGTTAAAATCCTGCTACTTGCACACGGATTAACCTCCTGCTCCACATCCAAACGTGACAGACCCCAGAGGTGTCCCCTGTGCCATGCCAGGACCAGATCTGGTTCTGCCCTTTCCCATCCTGAGGAGATCAGCTTTGCTGTTCTTTAGCTGCAGAACTGCAGCCAGGATGAGCATCCAAGAAAAGACTACAGGCTATTTTTGGATTATGTCATTACAATTAGCCCACACCAGATTATGCAGCCTTTGAAAAAGATATTTAAAGCACCAGACTTTTCTAATTTAACCCTATGTCTTGTATAACAAATTAATAACCTCAGCTTTCACAAGGCTGGCTGAAAGCAATGCCCTCAGCCCTCACCCCCTGCACTGCCTGGGTGGAGCTGTGACCACACCTCTGCCTCTCCCAACACATGGGAATTGTCACACCCACTCGAGGGGGACCAAGTGACAAGGATGTGGACAGACACATCACCACTGTCTTGTTCAGCTCAGACCCTGCTGTGGATTCTCTCCCTCACTTGGCCTCTTTTGACTCTACATCCATTTAACACCAGGCACCAGTTCTAGTTGTTTTAACTGGAACACACCGGCTCAACCAAACTCTCATCTAACCTCCTACAAGAAGCCTTTGGCAATTCTACCCAGTTTAACTTAAAGCTTCCTATAGGAGGCTGTAAATTATTACTATTAATAATAAACTGTCTAAACTTTAATTCTTTGGCTAAAAATTCAAGCTACACCCCAAATCTGGAAGGTGAATGAGTGGGTAGGGAGAGAAAATATTTTCTTTTCAAGGACACTGTTCAGTACCAAAAGCTTTCTGTATGGGAGGAAAATTACTGAGTGCTGCAAGACACAACACAAACTCACTTATTAGGATATAATCTGATTCAGAGAAAGGAAAACCATATTTCAGGAAAGAAACCCTCCACCCAGGCACACAGCAGACACAGCCCTCTGCGCCAGCCTTTCCCAAAGGCAGCCTCCCAGCCCCCTCTGCCCAGGAGCTGAGGTCAAAGACTGAGGATCCTGACGTGTCTCTGATAATCTACCTAATCACACCAGCCTGCTCCTGCTGCTCCCCAGGCTCCCTGCTCAGCTCCTCCTGCTCTGTGCCCATCACTTCCTCCCACCCCCCCAGGAACCTCCCTGCAGCTCCAGCACACGAATCTCTGCCAGCAGCTCCCTGCCAAGGAGTGTCTGTCACTACTGCTCTTGGACAGGGACCTGAGAAGTCAGGAGGGGGAATTAAAAAAAGCATCCTGATTGGAATTTTACATGTTGATTTAGCCTTTGTGAAGAAGATACTGCTTCAAACAAGAGTTTCCAGGGCATTATGGACATTTTTGCTAAGAGCTGCAGCTCTATTTAAGCGTAACAAGATTCCTGTAACATCAATCCAACGTGGCCTTGGTGACAGATGCTGCAGATCACAGCCATACACCATGTTCTGCTTAACAAAATCTGTACTGTTAAATTAGGGCCAATTTGTTTAATAAAAATGAATTCAGTTTGACCCAGGCAGTATCTATCAGTCTGCAGGCACAGGGATACAATTCCACACTGCTGCATCCATAATTGCTTCCATCTGAACAGTGCAGGGGATCCACAGCTTGGTGTGATGGGATGTTAGCATTTATTTCTCCAAACTGGTATGAAGTGGACACATTAGCCTTGGCAGAAGAGTGGAGGACAAGGCAGTGATGGGAATTCATTGGGAAGCTCTTTACTTAAGGGAACAGATTATTACCAGGAATGCAACCTTTGGCTTTTTAAATGTGAAACAGACAGTAAAGGTGCAAGTTATTTAAATTCTGAGTTTTCCTAAACTCGCTGTCATTTCTCCTGCTGTTTTCACACGTGGCTCTAATTCACAGTCCTGAAAGCTGCCCTGTATTTTTAAAAACTGTTGTGTTCAGCAGCAACAAGCCATCTGCTCCCTTTTTTAACCAAGCAGGATGCCCTGAAGAGGTTTCTCCGGGAAGGCTCTGGAGAAAGGTAATCTCCTGGATTAACCAGCAGAGTGTTTAACCATCTGAGTACCACAGCATCCTGCCTCCATCAGCTCCACCACAACAGGCAACTGCTTTCAGCACCACCTCACTGAAAAGACTCAGATTAAACCTGGCAGGTTATTTATGGATGTCAGCCTTAATGTTCTAAATACATCCATGGAAAACTCAACCTTACAAACATTAATTTGCTTTTCAGCTTCCCAAAAGAATCCCATCAAGTTTCATCAAACTGGTGATACCTTAGTTTCTGCCAGGTGTGCTGACCCTTTTGGAAGTTGTATTGGACTCATTAAAATGGCAAAGTGTTATTACAGCCAAGAAAAAAGAAAATCAATAGTTCTCTGCCAGTTTAGGGAATTAAATACTCACAGAACATCCCAAAGAATGTCTGCACTGAAAAGGGTGACAGCAGATGTGGTGGCCAGAAGCAGGGAAGGAGGAATTAAACTCCATCTGATCCACTGCAAGATGCTGCAAAGAATTTCAGTGGAAGTTGGCAGTGAGACATTTTTCCAGGAAAACATGCTGAGCTGTGTGGCAGAACAGGGTGCAGGTACTGACACTGCTCACACAGACAGCAGGAGCTTGGGACAACACTGAACCACCACTGCTGGATCTAGGAAGGGCTACCTTGAAATAGAAGGGTGGAAAGCTAATTCCATGGACAATACCCACAATATGTTGGTGTCATTTGCCTCTGGAAGCAGACCAACAGCAGTACTTCTCATCTCCCTGCAGGGCTGAAGCACTGAGTATTTATTCAAGAACAAACCTCTGGAAACTGGTAATCCTCAACTATCACTTTTCCCATCTTCCCCTGTGTAAGTCACACAGGCATTGCTGTCCCTTGATTTTTTTGGAGGAAAGACTGCTCCAGGAAGGAATTGTGGCTGTTCAGCTCCACGGATCAAAATCAAAAGGGACACAGGACACCAAACAAGGTTAGCTTTCAAGATATTACTACAGCAGGGCACAATCTCCAGAACTCTAATTTTCTCAATGCCTGTATACTCATCAGTTTAAATTCCTAAAAATTAAATAAAATAATAAAATCACTCCCTGAATGCACACGCCAACACACAGACCTGTACACAGGTGCTGTCTACAGCATTACAGTGAACTGTCTACACACAGTGTGGGGAATCTGGTCAGAAACAGCTGTTCCAGAAAGTGAAATCCCACTGTAAAGGAGAAAATCCACCTCCTCCTGACACAGTGAATGATACCTACTAGACACAGGATAATGGGAGGTTACTGACCTTAATGGATATTGTTTGCAAAGGAGTTTGGTTAAAACCAGCATACGATATCCTCCCAAAATATCACCAGTGACACAGAGAACAGAGGAATCACCAAAAGGGAAAATAAGAACCAGAAGGAATGACCCAGACAGACTCAAGGAAGTGCTGGAAGTGCTGGACAGGAGGAGGCTGCTGCTGGCCCAGTTCAGCCCACAATTGCAGGTTTAAGAGCATATTAAAAGATGATTAGAGTGCAGCTTGGAAATGTTTTGCCAGCTCTTACGAAAATAATATCTAGTTCATACTTTATTACACAACTTTAGGAAGCACTCGAGTATTCTAGGAAAGATTAAGATTCCACAAAGCATTGCTGTTAAGTGGTAAAATATAATGTTGGTTAAAGCTAAGATTCCAGCTTTGCAAAGATTTCCAGTGCTCAAAATTACCTACAGGTGTCAATCTAGAACTGAATTATTCTATCCCAACCAATATTTATCAGTAAAAGTCTAAATAAAAACACCAAGCCTGAAAGAACTTCAGTAAATATTGATTTGTCGCAGAAAGGAAAAAGCACCACTGGCCTCCACATCCTGTCCATCTGTCTGAGTCAGTTAGAGTTGTCCTCACAATCTGGTATTTTTCAAAGGAGAAAAAACATTTGTAAAGGGGAGACAAGAGAAGCATACACAAGATGGTGTTACCACAAAAAATATGAGGTGTTTTAGCCTTAGCTTCCTGAGGTAAAAAGAGATTTTTATAGGAAACTTTGTTTCCTCAGCAATATTTTGCATTTAAATGAGAAGCTACAAGAAATAAAAAAATCCAGAACTCACCTGGTGTCTACTTGGAGTATTCTAAGGTAAGTGATAACCTTCACACACTTCTAAAACTGAATCTCCTAAAGACAAAACAAAAGCAAATTAGTTCACCAATTCTGAAGTTGAGGATTCATTGATAATTTATCATCACATTATTGGACAGTAAAAACACAGAAGTGTTTTATAAATATTTTTACCACAAGTACAAAGTAAGTCCCCACAATGTAAATACTTGTCTTTAGAATTGATAAACTGTCAAAACAAATGACAAATATTTAAAAACAGAGTTGAGGTCTCTATGGTTTGAACCAGAGCTTCAGTCTCTTTTCCACAATTTTTATCATGGGAAAAACACACACCTACCCCGTTGCACAGAAACTATAATAACCATTATCTGTTTAAGACTTTGGACTTTTTCAACTTAGACCTTTGTAAATATATGTTCTGAGAACACAAGAAGCGTGTTTTTCAAGTCTAGGTAATCTGTTGTGCTGTTAGAGAGAGACTGTAAAGCAGCTTAGCCAACACAGCAGACCCCAAGCTCCGGCACCGGAGCAGCAGGCACAGCCTGCTCTGGGGAGCAACACCAGCTCTTCTTGCCAGGACAGATTTTCGTCAAGAAAACCACGGTGTCATCCAATCCACGTTCCCTCTCCTGAAGCAGAGAGAGATGAGAACAGTCTCATTTTGGTGTACAAGGAAAGAGAGAACCTGAGATGACCCAGCAGCACACACTTGGTCTTTGAGCAGTCAAAGCTCCAGATCAGCCATCACATGGAAATAAGGGAGCAAAAGGGCAAGAGCAGCCTAGCAAATGCCACATGGTGATATGGAAAAAATCAGGGAAAATCACTGCAATAGACTAAAATACCTTCCTGATTAAGCAGGTTCTGGACACATCCAACCCACATTACCAATCACAAATTCACTTATGTATTAGATAACTGAACAATAAACCTCGTGAGTGGAACTTCGGAGCAGCTTTTACCTGGCAAGTCATCATTTAATTGCCATACAAACCCTTTCAACAGCTTGGAGAGAACAAGCTCTGAATGCACTTGAGAAATAAACTCCCCATTGAATTAATAATTAGGCCTTTCACGGGCTGGAAGGTTCCAGCATGGCAAAGAGAGATGTTGGGAATACACCCAGCGAGCTGCTGGCATTGCTGCCCACAGCAGTTGCTCGGTGCCATCTGTAAGAAGCTGCTTGATCCAGCAACACATCCCTAAGTGGGTATGAATGAACCAATCAACAACTCAATAATCAGCTTATTGTTAATGGATCTGTTTAGTTCCTTTGATAGGAACCAGCAAAGGACTTTTCCTCAATAATCAAAGGCAGGGAGTTAAACTTTCCCACTCAGGGCCTGTGCAATACTAGAAGGTGAACTAACTCCCTAAGGAAAAATGTCCTATTTTGTGAAGCTACAGAAGCTCCCAGTCTCTGCCCACAGCTTTCTTCATAAAAAAGTAATCCACAACAAGAACACTCTTTAAGCATTTACAGAAAGCTGCAGATTGTTAATGGTCTTGGCAACCAGAATTATAGCTTCCTACCCAGATGAAGACCACCTTTAATTGTGCCACTGATTCTGCCTCAGACAGCAAGCTCAGATCCAAGCATGTTGACAGTCAAACTGTGTTCAATTTATGGAAATAATGAGTAGAACATGAGAAAAAAAGTGAAGTACAAATGTTATTTGGAGACAAATGTACTTTCAGAAAAGGAGCTATCCTGCTAAGGTCAGTATTGGGCTTATAATGATGCAAATATCATACAATGATATGTGGATAGAAGGTTAAAATACAAGATCCTGGCCGAGGCCTTATCAAAACTCCATCAGCAGAAAACTTAATATTTTTTACAGCACTTATAAATATAATAACCAGCCATGTAGAAACTCTAAACATAAAGTGTTGTCTTAATATGGATGCAAGTAGCAATATTTCCTTCAGTCTCACAGCTATGCCAATACCAAGTTTCATTAAAAGCAGGCAGCCTGATTTACAGCCGAAAATAACCAAACAAGACAAAAATAAATTCCCAAGGAAACTGCTTCTTGTAAAAATCAAAGTATACGAGAAACCCATGCCAGCTACTTCACATCCTCCCTTCCCCAGTGCATGGTCCCTGCCAGCACTGAGCCAGCCCAGCACCTACCAGGGGTTTGCTCCCTCAGTTTCTGTTGCAATTCCAATTTAGTGACTCAGGAATGTTTTGATCTCCCCATCCAATCTCATTATTCAGCAGGCCAGATCCACTGACCCAGAGCTCTACATAATACCCAGCTTGTAATTACTTGTAAATATCCCCCCTCCTTATTACATGATGTTCACAATCCAAACAAAAGCAGTGAAAATGAAAGGACAGATGCTGGAAAAGGAACAGGAGAGTTCAAAATCCACATCAGTGCATGACATCCTGTTCAACAACACACACAAGAAAGAAGGAAGTCTGAGGAGAAGAATACATAACTGCTTAAGAATCAGCAAATACAGAAATGAGTATGAAAATTAGAAGAAAAAAGATTAAAGAGTGATGAGGATAAGAACAAGCAAAGCTACACAAATGCAAACTGAATTTAGCAACACATTAAAACTGTGGTAAATTTTGTAACACAAAGGAAGAAATTCGTCTGGGGAGATTGCAAGCTCTTGCAGCCATTTTGCTCATAGAAAACCAGCTCTTCCAGCCTTATTTCTCCTGCAAATTTGAATTCAATTTATGTTCTGTTGTCTTTTTCCCATATATTGGAATCATAAATATGCTCAGGATCCTTTCCTCCTGTAACCAAGAGACAGATACTGCCTTCTCCTTCCAGCAATCAGACATGTTCTCAACTCTACTGGACAAAAGGCATATGTGTTTCTTGAGAACTCAAACCTTCTCTGACAGATGCAGAACCCTTTTTATTGAATAATTCTACTGACAGAATTGTCTTTATCCTGCTTCATATGTTGTTACCAGAAAGGGGAATTATCTTCAGCATACGTTGCTTCATAACCCATCTCCACCATGTACAGGAGGTGTATCATGGTTAGCAAGTATTTAAAGAAATAAGACTGCAATTAAGGCAAATAAAATAAAGTAAATCAATACACAAAATAGAAACTCCCAAGTCTTTATTTTCACATCCCTTCTTGCTTACATGACTTGCAAAATGAATCATTACTGGAAAAACAATGTGAAAAAGCTGAAGGGAAAGGAATCTGGCTAACAAGTGCCTGCAGAAGGCCACTACTATTTCAAAGTGCTCTTCTTTGCCCTGTGCCTGTCTTGAAACAAAGATTTTTAACTTATTAATGGAGCACTAACATTTCTTATTTCATTAAAACATCCATGAATGTGTTTTGACATTGCTTATATTTTTTATATCACAGCACAAATGCCTTTCAGCTGAATTTGCTATTCAGTTTATGACCTTTTGATAAAGATCATGTGAGAGATCTCATATCCATAAAAACATTCTGTTTTAACATACAAGGCCTGATGAAAAGCTGAGTATCCAGGGAATTAATGTAAATGCATACATCTCCTGGAAAAAAAAGAACTTTACTGTGTCCAAATCCATCTGCCTTGGGAACAGAAGACAGGTCTCCTACACTGAAAGACTATGACACTAAAAACTTCATTACATTCTCTTGAGTTGGTTTTAAAAAATAGAAACACACAGGTTTTAAATAATTGAAATCTGGAACAATACGATTTTGCTACTAAGTTCTAGTCTGAACTGACATAACATCCACCACTGCTGACTGCAAGATAGGTTACACTGAAACTTGTGACAAACTTAACTACAGCCACACAGTGTTGTTTCTCTAATAAGCTTAGCAGATTAAAATGTAACCATTTAAGTCTGATTGACCAACCTGTTATAAAGACTTGTGACCTTGGACCCTACACAAGAGTAAGATTCAAACCTACTAAAGGTTTTCCATATTAGAGGGGAAAATATGAAGTATTGGATTTGCATTTTCTATCTTGTCTCCTCAATTAAAATAATTACTCTAAAAACCTGAGGAGGGGTGAGGACGTAGGTTAGTGGATTCCCTACTTAGGATTTAATTGCTCCTAATTAATCTTTCAGCAATATTGAATTATTGTTTATGACATCACAGTGCTTTATGTGCAGAGTGCAAGTATCACAAACTGCACATGGCTATAAAAAACCCCACATCTGTTACTCAGTTAGTTAAAAATCTCTGAAAAATCAGCAGCTCTGTTTGCTTTGTTCATTATTACTCTTAATTTTTCTTCTCTATAAATAGTTTTTGAATCACTGTGACTACTCACTGCAAGTTCACTAGAAATCAGCCAACCCACAACATTCTCTTCTGTGGGTGGAGTGATGCTGATGCCACTTCTTGTGGAGAAGAAATACCTTAAACTACTTCAAAGACATAAAGTCCCATTTCTGCTAAGTGGGTTGTATAAACTACATCAATAAAAATACCTCATATTGTTAATAACTATATAGCCTAACCTTTAAAATATAAAAGATCTCTTGGAACAGATGGGTCTACTCACATAAAAATGAGACTTATGCTATTATGTCATATCTGTAGGTAAGACAACCAAAGCCTTTAAATAGGAATAAAAGAAAAAAAAGTCTATTGTCTTGTGTAAGAAAAGGCTGAGAAAATCACATCAGTTGTCAAAACATGAATCCCTTGACAGACTGTTACAAAAAGAGAATTTTAAGAGACAATGTTGATCCAAGCAGCCCCTCTTAACAGCACAGGAGGCTTTTGCCTGGTCAAAAAGAAGGAACAAAGTGAGATTACAAAGTACAGCAAAAAAGCCAAATAAGCAGTTTGAGACACAAAAGGAACAGAAAGGAACACATCTTTCAAATTACAACTTGGTTGGCAAAGGGCAAGAAAAAGATTTATCTGAAATTAACTTGGAAGGGCAGGGGAAGGTGGTTCCTCTCTGTACTTAACGACAGCAGTAGGAGATGGAGGGGAAAAAAGTTCATTCCTATTTTCTTTTCCTATCAATCATGAGGCAGATGAAAAGGTAAATGAGGGTTTCCCCATACACACAATTTACATAATGTAAAAGTATGGCATCACAAACTGCAAAACATATACTAAAATTATTTAACACCTAATGTGGTGTTAGAATTGCTTTGTCATCAAATAAACACTCATGGCAGTTTCAATCATGAGCAGTTTTTGTTAAAGACTTTGAAATGAAGATTTTATTTTAAGGAGTAAAAAAGCAAAAAGGAAGACCAGTTTATAGAAGCAACTGAAGGCAATACTCGTATCTTCACCCTGATCTAAAATGATCCATTCTGGTGCTTCCCTTTTGAGAAACTTCACCTATTTTCAGATTCTCAATCTCTACTCTTTAAAGGTTGTATCCCACCAAGCACACAAATCACCCACTTAAAAAGTTATGAATAAAAAGGCAAAATAAGCATTGAACAGCAGAACGTACACAGAATTTATATTTTCAAGAAACAACCACCCAGCCAGTTCAGGAACAGAAAAGCCAAAATGCCTTTATATGATTACCAGGAACCCAACATCACTGCCTCTGTTACAGCCTTTCTATTTCACAGGATACTAGGTTTTATTCAAAACATTAAGCTTATTTATTTAATAATACAGGCACAAAGTAAACTTCCCCCCCATTTACTTTTACCTCTTGTCTCCAATCAGGTCCTCCAGCCTAAGGTGATGCATAATTATTCAAGCAGCACATGTATCCACTCAGTTAAGTTCCAAAGGCTTTAGTTCCAGAGATTATTTCTTCTGCAAAGTTAAAAAATTAAGTATATCTAAAGATCCTCTCTTCTCCTAATAGCTCAACTGGATTTCCCCAGTTTTTGTGGAGGGTGGGGAGGAGACTATTTGATTATTTCACTTCCTCACAGAAACTGAGCAATTGGTGTTGGGTGTTGTAAAAGATATTTTAGACATGAAAAAACAACCAAAAAACCCAAATAAAAACAAAACCAATGAAACATCACCAGGAGCAAGGGGTGTTCTGATTACAAGTGGGGCACAGGCTGTAGGTAAAACTCCTCTGATCACTGTGAGGGGTGAGCACAAACCCAAATAAACCAATACCTCCAGAGACCATCTCCAGGATGTAGAGAGAGATAGATCCAGATGTCATGGAAGACATTCTTCACTTTTTGCCACAGATCTCTCCCCTCTGGGTGGTGTCAGGTGTTACAGAAAACAGTCTAAAAGCCATGATGGGATGAGTTTCATACCTGCCCCATTCAAATCCCCAGCACATGGACATTCAGAAGCATGAAAGGAGTTAAAAGCATAGAATTCCACAATAAAATCTGAACTGACCAGCACAGCTTCTATTACTCAAAACTCCTACTTGCTGTTTTGGCAGGAAAATACAACCAACTCCTTTTGAAGGCTGGGTGATGCTGGAGGTGATGCCTTCACTGCAAATATTTCTGTTTCTTCTCAGGTGAATTAAACCAGAGCCCATGTCCAGGGGCAAACACACAATAAATCACAGGAGAAAGCACCTTGGGGTAGAGAACACATTTATTCCCTAGTGATGCCAAATTCATCCCTATGAATACAATGCTAATGTCACAACACTTTTCCAATATCCCCAGAATGATACCCAGTAACCCCCTGCATGCTGGAGTCAGCTCTTTCAGCTACAAATACCCAAACAAATCACAGGGCTGGATTAAAAACAGCTTTAATTTAAACTGGCATTCTCTTACAGGAGACAAACTCTTTGGTATTTTCTAACCATACAGTGTGGTTTCACCAACAAAAAGATTTATTTTATACTACTCCCCCACAAACCATAATGATATTTATTTCCCCTGTTCTCTCACTCTGCATGCATTTAATCTGCAGACTGCCTGATGAAGGATGTCCTCAGTTCTAGCACTCAGTCTAGCAACAGTATTTCATGGCTGCTTAAAAAGAAAAAAAAAAACCAGTCCATAATTTAGAAATAATAAGGCAACAAAGAATGTATTTGTCCTACTGATTTTCCCACTAACTCACTGGTGGTTTAATAAGAAAAGACACAGCTTGAATTTTAGACCATAGACTTAGCTTGAAAACCTGACACTTCAGGAAAAACCATGTTCAGACTTCATTTGTAACTGAGTTTTCTAACACTGTAATTGGCTAAGAATTAGAACACATATAGATTTTATACACTAGGTTTTCAGACAGGAGTCACATTTCAGAGGGCTTAGAACCAAAAGGCCACTGTTATACTGGGGCATAATTTAATCATTGCCATTCCCAAGGCTTTTCAGTTTCAGCACTAAGCAAGGAATTATCACATTTAATCTTTTTTCCACCTAAATAACTGATAATAAAGTCAGAAAAGCCTATGCATAGTTTTTGAGTGATGTTTTTATTCCTCCCTCTGATTTTCTCTAACACTGGAGTGTGACACACATCTCTTCACTCTGCCTGTACCCCTGATGTGATGCCATCAGTACAATGTTAACCCAGGGTCATTCCTACATGTATTCCCCAAACCAAGGGCATATCCTCCTGGAGATCCTTAACAGGAACAAAATTAGTTGTAAAATACCACCTCTCCACGTTTAGGGTTATTTAAAAATGATGTTTTATAGATCTACGCATTTAAACAGCTTCAAAACAGCAAGAAGAGCGAAAGTCATTATAGATTCTTTTTAACAGCAAGAGGGACTCCCTGGCCTTTATAGGGAAAACATCAAAACAACAAGTGACAGGAAGAAATGTGGTTTTCAGATAAGCTGCAGGAAACCAGGGTAAGGAGTTTTGCACTACAGGACAACCATAGGAGATGCTGGGTTTTCATCATCCAGGATGTTGCATCCAACGTATATTCCATGCCAGGCCAAATAACAAAGTTGTGTTGGCTGCTGGCCCTGTCATCCAAAGCACTCAGGGAAATCGTAAGGTAGGCTTGGGAAATTATCCTGTGCACCTTCCAAACACCACCTGATTAATTCTGACTGCCTGGTTTTCTCAAGTCAATTGTGAAGAGCCAGTGCTGTGCCAATTTAAAAGTGCAACAAGAATGAAGTGAGCGAGTGTGGAAATCAGGAACATTGTACGAAAAGAAGTGAGATTTCAAGAAGGAAAATAAATATTTTCACTAGTTACTATCCAGGCAAAAATACTTCTATGGAATATGCATTTATTTTGCTCTGTGATAAAAATGGTCTACCCCAAGCAAGAATGTTATTTCCCAGCATTATCAACAGAGCCCTCAGAAGAAGGATCAACTGACCAGTGATTTGTCAAACCAAACCCCAAAACAATAAAGTAAGTTTTCTAAAGAAAAGACATGCTTCAGACCCTATTTTTCCTTCACCACTCAGACCAGAAGAACTTCAAGACACACCTCAGAATTGTACATGTGGAGAAAGCAGGGTCCCTGTGCGACAGAGTTTGGTAGGCATCACATGGAAAATATTCCTCAAATTCTCAAAGAACAACAACTCAGAACTTATATCTATTCACTGCCCTGAACAATAACCGAATCTGGCTCTTAAATTAAATTTAAAACAGGAATATTTCTGGTTATAGCTTCCCAGAACAGGTCACCTCAGACTTCAGTGGATTTCATTTTTCAAGGTTCCCTTCCCTCCTCAAGAACAGCAAGTGAGGAGGTGCCAGGCAGTGCTGGGAAGAGTGAGGGATCCAGGACCTCCAACCACTCCAAACCTCTTCCCCAGCTCACTGTGCACCCACCAAGTGTCCCTGTCCAAAATGCCACATAGATCACGCCAGGTGAGGTGTATCAGATGGGTCCAATGTATCAGATCAAAGCTGTCTGGTCAGTATGACCTGGAATTGCACTGGGATAACTCCAGTCCCTGCTGGATGTGGACTAGAGCAGATCTTAAAAAACACCAAACCCAGCACTGCTTCAATTCCCTGGATGATTTCACAGGGATCCCACATGGCCTTTGTGAAAGCACATGAACATTTATTAATTTCATTCCCCTTCCACCTGCTTTTATCACAATGTCACAACTCCCAAAGGCAGACTGCAGTCCAGACTCTGAACAGGGCCTTACACATCCCATTTTATCTGCTCATCCCCCTCCCTGTACTTCCAACTATCAGAGGCAAGAGCATCAGCTTCCATGATGACCTTCAAACTACAGAGAAGAAAAATTAAGACATTACTTAAGGTATTTTTAACAACAATCTCTTAATTGCTTACCGTCAGGAAACTCCGGAAGCAACCTGAAATTATAAATATCTCATTTGATAGGGCCTAGCCTCGGTAGAAGGAATTTCCTGCACCTGGCACATTCAAGATTACAGTAGATATTACCAATAGAAACTGCCCACAACATCTGGAGTTTGGATCCCAAGTTCCCCTCCTCTCTACAGGCAGCTTCAAACCTAATTATGCATTTCCAGCAAATGTCCCTAAATCCTCAAGACAAGAGAAGCAGATTCGTAGAGAAAATCCTCTGACAACTGACCCAAGCAAAGGCCTACATAAATAAAACTGCACAGCAACAGAAAAACCTGCTAAGATATAAAATAACTAGTGGCAGATGGAATGGAAAAGAATATTTTCATTTGAAGTACAGCCAAAAAATTAAAGACATAAAAGGGGAAATGCAAAGAGAAGACCTCTGTGAGTTTCTGCTTTTTGGAACTGCATAATTGGCCACTGTAATGACATCAGAGAACTCTGGGCTTCTCCTTTCCCCACTGCAAAACATGAGCAATCCAGGCTCTGAACATTCACTTTTTCTACAGATTGTTCCTTAAAAGTCTCAATGGTTCCAGAATCCCTGACAATGAACACAACTTCAGCAAGACCCAGATGAAACCAAGGAAGGAATGTGAAGTTCCCTGTGACCAATACAGACATGACAGATACATAATAAATATTCTCAGGGGGAAAAGGAAGCCCTGAAGGGAGGAGGGGGAAATGTGAGGAGCTGGGGGATCTCTGTTTTCTGCTGGTTTTAGATACTGCCTGTCATTGCAACCAGATCCCCTGAACTGTTTACTTGCATCATTCATTGGTCAGAAGCCACCACCACAAAAATACCAGTTAATGAACACAGACTTCTGTCACAAAACAGAAAAAAAGGTTCCTCAGTGATGCTTTGGTAACAGCTAACCAAATGCTGCCGGGTTTTTTTTTTTGCTCAACCATTCGCCCAACAAAGTTTAGATGATGGCACTGAAGTATATTAAAAAGAAAAACAAATAAAGAGGCCAAATCTTTCATTGAGAAACTCTATTCTCATTTACAAAACCCTTGAGCAGATTACGAAAGAGGAGATGGAAGCTGCTAATTTAACTTGGGCCTAGAGGAGTTGTTCTGTTTGTACCCCTGTGCACCACAAACCTTCAATTTTCTCCTTTCAATACTTGCACAAGAAGATGAGAAACTTGCACCCAGAGGAAAAAGGCACTTAAATTTTACTGAATTTGGCCCTACAACACACTGGGACTGAAAACATTACACTATTAGTGAAAGATGTAGAAAAAGGCTTTAAAAAGGCACATTTCAGTGCAATGCAGATACAAGATAAAGTGAAATTAGGAGGAGTTGCTAGGACATAAAATTTAACACATGCTGAAACAATCTTATTCATGTTTCTCAATTAAAAAAAGCAATGTATCACCAATGCATTAAAACCCCACAATTAATGCCACTAATTAGAATTAACTATTCTATGCAGAAAAAAAAATAGTAACCCTTTTTACTGGCTACTACCACTTTATTAAAAACATTTAAGCAATCTTTTGAGGCACTGTCTGGAACACAGGTCTTTCTATTAGTAAGCATGGGCTGAAATAGGAAGCAAAATGTCTCTGAAGGTAAAACACGCACTTTCCAACAACTGTGCTTTGTATGTTGGTATTGATTAAGACAATATTTCCACTGAGCTTCTACGGAAATCCTAAGATATCACAACATTCAAGACTGAAAGCAGCCACTGGTTAACCAACCACCATCAGCACTGCTTAATTCAAACTACTTCAATTACCAGAGCACCTGGAAAACAACTTCTTCGGGTTCAAAACAAACAGGGCGACCCTTTGCCTTGGTCCTGGGCATTGGTGATGTTCCTCATCCCTCACTCTGGATTCTGCCATGACCCAGCTGTCCCAAGGTGCCATGTGTGAGACAGGGGACAGGCTCACTGCAGGACTCTGTGCCATCTGCTGAGGACGTGGGGGTCACCTCACAGAACCCCAGCCATGGCCAAGCCACACACTCCTGCTCCTGGAAAACAAGGAAAACTCCTTTTCCTCAGGCCAGTGGAGAGTGACAGAAGATCCTCATCTTCCCAGGCAGAGGCAAAGCCAAACAAAGAGGACTTGCACAGCTGGAGAGCAAACAGTTAATGTATCAAAACTGCCTTAAATTAACCCCTGTTTGAGGTTTGACAGGAGAGCAGTGAAGCTGCCAGCAGATGCCAGTTGGATGCTCTGGGGAGGTGCTGGAGAGCTCAGTCTGGGTATAAGCTCCGCAGAAAAGTTCTGGCAACCCATCTCCAGACATACTGAAAAATATTTTGATTTGATTATTAACACTAACGATACTTAAAAAAAGATTACAAACTGGCAAAGTGATAAAAGAGGGAAATATGGCTAATATCAGAGGCCAGTTACAGCACTGTTGTTCTAAGTCAAGTCATTCGATGGATAGACAGGATTTGTTGAAGGCACTTCGAGCCTTCAGTTGTGCCTGCTTTCCCAGAGAGGATATTCTGGCAACTGAGTTCATTAATTCAAAAAACAGAGTCAGAACAGCAACTTTTATATTTAACCTAAAACATGTTTTCTAAAGTAATCAAGTTAGGCTTCCATTCATACTCCCTATCACACTGTTTAACACAGATAAGAATCCTTCTTGAAGCTCACCATGAGAGGAACTAAAATGAATAACAACAGCATCAGTGCTGACAACCACCACCTGCCAAACACAGAACCTGTGAGGGTTCCACATCAACGCTGGTGCAGTTGGGCTCATGGAATCCCAGACTGCTTTGGTTTGGAAGGGACCTTGCAGATAATTTAGTTCCACTCCACTGCCAGGGCCAGGAACACCTTCCACAAGACCAGGCTGCTCCAATCCTGGCCTTGAACACTTCAGAGATGGAGCAGCCATAGCTTCACTGGGCAACCTGTACCAGAGCCTCGCCATCCTCACAGGGAAGAATTCTTCCCTAGTATCCAATCTGACCCTGTCCTCTGTCACTGAAGCCATTCCCCCTTGTCCTGTCACTCCAGGGGCTGGAGTCACTTAGGTACTGGAAGGGGCTCTAAGGTCTCCTTGGAGCCTTCTCTTCTCCAGGCTGCACAATCCCAAATCTCTCAGTCTATCTCCACAGCAGCGCTGCTCCGGCCCTGGGAGCATCTTCATGCCCTCCTCTGGACTCCCCTCCTGAAAGTTCTTCATTCATACTGCTCCATGTTTTCCAAAGTATGAGGATCCAAACTCCCTTGGTGACTCCACAGATGCCTTCAGCAGCACGGTGAGAATGGCATGAGAAGTCTGTCCATGCCACAGCTGCCTGCTAACCCCTGCTCCTATCACCTGCTGCAAAACAGCCTCTGGCAGGCTCAGATCGTCCTGGGCAACTTCCCTGGTGCAGCCAGGTCGGTGATGGTGCCACCTCAGCCACAAACCAAACCAGCTGCCCACAACCCACTGCAAACTGTGACAGGCTGCCACCAGAGCGGGAGGTGGATCCTTGGAAAGACTGAAATGGTGTTTATGCTTCCTGGGAATAATCAACACCAACTACGGTTTACACCAGGAGACAAAAAGTGCCACCAAACATTACTTTTTTCAGGCACCCACTGATGAAAGATGGTTAAATATAGCAGAACACAGCCACCCTGGGAAGAAGGGGAATCTTCCACTTGAGCCTCCAGCCTGCAATTTATCAGTGCAACACATCCAAAATTTAAGAGGAACGTGACCATGTTGCAGCATCTCCCCTTTCATTAAAGGCTGTGGACAATCCCAAAGATGAAATAAATGAGGGAGGGAGAGAAGTATTTATTTCTGCTTACAAAAAGCTGTTTGGCTGAAAATCCCATCTCCAAAGCCCGAGTTCTCCACAAAGCAGATTCTGCACTGCCAGCAACATGACGAATTTCTCCAAAGCCCTTAGAGCATGGCAAGAAAACCACAGGAAGCTGCTCAATAAAAATAAACTTCTTTTCATCTTACACCCTATATATTAATGTCAATTTCTCTTCCACTCCAGCTTCTGTTTTCCTTCTTTCTTCTCTCCCAGGATATAGCACACTTGATTTATTAGAGCTAATTCATTAAAGCACATGAATTTGGCATCTATTTCTCAGGATCCCTTAGTCAGACTGGGATTCTACCATATTCTATCAAAAGCAAACAAAAATGCAAACACTGATCCTAAGCAGCCTGAAACCAACAGATGCCTGAGAAGCTGAAAATGCCTCTAACGAAACTGCAGTCAAAAGAATAAATTCCACTTCAAGGAGGCTGCTACAATTCAAGAATTTAAATAGGTCCAATCCTGACGCATTTCCAAAGGAAATCCTTGCAGCTCTGCATACTTTGGAGAGCTTAATTTACCCAGAGAAATGGGTGAACCACCACTGCTCAGCCACTGGGTGACTGCGGCCTGCAAGTTTTTGCTTCAAAAGCAGCACGCTAGCACAGTATTTAAGCAGACACACATCATTTCCCTTTCCTGATGATAAGCTGGCACGAGGCAAACATCAGCAGGGAGAATTAGATTATTTCATACAGGTCTGAAATGATGTACGAAATTTATGCCTTTTTTTTTTTTTAACCTTACTGCAGCACAGACAGCTCAACACAAATACCTCACACTGCACGAAAATTAACACCCCAATGAAAACAAACCTAGAAAAGATAAAACCCTTTGGCTTTCCCTCTTACATCGTGTCAGACAGGATGGCCTTCACCTTGCTCCCCAGGGAGCACCGGCTCCATCAGTGCCCACACTCCACTAATAAACTCAAGGCTTTGTGTCACTGGTGTGGAACAGTCAGGGATTGATACAGCACAAAAGCAGGAGCGAGGCACTATCAGGGAATCCGCTGTCTCCATTCGGTCCAGTTGCATTCCGTATGTCCAGAATTACCTGACCGGAATTCTTAATTTGAGAGCCAGAAGACACTGCACGAATAAACAGAAATATGCTGCCTTTGCAAGTTTCACGTTATAAAGGCTGGATTTGCTTCCCGCTGCCGGTACGTCATTCATTAAGCACCTCATCAGCCGAGCGGCTACTAATTATTTCAATAAAAATTAAGCAGTATAATGTAAGGAAAGGGAAAATCACGCCAGCTTCTGGAGCGAGCCAGAGTGATTCACGGCTCCCACACACACAGATGACTTTCATTTGGAATTCACCTTCCCAGGCCTTTTGTTCGGGGTTTTTCCCCCTGCTCCCAGGAGCGGAGCGGAGCGCGGGCCCCGCAAAGCCACCGGGGACCGGGGCGGGGGGCTCCCGGGGCGGGGGGGGTTCCTGGGGCGGGGATGCTCGGCGGGCGATGCCCCTGGGCAGGGAGATACCGGCAGGCACATCCCACCCTCCCCCGGTCCTCCCACCTCGCCGCGTCCACCCCACCCCCCCGCCACTGCCACCGCCACCAGCTCCATCTTGGCCTCCGCCCGCGGCCCGGCCCCGCCGCGCTCACCTGCGGCCCGCGGGCGGGCGGGGGCCGCACAGCCCCGGGCGGTGGCGGCCCCGCGGGGCGGGGGCGGCTCCTCGGGGCCTCGCGCGGGGCCCGGTCGCGGCGGCGCGCGCGCTCCGCCCTCAGCGCCGGTGCCGCCGCCGCCGCCAGACACCGACCGGGACCCGGCCACGGGAGGGGGCGGCGCCGGCCGACTGCGCATGCGCGTCCTGCACACGCAGCGCCCCCGCCGCGCGCGCGGGCACGCGGCCGCAGCGCCGGGAGCGCGCGGGGGGATCCCGATGGGAACGGAGGGGGCGGGGAAAGGAAGCGGGAAAAGCGGAAGAAGAGCGCGGCAAAAAAAGAACTTCCCTGACCGGGAATCGAACCCGGGCCGCGGCGGTGAGAGCGCCGAATCCTAACCACTAGACCACCAGGGAGCGATGCTGGAGAGCTTCTATCGTGGTATTTGCCGCACTCTCCTCTGCCAGCCAGGGACTATGATACTGAGGCTGGGGCTGCGGTGGGACCGGGGACTGCGGTACAGGGGAGGCGGGGGCTGCCATCCATCACCGGAGCCGGTGACTGTGGTACAGAGACCGAGATCTGCAGTGGGACTGGCGGCTGCGGCACAAGGATCGGTGAGGCCTGGGGCTGCAGCTCCCCACAGGAGCTGGTGACCGTGGCACAGGGAGCACTGGATCCGCGGCTGTGACAAGGGGATCTGTGGGGCTGGGGCAGAGGTGCAGGGGCTGCAGTCAGGCCGGGACAGTGGAGGAGCCAGAGTCTTGGGCTGCAGCTGCACACGGAACACCCGCAGGACATCACCCGTGTGCTGCCCGCACACCGACCCCCAATTCTAAGTATGCTTTGGGCACTACCTTCACCCCTGGCCCCGTTCCAAGAATCCCAGCCTGCCACCCCACCCGCCCAAGCCTCACACTGGCCCTTGGGGTCCTCAGGAGCTCAGTGCAGAGCTGGTTCCCTCTAACAAAAACGAGTGCTTACAATTAGAGCAGAAGAGATGTTTTTAAGCTCATGAGTCTCTTTTTCCCAGTTGCTCAACTGGGAGTGCTCCCAAGGACTCCTGGCTGTTCCCTGGGAAACGTGGCTATTTCCCAGTGCTGGGTAAACGCACGACTTCCACCCATCCCGTGCATCCTGGAGCAGGTGACCCTGCAATGGTGACCTCAGGAACACTGGCTCCAGTCACCCCCCATCACTCTGACATGGCCCTGCTGGCATGAGTCTCTAATGGCCTTTCCCGTCTGCTGCCTCTGACTCACGTTTTAAAGACATGAATGATGATGGATCCTATTTGCCGACAGAGTCACCACCATGAATCACACACCCACACCCTCTCCTTGCTCCAACTCCATCCCCAGCCCAGCTCCTGCACCTTTCCCCATCCGAAACACAAGCTACCTGTGGGGCTCCCCAGCACTGACCTTGGACCTTGCACAGACTCTGCACCCAGGAAGAGATGCTGAGCCCACCCCAGCACCCACAGGGGTGCAGCAGGTGGGCCCAGGCTGGCAGCCTGTGGCCAGTGCTTGGCTCTGGACACTGCCCACTCGGCCAGGATGAGCACAAGCTCCCACTGCTGGAGTGGTTGTGCAACCCCTCTCTGACCATAAATGTCAAATTCCTTAAGAAACACTTGCTGTGGTTTTGGCTGAGGTTTGGGACATGGTGCCAGCAGGGAAAAGTGGCTCCTTCCTGCTTTCTGCAGTGGATTCTGTTGTTTATGTGCTTTGTGGGATGGAGCCATCTATCCTCCCCTCACCTCAGCCGGGGTGCTCCCAGCAGCATCTCTTCTCTAGGATCAGGTCCCAAACCAACCCTCTGTCCTCAGCCCCACTTGGAGAGATGTAGTTTTAGCTAATGAAGTGATGTAGGAAAAATACCCTCAACCTTCAAAACAAACACCCAAATCCCACAAAACCAAAACCAAACCCTCATCACCAAGCAGATGCCTCAAGCCTAGCTGGGCATCCTTCCTCTGAAAACAGCACACTGAGGATCTCTGCTGGCCTCTCCACAACCTATTTATTTGCTCTGTACTGCCCTTTTAGACTTGGAGACAGCAGCTCCCAGCTCCAGCCATCCATCCACAACTCTCCCCGTGCCACTCTGTTCGACTGCCAGAGCTTCCAAGGAGGCGACTGATCCCCTGAGCTATCACACTGTCAAGCCATGCCAGCACCACAGCTGCAGCTTTTCCACATTAGAAATTTCTCCAGCCTCAGCTCCCACTGCCAAGGTTATGCTGGGACTGCAGTCCCACGCTCCCAGCTCAGGAAAACAGCGTGAGGAAGTTTGGAATTCACCTGCAGCACCAGCGACAGTTTGCAGCTCCCCAGCCCAGAGCACAGGCACAGGCCAGGAAACAGCTTGGGAACAGTGTCCAGTATCTTGGATAGGAAACATCAGACTGTAAATATTATTTAGTACATTCCTTCATGAGAGAGCATCCACAGAGCCAGGAGACAAGCCAGAGGGATAAGATGAAATATTTCGCTTGCTTCTTGCCTCAGGCTGCTGCAGGCAGTTGGTATTTACCTGATGAGTGCATAACATGCACTCAAGAGAGGATTTCAGCGCTGTTAGAACAAGACAAAGACATTCACCCCATTTTCTCCCAAAGGAATTCTTTATTGACAAGTTTCCTCAGTCTTTATCCTAAAGAGAAACAGTTCCATACCCAAGTTCCTGCAGTCCCCATTTCACTGGCTGTGCTCCTCACAGGGAGGCCAATTCCAGTCAGATGAGGAGTGCCCATGAACAACACTCTACACTCCACCTATGGCCTAGTACATCTGCCCACTAACATCTCATCCCATGTCCCCAGGTCTGCAGAGGGAGGGGAGCAGGGGTGGGGGAAACACAGATTAAACAAATCAGTGTCAAAACTTGCTTCTCTAAAGGGTCAGAGGCAGTTCAGTCCCTCTGGGGTGATAAACCACTATAACTACCCAGATATGTACATAAGTTTAAAGACCTGAGTAAGTCCCACTTCGCCTCTAAGGCACAGAATTGCTCACTCTAGGTATTTCTATGTGGAGGCACCTTGCCTAGAATAAGATCAGGCCTCTAGGAGAAAACTTGGAATTTGGCAGCTCTTGAGCAATGAAGCTGGACATCAAAAGAGCAAAACATTCAGCCCCTGGAGGGACTGGGTGAGCTCCATCACTCTCTGCCAGTTTTGTAAACCAAAATTAGAGCTGGGGCTTTCAACTGAGAAACCCATCCAGTCAGAGCCAGATGTACCAGCTGGAGGAGCCCTCAGAAAGCAGAGCAGAGTCCCTCCAATGGTATCCATATTCCAGCCTGCAGAAATTCCTCCTCCAAGAACGAAGGGATAAGCTGAGAAGGGAGAAGCAAATTTCATACACTCGGGAAACAGAGTGCACCACTGAATTTAACACAAGAACTGGCTTTATAAACATGCTGCTATGACTGCATGACGCAAAACTCCAGTGCTCAACAACCAGCTTTAGAACCCTTGCAGTCTCCTCTACAGAAAATAAATCATAAGAAAAGCGTAAGTGATGTAAGGCTTGCAATTCAGCTTCAGAGTCCAAGGGAGCATCACCCTAATATGCCAAAGCTTTTTTTTTTTTTTGCTTGTTTTTAAGCTTTATTTCTTTAAAGTTCATTGCATTTAAAAATAAAGATTTTTAGTTTTGTTAAAGCTAGAGCATTAGTGTAACAACGAGGCAGCTGCTAAGTGAAGTTTACCTTTTAGGAGCCCAGAAAAAACCCCAACTGTTTACCCCATTTACCCAACAGCTCCAATGAGAGCCAGAGAAAACAGTAACAGGAGAAGCCTGGGAGCTCCCAGAGTAGCCCACACAGAGAACAGAGCCAGAAGCTGAAGCTAAGGTGCCCATGCACTTGGCTTCTCCAGTTACTGCCCTCCTCATGCTGCTCAGGGCCATGTATCTGCTCCAAGCTATGTCAGACAAGGGAAAACTGTTTCCATCCACAGCAGTGGCATTTCTGAGCTACTTCAAGGAAACTCCAGCTTACACGCTCTCCCAAAAGGACAGCAGTGATACATTTAATCTACAAACTTTAGTGTAAAATATTATTTGTGTACAAAACTTTGCATTCTCTTTATTTGACTTGGATCCAGCAGCAGTGTCTATGAATGAAGGATGGATCTCTCCAGACTGGCTCTCAGCCCCTTCTTGGATTTGCATGTTGTTGCTGTGGTGAAGGTTTGGGAGGGAGGGGGCTCTTCCAGTTGTGCACAGCTGTGCAAAGCCACATCCAGATCTAGAAGGGAGCGTTGTCTTGTGGAGGCTTGTCCCCAGCTCCAGAGGGGGAGTGCAGGCCGTCAGTGCTGTTTTCCCTGCTGCCCACCACTCGGGACTGGAAGGAGAGAAGAGAGTGAGGACAACAAGAAAGCAGCACTGGGAATACCAAGTCAATTCCCCCTTGTCGAGGTCACCTACTGTAGCCAAGACTTCACATATCTGAGAGGCCATTTGCCCGAATACTAGTCTACAAGAAAAACATTGCAGAAATTAAAGTTTCTGCACGAGGCTTCACACTCTTTGTGTACAAGATAAAGAAGACTGTTACCTTTATGGTCCCAACTCTATCTTCAAAGGACTTGAAGGTTGCAGAATTCCTTGAAGAAAGAAGAAGGGAGAAAACAACAAATCAAGACAAGTTAGTTCTTAACCATATCAAATGGCACAGTGTGACTGGGCTCTGTGGCCACTCCCCTGCAATGACACCATCACCCAGAACACTTCCAGCTCCTCACAGCCTTTGGCACAAATCTCTCAGGAAAACCAGGCAAGAACACCACATCCAAACTCTGAAGGAAAACATTTATACCACTCAATTGCTCAAGCTAAAATGTTGAGGGAAACAAGTCCTAGTTCATTAGGGAATCAAGGCACAGTTGAGAAGCAAACAGCCCTTAGCTTTAAAAGCTTCCAACTAAAAACATTTTGTTTTAATTAGTGGTAAAGGAAAGCTGAGAAAGGATTAAAACAAAGGCTTCAGTTTCCTGTATCACATCCCATGGGGAGGAAAGGGAAGGGCCATGTACCTGCACCTATCAGCAGTTTTATTTCTACAGGGGTGATCATCTGCATCAGGAAATGTTCACAAAAATCACAATGTAATAAATTAATCAGAGCACTTCGTATTTCTAGCAAAGAAAACCAGGTCAGCTGTTTGACAACCCAACAAGCTGCTTCACTGGCAAAGGATTTCAGGGAGTGCTCTGTACTGAGCTTCCAGACCAGGCAATTACTCAGAGAGCTGCTCCCCCGGGCCAGGCTGCAGGAGCGCTGGGAGATGACTCGCCTCATCTCAGTTATTTTTGTTCCAAGGAATTGCTTTAGATTTGCAGCCATAAAACAACCTCTGTTGATCTGGAAAGAGGATGAACAGAGAGAGTTCTGTGGGCTTTGTCCAGCCCTGGCAGTCATTTCTCCTGCAAGGAGGTCACCACCTAAGGCAGTGAGGGAAGGCCGAGGAGAGGGCTCCCGTTAGGATTCACCTCAGTATCAGCAGTGGCTGTGCCATACATTGTGACAGAACTGTCATCCTGCCCTTTTCAGGGACCTCTGAAAGCGCCCGGCTTCAACCAGACTTTGGTACAGGTGCAACACTTGCACTTAGTCCAAGAAAAGACAGGTGCTAATAACCTTAAGAGATATTCAAAACCCCTTTCAATAGTCAAACCGCAGGCCGTGGTTAATCCATGCTCAGAGAAGGGTCTGCTCGAGCAAGGAGCCGGTTGTCCAAGGCAGAACAAAGCCCCCAGCAGTGATGGAGGCTGCTGTCCTCCCCCCAGCCCCCCTCAGGAGACACAGGCAGGTGCTACATTACCTCATGGCTGGCATACTTATCGAGTGGCGGATGGAGTAGCCGCTGCTCGGAAGCATTTGGGACAAGGAGGAAAAAGTTAACATCAATTTGACCCCGTGCAAAAGCAGCCTCACCCCTGAAGCACTCACTGTCCACACACAGGCTGCTGTGGACAACCCAAGTGGTAGGAGCCAGCCCTCTCTGCCCTTATTTAACAGCTGTAGCCCCGAATTTAGTTTTCCAGACATAGGACAGGCAGTATTTAACTGCAGCTGTGATACAAAAGTCAGTCCCAGGGCATTGGTTTGTGGTAGATTTCTCAATCTGTGTCAAAAGTTTAGGCAAGGCTTAAATAACCAGCTTCCCCTTTAAGGACTGCAAGGGCCTGGCACAGAAACAAATGCTCTTTTAGAGCCTTGAACAGTATCTTACCTAAGGGAATGTGAGATGGAGTGAGCCCTGGGAGAGGCCATGGGCAGCAGAGAGAAAAAGGAAGGAATGGTCAGAAACTTGCACAGAGCTAAACACCAAACACAGGGAACACTCACAGAATCATGGGACAGCAAAGTCAACTACCCAGGAGGAAGCCTCTCAAAATAAATCACAGGAGCAAACAAAGAAAATGCTTTTCATTAACTCCAGACAAGCTAAGATGTTTCTCAAAGAGCAATAACAGCACCTACATCAACTTGAAACCCAGCTGGGGAGGGGAAGGAGTAGATGTGCAACAGCAAACCAAAACATTTTACCTACCCCCATCCATTGCTTTCACATGGTTTTTTCAAGCATTTTTTCCTAAAATGAAGGTATTACCAAGCACTAGCCATATTGGTAGAGACACCTCCTTCCCCCATTTCCCCCTGCAGTCTCTCATACAAAGACAGCATTGCTCAGACTTCTGGTGAGGACTTGAGTAAGAGCAATCTGCAACAGATACCTTCATGTTATCTTGCCAAGCCTGCAAATCTCAAAGTTACAGTTCAGAGAACAAATGCACTGCAGGTTAATAAAGATTAATGGTATCATGTTTACCCTATAACTTGGTTGCCCATTTTTAGGATGGGGTTTTGCAATGCAGTAGCATCTCAGCAGTCTGAAACAACAGACAGGTTTTCTACTTTTATTAGGAAAACTACCAGGATGCTCTAAAGGAGCTTCTCCTGCCAGAGCAGACTTTTATTCCATTTAAATATAATTTTTGTCTCTGCAGTAGGAAGCAGTCATGGCAAGCTGGATGTGAAGTACTTGGCAATGAGCACAAGGGCTTTTCCTGACAGCCAGAGTGAAGATGTTGGGCTCTGTAGTTTCATTTCCCCGTATATCCAAGTCAGCTCTTTGGCAGGGCAGATGCCTTGAAATGCTGCCTTTGCATGTGAAATAAATTCACTTTGTACTTACTCTTGCCTAAAGGGGAACAACACAGATAACACATCCATGCACCATGCTGCTCCATACGGAATACCACAAGCATTGGTTCCTTGTTCAATATCTTGGCCTGGACCTCACAGTAACCCTTTTCCTCCTTCCATAAGGATTCAAAGTTTACATCAGTTCCAGAATCTGCAGGCACTTTGGGTTCAGGCTAACATTTCATAATGAATTTGCTTGTAGCATTATGTACAGCAGCAAACTTCATCAGACACCATGAAGTGCACAGGTGGACACAAACCCACAAAGCAACGAAGAGAAAACACTTCCAATTTTGCAGTTTACTGGAATCAGTAAAATGCAGGAACAGAATGTCTAAAAGCCAATTTACTTTTTAACTGTAGGTGGAGATAACAGAGACATCTGAACAGGCCAAGATTTGAAAAATCCCACCCACTGAGGTACATTTCTTCCCCTCAGAGCAATCCAGTAGAGCATTAATGCAGCGAGCACAGGGTTACAGCATTAACTTGCCGAGGTTACAATCCACACAGTAAAATTATTTTGACCAGAATACGGCAAATCTAAAGATTTAGCATGTTACTTGTATTTAAAAACAATTTGGTTCAAGCATTTTTAATGGAATTAAGCCCCACCCTTGGTGCATCAGAGCCTCTGTCCCATTCATCAGGCCTTCCTTGCATTTATCAACTGGTGAAGGCTGACTAAACAAGGAAATCCCCTCTGTTATCTCAACACTTCCAGTGCTGGAAAATAAACTCACTTTACAAGTGAATTTGTAGTGTAAGAAGGAAACAAAACAGAGTTCGGTAATGGAGGTCAGTGTAGGCTACAAGGCCTGTAAGAGAGATTCTCTGGGAGAGAGATCATCCCACTGTTCAGAGCAGTGATCACAGCAATACAACAGACTTCACTCCTCGTCAGCTCTGATCACGGATCAGAACACCAGAGTTCACCTGGCAAGGGTGACAAGTGGGGCAATTCCTGCAAAACCTTATGCTCAGAGTTAAACCTTCTTCAGTATCAGAAATAGGAAGACTTGGACACAGCACAGGAGATAGAAGTCTGTTTATATATGCAGAGAAAAACTGAAAGTCTTTAAAAAAAATCATTACTGTGTTCCCCTGCAGGGCCACATATAAAAATCCTGCTGAAATAGCTTTGGCAGGGATTCCCAAGTGATAAGGCAGAAGCTGCCTCTATTTCATAACACCTCACCCAAGTTATTAGCTATAAAAAGGAATGCAGATGTTGAAGCTGAGAAAAACCATTGTTGCAAAGGCCTGGCTCGTGCCTGGGCCAGCTGATTACATGGCCAGTTGTGACAGTGACTGTGCCTGCCCAGCTCTGCCACCAGGAAAGCACCTCAGGATCCCCTCCTCCATCACCTGCTCCTGGGATGGCACAAACATTTCAGCAGCTGCATGACCTGCATTCATTCTCCCAACTCAAAAACCACAGGCAGGACCAAGCCTGTAAAAACAGCTTCTGCCTGTGGCAGCCCTGGTTCAGGAGTTCCCCATGTGGTCCCAAAAAAAGCACAGCTCCCATTCCTTTGCTGCAACAGCCTGGCCAGACTGCAGAAACCAGGCCCAAAATTTACTTATCAGTTTGGCACAACGTGTTCCCACCACATCTTGTGCCAGTATCTGTAATCTGCTGTGATTACATGAGTCTCTTTTTCCAGCAGACTAGGGAGTTTCCAGGAAAGTTAAAACCTGAATGTTGGAAAGGGTAGGAAGCCAGCTAGTCCTCTGCCAAATTCAGAGATGTGAGCTACTGAAAACACCAAAAAATACCCCCCAGGAACACAGTAACTAACTCACTGAGGACAGAACCAGAATAAATCAGTACTATGTGATCAGAGGCCAACAAGTTCTTACCACTCGGATACTCCCAGCCACAGTGGAATAGGAAATTCCCTACAAAGAATGACAGCTACCCATTCAATCCAAGGTTTGAGACAGCATGTTAAATACAAGCTCTAAAAATCCTTCCTTAGTAACCTAGACAGGCTGTACATCCAGAATTAGCTCTCAAATCCAAGAAAAACGTGGTCAAGGGGTTCTGCATGAAAAATGTGGATGTTACCATCAGTGGGGAAGAAACCTTTAGCTTAAGGTTCTGAGGAGCAGCTAAATCACCTATTCTAACCTTGAGCTTTGTACAGCTGAGAAATTCACAGAGCAAAAACCTCAGCCAGGACAACCTGTCCCTCTGGCAGTTTGGAGAGGTTTAAATTTGCAATTATTTCAGTGGTCATCTGGTTAAGGAATGGAGATAAACCCCAACCACAGAACAAATTTTTAATGCTGTCATAATCTTCTGAATCAGTGATAGTTTCTAACCAACAAGGCATAACTGTGCCTGGAAGACATGCTGCCCTTCTCCACGGAATGTCAACACCCGGGGCTTGAAACCACATGGAATGCAGCAAACAGAATTTTCCCTGCTTGTTTTTAATCATAACAGAGCACAGGAGGGATGACCCCTCTCTAATCCAAAGCAGTTACACTGAGAAAACACATCTCCATAATCCAGTACGAAATGGAAAAGGGAAATTGTAATTCTAATTTCTTACATATGATATAAAAGCTGTACTGAATCCACATGATTCAGTAAAAGGGGGAAGGCTGCTAAAAATGCTTGTTCAGTTCTCCTAAACCAAACCAAACTTAAATGCTTTAGAATAGGCTTTTCCCCTCAGTAAGTCTTCAATAAGAGTTCAATCTGTCCTAAACTACAATGCACAGGGCCACACAGAAGGTGGCAGTCCATCAACAGCAACGTGCTGCCAACTAAGCAGAAAAATGGAAGAAAGCCTAGTTATTGTCTAAAGCCCCATTCCTGTTTGAAACCAAGATCAAAGCCCAGAGTGCAAAGCAGAAATCTTACCTCATGTCACCAAGCTTCCTGCTGATAACAGAACCTACATTGGAAAGGGCTGCTGAAGTCTTCTGTCCAGCCTGGGAAAGGGTTTCCTGGGTCTTCTTGTAACTACAGGGAAAAAAAATATCATAGATTGAACCAATAGATTGGATCCAAAAGAGTCCCCCCCCATTTTGAAAAAGGACCACATATTACAGGAAAGAAGCTGGGTTAGTGAGCTGCACTGACTTCACTGAAAGAGCCACTTCCAGATTTCCTTATATTCAAATACTTGAAGTTTTACAAGCATTAAGTGTAGGATTAACCTTTCCATACGCTCACCTCATACTTTTGACCGTATGTTCTTAAATCAACAAATATTTGCTAAAAACCAAGGAAAAACCAATTTTCCACATGGAAGTTCTAACACCACAGCACTGTAGCCTAATTGCTCTAGAGCCATCATTTTGTGTTCTGAAGAAAATAAATCTAGGAGCCTATTCCATTCTGTCCTTTCAGCCTTGAGGAAGCCATAGCACTTGTGGCATTATGTTTTGGAGGAAAGAGGCAAGAAGCAAGACCATCACCATCATACAGAAAAGAAATGCAGGAATCAGCATTAGCTCTACAGCAGCAGTTTAGAAATAAATTGGTAAAGAAGTTTCCTATCAGTTACCATTAACCACAATAGGTAAGAAGGCTGACAGCTTTTATTTGTCAGCTGATTATTTGAGTTTATACCTGAACTGGAGACACTTGAGAACCTTTGTTTTCTTCAGATGAGACTAATCTCAGGAACAAAGATTCTTTGTGTCACTTTCATTAATTCATTCTCTCTAAACTATTCTACAGTTGATGATTAACATCTAGATTTATGTCATTCTTCAGACTATAAAGAAAAGGCTCAGGCTGGAAAACAGGTTCAACATTTTATGCTTTTCTTATTCCAAATATTTCAGCTTAAGATTTTTTGCCTGGTGAGGACATTTAGGAGAAGGACATTATAAACAGCTTAATGTTCTCTCATGCCTGAGCTCCCCTGGCTACAAACACCACGGTGACAGATGATTTACTCACATCTCCTCTCCAGGCAGAAGTGCATGGACAGCACCACAGCACCAGAACTGGATTTGAGCAATTCCAATTACATGTTCGTTTGTTGTTTTGTTTTTTCATTAATATCACAGCCAAGTATTTCTGAATCACGACTATACACAAGACTTAGGCAGAACAGGGTAAAACTGCATCAGCTTTTCCTTCCTTCCTCCTGCTTCTCAGAGAGAATTCCTATAACCTACACATTTTTGAGACCAATTCTTCTTGAAGTCAACAGCTCCAGAAGGACCTGAGCATGTCCCAACAGCAAGGCCTCAACACTGCCTATGCACAGCACAATTTTTGCACCTCAGCACAGTTTAGGAGTGAACTGATCAGCACCAAAGCTGCTTGATCTCATACAGGGATTGCCTTCCTATTGCAAGTACTGTGTTTGAGGAGGGTCTCAATCCCTGCCTTCAGCAGCCAGGCTCCTCCCTGGCTGAGCTCTGTCATGGGATTTGATTTACAGCTGCCTAACAAATATCGAGGACCTCGTGCTCACCAAAGTATGCAGTGCTGACTCTAGGTCTGCTTGGCACTCAGAGCTCAGCACTGAGGTTTACAGCCTCAAAGGATACCCTCGTGCCATTCACACTGCAAAATTCCAGGTATTATCCCCAGCTTCAGCAGATAAAGGCCAGAGATTTTCCAAGTGTTTTCCACATCTGACAGCAGAATTTTTAATATAACTGAAGAACAAACACTTGAGTGCTGCTGCTTCTGCCTGAGTGTGCTCCTTCCTTCAGCACAACTGCTTGTGCTGGCACAGCAATCTAGATCAAGGCAACAATCTGGATTAAATATAAACCTGGAAGCACAAAAAAGCAGCAGCTGGATCAGATGGCCAGCCTAGTCCTGCATCCACAGCTCCCACACACACGTACACACCTCACTGCTGCCAGGCAGGAGGCACAGCCTGGGAAGCACAGGGAGATGAGCAGCTCTGTAACCCAGAACTGCCACCACACACACATGTGGAGCTGCAGCTGTGACAGCCAGGGATCAGCTTATATGAAGCTTTAATGCAACTTAACTACACCCAGCCCTGACCTAGAAGTTGCAACTCTTCTCCTGCAAGTGGCACAGCCTGGTTTTCCACAGGTGTAAATTCACAAGCACTCATTTTCTTCCCTTAGCTCCAGCACAAAGCACAGTGGAATAATCCAAATCTGGGAGTAATAAACATAAGCTGTGGCTAATACCCCATTTTACTCACAGGCAACTGGCTGCAGCAGAAGCTGCAGAGATGATCTCTGCCCTGTGCTGTTCATCCCGTGGTATTCCAGCATTTCACTGCACCCCTCTCCTATAAACCCTGCCAGGAAGGAATGAAATCTGCACCCTCAAATCCTCCTTTATCCATTAACACCAGCTTCCTCTCACTTACTTTTATCCAGCAATCACCATTTGAACTGTCTGGCTAACGACACAAACCGTGTAAGTCACCTCACATTCTGGTTACAGTGAAACTGGATCTAGGAACAGACTGGGGTGGGTTTTGCCCTGTTTGTGTACTGCTTGCAGAGGGAAAGTCTGTGGCCAGGAATGGCAAACACCAGGAAATTCCACAGCATACAAAAGCACCCTAAGGTCAGGAGTCAGGTCCATTCCCAGTTCACGCAAGAGCTTTGTTAGTTACAGAGCAGAGCAGCACTGAAACATGAAAGACAGTCCATTTGCATAAAAATCCCCAAAATATATGAATAAAACCTCACCCTTGGGCTTCTTGAACTTGCCTTTTTGGACTCACTGAACTTTAGAGAAACAGAAATTCCGACTGATTTCTGAAATGTTGCTGGAAGCTTCCAGCCCCCTCACGTCTCTGTTTCAGTCTCTGCCTTGCCAGCACTGACTGTCGCTCTGTCCAGTGCCAAAGCAAGCAGGAAAGCTAAGGTGCCACAGCTCTTCAGGCCCTCAGTGCTCCACAAAAGCACATTTCCGCCACATTTCTGGTGCTTGTGAAGTACAAGGAAACAGATATCACCAGAAGTTTTCTATTCTAGCAGACACACCCAGGGAGGGACTCGGAACACCGCTGGAGTCAGCCACTGTCAGCAAGCACAAAACCCAAGGTCATTCTATTGGCAAGTGAAATGGTGGCAGTTTACAGCTTCTTAATCTTGAAAACACAGTTGAAAGCAGACCTGCATACTTCAAAGATTTTTCTGCTACTCCTACATTTTATCTCTGCTCCTCTTTCACCCGTGTTAGGAAGAAAACTGTGCATTCACACATGGTGCTGATAACCAGCCAGCTCCAAGGACTGCATTTTATACCCACTTCAGAGAACAGGAAAAGCTGGCTCACATCTAAGACCTACCTCCCCAGTTTAAATCAGCTCAGAAAATAATGACAAAAGCTACCTGGTCCCACTGCAGCATTGTAAGGGGTTGCCCTACATACTGTGGGAAAGACACAGTGAGAAGGACAAAGGCCAACTTAAATAACATCCTTCCATAATTTAGTCCAGATGAGAATTTAATTTCAGGCATTTAGTAAAAGCACATCTAAAAGAGATTTGCATTCAACAACTGGAGTAGAACAGCTGTGAGGTTTAAGCTGTTTGAGTCTATTTGTGACCCCAACATGACAGGAAACTGCTGTGGACACTACAGCTCTATTCTCATCAGGTACCACAGCAGAAAGCAAAGCTCCTGCACCCTGCAGAGCATGTTGGGGTGACAAGAAAGTCAGTCTGGCTATTCTACAGCTTCTCAGCTGAAGGTGTAATGTGTGGCACACAGGTCTCAGCTACCCAGGGATTTCAGCCATCTCCTGAGACCAGGCAGGCATTTATAGAGTATCAGCTGGATACTGACCTGAGGAAAAGCTCCCTCTCCCAGCAGAGGCATTTACTGGGTTAAAAAAGTAAAAGCTAGGAAAGATAAATGTCCAGGTAGATCTAGTGAAAGCAGAGGACTGGGAGCAGGGGCACAGCAGAGTTAGTGGCAGCAGACTGGCAGAGGAAAGCATTTATTAAGGCTGAAGGTTAAGACACTCACGCTTCTGATTGAGTTAATTTTTCATTCCAGTCCTCCAGTGTGCTGCTGGCTGAAAGATATCTACAAACACAACTGAGGTTAGAGACAGCTCCAGGATCACTACAGATGTTTCTTCTCACACTTTTTACATTATGACTCATTACAATTACAGTATCAGAGGCTTTATTCCTCCGACAACAGCTTCAGCCTCTCTGGTACAGCCAGAAGGAAAAGAACTGTTTGAGAGGCAGAGAGACACCTAAGCCCCAGTTTCTTTTGTTTAAGCATGTTCAAACACTGTGCACAAAGAAACAAAGCCTGAAGTTTAAAAGGTGTCAGGAAATGAAAATCTTTGCATCTTCTGCTCCCTTCCTACATGTTCTGTTGCTGGTTTGTATTAAAAGCACAGAGCAATGAACCCTTAAGGCCAAAAAAATCAAACTACCACACCCAAAGATGTATTTTACCAATACAGCAGGAACCAGACAATTAAACTTTTGTTTTTCTGATCTTTAGAAATAATGTTTCTCTACACAAAACCAGAACCTTAAGGGTTGTGACAACTAACACTGGAGGTACAGAACACACAGTACAGAAGGTGGCTGCTGCCACCTCAGAGAGAACACAGAGGTGCTCATAGGAGGGGACTGATCACCCAGAATTCACTTGCCCCAGTTAGATCAGTGCCACCTTGCCTCACGATGTGATGCTCCCAATCCACGTTTTCCTCTTAGCTAAACAATCTCCTTCAACACAAGACAAAGGGAGAGAAACTTCAGCACAGAATGCACTCAAGGGCTCCTTAGGTTCAGCTATGCAGCAGGAATCGATGATTCGTGTCTAATATCATAGAGCTCTAATACAATTAAAGAATATATTCCAGAAGCAAAAATAGCCAGATGCTCTTTGTCTGCATTTGTCACCTGCTTGGATACACAGCAAAGATTAAAATTCATGGATTTCTAGTGCTGACACTGGGAAAAGGGTCACACCCCAATGCAGCAGATCCAGAAGCTCATTAACACACTGGAAATTGCACAGCCCCTAATTCCAGCTATGGGGAAGCACCTCCAGCTGCTTCTCTCCCTGGTGGCCATACAGAAAGGCAACAGTCAAACTGATTCCTACCACATTCATGATGAGAAGAGATAGAGTTTCACAATAAAGGTTCACTAATAAGACACCTGAAACTACAGACTAACCTACCAATTACCAGCTGAAGGGAAATTGTGGTTAAATTTTTGTCCCCTCCTTTTTTTTTTCATACAAAATGTGGTCTGGTAACTGATTGGAATTTTTCTTCTGCAATAGCAAGACCATGACAGAGATGATGGCAGAAACATTTACTCATCTCCTCTGCAACTGAGGGATGTTTCTAGCTGGAAGCCAGGCATGCTGGAAGTAACAATCCTGCTTCACCCTGCCTCCAGCTCCCAAGCAAGCCCTGATGCCTTGGGAGAACAAGGAGCAGCACAGATCAGGGAAGGCAGCGAGGAACAGGGAGGTGATGCTGAGGAGCCCGAGGCACTCACAAGTCAGACTGTGTCACTTTGTCATTCCACTCTCCAAGTTTCTCAGATGTTTTCACATAACTAGAAACAGAAAGTGTTAATGAATATAACTTTAATATTCATTTTTCAGAAGACAATGACACAGATTCCAGTGACAAAGGAAAAACAGAAATGGGGCAGGGACAGAGGAGGGAAGATGAGGAAAAGAATAAACAGCAAGATGAACAGCTCAGTGATCAGCTCTGCAGTATCACTGTCAATAACTCCAAACCCCAGTTAGGTTACAGAAGACTTTTTAGCCTGAGTGATGCCCCCATGAGCACCCAGAGTCCCTGACACCCAGTGCAGGGCCAAACTTACCTGATGGACCCTCCTTTTGGCACTGGCAAGCACAGCAGTGACCATACCCTTAATGCCTGTTCAGGAACAGTCTCACTTGACATATTTAGGTCAAGATGACTGGTGAAGCACAGTAATACCACAGATTTTTTCCCTAGGAAGTGCAGGCTTTTAATTCAGGTTATACGACCCAGGGAATGCTTCTGAACTGGCACAAGCTGTGAAACTGCTTGCACTTCTCTTTGAGCCTGAGTTCAGAGCAAGGGAGCAGCTGCCTGTGCCTCAAAGAACGGGCAGAAATAAGAAAACTGAACCAGTAGGAGTGATACAGATCTCTAACACCATGGGAAAGAGAAGCTAGCAACAATTTATCCTGATCACAGATATGAAAAGTCCAGTTTACACAGACACAAAAACGATTTTTTTAGGTGCCTTTCACTCCATAAACCAAACAGAAGAGAAACCTCCAGCCACTCAAAAGAACTCTGGAGTACCCTGCTGGGAAATGTCACCCAGAGTCCCAGACAAACACAGGTGTGTCACAAGCAACACTTACGCGTTGGAGACTTGGACATCGTGCCAGCTTTTGGACAGGTTTTGCTTTAGCCCATCCAAGGGAGTCAGACCCAGCTTCCTCTTCAGCTCTCCACAGTGTCTCTCTTTGGCAGCCAGAACTTGTCTGAGAGTACCAATTTCTTCTTCAACCTTAGGGAAAGGCAGAGTTTTGTCTCAAATCATAGTTTAGTTTTTTACATCCCTCAAATCTAGCAACATTTCATTAACATTAATTTTAAAAATTGGGAAGCACATCAGATGAATTATTCAACTCAACACGAACTGTGTTGGAATGGGAGGACCACTCAGACTTCATAAAAGTCACTGGACTGGTTACTTAGTGACACTGAGATGAATGGAACCCATTCCTTGTATTGTAATTTCAGCAGTAGACACGACTCAGTTGCCAAATCTTATTAACTAAGATTTTATCTTATGTTTCTTTTCCTCTGATGTCTTTAAAGCAAAGAGTTTTTCCTCAGAGATCGTTCTTATAACACTTTCAAAGTACTCTGGAGCTGTTTCCAGGCAGAGTGGGTTCATTTCCACCTTAGCTGCAGCTCAGCAAGCCCTGCATGACCACCCAGGGCAGCAAAGTCCTCCCCTGCCACAACCTGCAACTCAAAGAACCACCACAATTCTCACAGGAAGCTGCAATTATCTTCAGCCACGTTTCAGAAAACTCCAAAAGGTGCTCAAACTTTAGGATGTTACATTACAAACCCTCAGCTCATTGAAAGTACATAGGCACCAAAAAGAGTTGCCTGTAAAGTGTAATAAATATTTAAGAGAAAAAGGTAGGAAGAAAAGCTCATTAATTGCTCCAATGTTTCTGTTTCCTAAGGAAAAATGCCTTTCTTTTGCTTAGTATTTGCCTGAAGTGTTTTCTCACTTCACATGGAGCTAAAATCCTACACGGAGCCCATGGCATCAAAAGCTACTTATTTCCTTAGAGCTCTAAATTAGGCTGCTCTGGGAAAGAGCAAACAACACACCGCAGCGTTTGAAGTATCTGCCAGCTTTGTGCATTTTAACAATTAGCTGAGAGACCCAGAGGTAACACTGCAAAATTCAAAACCAAAACAACAAACCCCAACAACAAAACACCCAGTCCTGCCCCTGTGGCTCCTGTTAGCTCCTTCCCAGCAGAACCGGGCTGCCCTTACCTTGGCGAGCTCGGCTCGCAGCTCCTCCTCCTCGGCCAGGGTCAATCCCTCGGGCGCAGCGCCCCGGGCCGCGTTATCCACGGGCACATCTGTCATGGCATCGGCCAGCAGACCTTTGTTGGGAGAGTTAAGGTTGATATCTGTCGCAGACAAGGAGCAGAGGGCACTCAATAAGCAAGCGGCAGGCGAGGCGCGTTATGCAAAGCGGGGCGGGGGAAGGCGGCGGAGCTGCGGGGAGGGGAACAGAAACCTCCGCTGGAGTTTCCTCCGCGAGCATCGATCGGAACCGGCGGCAGCACCGGGCATTCCGCGCCCTCACAGCTCCCGTGGGTGGGGACGGGGCCCGGCGAGGGAAGCGGCGCTAAGCAGCGACCCCCGGCCGCTCCCCCATCCCCGGGGCCGCCCCGCATCCCCGGGGCCGCGTCCCCCATCACGGCAGCGGCAGCTCCCGCACCGCCGTCCCCGGGCTCCCCCCGTGCCCCCGGCAGCAGCCCCGGCCCGTACCCTGGTTCGCGCTCTCCATGGCAGCGCCCCGGGCCCGTCCAGCCGCCGCCACCGCCCCCGGTGACGCGCTCAGCGCGCGCCGCCCGCCCGTTCCGGGGAGGGTCGCGGGCACAGCGCGTCAGCGCCGCGTCGCCACGGTGACGGTGACACGGGTGACGTCATGGGGGGACCGCGCGGCCGGGCGGGGCCCGGCGATGCCGTGAGCGCGGCCGGAGGGCAGGGGGCAGCACCGGCACGGGGCACCGGGACAGCGGGCACGGCCCGACACACCGGGCAGCACCGGGACACGGGGCACCGGGACAGCGGGCACGGCCCGACACACCGGGCAGCACCGGCACGGGACACCGGGACAGCGGGCACGGCCCGACACACCGGGCAGCACCGGGACACGGGGCACGGCCCGACACACCGGGCAGCACCGGCACGGGGCACCGGGACAGCGGGCACGGCCCGACACACCGGGCAGCACCGGGACACGGGGCACGGCCCGACACACCGGGCAGCACCGGGACACGGGGCACCGGGACACGGGGCACCGGGACACGGGGCACGGCCCGACACACCGGGCAGCACCGGCACTGGGCACCGCGGCCATGGGGCAGCACCGGCACAGGGTACCGGAGACTTCCCCGCCTGCCACGGCCCGGCCGCTCTGTACGAGGCCCCAGCCTCCCACCGGGCTCATTAATTAGCGCTGATCATTCAGCACCGTAACGAGCCGCCTGCCTGTGCCCTCACCCCACCTTCGGGGTTTGGGGCTCCCGTTAGGTGCGGTGGTGCCCGGAGCCTTGCCAGCACCCCCAGCCTGCCCTGGGTGCCTGCTCCCGGTGTGATATTCCAATTATTTTGCAATCCTTTCCCTGAAAATCCCACTGGGTTGGGGCCTCGTTTCATTTTCAGAGCCTTTTCCCCTGTCTCTTCGGGTTCCCCAGGATGAGGCATGAAAAGGGAAGTGAATATAGATGGGGAAATGGAATTTGTCAGAGCCCTTTCCATCAGCACCTTGTCATCCGAGCAGAGGGTTTGCCCCCACAAGAGCTCCTGGAAATGCCCTTTTGGAGCACAGCACATGACCCCCATCTGCCTGCTTGGTCTTGGAAGGTCAGGGAGCACTTTAATAGCTTAACTTTTTACTGGGGATTTTTTTAAGGGTTATTGTGAAGTTTGAAGCCTTGACACGCACCTCATTTCGAAGCTGAGCTCAGTGGAAACCCAGGGAGTGGCCGAATGCTGAGCCCATGGGAAAAATCTGGATTTTTCCAGGCTCACCAGAGCCTGAGTTCCTGAAAATCTGGCCCCGAGAGGTGGCTGCGGCAGGAGGAGCCAGGAGGGCTGCGGCTCACAGGGACTGCCGTGGCCTCTGCCAGCTCTGCCAGGCGCAAAGCCCTCTGCCAAGTCCAGCCTCCCTGAGCAGCCAGGGATCGGGCTGTGCCTCACGGGATTGCCCTCCAAAAATCCCCTGCTCCAGCAGCTGATTTCCCTCTACCTTCAGGCTCTGGCTTTTAATTAAATGCATCGTGGTGCCAACTTAATCATTCCCCAATCCCAAGACCTTGAAGGATGTTGGGAAGTACAGGGCAATCCTATTTGGAGAGAGGGGGAAAATAAAATCACACAAATCCCTTTTGTGTGTTTGGATCTGCTGGGGCTCTCCTAGGGCTGGGCAGTTATTTGGGGGGCAAAATGTCTGTGGAGGCGTTTGTTCACCCTGGCAGCCACAGCTCCGCACCCTTCACATCTCCCCGGTTCCCTTTTTGCTGCCACCGGGATTTTTGCTTGGTTGGGGCTTTTTTTTTTGGCCGTTTGCTGGCGAATGCAGAAATGTCAGGCCTGGGGCGAGTTCCCTTCGCTGACGCTCTTCCAGCCGTGTGGAGGCGGGCGGGAAGGACGGGGCTCGTTTGACGGTCTCGTTCGGGAGGTGCGTGGCATCTCCCTGTGCCACTGGGAGGCATATGTGGCTCTGAGAAGGGCATGTCCCCGGGCACCGCGTTGTTTTCCAGTCCTGCAGGGGTAGTAGGGGTAGAAACAAACCACAGTTTCCCAGCAAAGCAAGGAATTGCGTGAGCGGCCACGCACACGAGAAGCAGCGCCCGCGGGGGTCCTCGGCCGGGGTGGGGATGCTCCGGTGAGCACCGACATTCCCCAGCTCCCGTTCCCGGTGTCTGCGCCGGGCTCGGGCAGGCGCCGCTGCTCCGTGGCTTCGCTGGAAGCCGCCGCGTTCTGGGCTCTGTGCCCCCTTTTAAAGCAAGCCCTGACCTAGATTCCCTCCCTGCCCGTGCACAGCCGCCGGGCTCTGCTCCCCCGCCGCTCCTCCCCGCGGCTGAAAGGGGCCCAGCGGAGCGGGCCGGGCTCCGGCTCCCTGTGCCGGTGGTGTCCGCCCCGGCGGAGCGGGGAGCGAGCCTGCCCCGGCGGATACAGCCCCTATCACCTTCTCCCGGCCCGCCGCGATCCCCAGGCGTTAACGGAGGTGTTAAGGGAGCATCCCCCGAGCAGGAGGCGCGGTCGGTGGGGCTATCTCTGCTCTGCAGAGATATCACCGCCCAGAGGCAGCGCTGATGGCCCACGGCCAGCCTGTGGCTCTGCTTGTCCTCCCCTCACTGCAGTGCCTGTTCCCACTGCGCCCCGGGCAATGTCCCATCCCTGGGGCTGACACTGGGGACAGCATCAGCCGGGGATGCAATGGGGAGGAAGCACAGCTGGATGGCCTCCTGCAGAGTGTGGGTGCAACTGGACCCTGTCTGTCCATCCCTGTGTCCATCTGCACATCCATTTGCCTGTCCTTCCTTCCTTCCTTCCTTCCTTCCTTCCTTCCTTCCTTCCTTCCTTCCTTCCTTCCTTCCTTCCTTCCTTCCTTCCTTCCTTCCTTCCTTCCTTCCTTCCTTCCTTCCTTCCTTCCTTCCTTCCATCCATCCATCCATCCATCCATCCATCCATCCATCCATCCATCTATCCGTGTCTCCCCACCAGAGTTAACTCCCACTCATGGTTGCATCCCTGACTTTTCCTTGGGTCATCCACACATGCAGCCACACAGGCTAACATTTACCTGGGCACTGGTGGCAAATCACATGTTTAAGAGCAAAAACCAGCATTGAAAAATGGTGTGTGCACCACAACCTGCCCCTGGGTCACAAAGGCAGGAGCTGGGAGCTGGACACATTGGAGGATCCCCTGCAACCACCCTGGGAACTGCCCAAGCCCCCCCTGTGTGGCCCCCAAAAACCTTTTATTCTTCAGGTGAGACAGATCCTCTTTCCTCATCCCACAGGTGGGAACGGGGGTGCAGGGCTGTGTTGGGGTTCCTCTTTCCCCATCCACCACTGGCCCCTGCGTGCTGCAGGGCATTGCCTGCCCGGTGCTGCCTTCCGCTTTCCTCCAGACCCAAAATAGCCCCCGGAGGATGGGGGGGATGCCGGGGGTGACGCTTCCTCTTTCTGAGACACCACCGTGGCTGCTGGGGAAGGTACAGGGACTCTCAAGTGGGGATGAGCCGAGGGGACGTGGGCTCAGCTGCTGGAGCTGACATCAGACATGGATCTGGAGCATCCCCTGGATGCCCAGCTCCTTGCCTGGATCACCCCAACATCCCCCACTTTGCCACATCCCTGCCAGTGTGGGGAGTGGTGCAAGCACCCGGACCATGTGGCTGCATCCCATGGAGCAGTCTGGGATGGGCTGGAGTCCTGGCATTCCCAGGGGTTCCCACCTCTCCACCCCAAGCAGAAGGCTGCACCCACGGGCTGCCCAAGGGGTTCTTGTTCACGTCCTGCTCTTTCCCAGAAAATGTCAGTGACTCCCTGACTGGTGGCTGGGCTTTCCCACTGTCAGCCAAAGTCCCCCTGTTCCCACCACAAATGCCCTCAGGAGCCATGGGAACAATCTCAGCTGGAGCAAGTCAGACTCTTCTCTGAGGCCACTTTTGAAGATCACACCCCTCTGCCTGGAAATGGGTCCCTTAATTTCTGCTTTGTTATCCCAGCTCGTTTGGCTGCTCTCAGCTCCAAAATAGCTCCTGGGGGCACCCAGGTACTCCGTGTCAGGCACCAGTGCTGCCCTGACTGTGGGGTTTCTCTCTGGGCCCCACCTCGTCATCTCTTGTTTCCACCCTCATCACTGGGGATTCCCCCAGCAGCATTTGGGGTGACGTTGCTTATCTCTGCAGTCACAGCAGAGTTCAGGGAGCCACCAGCGCTGTGGGACAGGAGGGGCTGTCCCACTCCAGCCCCACAGCAGCACCCTGCTGCCCACAAACACATCCCCATGACCAAGAATGTCTCAGGGGGATGTAGGGGACATGGAGGGATGTGGGGTGAAGCCTCTGGTCTTGAGGCTTCCCATGCACCTCCAGAATGATGTGCACTCCCAGGATTGTACACTCCTGTTGATGCCTTAGGATTTTAGCATTTATATTTTCCATATATTTGTAATCCTGCAATTCTAAGCTCCATACAGAGTGTTAGCTACTGCTTTCCCATTTTGGTCAGACACAACAATTCCTCTCCAGGCCTGGGAATCAAGGGCACCTCACTGTCTCAGGCCCCGAGAAATGTAAACAAAAGCGAGTTTGGGAGGGACAACTTGGGGTAATTTACTTCATTACCTGAAGCTGTAACTGGAAGATTAACCCCCAATATGCAGATGGATCAAACTTCTAAAAGTGTGAAAAGCCGTGACCTGTCATCCATTTTGTAGCCTCTGGGAGGGCTTTATCTGCCCAAAATGTACCTGAAAGCCCTTCAATAAATATAACCACTTTTTATTCCTTCAATTTTGTCTGTCCTCTGTTTTTAGGTAGCCCAAAAAGACATCCCTGTGGCCAAGAACACCTCGGGGGATGCAAGGGACATGGAGCATGGAGGGAGTGGGATGAAGCCTCTCGTCTCAGGGCTTCCCATTCCCCAGAATGATGAGCACAGTCGTCAGTGGGGACACGTGCACGCATGGGGACAAGGGACATGTGCAGCTGAAGGACCCGCTGGGTGACGGAGCCACGTCCCGTAACCGGGACCTGAACCCCGCAGCCTGGCTGGGGTACAAGGGAAACTTCCCGGGGACATGGCGTGCAAAAGCCACGCTGCTGTCACTGCAGCTGTGACCGGCTCTGGGCGTCAGCTGCCATTCCTGGGAGCTGGGGCAAGGACCCGTCCCTCCCTCGCGCTCCGGAAACGGGCTGGGCAAAAACCCTCCTCCTCCTCCTCCCCGCTTCTGCCTGATTTCCCCTACCCTGCCCTGGGTTGCTCTGGGACCTGTTTCCCACCCCGCTAACCCTGCCCTGGGATCCATCCAGCACCATCTGCCGCTTGGAAGAGCCCTGTTCCCTAAGCCGCTCTAATCCCTGAATCCTATCTGCGCCCCGCAGTCGGTGTGAGCTGCCGGCAGCGAGCATCTCCCCGGCTTCCGCAGCCCACGCTCCCGCGGCCCACGGCCACGCTCCCCGCGGCTCTCCCGGCTTCTCCCTGCCCGTGATATTGGGGCTGATGGGGCTCTGAGCAGCCCCTGCGCTGCAGGAAAATAGGAAATGCTGGGAGAGACAAGAGAAGAAAAGCAATGAGTGATGCTCGGCGCTGCTGCCTCCTGCCTTCCTTTGCCCTGGGAGCACGGCGAGCTCTGAGCCACGAGCGCAGGAGGCAGCCCCGGCATCGGGAGGCGAGAGAGGGGAGAGATCCCCCGGGATCGGGAGCTGTAGGGCAGCTGGCGGGAGAAGAAAAGGAGCGAGGGGCCGCGGAGAGGTGGGAGGAGGGTGGGGGGCGGTGAGCCTAGGGGTGAAAGAGCCGAACGCTGGAGCGGACAGACCCGACGGCTCAGGAAGCCGGGGCCAGAGGAGCGGGGGGCTGGGGAGCGGGCTCTCCCTCGCTCTCCCCTCCGAGGAAGCGCAGGGAAGAGCTTCCCGGAGGATGCGGGGCATGGAGGGAGAGGAAGCGCCGGAGACAGCTGCACAACATCTGGCAGCGGCGCGGCCCCCCGGGACCCCGAGGCAGCCGAGCAGGGGGGGCCGGGCCAGCGCAACGCTTCCTGCCACCCCTCCGCTGCCAGATGTGCACCCCGCTCCCCCCGGCCCTGCACCCCACCCTTCCTCCGCGCCGGGACGTGCCCAACACCTGCTTCCAGTTCAGTCCCAGTTCGCCGGCGCTCCCAGGACCCCGCCGTCCCCCAGCGCCCGGGGGACACGCGGCCCCGTCACCTTTGGCATCCCCATCCTCTGGTGGCCTTCCTGCCTCCCGCGGGGCGGGCTGGGGGAAGAGATCAGTGCGTGTCCGCAAATGGGGCCGTTCACCTCCGCGGCACTGTGGAGCCCTTACCCAGATCAAGCCCGGGCGTCCTCCAGCCCCGGCCTCAGCAGAGCAGGGCAGGGGGTGCAGGACCACCCCACCCCGGCCGGCGCTTCCCACCCCATCCCTCCTGCCCCAATCCCTCTGGATGCAGACTGTCCGGGGCAGGGAGCTGCCCATCGCGCGGCCCCGGCAAATAGCTGGGTAAGGTTGAACAGCAAGACAGGATTAGCCGCGGGCAGGGAAAATAGCCTCTCCCTTCAAAAATAGCTTCCTGGGATTAAAAATAGCCAGAGGTCCCGGAGCCGTGGCTGCGGGGGGACACAGGCACCAGCTGGGCCGGGCCACCCGCTCCCGCGCCGGGGGACAATTAGGGGCATTATGGAGAGCTTAGGGCTGCTCGGAGCCATCTGGTCACAGGCAGAGCCCCTCGGCACCGTCCCTGCAACCAGGTCAGACCCCTCCAGGTGATCCCCCTGGTGGGGATAGTCCCCAGTCCTGGTTATTCCCCTTCCCAGGCAAGCTGTGGTGCTGGAGGGAAGAGATGGTATCCAGAGGAACCTGGACAGGCTGGACAAGTGAGCTTGTGCTGTCCAGAGGAGTCTATAGAGATGCTCCAAAAGCTGGTTGAGAGAGCTGTGGGCATTCATCCTGAAAAAGAGAAGGCTGTGGGGAGACCTCAGAGCCCCTTCCAGTACCTAAAGGGGCTCCAAGAGAGCTGGTGCCTTTGGACAAGTGCCTGGAGTGATAGAACAAGAGGCAATGTCTTCAACCTGACAGAGGGCAGGGATAGATGGGATATTGGGAAGAAATTTTTCCCTGTGAGGATGGTGAGGCACTGATCCTGGTTGTCCAGTGAAGCTGTGGCTGCCCCATATCTGGAAATGTCTAAGGCCAGGCTGGATGTGGCTTGGAGCAGCCTGGGATAGTGGAAGGTGTCCCTGCATGTGGCTGGGGTTGGAACATGATGAGCTTTAATGTCCCTTACAATCCAGTCCATTCTGTGAAGTCCCCAGGGATGTTTTAGGCTGCCCCAGGGCACAGAGCAGGGGTTTCCCTGTGGGTTGGATGGGGCAGGGGCAGGTGAAGTCCAGCTTAGAGTTCTGTGGGTGTCCCATGACATGGGGACTGCCCCACACTCCTAGAACTGGAAACCCCCAGCCTAGGGTGATGCTGGGGCATGGCCAGGCACCCCAAATCCCAGCCAGCCCCGGGGGAGTTTCCCCCTTTGTCACAGGAAAGTGGCATCAAAGATGGCCAGCAGTTCTTGGGCTGGGAATGTGGAGCTCAGGTTTTCCCTGGAAACTCCAGCACAGGCTGAGCCCTGGGTGCCACAGCACTGGCAGAGAGGTGGCTGCAGTATCACCACCACGTTGGGGACCAGAGGCAAAGGGGGTCTCAGTGATTCCTTGAGGGACAAGGACCAAAACCCACCAGTGAGCACTCTGTGCCTGCACAGCCAGTCCTGGGAGGTTTGACATTTTCACCTCCACCTCCTGTTTTCTGCTCTCCTCCCACCCAGTGCTTGGAAACGGCTGCTCTTTCTCTCCCTGCTTTTCTTCCCACATTTCCGCTGGCTGTGGGTTTTACACAACATCTCCCGGTTGGAGAAGGAGAGCGGAGACCTCCTCCCACTCCCACGGGAGCGCTGGGTGTGCTGGGGCTGGTGGGAGTCTCTCAGGTGGAGAGATTTTAGCAGGAGCCTTGTAAGGAATAAATCCTCAGTCTCTGGAGTCCCAGGAAAGGGCGAGTCCTTGGATCGTGTCTCTGCAGCCAGAAAGATGTGTGCGGGGTGACAGCGGGGACAGCTGGCAGGGAATGGCAGTGTCCCAGCCTGGAGAGGGGACAGCCACGCTTGGGGAGCAACGGGGTGGGGTGGCCTCTCCCTGCCCCCCCCATGATCATCAGCTCCATCCGTTCCGCAGCCCCCCTCTGCCCCCGCCAGCATTATCCATCTGATCCCGCTCGCAGCCTCCCTAAGGCACTTAGAGGGGTTAAAAACAGCAACTGGCCCAGCCCTGACCCCAGGGGACCCTCCGAGTCCCCAGCTCCCTTGGTGCTGGCACTGACCCGATGCAGGGTAGGCACTGTGTGTGTGTGTGTCCCATTCCAGGACACCTCCTGGTCACCCCATCCCAGCTGGGGTGGTGGCAGCACACGTGGAGTGACCCCCCCATCATCTCTCCTGCCTGCGCATTAATGCTGGTGCTGGGGGCGCTGTGGTGGGGGCTGTTTGCTACAAAGAGGAGCAAGGAGATGCCACAGCACCCAGCTGGTGCCCCCTTCCCGGCGCCCTTCTCCCTGCCTTCCCCAAAATCCCACCCCAAGGCAGGGAGATGAAAGCGGGGTCACGCTGCCCTGCATACCCACATCCTTCCCGCACATTCCTCTCCTTCCTTCATCTCTCCGGGGGTGCCCGTCCGCGCTCGGCTCCGCAGCAGCCCAGCCTGGAGGAGACCTTGGCGTTTTCCCCTCTGTTAAAAATAGCCTGAGATTTATTTTCTGGCAGCATGGAAAGCCCCCGGGGCGGCCGAGAGGAAGCAGCCGGGCTGGGGCAGGCAGGGGCGGCGGGGGGAGAGCGTGGAGGGCAGGAAATAACCCCCGGCAGCGGCTGCCCTGGACGGGGACAAGGCTCAGATGCGAACAGTGTGTGGTTCATGTGGAAACTCCCAGGACAGCAGCCACAGCTCCAGCCCTGAGCATCCTGCGCTCTGGCCAGCTGCCTCCGCCTGCTCCCAAGGTCGGACAGGGCTGGGAACAACCTGCCCTAGTGGAAGGTGTCCCTGCCCATGGCAGGGGGTTGGAATGAGATGAGCTTTATGGTCCCTTCCAACTCAATACCATAATTACACAGCAGGGCTACAGCCCCTCTGGACTGTCCCCAGCACTCCAGTCTCCCTGTCCAAATCCCTGGGTTTGTCCTAATCCCAGCCCCATATCCCCACACCTTTCCTGACACCATCCTTCCCACCTGTGACATACAGAGGGGAGGTGGGATGCTGTGGAAGTCCCCAGGATGCTGTGGGAGCCCTGGGATGCTGTCAGCTAGGAGGCAGGGAGGGCAGGGAAGTGCCATGCTGAGGGAGCACTTTGTTTGCCACCACTCCCTGCCCTGCACCCCTTGGGTCCATCCCAAACCACTCCTAGGGTGTTGGGCACTTGGTTTGGTCTCTGGCCACCTCCATGACCCTGCATGGCCATGCCTGGAGTGGAGGTGGCAGCTGTCTGCACACAAGCCACACAGAGCTCTGTGCTGCTCTCCTCCTCCCGGCATTTCACTCCAGGGGTTCCCACCCACCCTCCGAGGATGCTCAGAGCGCCTCTGACTGCGTCTGCCTAAAGCAGGATGGAGGGACCGGGCTGCCCCCACTCCTGGCTGGCATTTCTCATGTTGCTGAAGCATTCTGTCCGTCCCTTGCCTGCATAGCCACTCTCTGGGAGCGCAGAGCCCCCTCCTGTGCCGTGACCTCCCTCTGCTTCCCAGAGGGACCAGTTCCCGTTTCCTGGGGACCTTTTGGTTCTTGTCCCCCTTCCCCAGCCATTCGTTATCAGCCTCACTATCATTTCCTCCCTGTCCACCCACCTGCTTATTTTAGCTGCTTCTTCCTTCCTCTCAGCTGCTTTTGGAGCAGAGTCCATCCCCGCTCCCCTCTGGCAGCCCCCAGGGCGGCCACACCACCCCCTGCCCGCCGCCCCCCGGTGTCCCCTCCGCAGCCCGGGCGGGGCCGGGCGGGCGATGCCGGCAGCGCGGGGTGCCAGGACGCGCTGCCCGCGGGCACAGTTCCCTGCCCGCCGCCCGGGGATGCAGGCTCTAATTGAGGCAGGATCCTGCCGTCGCTCTTCGGCTAATTGCAGCCTGCGCTGCCCTGCCAGGCTCCCTGACTCGCCGGCCGGTCCCTCCCCGCGCTGCCTGCGCTGCCTGGCCTCTGCCTGAACCCTGCCTGCGGGCTCTGCCCGCGCCCGGCCTGCCTCCCCCGGCCGGCAGTGCCTTCTGGAAAGCTCCACCCTGCAAACCGGTTTGCAAGGAAGCATCTTCCATCAGGGAAAAACCGATGGGTCACATCCCCGCTGACCCGCCTGCGCCCTGCCTGCATTCCCGCATCCCTCCCTCATCCCCACACCCTGCCCGCATTCCTGCATCCTTCCTGCATCGCCACATGGCCGCATCCACCACAGCGTCCCAGGAAGCACCAAGCGCTTCTCCCCCAGCCGACCCTCAGTGATTAAATCCCATTCCCAAAGCAAGGCTGTGATGCTCCAGCACAGGAAGCTCTTAGGAGAGGGTTGGCAGAGCCATCAGCCAGCGCTGACCCCGCCAGGGACATCCCAGGGCCCCGCCAGCCCTTTTCCCTCGTTCCCACCCCCGGGCCGAGCTCCCAGCAGCGCTGTCCCCATTCCTGCTGTGTTCCGGAGTGCGGGGGCTGCCAGGGAGGGCTCCCAGCGTGGCGCTGCCAGCGGAGCTGGGAGATGTCGGCAGCTCGTTATTTATTTAAAGCTCCATCTTTGCGGGGAGTGCCTGTCCTGCAGGAGGGATCCGGCTGCCAGGGACGGATTCGGCCGCCAGGGAGGGATCCAGCTGCCAGGAGGAACGCTGGCCGACAGCCACTCTTGCAGGGGCTTCTCTCCCTGCACAGGGCTGGGCGATGCCCCCCTGCCCTGGGGGAGGACACAGCCCCCTTTGCAGCCACCTCTCCCCCTGCCTGGCACAAGCCATCAAGCGAGATTGGGGGACACGCTTCCCAGCAGCCCTGCTGTCACCCTGAGTCGGCGAGCGGGGTTTGGCCTCGCCACCGCAGTGGCTCAGTCCCTCGGTGGTGACAGGGATGTGTGACTCGGGCGCCGTTTCCAAGGTAACCCTGGATGAGCTCGGCCTCCGCATCCCTCCATGTCCCCGCATCCCTCTGTGCCCCTGCATCCCCCAATCCCCCGCACCGAGGAGCCTCCCACTCAGTGTGGTAGGGGCTTGGTCCCTCCAGGAATGGGGACGGTACCGACCACAGGGAGGAGGGGTAGGGAAGTGGAGAGGTACAGGACATCCCTCCCCTCCCCGTTTCCAGCACAGCCATCCCCTGGGCATGGGTGTGTATGACCTATTCCAAAGGCAGGACCTCAAGGACCTCGGGGACCAGGTCAGGGTGTTCCCGTCCTCACTCCTGGAGCACCTCCCAGGGAGAAAACCAGAAATAGAATCTGTGGTTCCCCACCCTGCCCTGGGCAAGAGGCCATGGCCGCGGGTGGGAGTGCGCCCCGAGTCCCACGGGATACCCTGGATGAAGTCTCCCCCCAGGCATCTCCTGTCCTGGTAGGATGGGCTGAGTGGTCAGTGCAGAGGGTGCAGGGGTCCCTGGGGGTCTCAATCCAGGGAGGTGGGGGATGGGGTGACAGACATGTGGGTGCTGTCCCAGTTGGGATATGCTGGGAAGAGATCTGGCTGGCTGGGAGCCTGCCTGGGCTGCCCAGTCCCTCAAAAGAAGCCAGTTTGGATGTATTCCAGGGGGCCACCCTGTCCCTCCAACCCCTGCTGTGCCCCAGTCCAGGACAGCAGCACTGAGGGGCACTGCAGCCCCCCACTCACCTCCCCACCATCCCCCTGCCCATCCCATCCCTGCAGTCCAACCATGATGAACGTCCCAATTTTTCCATTAATCCTGGCTTGTGTTAAACAAGTCTTTCAGGGCAGGCAGCCGGGGCTGGAGAAGACTGGGATACTCCACTGGGAATGGCACAAAGGGGCTCAGCAGGGGTGGGATGCTCCCAGAGGGAAGCAGAGCTGCAGAGATGATGCCAGACTCATTTCCCCCTGCATTGGGAGGCCCAGGGGGGTTGTGGGGAGCACAGGAGAGCAGCTCCCTGCCCCTGGCCCACCGGCTGCTGTGAGGAGGGGAAGCAGCTCCTCTGCCAGGATGCTGCCAGCTCGCCCTGGGCACTGTTTCCATCGCAGCCCTCCCTTCTCCATCTGCTCCTGCCGGCTCCTCAGGGCCCTCCTGCACGGGGCCACCGACAGCAGCGATTTCTTATTACAAATATGTTCCGGTCCATCACCCCCCAGATCTGCATCCCTGGGACCTGTGTGATGAGGAATTCGATTCCTCGCCGTTAATGAGTTTATGCCAGCAAAGGGCTTTGAAGACGTAATGCTCTGTACAGGAGCTGAGCATCATTTTTATTATTGATTCCACTGCCAGCCCCTCAGATACTGCTGGAGGACACAGACCTCTGGGTAAAGCCTCTCAAATCCTTAGGGAGGTAGTGGGGAAGAATATGCAGAGAAGGAGAAATCCCTCCTCTGTGGACAGACATCTCTGCAATGCTTCCAGGTTTGTGCCCTTCCAAGAGCAAACCACACACACACAGCAGGACAACAAACCTCTCCTTGGGATGGAGAAGGGGTTCTGTGGCAAACCCCTATATCGAGGCCAGGGCAAGTGATCTGAGTCAGCCATTAACAAAATGTCATCCTGCCACCCTGCCCCAGCCTCAGCCGAGCCCTGGGGTCCTGGTGCCACAAGGGACCTGAGCCTGGAAGTGAAGGACCTGGAGCAGCAGAGGTCAGAGTCAGGGTGGGGCCGTGGGTTTGGAAGCAGCAGGAAGAGCGTCTGGAGCCTCTTATCAGCCTTGGATGGTGGCAGCAACACAAAGGTCCTTGATGGGCTCTGCACAGCCCTGTCCCCACACGTCCTCCCCAGGGACCGGCTGTGCTGGCAGCTGCCCTTCTTTCAGAGCCAACATGGGGTGGGTGTGCAGCCTCCCCCAGCTGCTGATCCCACTGGAGCAGGATGTGGCATAGGATTCCCTGCCTGCACCCACCATTGCTGCCCTGGGCTGGGCCTGGAGCTGCTGAGATGCTCCACAGACCCTTTGGGCTTTAAACACTGGGGAGGATTTCCTGCCGGCAAAGGGCACCGCTGTCCCTTGGCCTGGACTGCTCCTGGCCGTGGGATTTTCGGGAAACGCCTCCCTAGTTCCCCACTCCCGGGGCCACCCATGGTCATTTCCCGTGGTGGGAACTGGAGTGGGCGTGGGGCTCACATCTCCCTCCCAGCACCCAAATGGGGAAATGCCACACTGGGAGAAATCACCGGGAACTGCAAAGCTGCGGGCTAATTATCGGCAAGGGAAGGAAGTGGGGAGGGAGATGCTGTGTAGGGGCCGAGGGTGGGGAGAGGAACCGGGCTGCTCCCACCTCCGCCACTGACTCACCGGCAGCCCCAGGAAAGCCACCTCACTCCATGGTTACCAAACACAGACATTGATAACGCCCTTTGGCAATCACACCCGAGCAATCTGATCCCGGGATCAGCATCCCTCCCTCCTGGGTACCACTGCAGGGATCCTCTGGTGGCCTCAGGGCTGCCAAATGGGACTGGCAGAGATGTCACTGTGGTGGTGAGCATGGTGAGGTCATAACTGTGATGTGGCATCAGGAAACAACTGAAAAACTCAGGTTAAGAAAAAATACAGAAACCAAGCAGAGCCCCACTTTTGCTTCCTGTTTTGGGGTCTCCATCTCTGCCACCAGGCACTGCCCCAGGGCTCCAGTTTGGTGCAAGAGGCTGATGTCACCTCGGTGCTGGGGACACGGCTCCCGGCATGCACCGTTCTCAGAAGGGGGGTGCCCGGAGCTCACTTGGCGTTTGGGGGATTTTCGGTGGAGTTCCCGTGGGTCCTTTCTCACGGGTTGCTCCTGCTGCAGGCAGAGCCAGCACTGCAGGCAGCACAGGCAGCACAGGCAGCACAGGCAGCACAGGCATCCTGCCCATAGCAGGAGCACCCTTGGACACATCAAGGCTGAGTTTTGGGGTCTGAGGAAGGAGCTCAGCTGCCTCCCATGCAGCAAACACCCCCCCGGGCATGCAGAGGGGGCCGGGCACTGACCCATTTATCAAGGTCACGGCAGTGGGCAGCGCAAAGCAGAGGCGATGTGACTATTTCGGTGAGCTGAGGGAACTTCACTGGCCTGATTCCCATAAATAAAACATGCAGGGAACAGCCCCTGCTCTGTCCTATTAATTCTGGACCCCAGGGGCCTGGCTCTGTGTGCATTCAGCAGCTCAGCATCGCCTGCTCTGCTCCCCTCTCCAGAGCCTGGCTGCACTCAGGAAGGCTTGAAACCCCCAGTTTCCACAAAATGCCAAGTGTGAGTGCCCTGAGAGCACTTTATGGAAAATCCATTTGTTTTCTCAGCAGAGGCAGCTGGGAAGGATGCTGGTGTGTGGGTGGGTCAGGGAGCAGAGGACAGCTCCAGCTTACTGCAGCCCCCAACCCAGCTCCCAGTTTTAAGGAGCTGGAGCTGTTTCCACCCACTCTGCTTCCCCATCCACCAGCATTCTCCCAGCACACCTTTGCCCCGAGCTCTCCAGCAGCAGCCATGGTTCTCCCATGGCTGGTTCTTCCAGCCCCTCACAGAAGGCATTAAGAGAACAAGGGAGTTTAATTATCTGGGTTTTCTTCCAGGAGGGCATGAACCTGTCTCTCCCTTGAATTTATCAATTGCTGCCAGATTTTATCTCTTACTTTCAATTTGCTTGTGAGGGTGTTTTCTGCACCAGGGGCACCATGTCAGCAGCTCCCTCTTTTCTCACCACAGACACATTAAATGATCTCAGTCTTCCCTCTGTGGCATTGAGTCCTGGGTGCTTTCTCCGACACCCATGGGTGCTCACACTGGATTTACATCCATTACTGACCATGGCTCTGCCCAGCAGAGCCACAGAGTGAATCTGGAGCAATGCCAGCGCCGGGCGCGCATCTTGCCCTGGGGCTCTGCCGAGATCCATGGCCCCACCAGTCATACCCAGAGATGAAGGGCCCCCATTTTCAAGTGACTCAGACTCACCCTTCCTTCCTCAGGAAAACCTGTGATCAGATAAAGCCATCAAACTATCTGGTGAGAATAAACACGCTGCATCTGCACGGATGCAGGCTGTACCCCCGCTAACCCCGCAGCGCCCAGGCAGCCTCTGCTGCCGTAACCCCGACCTTTGGAGGGACACCTCCAGCCCCAGGCAGCACAGCAGGGACTGCACACGCTGTTCAAGGCTGCTCTCGCTGTCACCTGCACTCACTGCAGGTTGGGAGGGTCAATTCCTAACTGGCACTGGGCACAGCATCTCCCCATCCTCCCTCATCCCACTGAGCCGCATCCTTGCTGCACCAGCAAGAAACACATAGAGAAAGCAAAGGGTGAGAAGGGGAGGAGCAGAGGGTGGAGGAGGGAGAGGGAGGGAAAACATTTTTAAAAAGCCACATTTGCCAGCAGATAGGCACTGCCTCCACCAAGGTGCTGCACTGGCAGGCGGAGGGGCCGGAGAGGAAAAGAGCAAAGGAAGGTGTGAAGATCTCCCTGCAGATTAAACCAAACCCGAACTGCTCTGGTGCTTACTGAGCCAAGCCTGGGCTAGGAAAAGAGCAGGGTTGGGGGTTGGGATTCCAGTCTGACACAGAGAGGACCTCAGCAAGTGCCCAAACTGCCCACAGCCCTCAGTCCTGTCTGTGAGGTGTCAAAGGTTTTCAGGTTCACACTGTTCCCACACTACCTGGGTTTGTGTGATGCTGATGGGGCCAGGAGCCATTTCTGGGGGCAGCTCTGCTCCCCTCACCCCAAAATACCCTTGGAGGTTGGAAATGAAGGAGTGTGGTTCCACGATGTGGCTACAGGTGCTAGTGGAGGTTACACTGGTAGCTCCAGCACTGCCTTCTCTGGGAAAAGCAAGGATAGAGTGGGATGTGAGCAAGGTGGAGGAGAAGCACAACGGGGCTGCTCAAACTGATGCTGGGTCCAGCAGGATGTGGAGCTCAGGGCTGGTGTGACAATGAGGGAGCAGATAATGTATCACATTATCACAGGGAACAAACTCCTGGAGGGATAATAAAAATGAGTGGGTTGGGTTTGGAAAAGAGCTGAGAAGAGAGCACAGACATTTTTGGAGAGGGTTGGAACTACTAAATCCAGCGGGAAAGAAAATAAAGCAAGCATCTGTCTTCTTTGTCTTCTCTGCCCACATCCCTGTGCTACTTCCCAGAGATCAGAGGCTCTCCTGGGCTTTGGGGCCAGCGGTGTTTTCTGCCTCTGCTTGGGAGCACCCCTGAGCCTGGGTGTGGGTGCTGGCCCTGCTGGCACAGCTCCAGCTGGGACAGGCTCCAGGGCCCACCAGGGTGACACGGGACCCTGCCTGCCCTGGACCCCTCCACCCCCTGGGCCAATCCCCCTGGCCACGGCCCCGGGCGATGCTGAGCTCTGCTCTGCCTGACCGGAGCAGAGGAAACATCCTCCCCGACGGCGGCTGGCTCCGGGAGGGATTTTCCGCTGCCTCTTGGCCACGTGCTGCTGGAGCCAGCTCAGGTGCTGGATCTCCCTGGCTGTAATTTCATCGCTGGGCTCCTGTGACAACCCTGGCTGGGCGGCACGAGGGAAGTGACCGGGGCGCAGGTCTGAGCCCCGGCCCGGAGCTGCATCCGCCCGGCGTTTCCAGCCCGGCCTTATCTGGCGGCTCCCCCTGTGACTCCCCATTTTCCTCCTTTCCCCTCCTTTCCCCCACTCCACCCCGCGCTCCCGGCAGAGCTTCCTGCAGCAGGGCGAGGGCTGGGGGCTGTGGGGTGCTTGGCCGGACCCCTCCCTGCTGACCCCGGCTCTGCCCAGATAGGAAATCCTGCGGGAACTGAAGCCTGGGAACAGCGGCCGAGCTCTCCCCAGGGCTTGGCAGCACTGGGATTTCGCCTACGGGTCACATCAGCCAGCCAGGCTTCTCTGGGAAAAGCTGGGATGAGCCAGGAGGAACCCAGGGAAAGGCATGGAGACTACCATGAATGCCCAGGGTGGACACCAATCACCTAAATGTGCCATTTATAAAGAGGGTTTTGGCACTGAAATGAGCCACTTTCCCACTGGGAATGGTGGCAGGAGAGGGCAGCACAGTAGGAAGATGCTGGCCAGTGTGATGCATGGCTACTGGCGTGACCCAGGTGTGCAGGAACCAGGTGGATGTTCACAGAAGGGTGCAAAATGCCATTAACAGCCTTTGAACGGCTCCAAACATAAACTAATTATTGACATCCTCATTGCTCCTCCTGACAAGCAACTTAATATAAATTCAAGTATCTTGCAAAGCCCTTCTTATTTACTTAAGAGCACTGTGTGAATGTTTTGCCAGAGTCCTCCTCACTTTTCTTGTTATTATTTTAGAATGGGAAGCAACCAGAGATGTGCTGCTCCCCACACCCTGCAGCTCAGCTCCACCCCAGCCCTGCAGGGAACCCTGAAATTGGAGATGTCTGAGCAAATTCAGGACACTGGAGGTAAAGCCAAAAGGAAGCATCAGGGCGGGAACAGAAGGAAAACAAGCTCTCCACACCCTCTGAGCTGAGGAGGTTGGGAATAGAGGTGAGAATAGTTAATGCTCCCAGAGTGCAGTGTCATCCCAAGCTCCACATCAACTAGTGCAAATCTTGACTCAGTGTTTAACCCAGCTAAACCCTGGCTGTGGCCTGACTCGTTAGAAGAACCAGCAATTGCCTGCCAAAACCCCAAACCACACTTCCCAAACTCCAGGAGTTATAGGTATTTATATATATATATATTTTTTTTTAACTGTTGCCTCTGCCTGTTGCCAGCACAGCTCCATGACATGCGTGGCTTTCACAGATCACACTGAGCCAAGGACTCGCATGCAGCCCTGCAATTTCCTTGGGTTCTGAAGAAAACCAAATCTCTGCAAAGAGAGGGATCTATTTCAGCGAAATCTCTCTTAAACCCTGGGTTTGTAGGTATTGTAGAAAAGAGGGTTGGGCTTGACTGAGAGGCAAATCAGACTTTGAAGGATGTGGGACCATGGGGATGTCCCTGCGTCTGTCTCCTGAAAATGGGCTTGTCTGTTTTTAAATGAATGCTGTGAGCCCCTGATAATGACCAGGAAAGGTTGCAGGAGTAAAGGAGAGTGATAGTGCAGGAGGAAGAATTAAAATTTATTCTGAACGTGCTGACATTTTGCTGTTGATGTCAGGACAAAGCCTGGCCCAAGCACCAATGTTTCCCACATGTACGGAGGTGACAGCAAGAAGCTGCAGAAGGAGATCTGGTTAAAGAGCACTGTCCAAAGTGCACAGCAGTGAACTGTTCCTGATCCATACCTGGGACAGGAGGAAACCTGGGAAGGCATGAAGTACCAGAGCACTGTGATGCAAAATACAGCAGGAAACAACTCTGAGAAGAACCCAAGCTGAGAGAAAGGAAAGTGGAGATCCTTCATTGAAGGAGGAGGGTGGTGTCAGCAGGACACTGGGATCTCTTGAGCTCCAACCAATACACAAATGGCCTGTGGCTTCTGGGTGGGACTTTGAGGGGCTCAGGCTGACTCCACACTCCTAATGAGGTCCACAACAATCAGTGTTTGGCTGCTGCTGGGCCACTCTAGGGAGAGGAACATAGAGGGATGAGACAGAGCCAGAGCAGCAAGTCAAGGACAGTGGAGATGGAGCAGCCAGGAGAGGGTGGGGATAGAGCTTGCTGCACCCTCCTGCACCCCCTGTGCCTTGGCCCCAGCATCCTTTGTCCTCATCATCACCTGCAGCCTTGGGGGAACCTAAATGGACACCCCAGAGCTGAGCTCATCCAGACCACAAGAAGTTGGGAATGAGGGACTGAATTTGACAGCCTGGATCCTTCTCCACTTGAGAAGCTTTGAAAGGGAATGTATTTTTGGAGCATTAAAGATCAACTGTTTGACTCTGGCCTATCCCTTTCAAGAGCAGCACCAAAGGAGGTCAGTGGGATGTGTCTGGTCAAATATTTTGTACATGAGCATCATCTCTCACCCCCTCAAGTATTTACAGACCTGAGAGCATTTCCTGCTGTTCCCCCCTGCTGAGTATCTGGTGTCTCTGCTCCAGCAGGATGGTTCTGTGTGTCTCAATGAGTGATGGTGCCATGAAGGACCACCCCAGCACTGCCCTTGGGTGCAGAAAACAAAACTAAATCAGCACAATGTGTTTAGTCCCACAAATGGCAGCAGGTTTACCCAGCCAGCAGTGAGATACAGCACACGATAATGAGAACAAATCTGCGGGGGTGGGGGTGGTGGGGAGATGGGGTGGAAAGGGGGAGGTTTATTCTCCAGGGTTTTTTCTGTAATCTTCACTCACCATATTTAGTAGGCTTGTGACTTGCCCTTGCTAGCTCATGGAGAATTCCCCCAAGTGTTTACTCCCACAACCTAGCAAATGCCTCAATACACATCATGGAAAAAATACAATCGACATCTTCACTCCCACTAGAGAAGGAATTCCGACTTGCCCGGCACAGACCGGGAGTGTGAGCCTGTGAGAGAGACAAATGCTGCTTCATTAGCTCCCCTAAGATGTGGTTTACTCCTCAAATGACCTGGTCAGGCCTGCACCACCTCCCTCCTTTCCTTCACCTAAGGAACCCCTGACCTTTGGTCGGGGCAGTGGGGACAGGAATGTGGGTCCTTTAACCCTTTCCTCTGACATCTGCCAGCTGCTCTCCATGCGGTTCACAAAGCCGATGGCCTCGGGATTTCCAGGGATTCAGAGATGCTGTGAAGGGCAGAAGCAGAGCTCTGCTTTCTCAAATGGCTTTCTTCCCTCTGTACCTAGGGAAGGGCAGGGTTTGGTGATGCAGAGCCAAGTTTACCTCGCATAGAACACCGAAACAAAATGGGGATCACTGAGAGCAGAGATCACAGATCACAGATTGCCTAGGATTGCTTTGGAACCTCTATTTCTGTGGTACTTTAGTAGTGGAAAAAACAGCACTTAGGCCATTTAGGTTTTGTCAACGTGTTCCCAAACTGCTCACATGACAAGGATACACAGGAAATCATTTTAATTTATCAAATGTAGAATCTCCTACAACTACAATGCACATAAAGTAGAGGAGAGCTGGAAAGAGGAGCTGAAATGAGAATGCTTGGTGCTTCTGATGATTTGGCATTTCTAGTCAGGAATTTCTTTGCCCATATTGGAAAATTTGGGGAATTTCTGCCAAGGGAAGTGGTGAAATCAAGGGAAGTGTTCAAAAAATGTGCAGATGTGGCACTTGGGGACATAGTTTAGTGGTGGGTTTGGTTGTGCTGGGTTAATGCTTGGACTTCATGATCTTGGAGGTCTTTTCCAACCTCACCAACCCCATGTTTTTGCAAACAGGACATGGTATGAATGCAGTACCCAGCCAGCTCTCTTCTGCTGCTGTCCCCTGGTGTGGTCCCACCATACCTCAGCACAGGAGACAATGGAAGGATGGTGCTGAGTTATTTGCTTTGAAGAGGTCTTGGAGATGGTGCAGGGAGCAATCACAGAGGTGCAGGATCACCAAAAAGGCAGCAAAATTCAACAGCAAGCGTGCAAGTCCATGGTGCTTAATCTGCCCACTCAGTGAGGATGGAGCACTGGCACAGTGTCATCGTGGCTGTGCTGGGGGTTCAAGTGCTCACATGCTCTTGGTAGAGCAAAAGGAACATATCAGGGAAACTCCAAAGCACTCCTGTGTTACAGGAATATGATATTTATCTATTGTCCCAGTGGCTAAAACCCATCAGCAGTGTGATACCACCAGTCTCTGCCAGGATAGAACCTGTGATATGGTGGGTAGAGGGGGATGTGAACTCGGGCTGGAAACACATGATCTGTAATGCCTGACATGATATTACACTCCTAATCTCTCCTTTGCACACCAGAAATCACAGGAGCTACCCCAATTACCCCGATTTTTCCTCCAAGCTCTTATTTTTCAATTTTCACAACCTTTTCTTCTTCATGAGGAGAAGGCACCTCCCAGGGCACACCGAGCTATTGCAGTATTCACCTAAAATACAACACAAACCTCAAATTAAAGGAGAGGGGGCTTGGCAAAAGAATATTAAAGCTTTTCAAGTCTCCTGAAATCCTTTGTGTGGAGCAGCTTTGGGAAACGGGGCCTGCTGCCACCCTCCCCCTCTTGGGAGCATTCCCCAGGGCAGTGCCCGGGCAGCAGCTGCTGCTGCTCCGGGGGAGTCAGCCCAGCCTGACACACAAACAAATACCACAGGAAGAAACGTTTTATTCCAACAAAGACCTGGGGAAAAAACCCTGGGCAGGAGGGGAGCGTACATCCTGTACCTGAGGAGCTTTGGGGTAACAGGGGAAGCTTGGCCTCAGAGGAGTGAGGAAAGGCAGGAATGGTTAGAGCTGCAAGCAGGTATGACGCAGATGTCATGCAAAACAAGACATAATGGCATAGAGATAAAGCTCCACTTTCAACAGCCCCTTTAACCTTCGTGTCTCAGCCTAAAAAAAGGATGGACTCAAAGCACAGAAGGATTTAATACTTGCAGGTGTGGGGGGAGAGATTCACATGAAAACCAGCGCCAGAATTCAGGGTGTAAAAGGGATTTTGTTTGTTCAGCTCTGGTGCTCCTCACCCACAGGTGAGAGAGGCTGGAAAACGTGTTCTGCACAGGATTCTGTGTGCAGAAAGGGCAGGTGGCAGTAGGAACCCCCGCCCAGCACTGATTCTGTGTTGCTCAAGTCTAAGAAATTGTGTCCTTGGTTGTATTAACAACTTCTGCAAAGTCTTCATTTGCATTTTAATGGAACTCTTTCTAGGAAGGTGGTGCTTGGACTCTGTTGCAATATGAAATGAAGAGGTAATTAAAAACATGCTGCAGTGAAAAGGCATTTTGTTTTCATTAATCAGGTTTATTCAGAGACTTTTCAAAATTAAAGGTATTTAGGATACGTGGGAGGAAACAGGGAGGAAAACACACGATGGAACATCCGTTTATTTAAATTACAGATTAAAAAGTGGAAAATACACTTTCTGTGAGGGGACATCCTAGGGATTAAAAGCACCTCATAGAACTGGATTTGAATGAAGAGTAGGCATAAAAGTCAAGCCTAAGATTTCGACAGCTGTACTTGAAAGCCAGAGATGAAGGAAATATATAGGATGTAGGAAAGGAAACCACGGAGGAAATTTTTAAACCTTCGGCACGCAATTCACTAGGCGATTACCGTGATTACACACCTAAGTCAGTTAACTATGCAAACGGCCAACCCCGTTGGTCAGACACGAATTTCCCCAATTTTGGGCACAATCACAGCACGCAGATGTCGATAAAACAGTTTGCAGACGTTTTATCTGCTGGACCAGCTCCTGCTTTCACAATCCAGCGACCGCACAGCAGCGAGAGCGATTCCCCCGCTCACCGCAGCCATCGTGCGATCGCGCCGACTTCCCCCACGCTCCAGACCTATCCTGCCCTGTTAAGCTCCGTCCTTTGAAATATAGGGCAGTTTCTGTCAGATCCTTCAGCGCGACAGTCAAAAGGGCAAAGCCCTGCCCTTTGTTGCAGCGGGAGGTTTTCCATTGCGGAGCTGGCTGTGATCTCCATGCGCTGTGATCTCCCTCCTTCCCCGACCACCGGCCTCGCTCTCTGCCCATTACGGGTCAGGGGGCTCCGAACTGCACTTATTGTACATTGTTTCATTTCAGGGGATTGTGTGAAATACAGATCAGCGCGTACCAGAGGGGGAAAGTGATTTTTCTTTCTCCCTGCAGGGTCCGGAGGAGGCTGCGGCACTGTCCCGCTCCAGCACCCGCCGTCCTCCATCCCGCGGTGGGGCTCAGGGGACGCGCCCCGCTGAGGGCGCACAGCCGCCCCTCCCGGGGCCAGGCGCACCTGCCGGGGGCAGGAGACACCCGGGGAGGCCCAGAGCGGTCCGGAACAGGAGCAGGAGCGGGGTTAGGACCGGGGTTCGGATCGGGATCAGGACCCGGGATCAGGACCCGGAGCGCTCCCGGGGTCCCGCCACCGCCCCCGCCTCAGCGCAGCCTCCGCGCTGTCCCGGCGTGCCCCGCGCGCCGCGCGCCCCCGCCCTCCCTCACTTCCGGTGTCCGGCAGTGGCAGCGCCGCCGGTGGCGCCCCCGCTCCCCCGGCGCAAGAGGAGGGGGCGTGGTAAGGGGGCGTGGCCGACGAATGGGCCGCCGCCCAATCACCGCCCGCCGCTGGGGGAGAGTGGGCGGGGACAGCGCCGGCACGCGCCGCGTGGCCCCGCCCCCCCGCGCCCCCCCCGCCCGCCGCGGGCTCGCGCCCCGCGCGCCCGAGGGAGCGTCGGGAGCGCGCCCGGGCGCCCCCCCCTTCCCCCCCTCCGCCGGGTTCTCCCCCCCACCTCCTCCGCCCTCCGCCCCCCCTTCCCCTTCCCCTCCCCACCCGGGAGGAGAGGCACGGAGTGACCGACGGAGCCACCGCTCCGGCCGCTCCGACACCCCGCTCTCCTCCATGGGGCACAGGTAAGCGCGCCGCCCCCCGCCCCCCGGGGCGAGCGGGGGTCGCCATGGCCGCCCCCCACCCCTCGAGGAGCGGCGAGGAGCCCCCCCCGCTGCTCCCGCACCGCCGCCCCCGGTGTTATCCCCATTATTATCCCCCTTATTATCCCCGTTTTGATCCTTATCCCCGTTTTTATCCCCGTTTTTATCCCCGTTATTCCCCTCCTGCCCGCCCGCCGCGGGGGGAGCGCGGCCGGTCGCGCCCTGCCCGCCGAGGGGGCACGGAGCCTTCTTTGGGACGCGATGTCCTATTTGGTGTGGGTGGATGGCTTAACTTGGTAAGTGCCGGGTTTAACCCCCCTCCCCCGGCCCTCCCCTCCCCTCGCTCCTCCGCCCGCCCCCCCCTCCCCGTAACCTCCAAAAGGGGAATTTTCCAGCTGGTAATTTCTGCTGCGTCAACACCCAGCTCAAGGGAGAGGAGAAGAGACAAGGGGGCATTTTAACAGCAGCTCCACTTGCGGATAGCCAGCCTCAATCCCGGCTCCAGCATTAAAACCCTTTCCGCCCCCTAAAAACCAGCATCCGTGCAAGTTGGACCAAGAGTTTGTCAGGAGTGTGGTTCAAAACTGCTTGGAAAAAGGGATGAGGTAATAATACTGGTGAAGCATGTTGTATTTCTCTCTTTCTGCCTGTCTCTCTTTTTCTTTCTCCCTCTCCTCTCCTCTCTCTCTTTTTTTTTTTTTTTTTTTTTTTTTTTTTTTTTTTTTTTTTTTTAAGCCAGGCCTGTTTTGGGTTATTGTCTCCCCCTAAAGCCAGACATAGATCGCCTGGCCTTGCCTCCATTTTAATTGCAGGCTGAAATGGGGGAAGTGACCCTCTTTTAAAAAAAGAAATACAAAAAACCCCAACAAGCAAACAAACAAAAAAAAACCTTGAAAAAATAATACTGTTCCTTTGGGGGGATATAGGTGATTTTTCATAAGGCTGTAACAAGTGCAAAAGTGGCTGGAAATGTTTTCTGTCATGCTGGGAAACTAGTGAGGTGTCCTCCCCCGTCCCCAGAAAAAAGTGCTGGTAGAATTTGGTGGAGGGGAGAAGGAGAGGTGCTGGGAAAAGCAGGGGTTGTGCTGCTGGATTGCCTTTGTGTCTCTGTAAATAGACATGTCAGTTCCCAAAGTAATACAAGTAGTGTCTGATAACTCAATCCCAGATGACAAATAGAGAATAGAGCAGATTTTCAGGACTGTAATAGTGGGAGGATTTCTCTTTTGAAACGGAGAGGAAAAAAAAAATGTTGGTACCTCCTGAGGAGGTTCTTCCCCGGCGCGTTATTGTGGAGCGGAGCATTCGGATGGAATCCGGAGACATAAACCCATATTTATTTATTTTTACACCTGACCGGGGAAAGATAAACAAAGGAGAGTTTAACAGCTCTTTAATGAATTCCTCATGCTTTTTATTTTGCAGTCCCAATGATTCATTTGGCAAGCCTTACAGGACGGGATTATTATCAGCATTGTTTAAAGCCATGCTAATTAGGAGATGTGTTTAGCAAACAGTGGCGTTGTAGACACCTGTACCAAAGTTCTTGCGTGCATTTTAATTGCATCACTGGTATCATTTTTAGCGTTTAGTCGCTGTCATTGAGATGTAGGTCTCAGTTTGTGGACTCAATCAAGTATTTATTGTGTGTGGGTTCTCTGTATGCACAGATCAGCCCTGCTACTAATGCATTAAATGTATTTTCTCAAAAAAGACGGGGAGTATTTTTACTCTTTTTATTTTCCTGTGGGGATTATAAGAAAAGGCAGTGATACACAAGAAGAGTGAGAAAAAAGGTAATTTTTGAAGAAGAAGCTTTCTGTGACTGGATAGCTCTTTCACTTCAATCAATACCTCACTTTTATGCTTTTATAGCCTCTTTTAATTGGAAATAAAATTTTACTTTCCCCTTCTAAACTCTCTCACTGTTTGTCAAGTTTTATATTTTGAAATCCTTAGTGATGGAAAAAAAATGGGTGGAGTGTATTATTAGTCACAATATTTTCAACATGAGGTGAGGAATTACAGCTTTGAGGTGTTTTTTGGGAACTGACAGGGAACGGGCAGAGGAGCTGCCCCATGGGCTGGAGGGAGGATTCAGGGGGCTCCCAAATTGCTGAACAATATTCCGTGCTTTGGTGCGTTCATGGGATAAGTGTAACTGAAATAGAAAACCAAGCTTTTGGTTTTGATGCAGCGTGTCCAGGAGGGGGAAACTCACTCACAGTGAAACTTCTCTCGCGGTTGTTTTCATAGACTGTGTGTTCGCCTGGGTGGAATTGAGTCAATTTTAGGCTGGTACCAAAAACGGGGCATTCTAGTAACTCTCCCCTTAGGTGTTTATTCCTGGGCTTTAAATGCTGCTCCGTTCTGGAGTGTGTAGGACTGAGCCTTTGAAAACATGACCTGTACCCGGGGTTCTTGGAGACTGGAGAAAATGGGCCACTTTCTCCCCGTGGTCTTTGTTTTCTGGGACAGTTGTACAACAGTGGATATGTTCTTCGCAAGAGGATTTTTTTTTTTAATATCTGGAAGTGCTTAGAGGAAAACCAGTTTAGCAGCTCCCCCCTCCCCAGCAGCACTCTGTCAAAAGGAAAAATGCCTGATGTTTGGAAGATCTGTTAATTACCTGCTTTTCCTCTGGTGATGTGTTATGATGCTGTGAGGTTCAGCATATTCTTTTTGTCTTTGCTATCCACTTGGGTGGATTTTTTTTGTTGGGTTTTTTTTGGTTTTTAGATCCGTGTTTTTGAAGTTTCTAAGCAAAGTTTCCTCTCCTCCCAGCAGCAGCGCAGAGCAGGCTGACACCCAATCCAAACTGTCACTGCCTGCTTTCAGGGCAGAATTATTTCATAAACAGCTCAACCTTTCCCAGGACATTTTTCCCTTTGCGTTGCTGGTTTTACTGGCTGCTCCAGAGCACTCTGTAACGCTTTCCAGACTCCCCCCAAACTGGTAAAAAGCATTCACGGGGGTTTTCCATGCTCCTGTGTGCTTGGTTTAATGGACAAACAGAAGGGCAGGGACAGGGCTTAGTTTAAGTCTTTGAAGAGCTACCTGCAGTTGTAATGGTTATCCCACATGTCCATTATAATTCCAGGAGGCAGCAATCTGTGTCCATTCCTGGCTGTGAACACTACCCTGGAAAATTCTGACACTTTACGCAGAGAGATTAATTCTGTTTTTATATTTCACTCCTGGCTTGCATTGGGCTCGAATATTTTGAAGTGTGGAGCTCACCTGTGTTTTCTGCGTGTGATATTTGAAACTCGAAGTGTGTTAATAGTGAAAGTGAGCGTGCCACAGGTTGTGTGCAGAGAGCAGGGGTCACGTTAGGAGAGAGCTCCAGGAGCGGCCACGGCTGCGAGGCAGAGGCAGGAATTTGTTCTACGGGAAGTCCTGCGATCCTACTCCATCCCTAAAGCATCTCCGTGGGAGTTTTGATGATATTTGGGCAAGCACAGTAACAGTCAGGGCTCCAATGTTAAAATTTGTTGTTTCAAAACGTCGCTTTATTCCCTTCCTGAGGACTTTCTGTATGTTTGTGTTTGCAGCGCCCTTAAATACGTCCTTCAGTAGCTGGGTTTCTCAGTTCCCTCTGGACCTTCAGACCTTTAGGCAGGATAAGAAATAAAAGCCTGTATCACTTCATGCAGGGCTTCTTTCCTTGAGATGCAAGAGGGAAGAATCTCAACTTCCTTAAACAGATCAATAGTTTTCTGCTTTGTGCTGCCTGGGTGTGTTTGGATGCACAAGAGTGTCCAATTTAGAGGGAAAGCTGCTCTTTGGGGCTCAGCTCCCATTCTCCAGCTCTTGATTGAACAGGCTGGTGTGTAACTTCTTGTTACCCATCTCCCCTTCTGTGAAACAGGGGTTTACTCAGCTCTCCTGAACAGTTTCAATTATAATGATGAAAAATTTTATTAGAAGTGCTTATTCTTCATAAAGGCAAACCAGTGTGAAGTCCTGGATGAATTCCCTCCGGGATGTGGTGGAGTCCAGAGGCTCGTGGGTGGGGTTGGCTGTCCCTTACCAAGTCAGCTGTGGTGCAGTTATTTTCTGAATGGTCACTTTAACTTACTTTCACAGCCATGTGTTTAAGAAACATCAGGCTGCTGCTGAGATGTTGGTTTGGAATAGCTTCCAAGAGCTCCAGAGGCAGGGTGAGATCCTTGACAGCCATTCTAATGAGATGGAAATGTGTCCCACTTGGCAGTGGTCAGCTGTGCATAGGTAAGGATGTCCCTGGCACAGGAGGGGAGAGGTGGCTTTGCTGAAATGTGACAGGTAGATGCTGAATTAGAGCAGAAATGCACATTTTTGCCTTGATTTTGGGGATGTGGCTGGCTTTTGTTGCAGTCCAGACAGTGGTGATCTTGTCCTGCTGCTCACTTGACTCGTGTGTGCCCTTGGGAAGGAAAACACCCTGCAAATATTGGAAGTTACTCTGTGTTTGCTTCATAATGACTCTGAGCTGGCATTTTCTGTACTGGAAAGATGCACCAAGGTGTCAAAAAAATATTCTACAAACCCATTTTGAGCTTGTGTGTGGACTAAAATGCACTTAATGAGAATGTCAGTGTGTACCAGTACCTCACCTGCCCAAGAGCCCTACTTAGAAAAGTGAGCTGGGTTTTGTATATTAAGGAATATGTTTATTGAAATACCTCATTAACTTTCCTAATTATTTTCTTGTCATATGTTGAACAAACTGCTTATTCCATCCAAGTGAGTTTGCTTGCTGGTATTTCTCATCCCTTGGAGCAGAGTTCTGCAGAAAGCTGACATTTCAGGGCTTTAGCTTGCTCTCTTAGAGGAAAGGGTTAAACAAAATTTGCGCCTTTTGCACTGATACAGCATCAGAGGAAATACCTTCCTGACTAGTGCTCAGATTGTGCCCTGAAACAGAAGAATCAATGGTCTGTATTGGACATTAGACACTTAAAATATCCAAACCCAACTAATTTAAGTGCCAATAAATGAAGTAGTCAGGGCCCAGTTGCTCTTAACAGTCCTGCTACTATAAGGGTGGAGAATGAGGTGGTGGCTAAATATAAAATGAGCTTTTTGACTTCCTTCTTGTTACCAATGTGTCCTTCTTGGCTTCACTCCACATCTTTTTTTTTTTTTTTTTTTTTTTTTTAATAGTAGTTGATCAAATCTGGATTATGAGATTCATGCTAAAAAGTAAACCAGGATCCCTACCCAAGGCACAGAGGGCTTGTACCATGAATTACATAAACAGAGTTAAGTTGTTCTCAGAGCCCTTCATATGTTATCTTTAGTTTTGCATTGGTTGATTCTTTTACTCTTAGATTATTCATGACTCCTTGTGTGTCTTTTCTGTCTTTTAGAGGATTCTTTTCTTGGTTTTTACCCCGCTTTACTTCTTTTTAAAAATCACCCCATGATTCTTCCTCCTTTGGCTCCTTCCCTTTTTACGTATTGAGTTTGGGAACTTTGGCAAAGATCCCCTAATTAAAAAGCCAGAAACCAATGAGAAAATTTGGGGGAAACCATTCTTCAGGGCAATTCCCCATGTGACAAGTTTACAGTTCTCTAATCCTCTTTTTTTAAAGGTACTTTTAATGTTTTTTGACTAATAGATGCACAAGGGCAGAGGGGTTTTTTTCTTAGATTTCTTCTGTGAGTTTTTAAAGTAAAAGCTTAAGATCTTGTAGGAGATCTTAAGGAGATCTGATGGCACCTGGACAGGTGTCATATGAACCACAGGCATTTGAATTTTTCAGGTTGTTTTTTAATCTGTGCTGCTAGAGTAGCAGATATATCTGTAGCTAAATTCTTGTATTTTTTGATGTCACCTGACTCCTCAAGCCTGGTATCCTGTACCAGTTCTGCCAACTTCTTACTGTGCTCTACAGGATCCATGACATGAGTGGAGTTGGGTCTGTTCTTCTCCTGATGCAACCAGATGAGAGAGAGAACAGAGATCAAAAACAGGGGAATGATTTGAGCAACTGTTACTGTAGCAGGATGGGGAGAGAGGCAGATGGGCAGAGTTGGAGGGGAAATGCAGAGGAAATCCCAAGTGCAGTGGAAATATTAGTGCAAGTGAGCAGCTGGAGCTGGGTGCACACACCTGTGCCCTGTAGTGAAGGTGCATCCTGTGGCATTAGCAACTTGTTACCCTCTGGAATATTCTATTTCAGGCTGCATAGCTTTCACAGGCATGGAAAATAAAGCTTCTGTTAGTTATTTCCATCTTCATTTTTGTGATTGGGTGTTTTTTCAAAGTTTTTTTAACGTTTGCGAGAGAAGCAAATGGTAAAATTTAAAATTTAAAATCTGAGGGTCATGCTGGCTTTTTAGGGCTGTGATTCAGTTGAGCTGGATGGGAATAAAATTCAAATCTCTCACACAACATGGACACACGATTTTTCTGTAACCTTAGGCAAATATTTTGGTTTTGGAGGGGAATCACTGTAACCATGAGGTGAGAGTAATTCCACCCTCATTTGAAGCGTGTGGGTGGCAGAGGTCACAGAAACATTAACTGAAACTTACATGTCAACTGAAACAATGTTGTTAAATTCGTCTTAAATCCTTTTATAAAGTGCTGGGGTTTAGAGTGATGTTTTCAAAACACTTCTGGAAGCATAGACAGGAGTTGTTAACAGTCTTAATACTGGTATGGTAAACTCTTTCTTTACATTAACACAAGGGCTAAATAGTTTTTCCTGCATGATTAATTATAGGAATATATCGGAACGTTTCTTGTTCAAATGGCAAATGGTGTTGTAAATGTGCAGTTATTTTAAACATTGCTTTTAATTGTGTGACACAGAAAGGCTTTGTGCTGAGTCAAAGTTCAAATTTTAATTTTTGCCTCCTGTTCTTTCCATTCCCAAACACAGGACATCTGATGAACCTTCTGGAGCTTCTTACCAGAGACCATTCTCCTCTCTTCATTGAAACATGCACTGTCCAGCTGTAAAACACTGCAAGGTTTATTTTTGCTAACAGGAAACACTTTCAAGTATCGGTAAGTTCTCAGCCTTTAAAGATATTTTTGTCATGTGATACGGGAAAGAGAAAGGGAACCTGGACAGAACATCATTATGAGGGCTGACAGTTCTTCATAAAACTTGACTTAACATTTATAACAGGGGCTCATTTAGAAATCTTGGTCATCTGTAAAGGTTGGAGGAACACCCCTGGCTGTTCTGCTCCTTCCTTGTGGCAGAGGTGCCTCCATCCATCACAGCCACTCAGTTCTCATCTGTTTGATCACAAGAGGGAAACAGGTGCAGAGCTCTAAGCAAAGGAGAAAAAATGCAGGGCTCAACTTTGCCATTTTTACCAGTCTGTTCTGGCTCTTTTTTGTGCTCTGGGACAGCTCTAAGCGAGAGTTTTAACAGTACCAGCCCCAAGTCTAAGTAGAAATACACACACCTTGTTACACTTTGCTAACAAAGTAATTTCTCATGTGTCTGGGTTGGTCTGGCTCCCTCACTTCGCTACTTTTATTTTTTCTTAACTGTCCGAATAACAGGACTAAAAAGAGCTCGCCAAAACAATTGCTATGGAGAAGCAATCAGAAATAGAGAAAGGCAAGACTTGGCAGTCCAGAATAGAAACTGAGAACAAAGTCACTGGTGTTTGCCTCAATTGGGTCATATTTGTTTTCAAGATTTTCAGTTCTGCTGTTTGCCATAAGAATGCTTGGATTTTCCTTATTACTTCATTTGTTTATTAGATATTTTATTTCACCTTCTATAATGCTATTAATTTGTGTTGGAAAAGCTTTCTTAACTTTTATCTTCTGATGTTTTATTTCACAATCTGTTACTGCAGAAGGTCAGTCTTGAAATCACCAATATTGATTTATAGCTTATTTTCATTAAGAGAGCTAATCTGTGTATTGAAGATGTTTGAAATGCAGAGATCAAAAAGGACTTTGGTATGGCTAACAATATAAGGATTTGAATAAAGCAGACTCAGAAGTGTAAGATCGTAAGTTAAATGTTGCCAGTGTGGTGTATATGTTATTCTGAAGAAAATAAAGTATGTTTTATACAAGAAAAATAGGTGTATAAGATGATAGTTTTAGTGGATGTGTCCTCACAGACAAAAGCCTTGGTGTAGTTGAGCTATTCCCACTCCTTGTACCTTGTAAACCATAAACACTCAGGTTTTCTCTGAGCAGCCTGTCTCTAAATGTGTCTTACTATACCTAAATATCTGTGTTTTACACAAAACTTTACAAAACTTGGGATTGTTTGATCTCTTAACCCAGAATGGTGTCAGCCACTAGAAACTGGCAACTAAATATTTCAAGAGCAAATTCTCCTGAGTGTTCCAAATTTCTTCCAGGAGCTGTACTGGTAGCTTTTAAACCTCAGTATTTTATAGGTCAGATAAGGTGAGTCTCTTTAAAGAGTCATTAAAGTGAGAATGTTTTGAAAAGCTCCCAAACAGGAAACCCTGTTGTTCAAGGGTCTGATTGAAGTTTTAGTGGCTAAAATTAGACCTTTTTGTTCCCATACCTTCAAGAAGTAACTCTTGCTTACATTATTACAAAGTGGTAGTGAGGCTTTAATTACTTTCAATGTATTTATGTGCTTGGAGTTGACTTTTTTTCTAATTCATTAAGTCATAAGTAACGATGTCATAAATGTGAGTTTGGAGGGAAAATATTTCAAAACATCTCACTGCTAGTTTATTGCCAATAATTTGTTCTGGTTTTGTTTTTTTTATATAGTTCTGTCTCTCTCCTACAGGGGTTCACACCAGTGCTGTTGGAAGGTCACAAACAGGGCACCTGTGCTGCCCTGGGGCTGTTGATGTCCTCAGCTGTTGTAGGAGAAACACTAGACCTGGAACCCAGTTTGTTACTGGTGAGTAATTGTCTTGGATTTTATTTGTTTGTTTATTCAATATTGCAGTTTACGTGTTTTCTTTAACAAAATCAGCGACAATCCCTTGTTACTTTTAAGAACAATATAGCAAAATATGCATATCTGGTCTTTTCGTTTTTCCCCATAAAATTTTTAACTTTACAGTTTTAAATTCTGAATTCTAATTACCCTCCTCCCAAAATGTGGAGGACAGCAGTTTTCACTCACCTCTTGTTTTCAGTCCTGGTTTTCTCTTGAAATTCTTCATGTGCTGTCAGAGCTAATGAAGGTTAATAAATGGATTTTTTAATGAAATCCTGTGTTTTGATTGCACTTTTATGCTGTCCAGCTCCTGCACATTGGCTGACCCATAACTTCAGGTGGATGGTTTGACAAGTCAAAGGCAACAGCCAAATCTCCAGTCTAAAGTTTTGGAGTAGAGTGAAACATTTAATGGTGACTCCCTGCTGTTGTAAGTTGTGCTGTTGGAGTTAGATTTTGCTCGTGGCTCTTGTTTGGACTGTGGAAACACAGCTGTAATGGTATGGTGGAATGCTGGAAGTGTGTAGTGTTCTACTCTGCTGTTTGAGCTTTACTTGTGCACTTTCTGCATTGTATCTGCCACAGATTCTAAACAGAGATGATGTTTTTATGCTGTCTATGGTGGGGCAACTTTGGCTTGAAGTTGGAGATATTTCAGTGACTCCAGATCAGACCAGTGTTAATAAATTTATGTAGGAACTTGGAGTTCTTTTTGCCCTGCAATCACTGACAATTCGGTGGGCCTATCAAATTTGGTAATGAAAATGGAATTAGTATTTTTCTTTAAGTTTACTGAAAATCATGTGCCTCCCAAATGCCTGCCCTCTTTGTATGTCTGTAGTTCTTCTCAAAATGAATGATGAAATTTTGATTTTCTTCCTGTGAGTCCCAGCCCATGAGGCTGAATGTGCATTATTTTGGGCTGCAATTAAACGTTCCCATCCCTGGTCATCAGGGAGAAGTGGTACACGTTGTTTGCATGAAACCCTGAGCTCTGAGTAACCCCTCTGGCTCCAGGGTCTGGTTTGGTCTGTTTGCAAACATCTGCCTCTTCTCCTGGAATTCAGAGTTGTGGTTGGAATGACCAACTTCAAGCAAGGGATGATTGGCTCGAGAAGCAGAATAGGGTAAAGGAGTTTCTTTTTTGGCAACTGTTCATGTTTGTAAGATGTTACTTACATCTATTTTGGACAAAGTTGATCATATGAATATAATTTGGTGTTATATAGTATCAAGAAATTAAAACTCTTTCAGAATTGGGTGCTGCTGTTCCTCAAACTCGGTTGTGAGAAAACATTGCACTCGTGGAGATTTGTGCATTTAAAGCTCCTGAGCAGTGTCTTTGCTGAGAGTTACCATCCATGAACACCCTGAATCTTCTTTTTCCCTCCTGTACTGTCCTTTTCAGTTCCTAAGGGGTTTTATTCTCCATTCTTTTCAGCACAGGGCTGATGGAGAGTAGGAATCCTGTGCATTTCTGTTGTCTTTACTGGATAATAGTGAAACTTGCATGCACAGTGCCTTGTTGTGCAAGGAAGCATTTCAAGCCCAATCTCACCTTACAGAGCTCCTTTGCAGAGGAATTTAAAAAATGTTGGAATGTCTTGGGAGTGGAAACATGGACAGGACACAGGGGAAGCAGAGAAGTGGGGTGTGTTTGTTGGGTTTTTGTGTATTATAGCATTGGAGTGGATTGGAGTTCTTCCTTAGTCTGTTTTTACTTTTCTCTGAAGGGAGAGGGGGGAGGAAACAACACATTTTTGGTTAAATTCCAGTTGGCATGTTTTCTCTAGGGAACAGAGTGGTGGAGGAGTGCACTAGTGAGCATTTTTGGTGCTCTTTAACTTTGGTCCTTGGTATTAAGTGTACAAACATGCTGAGAAAATTGATACAAAGTGCCATGTAGTTTAAATCTTCAATTAATTTACTTTCTCACAAAAGAAAAAGTAAACAACCAACCAAACAAATCCTGACAACAGCAACCCCCTCTCCCACAACAACAACAAAAAAACCCTCCAGGCCTTTTTTTTTCCCCCTTGTTTTCTTTCTGAGGGAAGGAAGTTTATTTTTGTCCCCACTATTTCCCAGGGGACCGCTCTGTAGAGGATTTTGTGTGCAATTCATTTCTCATTCTGCGTCATTTTGTCAAAATTTAAGTAATGCACTGAGATTTAGGTGCAACAAATTTGTGCCCCCTAATTTTAGTGATGTTAAGATTTTAGTTAGGAGACTCATTGCTGGGGTGTATACTGAGAAATTTGACAATAAATAAATATTTACTCTTCTTAAAACCTTTCCAATGGGAAGTGAAGTGTGATTTAGACTCTTACTGTGCCATCAGGTGCTATTTTCATGTTTAAATAACTGTACTGACAGTGCAAAATAAACCACTTCCATAGGTTCACTCTAGCTAGGGTTAAAGATTATATAAATTATTAGTGTTTACTTCAGGACCATGTTTTTTCTGATATGAGAAATAAAAGCAGGCCTGTATCTTGACTGAATTTTGCATGAAAGTGACTCTTAAATCTGCTCACTTTGTGTTCTTTTTGCTGTTACGTGCAATGGTTTGGTTTGTGACCTTTTTTTTTAGTTCTTTTTGGAGAAGTAATAGACTTGAATTACTGTCCTGCCTGTGAACTTATGAACTTCTTATGAAGAAAGCCTGATCTGCTACAATTTTATTTTGTGGAAAATCTTCAGATGAACGTTCCTGGTTTGTTGTCTTCCTGGAAAGCTGTGTTGTGGCCATGTGGCCTAAAGAATTCTGGTAGATGCTCCACTTTTAAAGCCTTCATGTACTAAAAAGACCTGAGATAAACCAAAAAAAAACCTAATTGATCTTCAAGGTCTGTTTCTAAGAAATCTCCACAGTTTATTCCATCTTCACTGTGCTTCTACAGAAGTTTGAAGGATATGGCTTTGCTGAAGAAATCTTTCCACAGCATTTTTAAGTGAAAATAAATATCCTTCCCAGGGAAAGGGAAAAAAAAAAAAAAAAGGAAAAACAAACCATCAACAAGCCACAAAACAGCATGTGAAAGTGGAACACAAGAGCATAGGGTTTTAAAGCTTCCTGAATTTTTAACTACTAGCAAATTGCCTTAAATTTAACATGGATTAATTCCCTAGTGATCCTTGACATTAAACGGATGTTCTGGTTTGACATGGGTAGACAGAAAACTAATTAATTCCTCTGAATTTGAGGCGTATTTAATTTTCTCCCCCAAAGACCTCTTGTTTAAAAGGTACAATGCTGTGACAGATGTTGGACATGTGTGAGGGAGCAGACCTTGTGACAGAGGAAGATCAAGACATCCACAGTAATAATTCCTGATTTGGAAGCTGTTACATTTTATTGATTACATTGAAGTCAGGAGTATCCACCTCACTGCTTGCTTGAAAGTGCTGTAATGTGCCACCTCAGTGGCCAGTAAGGAGTCTTGCATAGATTTTTGTGTCTTTGTGTTTAATAAAAATTTTCTGATCTTTTCTCTGACCTTATCTTCTATTTCCTAAAGAGATGAGCAAGAGATCCATCCATCCATCCATCCATCTCAATGTCTGAACCTCAAACTCCTCCAGTCTAAACCAAAAGTAGCAAGAGACATATTTTAAATTCTGTATTTCTGCCACAGGCAGCTTAAAAAAGGACAAGATCTGAAGTGGACTGCTATCAGTGAGGGGAGACCTGATCCAATGAAATAAACTGAATAAATGTATGAGATAGCAAAGAAATAAAATCTCAAGGAATTGATGTAATTTCCAGTTGAAGAATATTTCCAGTTGAAGAGGGAAAGATGTTGGGCCATAAATTTACAAAAGCAAGTGGAGACATTTACAAATACTGTGATGTTAATCTGTATGAAATTGAGGAAGAGAAAATTATCCTTGCAGGAGATTTCCTGCCCCTCCTCCCCATGGTTCCAGGGAATTGGTGTCTTGGAATCTGGATTTTAATATCCATGAAGGAACAGTGAAAGGAAATGCCATATCCAAAACATTCTGACCCTTTCCTCATTGTGGGCTCTGAGGTTTTGTTCCATCTTTCCCTGAATTGTGTGGATATGGCAGCTGTTGGAGACACGACTGGTGATGGACAACTCACTTTATCTAGTGTGGCAATTCATATTTCCTGGGGGGACTAAGCTGACTCTTCAACTGCTAAAAGTAGATGCAATAGTGGTTTCTGGAATAAAGACAAAACTGAACTGTCACTCTGCCTTAAGAGGAGGTTCTTTCCAACGTGGAGATGTTGGGAAGTGCTGGCAGCCACCTCCAGAGCCTGGATTAGAGAGATGCTGTTCTGGCTGGTGCCATCATAAACTTTTCAGGCCAAACACCTGAAAATTAATTTATTTTTCTTTCCGTACTCTCTGACTCTGATTCTTGGTTTGATTTTCATTGATTTATTTTGTTTATTTGAGACAGAGGTGGTGTCTGGGTGAGGATTTTGTTTGAGGTCTCTGGGCAGATTTCTGTGGTAAATAGGTGTGTGCAGCTGCACTGGTATTGACCTCTTCCAGTTCAATTTAAAAAAAAAGACTGGCTTCTCTGTGCATTCTGTGCTTAAAGCACAGAAAAGCTGCACAGCTTTGAGGTGGATGAACACAGTTCAGCCTGTTTGTGTTGCAGGAAGATGCTCCTTCCTCTCTTGGGGGAAGCAAACATTTCTCAATGATCAGGGACCAACTGGCCTTGAAAATTAGGATTTCTGGGGCTGCAGAGGGGCAGCTCCATCCTTGCAGAACTGGAGGAGCTCAAAGCAGTCTTGCATAACTTGAACTTCTGAATCACCCGTGGCTCTCTAGGAGAAGGTCCCACCTCATGGACGTTCTGTGGGCTGGGAGGTGCTTTTCTAACCCACAGTGTTGACTCAACTGCAGCTATTTTGCTCCTGCTGATGGTAATAATAGCACAGGGAAGGGGAAGGGGGCAGGGTACTTGTGGATCTGTGTTCCACAGCCCAGGAAATGCACTTGAACTTGCCAAGGAAACTTCCTGAATCACGGCCGTGCTGCCCACTGCTGCGAGCCAGTTTGAGCAGATGGGGCTGAATTTGTGTGTGAACTCCATGGATGTGAGAAAGGTGCTCCAGGCTGGAACAGCCTCCTTAATGCCAGTGCTAGCATTGAGCCATGTGTGCTTCAAGGCTGTACGACCTCAGAGGTTTTGTTTTTATAGCCTAAATCCAGGCTTCTGATGAGTGTGCCTGCACATAATAACATGTGGAACTAGGTCCAATTTCACAGTTGTGTGTTGACATGTGGACCCTCATATCAATTCTACAGTTGGGACTTTTTATATTGGAACAAATTTTAGGCTTCAGAGAGAAAGGAGTAAGATATCCTTTACCTTGATGCTCTTAATTAGTTGGACCATTAAACCACTGTTCCATGGTAGATAAATCTTGATAGTAAGTTTTCCAAAAAAAGTGGTATAAGCTGGAAAAAATGGCAGAATTGAATGCCAAAGGATTTGTAAAGCTGTGGCATCAAAGGCAAATATGGAGTTGCAAAGATAGTAACTGGAAAAAATTCAATCTGAAAATCCTTGCACTGCTGATTACTGTCAACATTTAGGACCTGATTTTTTGTTTTGGAGTGTAAGAGGAGGATAATCTGGAGCATAACTTAGAAGGTACCTTGCTGCTGGCACCAACTAACCTTTTATTTTGGATAATACTGCCAAATTTTATGCAAGATGATCAAAAGGCCTGTGAGTTTTTCTCAGCTTTATGTTGGTCATATGGATCCTTTCCTTAGGTAATTATGAGAATTTGTCAACTCAGTATCTGAGGGTGGCTGCAGGGTAAACTTGGAGATGTAAAGCAAGGAAATAACATGTTTATTGCAAAGTATTGCTTGTAAGTAGTTGAGCTTCAAATAACATTAATTTCATAGCCATGATCTATTGCCAGTTTAATTTGGGTGGGGACTTAAAACTTTGTGATCTGTCATCTTGGATTTGCTTGTTGCTCTTCTGATTTTTAAACCATGTTTATAGCCCCTCCATGGCAGTATAACAAGGAAAATGCTGGGTTCAATTGGCTCTTGCTGTCTGAGGATTTCAGCTCTTCTGTGTGCTATACACGATGCTTGTTCACTCAAGGAAAATGTGTTACAGTGTGCTGCTCAGTTTGTGGGCATCTGAGCATGGTTTCAAGTGCAGTATCTTTTTCAAAACCAAACTTCAGCAAATTCACAGTAAAAACTGACAGCTGTTGTTCTCTGCTTACTTCAGATGGGTTTTCTTACAAGTCTGTAGTAATTGAAAGAAACATTTCTCTGGGATGTTATGAGCCACTGGAGGATTGGCTTCAAATCTAGTCCTTTTTTTAATGTAAATTATTTGATGCCTGGTTAAAGTAAGGTGCATTTTGTAATGGATGTGGAGGCATTGCAGGCAGTAGCTGCATTTGTGGCACTCTTCCCAGATGAACCTGTTGCTTCTTTTGGTACAACCTGGCGTTTGTCTCAGTTCTGTCTTGGATTTTGTAATCCTGTCATTTCCTTCCCCCTGCAGGACTTGTGGAAGAGGAAACATAAAGATCTCCAAATGAATAACCGAAAGGAAGATATGGAAATTGCTTCCCACTACCGTCACCTGCTGCGGGAGCTGAACGAGCAGAGGCAGCACGGGATCCTCTGCGACGTCTGCATCATCGTGGAGGGCAAGATCTTCAAGGCTCACAAAAACGTCCTCCTGGGGAGCAGCCGCTACTTCAAAACCCTCTACTGCCAGGTCCAGAAAACCTCTGACCAGGCCACTGTCACCCACCTGGACATTGTCACCGCGCAGGGCTTTAAGGCAATCATTGACTTCATGTATTCGGCACACCTGGCGCTGACCAGCAGGAACGTCATCGAGGTGATGTCGGCCGCCAGCTACCTGCAGATGACAGACATCGTGCAGGCCTGCCACAACTTCATCAAAGCAGCTCTGGACATAAGCATCAAGTCTGATGCCTCGGAGGACCTGGTTGATTATGAGCTGGGAGCCCCTTCCAGCAGCAGCACGGACGCTCTGATTTCGGCGGTGGTGGCTGGCAGGAGTATATCCCCCTGGTTAGCTCGGAGAACAAGCCCGGCAAACTCCTCTGGGGACTCAGCCATTGCCAGCTGCCACGAGGGAGGGAGCAGTTATGGAAAAGAGGATCAAGAACCAAAACCAGACAGCCACGAAGACATTTCATCCCAGTCTCTCTGGGCTAGTGACATGGGCTATGGGTCTTTGCGTATCAAAGAGGAGCAGGTGTCACCGTCCCATTACGGAGGGGGTGAGCTGCATTCTGCCAAGGATAGTGCAATACAGAGTGGGTTCTCAGAGCAAGGAGTGGGGGATGGCTGGCAGCCCACGGGCCGCAGGAAGAACAGGAAAAACAAAGAAACTGTGAGACATATCACGCAGCAAGTGGAGGATGACAGCAGGGCAAATTCTCCTGTGCTGCCCCTTTTACCTGCCTCAGGATGGCCGTACAGCAGTCGAGACCCAAGTAAGTAATTCTTCTGGTTTTTGGGGATGAAACTGAAAACATTGAGTTAATTAGATCTGTTTAAGGGATGATCTTATTGGCCTCTGAAATAGGAGCTTGCCAGAAACACAAAAATGTAGAAACTTGTGTTGCCAGCAGTTCAGAAGCACCAAGCACTGTGTGGTTCAGTCAGAAGCCTCAATGAAGACTGACTGTCCTGTAAAAGTGGTGGTCTTGTTTTGGCTTTGGACAACATAAATCACCCCAAAACCACCAATCTAACTGTTGGAATTAACAAGAGGAAAGGTTAAAGGAATTTATTTTAGCAGGTGTGGACACTGATGTCAAGGTTGAAGAATTTTCCTTGCACTTTACATTGATGATGTAATTACACCACACACAGAGGTGTAATTTAGTCTTACCGATACCATCTTCAGAATTTCCTGATATTCAGGTGTCACTTTCTCTTGGGTAAGAAAACCACCATAGCTTCATGATGTTAATGGCAGGATAAGTGTTTAGGAACTCTCAAGAACAACATCTTTTTCTGAGGCATCACTATGGCTTTAAGTGTATTTTGATGTGTGATTACTTGTGGTCTGAGATGAGTGGCTGCGTTTAAAGTGTGTAGCCAGCAAGAAAATCGTTTTCTTGACTTCCTTTGAATCTTCAGGAGCTATTTTTTTGTCTCCAGATAACTGTCCTGTTTGATTCATTAATCAGTGGTGATAAATAGATTCAGGAATGCTTCTGAACTAGGAGTTTGGTGGTTTTTTCTAAGGACTTAGGGGAGTGTGTTAGTAAACTCACTCAAGCTGACTTCAAGAACTTAGTCTGTGCTGTGACTTAGCCTGTGTTTAATCACATACTAGAATCAAAGTCAGCCAGGAGAAGGGTGTGTGAGATTATAGACTTTTATGTTGCCAAATTTGGATGAAAAAAACAATATAAAGAGTACTGAAAGTCTTAAAAGTCTTTATGGGCTGAAAAAGGAGGTTGAAGTTGCTCACATAGTGCAGTTTAAATGTGCTGTTCATTGAGCAGTAACTCTGCAAATGTCTTGAGATTTATTATGTTTTATGGTTATCTGCTACAGCAAGATAATTGCATGTAATTATTCTAATTAGCTGATGATAAAATCTAAACAACTTCAGTTAGAAGAAAAAATGAGAGATAATTTAAGGTAACAGTGATTTATGAAGAATCTCATTTTTGCTATGCATGTATTTTATCCTCGTTTTGACTGAAGACTCAGCATGGATTGCTTGGTCTCTGTTCTCATGCAACTATTTTTCATTTTCCTTGGCTTCCCATAAAAACAGCTCGATCAATTGTACTGTCTGAGGGATGTGGGTTTGGACAGGTACCTGGAGTGAACCAGACATGTTGGAGTGGCTGCAGAAACAGAGCTGCAGCTCTGCTCCCCTTGGAAAGCTGGGTGCAGATTGAGTGTCTTGACAGAAAATAGTGCAGAACAGAAGAGACTGTATTACTGGAAGCTGAATGAAACTTAGATTATTTAATTCCTAATTGTTAAGGAATTAAATTGCAGTGGCTGTTTGCAGATGAGAGGATGGCTTGGGGGGTTGACTCAGCACAGTGCTGAGACAGCACGTCAGCAGGCACATCAAATTATTTGTTCCAAATCTTGCCTTAAATGCAGTTTCCAATAAAGGAGGTGGTTTCAGTGGTGGGAAGAGGGCAGCTGAATGGTGGTGGCTGGGGGAAGAGTTTCAACATTCCAATAATGCTGGTAAAAGAAAAGGAAAAAATTAATGGTAAGACTTCTTGCTGTTCAAAATGAGCAGGCTGGGAGGCTGCCTGTGCTGGCAGTGGCAGCTGGCAGAGAGCAGTGTGTCCATGAGGAACAAGGGGTGTGTGGAGACTGAGCTGCTCCTGGCTTCCCCATATTGTCCATCTGCAGAGGTGAATGCAGGTAAAATTCTCATTTCTGCCCTGCTGCACAGGGAGGTTCCTCTGCATTGTGGGGCCTGAAATTGTGGAATGGGCACATGTGGGCTTAACAGCAGGGATTGTCTCTGCCAGCCCTTTGTGTGCTGTAGGTCAAGTTGTGGTGTCTTTGGGGCTCTTTTCAGTATGGTTTCAAAGGATTTGAGATCCATACACGTCCAGTTTTGGTTAACCTTGGACACCTTGTCCACAGGCAGCCTCTAGTGTGGTAAACCTGTGGTTTGGGGGAAATCAAATGGGCACTCAGGTGAGGCTGCTGCTCTTTCCCTGTGAAGTAAAAGCAACCCTGCTACCCCAACAACACCCCTGTCTGGGACCCTGCAAGCAGTAGGATCTTCTGTTCTTGCATGGATATTTCCCATATCTAGCAGATGGGAGATATTTTCTTGCAAACTTCATATCCTGAGCTTGGGTTGTGCTTAGGCTGGATTTTGGTACCCCAGGTTTTTCCCTCTCCTGTTAGAATTCAGCAGTGCTCTAGGGGTGTTGCAGACTTGACTCCTAAGTGTGAAGAATAATTGATTTTTCTTGTGTGCAAATGGGTAATGACACAGTGCAGACACTTGTAACAGGTGTTTGGGTTGTGTTTAAATTTCAGCTTGAGGTTGTCTTTGATTTAGTCATGTCAGGATTCATTTTTTAAAACAGACTTCATAGTCTAGGGCTCCCTTTTACCTCATTTATTTAGAAGTGTCCCTATCAGCAATGTTCACAGCTAAGATGGGAAGCTACTCACTTACTGAGGAAATGGGTGTTGAATGTTCTTTCAGAAATAACTGAGAGGAAAGAAAGTTACCTAGAACTCTTTGTTCTTTGAGGCTAGTTCACTTTTCTGATCTAATCAGTTATTTTAAGATGCTGCTTGCTAAGGCTGAAAGCTCTTGTTGGGTTCACTGGGGTGGTTTACAAATGCCTCTCAACTGCTGGACTAACACAAACATTGCATTCTGGAAATGCAAAAGCTGATTTAGGAGAATACTTCTTCAAAGCTCAGTCTTCCTCCTGAAATTGTGCAAGTTACTCTTTTGGTCCTTGTTGCAAACAGCAGTGCATTTCAGCAGGATTTTGGAAGGGGAATCTTGCAAGTAACCATTGCATCACCCTTTAAATTCAGTGATTATTTGGTGCAGGATATTCACAGGTGAAAAATATGCTTCCTACTCCTCTGTTATATAGAGGATTATTTAATTCCCGCTATATTACAAAGAAGCACATTGCAGTCACTGAAACTTTCCTTTTGAAACAACTCAGCTCATTCATACTCAGCAGTGGTGCTGCTTTCAGTGGGAAAAACATTCTTATCAGTACAGGCAGGTGTATTAAAGTGTCCCAAATATTTAAGTAGACTATTTAAATACAAATCAATGATATCTCAAAAAAGACACAGATTTTATTTAAATTGAAAGGGTAAGAACATTCTTTGTGAATCCGTTGATTTCCCATATGCTGGTGAGGTGCTGTTGAGAGTCTTTGAATCTGACAACAGTGGAGATTAAAATAAAAAGGAGTGTCTGGAGTAATCTTATTAATGGTAATCTAACATAATGGGAATAGCAAGAGATTGTTAATGTCTGCCATGAAGATTGTCTTTTTCATCCAAGAAAGAATGATCAAATAGGATTTGCAGAAGAATGCAAATGAAAAACTGAGGTGCTGGATTGGGACTGTGATTCAGCTCTCAGTTTCTCAAGGTGGTGTCAGTCAAGCACAAAGCTTGATGAGCACCATCTTTTCATGCTAGGCTCTATTTATTAATTTGGACTGTCTGTTTAGCATCAGACATATTAGGTTTTGTCTTTCTCATCCTGTTTGGGTTGTTCAGGATGTCAGTCTGTCATTCCTTGTAGGAAACATTCATATATATGTTTTCCTCACCAAGACACATTAACTTGAAGCAGCAGTTCTCCAAAGTAAACTGAAGGATGGGCTTTTATAAATAATAATTTTCTTCATAATTGAGCCAAGAAGAATTTCCTCCATGGACTTGCCAAAAGAACAGGTCTGCCTTTTATTTTATCCCTTTTTCTTGAATTTTGTAGGTTTTCTAAAGAAACATGTTGCTCTTTGTCAGTCTTAGTATTAAAGATCCTTATGAAATTCAGAGGTAGTCTTGTGCCTTGAATATCTTTATTTGCCTTAGGTTCCTGTTCCTTTTAACCTTGCTGGATAAAAGTTCCACAGGATTACACATCCTGAGTTTGTGGACCAGGATCAGGTGGTGTTTGGAAGGCTCTTGCCAAAAAGAATGGGTATCTTCACTTTTAAACCAGCAAAGTGTTGCTGGCTTTGCCTCTTCATGTAATGGAAAACTACCACTTGAAGGGTGTCTTTTTGAAGTATTTATTGACAGCTTTATTAATGTGTTAGTTCAAGGATGGTAGTTATGATTCAGGAATTTATTTCCAAAGAAATACTCCCACACATCTTCTGAGTGTTTGCACCCAGAAGCTGCAAGTGAATTTCTGTGTGCCAATTGACTGTGAAATGAAGCTAATTATTTTAAAAACAGAGCAGCCCTTTCTAAAGGCTCTGCAGTTTGGGAACTCTCTTCTTTCCTTTAATTCGTGTAGCAGAATTGCTGTGTTCTGTTAAGAAGAGCTTCAGGACTTGAGTAAGCCCAGACTAGTGACCTCCATGGGAAGGACAGGCAGGACTTCACTGTATCCTTCTGACTTTGCAGAGCTCACAGTTCCTTTAACATTTTCCCCATCAAAATCTTTAATTATGCCCAAGTTTGCTCCCTCCTGGTGGGGAGATGTTGAAGTTACTCGTTTCCCAATGCCACTCGTGTGGCTGCTGCAGGGAGCTGTGCTCCCCAGGAAGCCTGAGGACAGCTGGTGTCCTCAACATTTCCCATCCCTTTTTCTGTCTCGGTTTCCAGAGAGCAAATTATGATTACAGGAGCTGTTGGGGAGCACAGATGCTGAACAGTTGGATCACATAGGGAGCTTCCATTGCAAAAGGCTTCAGAGGCAGGCAAGGAAGAGCTCGTTCCAGATGAACTCAACAAAGTTTCTGCGGGTGAGGTCTCTGGACCTGAGTGCAGGCAGGTGAATGTGTGGATTACCTTATTACAGGATGATTTTATTCTTGAAACAAAGGTGTTTTTTCTCAGCAAGCTACTGGACTTTCTGTAACTCTGTCCCTTTGTCAGTGTAAATCTTCAGATCTGCCCTTGATTCATATTTTCAAGCAATTATTAAATAAGTAATTCCCCTGAAAATTCCCCTGTTTCCGTTGTGGTATTTGGCAGGCATATTGGTCCAACTGGAGGAATCCAGATTTTGCAAAATGAGAAAAGGGGGGGAAAGATGAGTGTGGTGTTGTTACTCAGGATTCAAGTACTTAAAGAACTCTTAAAGATTTTTGCTGTGCTCTACAAGACAAAAATGAATCCATTGAAGGAGTTGCTAAGAGAAATTTTGGAAGTGGGCAGTGTTGAAATAATCCAGCCAGAGAAGTCACTGGGACAGAATACAGTCTGTTATTCTTCCTTTAAAAGGAATTTGATTTGAAGAGAGAGAGTCTCCAATCCACCTGCCATGGTCTGAGTCCTGGTTGCAATGGGAAAACTTCAGGTGTTTAATGGTTTGTTACAGCTATGACTGTAAACTGGGCTGGCTAAGATTTCAGTTGTCAGATGAATGCCTGATGTCCTAAAAACCAACACAGGCTCAAATTTTAATGTTTTCCTACTTTTAGTTTGTTACTTAGACTTTTTTTATGCCTCATTTTGGAATGATCATTTTTTAAGCAGGATAGATATTTTGGATTAAGTCAGCTTATTGAAAAGGTGTTGGAGTATTTTTGAGAGTAGGTAATGGTAAACTACAACTTGCCTGTCACTTGGAAAATTAAGTTAATTTCTGCATTTTTCCACCTGCTTTTACAGCCATGACGTTGCAGTTATGGTGCAAGGTGTTAAAATCTTTGCTGCAATTGAGGAGGTTTTGCTGGGGAGATATTTTATACCCTGGTGGCCAGTGATGCAGCCAGGCATGGAGGGGTTACAGCTCAGTGCTCTTATGCCACCCCCTGAATTCTTTCTTAGCCCGAAATCGGCTTAGCCTGCATTCCTTGGGCTTAGGAGCTGCCCAGGTTTCTGGACCCTCTCTGAAACTCTTGGTGTGCCTGAAGCACCAATGCACTGCATGGAGCTGGCTGAGAGTTACCTCAAAATGCAAAATTAAAGGAAAAAAACCCGACCCTGAATACTACTGATCTGTGTCCGTATCGAGAATTTTGCAAAAGATGCTCAGTGAACAATTCAGGTTCTCCTTATCACCACAGCTACAGGCTAATGGAGTTATTAGGATAACACTCTTTGCAGGAGTAACTTTGGAGTTTCTGTTATTGAAGGGTTAGGTCAGGTTATTTTCAAGTTTGGAAACTCAAATCATTGCTTTAAACCCAGACGCACTTACTCCCCGGCTACACCCTGGCTTTAAAATGGTTCCACCCTAAACCAGCTTTAGCTCAATGCTCAGTGTCTGTTTCCTTTCCCCACCCTGCATTCCATTTTCCCCAGGCTCCCAAGCCCTCCTCCTCCTTCTCCTCCTCCTCTTCCTCCTCCCTGTGGTAGCAGTTCTGATTCTGTTAATCTGCTTTAACTCCAGAGATCAGAGGCATTTCCCCTCTCCTGAGTGCCCTTCTCACTATTTTATTTGTTCCTTGTGCTCTTCTTTACCGAGATCTCAACTTTTCAAAAATTTTTACCCCTTTTTGGTTGTTTAGTTTAAAATTATGAGTGAGAGATCAAGAAGCTTTTAGTATTTTAACATAAATTTTATTCCTGCTTTGCAATCAGCAAAGTCCTGTTCAGGACTTTAATTTCCTTATTTGCAGTGCTACTTTTGCATTAAAATGTAGTAGGAATTAATTCTTCAGATGCAGTGCCTGGGAATCAAACCCAAGCTTTTCTGTACTGGTCTCTGATTTATTTTTTATTCTCTTTTTTTTTTCAAGGCACTTGTTTCAAAAGGTAAATATTTGTTCTGAGGATTTCGGAGTTTATAACTCAGCATTCTGTCATATCATGAGTGCTGATATTCATGTTTAATGTGGTACTTGAATGTTTTATTTCTGTCCCTTCGTGTTTGTGTCTGCCTCTGTCCCAAGGAGCAGCAGGGAATAGTGTCACTCTTTTTATTGCCTGAATTAAGAGACTTGGTAAAAGAGGTTAAGCTTGCAGTACTTTTAAAGTGATAGTCTCAAGTTACTGTACAATTCTCTGCATATTTTGGAGAAATAAGAGAGGCTTAAGGTATTTCTGCACTGCCCAGTCACTCCTGCTCCTGCATGGACACTGTATTATCCCATTTTAGAATAGTTTCTAAAGCAATTAACTCACCCAGTTTAACCATTTCTCTCTTTTTGTGGATTTGTTCTGTTTTATCTTTTCTTAGGAAGATCAGCAGTTGGCCAGGTTTGTTCTGTAGCCCAAGGAATAGTTGAGTTGAGGTCACTAACAGGAGGTGGGGGAGCAGCAGGGTTTGGGCCAGGAGCTCCTTTTGCTGACTACAGAAAAGTGTCTGCAGAACTTGATTCAATGGTAGAAAAACAAATACTACAGGAAAGAGATGAAAATTGATTATTTTTTTTCCAGGTACCTTGAGGAGTGGAGGGCGTTTTTCAGTTATTTGTACTGATTACTGTTTTGAGGAAGACAAAGATGGGGATACACCGGTGCTTTTGTGATACACTGCAGGAATAGCAGCATAAAACCAGGTCATATTTGTGTAGAACAAGTCCGGTTTATTTTAGCAATAATGATCTAGAGCTGGTGAGGAGAATGTTTCTGTTGGTAAAACATGGATAGGGAACATCCTATGGCTGTAGGCTAGAAAATTGTATTGAAGCCTCAGCTGGCATGAGCTCCTCCTGAGCCCTCCAGAAACAGGAGCAGCACTGGAAGTTGGCACTTTCCTGCAGGAAAATGTTTTTCAGAACTCAAATCCTGACAGTCCCAGCTCACCCTGCTTTGAGTCGTGGTGGAGAAGCTGTAGTAGGGCTCAAAGCTGAAAGAAGAGGGGTGGGAAAGCACAGCCTGAACGAGACCAAGTTTTTGATTCCATAAGGATTCACTTACGATATCTTACAGCCTTCAACATAAAGGCAGTTTTTAATGATCGTATGTGTTGTGGTTAAATATCTATGTTTGCTTGATTGTTTCCTGCTCTAGGAAATTGGAGCTGATTCTGAATGCTGTGCACATTTATTGTATCCACATGTCTGCTGTTATGGTTGTACAATAGTGCAAATCAAACCCAATATAGCTCATGGCATCACTTCCCCATGTAAATATTGCAGTGGGTGAGAATGCTGGGGTTTGCTTAACAAATAGTGAGTTGTGAAACACTTTTGGAAGATTTCTGTTAGAAAGGAGGAGGGAACTGAAATACAAACTTCAAGGATATTTTTAGCAGCTGGTAAAAGATTGTCATTTTTCTGCCAGCCTGTGTGCTCTTTTTTTTTTTAATTCCCAATCAAAAAACATACTATGAAATGAAAGCTATTTTTTCTTTTTTTTCCCTGAGAGTTTAAAAATTAATTGCCTTTTGTTCAGAAAGAGATCAAGCCAAACCTTCTTAAACTTACGCAAGAAACATCATCCCTGGAATTCTAGATAAAATCTACTGTCAGGCAGATACTTGACCCAAATAGGTTGAAGAACCTCAGAAAATTAAGTCTTTTATTTCACCTAAGTTTTTTTGGGTCACATTTTGTCAGTGTACCTGAAACAAAAGCTGTTTAAGTTGCTCCCACTTTCCTTTTGTGCTTAATTGTACCCCCACGCTCTCCTGCAGTTGTTCCAGTGAAAATCTCTGTGTGACCATGTAGAGAACCAGATAGGGGAACCGATCTGCGTTTAAATATAACTCTTTTTTTTTAATAAATCAATTTATTTTTAACATTAGTTCCTGTCTCAAGTTCAATCACAACCATATGTGTGGTCTTGGTGCCACTGAGGGAGTAGCAGGGGAGGGTGCAGGAATTTGGGGTGGGAGAAGTTGCTGATGCTGGGACCTCTTCCCTTTCTGCTTGTCATGGTGTGAACAGAAAAAATATTATGTTTTCCATCACATTAAAAATTACCCAGCTGTGTGCAGGAGATCCAAAACATCTGCCTCAGGAAGTGTGATGCCTGCATCCATCCCAGGCTGCTTCCAGGCCTGATGCTGTTGACTTTTTTCATTGCCAACTTGTGTGGTGGGATGTTGTGAGCCCTCAGTGAGTTTTTGGATGGCACCAGGCTGGGAGGGATGATTGCCTGGAAGGCAGCAGTGCCAGGCACAGCAGGAATTCCACCAAGACAAGTGTGAAGTGCTGCGTGTGGCACAGGATAACCCCGTGCAGCAGTTTGGGGTGGCAGCCAAGGAGAGAGAAAGCAGTTTTACAGAAAATGTCTTCTGGTGAGTAAGGAGCTGAAGAGGAGCCTGTGTGTCCTCGCAGCCAGGGAAGGCTGGCTGCCTGCCTTAGGAAGAGCATTTGGAGTACAGGATCCAGTTTGGGGATCTTCAGGCCAAGAAAGACTTTGACAAGTTTGAGCAAGCGCAGCTGAGGCCAGCAAGATGATGTGTGTGAGGAGAGGCTGAGACAGGCTGGTTTAAAATCTTGGAGAAAGGGGTAGGTGGATTATCCAGGGCCAGACCCTTCTCAGATGTGGGTTGAGAAAGGATGAGAGGTAATGCACGTGAGTTACAGGAAGGGCAATTCTCACAGAGAGGAGGAGGTTCTTCACAAAGTGGTCAAAAGGTGGAGGAAGGACCTGGGGAAGTTGTACTCTGTCTTCCCTGCTGATATTCATGACTGGGCTGTACAAAAATCTAACTCTAAAAGTAGCTGGAATCTAAAAGTAGCTCTGAAATCACTTTCAACCTAATTTATTCTACAATTCTTAAAGATGACTCCAGGTGACAGAGCAGTAATGCTGCTCTAGGTCAGGATGACTTCTCACACCCCTGTCTGATGGTGACACCATTGCAGATTAAGTCCAGCTGCTCCTCTGTCCAGACTGTACTTCCCCAGGTTCTTGCCCTGCTGACAGCAGGACTCCTGTACACAGGGGTGTCTTCCCTTCCCTTCCCACCCTAATTCTGCCAAATTGGTTCCTGTGGGTGGGGTGAGCTACGGGAAAGCCTCAGGAGCTTTTTGTGGCTGGTGACCTGAATTGTCATTGTCTTTGGAGGCGTGGGACTTGCAGAGAGTTTGCTCCAGGTGCTGAGTGGTGAGACCTCAGTTCCAAAGGTGTGTGAGACCTCAGTTCCTAAGGTATGTGAGACCTCAGTTCCAAAGGTGTGCTGGAGGAATGGCTCATGAAACACCCCTGCATTCCAGTGGGGCCGAACAGGGGCTGGGAGGGCTCCTCAAAGATTCCTGAAATTTGCCAGGTTGATGGAGAAACACAGAGGAACTGTTTTAAAGGCCTGAAAATGGTAAGTGAGGTTCTGTTGCCCTACTTTCAAGGACTCCTGTGGCTGTGGCTGACTCCCCCTCGCTGCTGGGGGTCACCTCTGTCATGCGACCCCGGAGACTGGGGACACTGAGGGATAAACACCCCTGCTTTGTGCTCCTGCCACACTGAACGGGGCTTTGAAGAGAAGATGACAGATTTCTTGATCCCCTCTTACCTCAAAAAGAGCAATATTGAGAAAGAGCAACCTGGCAAAACATTGCTTTTAGTTCTTGGGAAAAAAATTCCTTTCTGCTTTGAATTTTCCAGCAGCAGATGCAACCTTGTATGGCTTTTATTCACGCCTTCTCATGGGTTTAGTCCTCCAGCTACTGATTTCTAGATGTTCAGCTGTCTACATGAGAGAGCAGGAATAAAAGATGAAAAGAGGAAAAATAATTAAAAAAAAAATAACTATGAAAGAGAATAATAGCATTGGGAGTCTGGGAAACCCCACTGGGGGTTTACTGAGAAGGTTAAAACACAGTACAAACAAGAAATAAGTGGTGTGAGAGAAGCAGACGCTGAGGAGGTACTTTGGTAACAGCTGAGTTTAAGCTGTAATGAGAAAAAATGACAGAAGCAGGGAAAAGAAATGGAAGAGGAAAAATTGGTTTACGTATTAAAGTAATTAATTAAGGTAGTAAATGGAGTCTTTAAAATGGAGCTTTTCCTTGCTGTTTCTGGGATGGCATGTGTGTTTTGTTCAGTTGTTGGACAAGGTTTAATGCTTTTTACTGTCAGCTTCCACCTAGATCTTTGAAAATAAATTATCACATTAACATTTGGATACTTTTAGTACATTGCATGACTTTGATTTGTGCCATAGCCCTTTCCAAGGGGCTGCCAGATGTCTGTAGTGCTTGATTTTTTTGTGGCTAGTGCAACTTGCTATTCCCATCCTGGGTTTGTTACAAGAGCTCAGTTTATAGGACTTCCAGAGCTCCCACAGTAGCCTGGGTGTGTTGGGAATATTGTACTGCTCCTGGTGTGAGGTTTATTCCTCTTCATGGATCTGTTAAAGCCTGCCTGGTGTGTGTGGCTGGGAATGAGGTGTGTTTTGAGCTCAGCTGGGATGGGTAACCTCTGTGAGAAGGTGCTTGCAGTCCTTGTGTCCCTGTTATGTGCTGCTTCATGTGTAAGTAAGAACTTTACTCTTGTTTTCAGAATAGCATGGAAGTATTGTTGCCAAAAATTGTCAAAAAACAGGCTCTGTGTTTTATTTGACAATAAAAGCTAACAATAAAATATTCATCCAAGTCAACAAATTTAAGAAAGCTTTTCTAAAGCCTCTGTGTTTTGGAAAGTAGGCTGGTGTAATAGAATAACTGCAAAATAATGATTTACTAAAGAGACTAATGAGCTCAGTTTTCCGAGCAGCATTAATCCCATGTTTAGCTCGGGATTTCCTGTGTGTGGAGCCCTGCAGTCGCAGGGGCTGTCCCAGCTGGGTGAAAAACGAGCTCTGGAGGGCTGGGATGGAGCTCTGGGGCCGTGGCAGTGAATAATTGCAGAATAGAAGCTCATTGAGTAAAGCCTGGTTTACGCGGGGCTGAGGCGCTGTAGTAAACAGTCTGGATTACTGGGAAGTGACGGATGCTTTCGGTTCATATAATTCTTTGGCTAAATCTTGTTAAAAGGAGCTGCATTCTAGAGAAAAGAGAAGTGGTTTTGGAGGCACTGTGGAGAGGAACTTGGTGCATTTTTTGGGTTTTGGTGTGCTGAGAGTATTTTAGTACTTATGTGACTAAGTGGATATTTATTTTGCCATAATGTGTGTTTGATTAGATTACATCAGCTATAAATACTGGAAGCTCTGAAGCATCTATTTCGCTGTCTGTCTCTAATCTTGGCTTTTGAGGAACATTTAATGTCTTGTTGTGGTTACAATTAATCTGCGTGTGTTTTAGCAATTAGTGTTTATGTGCAGCGGGCAGCAGCCAATTCTGGCAACTGTCAATCAGCAGCTGTAACAGGTTCGGAGAGAGGAGAGCAGAAAGCACAAGGTGATTCCCTGCCTGCCTGGATATTTGGAACACAGTTTTGTGGGCAAACACCCTTTCTGGCCTGAGTTATGTGTGGTTATTCTCTGTGTAGGCAGTGGGACAGTGGTATTATCATGGCTTTGATGTGATGAAGCTCTCTGTTACCTTACCAGTTTAATGGGCTAAAGTTTAATTTGCTTCCTTCACCACCTTTTGTAACAGCTGCTGGTTTTTACTGTCTTGTAATTTTCCTTTTTGTAGGCATGCTGGCTTGTTTTTAAAAAAACTTCATTATCATGTAGAAAAGTGGATATCCTGTGAGCTGCTAATGGAAGGATGACAAAATATGTAAAAATTCAAAGCATTTGAATTTTTCTGCTTGGCTAACATTTAATAAAACTGATAATATGAAATTATACAAGCAAAACACAGATGGAGGAGGGAAAATGGTTTGTTTTAAACAGAGACCATCTCTGGTAGTTCACATTTATGGATTTCCTACTGTAGCCCCTAGCCTTGGGCATTCCCTCCATCTCTGGGGTGTGGGAGCACTCTGCCCATGATTGCTTTTTCCTTATTGCTTGCTTTGAGGCTGTTTTTTAAAGGAACAACTTAGCAGTAGGATGTACTGGCAGAACAGTGCAGCTTCATAAAACCAATCTGGACATGTTCTGGAATCTGATATGCCCTGAGCTGGGACTGGGAATTTTTCTGGCTGCTCTTGACTCCACAGGCTGGACACCTTGAGTGAGTCCCCACGTCTTTCTCTGGCAGCCACCACCTGTAAAATGGAGATAAAAATAATGATCTTCCTTCAGCTGTTTTCCAGGTTACAGGAGGTGGGCACGGTACCAGTGTCCTCATTAGCATTTTTTAATGAGGCTCTGCAGATTAATGCCTTGCCCTGGTTTGTCCCACTCTGCCTCCTCCCTTCTCCTGAGCTTCTGTACAGGAGTGAGTTTATTGCAGTGCTGTGTGTGGACAGCACCTGAATTCCTTGCCCTGAAGAGTGCAAAGTAAATTTGTGAAAGCAGCAGGTATTAATTTTGTAAGTGTCCTACCACTGGTTTGAGCTTTAATAGTTCCCTCTTGCATTAAGTAGATTTAAATCTCTTTTAAACTAGGAGGCAATAAAATATTCAGGATCTGCAAAACAGCTTCTTTCTCCATCTGATAGCTCATTACACGTACCTTCTCTTTGGATATGGATTTTTTTTCCCTCTGCATTGATAGGAGAAATGCCACAAAGGCATAAGTTTGTTGGGAAGCTTCAGCTCCGTTTGCCAGGTGCTCAGCTGGGCTTTGAGTGTGTCAGCTGTGTTTGCTGCTGCAGATTGTGGAGTAGGTAATTGCAATTTGTTTTATGCACTTTTAAAATGGGCTAACAGCCCTTTTTGTGTGTAATTTTTGTTGTTTCATGTGAAGAATAGAGAGGAGTCTGAGAGTCATTTTCCTTTACATAAAAAAAATACGTAAATTATTTAAGCTGATAAAAGAGTCAAAGTTCAAACAAAGGAGGCTCTTCAATTAGACCTCCCCAAAAATACAAAAATAAACTGTGTTTTCACAGAAAGGAGTTTGCCTTATCACAGCTTTTTGGTTTTGTTTGTGTTCAGTAATTGATATATTTGTTACTAATATATTTTTTTACAGTTTCTTTGTAGCTACATGTTGTAAAGTGACTGATCCATATCTTTTTTTTTTTAACTGTAACACATCTGTATAAAACCCACCTTGTGATGTTTGCTGGGAACCACTGGTTAGTGTGTATTTTTTAGCGAAGTGACCCCAAGGGATTTATGCTCAACACCCAACTTTCTGAAGTTGTTTATTACTGGGTTTTGCAAAACCTTCATCATGGGGAAGAAACAAAAGAGTGAAAATTTTGGCTACCGGAGTAAAAAATTAGGGAGAAAACAGAACTTAAATTTTGAATGTAATTTCAGTACTGGCAAACTCTCCTGAAATCTGAGTTTAAGATAAATAAACAGTCTTATCCAGGTTGTGGGTAAAACACACATCCCAGGGCTCTGTCCTGCCTCCGTAGCGTGTGGTACTGAGCTGAAGCCCAGTTGGTGGGGCAGGAGGGAACAGGCTGGAAAAACAGAACCCGCAGCTTTGAAGGCAGGAAAAGGGGGGTGAAAAACCAAACCCAAAACAAGCATTGCTGCATTCCTGTTCTGTTCCCAGATCCACGGTGAGGCAGGTCCTGTTCCTAGTGGTTTTCTAACAGCATCTTCCCTCTGCAGGCGCCGATGCGGGGACGGAGCCCAGCAGCTCGGTGGAGCGGCCGGAGCCGTACCCCAGCGTGGAGGAGGCGCTGCTGGGAGGGGAGTCCAGCTACATCCACCAGCCCCTGACCCCGGAGAAGGAGGACGCGCTGCAGGCCGCCACCGTGGCCAACCTGCGCGCCGCCCTGATGAGCAAGAACAGCCTGCTGTCGCTCAAGGCCGACGTGCTGGGCGACGACAGCTCGCTGCTCTTCGAGTACCTCCCCAAAGGCACGCACTCGCTCTCCCGTAAGTTGGCCTTCTTCTGGTTTTTATTTTAGTGATGCTTTAGGGGAGATCTGTAGTGAGATGATGATACAGGCCGCCACCTCGTTTGTTGCTGCTGGTGTGTTTGTATCCAGGTTTAAGTCCTGCTTAATCCCGCTTTCCATAAAATTTGGAAACTTTCATCTGATCCAACTTTAATGTTAACTGCTGAAGTCGTAGAAGAAAATATTCAGCCTGTAGTGCTTACCCTCAAATTTCTGTTTCGCTTGTTTGCACAATGGGACTTACAAACAAAATACAAAGTATTTGAGTCATTATGGGAAAGGTTTTGAATCCAAACTTGATTGATGTTGAATAGCTTGGATGTTGCTCCTGTGTCTGTGGAAACAATTGGGGTGTTGTAGATTGTGTGATCTTTACTTCTTGCAGTTTCATTTTAGACCTGTAAGTAGTGAGCAGCTATTGATTTTGTTATACTTGCACCTGGAAATGAATATTTTTCTACTGGTGATCTATTGAAGACAGCTGATGTGAACCATTAGGTGTGGACAGCTGATTTTTCAGCATATTTTTGTGTTATCTTCATTGTAGCCTGATTCTCTGGTGCATAAAGAAAGGAATTATTAATGCTGTATTTTAATAATATCTGAGAAGATACATAATTTGTGAAATGGAATAGAGCAAGCAACAGTTTTCTGAGTGATACATGTTAATTTCCAGAAGAAAAGGTTTATCTTTATTTATGCTGAGTAAACTGACCAAGTAAATAGAATGAAAAGTTGACTTAGGCTATCTATTATTCTGTTTTCTTCTCGTATCCTCAATGGGAAAAGATAGATAACTTTAATGGTCATAGAATTAGAGAATGAATCACAGAATCCCAGAAAGCTTTGGGTTGGAAGGGACTTGGAAGATCATCTTTTTCCAACCCCTTACCATGGGCAGGAACATTTTCCACTAAACCAGGATGCTCCAAGCCCCATCCAAATGGCCAACTGAGCCCTGGGGTTGGCGTGACAAAGGGAACTAATTGCACAGTGCTGGGTCAGACTTAGTGTCTCTTTTCACTTCTCATGTCTGAACAATGGGACTGTTTTTAAAAAAATCCAAAAACCTTCAAGTTTCTGTACCTTATTCTGTAGCTTAAATATTTGTGGGGAATGGCTGGTGCAGTGTTCTGGTTTCTCTCGCAGTAACTCACTTCCCGAAGGATCTCCAGTTAAATCAGATTTAGACGGTTCAGATTGGGCTCCAGGGTTGAAAATCCCTCAGCTGCAGTGGAACAGCACAGGTGGGGCTCAGTTCAGGGGCAGGGTTTGGGTGCAGGGAGCAGAGTGCCCTGAGCTGGCACAGATATGGGTGGGAGCCGTGCACGACCATGGGTGATGGATGCACCACGGGTTCAGATCTGTGGCTCCTGACAGGTGAAATCAGCAGTTTCATCTTCTGTCTTGATAAATTGGAACAGTGAGGGGGCTGCCCTCTATCCATCATCCTTCTCCTTGTTGGAGGATTTTAGGTTTTACTTAAAAACTGAAGCACCACTTGACGTAAAGATAAATGTGTGTGAAGCAGTCATAAATCCAGGTTAAAAATTAGAGATTGCCCAACCTCCTGAGAAGCAGAGTTTGATTATGGGCATGGGTGGTGCAGGCAGGAGGCCAGCTGGGTTTAAAATAAAGCTTGATACATTTAGAAAATGGGCTGGTTGATAGCTCACTGAGGGGTGCCATGGCCCAGGAGGTCCTGTCCAGTGTCTATTTGAGGTCCTTATTTTCCAGTCTTCTTGCTATTACGTGGATTTCATTCAGCTGAGCTTCAATTATCTCATCTTTATGGAAGCAGAGTGAAATGCCCAAGTCAAAAGGAAGACTTCCTGCTTGGTCTGTAGCTCTCACAGCAGTTGGTGATGTGGCTGTGGCCTGGTAAGAGGATTTTTATAGAAGCCAGGAGTTAAGAGACATATTTTTCTTTCATCTTATTCAGATTCACAGGTATCAATTTATTTTAATCACCTGAAAAAGATCTTGTGATATACGATTCCCTTTTAAGTGGTCATTACTGAATACAACAGGACATCAAGTTTGATGAGAATTTTCAGTGTATAAAATGATAGTGAAGCAAGTGGTAGGAAGGTTGTGGAGATGTAAAAGCACAGTCTGGGTTGGTGCTGGCTTTGTAGGTGTTTTTGACATTTTTCTTCAAAAACAATTTGAGGATGTTGAGTCATTTTAAGTCCTGGGTTATATTAAAAAAAAAAAAAAAAAGGAGGAGGGAGTAGGTAGGAGCACAATGAAAAAGACTGAATTTAACAAGACAACCAAACCCAGTGGTTTTCATCTGTCTTGATTTGAAAAGAAATACACTAATTTCAGGGATTATAAGTGATCAGTCTCTCTTGACTTCAAAGAAGTGAAGTGTTTTTTAATCTTGGCTGCTATCACTGGATTGTCTTCACTTACAAAGCACTACAATACGTAAATGCCTCAAGGAACAGTATTCAGGCTTTGCTTTGTTTTGTTTTGTTTTTTCTGGTGGAAAAAAGAGTTCATGAAGGTGGACAGATGCAAAGAGAGTGTTAAACATGTTTAAAATTTGGATGAGCCATTTCTAAAGTGGATATTACTCTCCAAGTTACTGCGCACATTAGAAGTTTTCACTTGCTCTTCCCCATAATTCTTCCTGGTTTAGAAGTTAGATGATATCCCAAGATTTTCATTTTACCCCATGTTCTTTTTAACTAATTCATTATATGATCATATGAGGTATGAACTTGACATTGTGCTGGTGGAAAATGAAGCCCTGAATGTGTGTATGGAGGGGTGTTGTATCACTATGGTGAATTTTTGAAGTTAACCAGTTCAAACTCATTTAAAATCAGAAAGGAAAACTTCAATATCTTGCCATTTGTGTAGCACAGTTGCCAGATAACCTGCAGCTGAAGGGCTCTGAGAGTTTGATGTTCATGATGTGTGATCAAGATTGACGTTGTTCATATGCCTGTCAGAAACCTGGAACACGCAGGTTTTACAGAAAAAATGTGTGAGTCACTCGTGGGTAACACCGAGACCGTCTGGGGAGCTGTTGGTTACTGAACCTGCCTGGGTTGTTGCTGGGGGTGCCTCTAGATAAGACATCATGAGAATTTTCCTGGTCTTGCCATGTTTTCCTGGTTTGTCTCTAAAAGCAGGTGGTTGTGCTGTGATTTTTCCACTCCAGCAAAGCTGCTCTGCAGAGCTCCTTGGTTTAATAACGTGTCTTATTTCATTTATGAGCCTGAACTTTGGTAGCATTGTTCCGCACGGTTACATCACACAGCCAGAAGTCTCAAAGGCTTCAGTCAAATGTTTTGAGATGGTTTTGCCAAGTATAATCAAGAGAACGAGAATTTTAATATTCATCAGAAAATAAGGTGGTTTACATCCTTGTTTTCTCATTAAAAGAAAAAGAAATTTCAGATCGTGGAGGGGGGACGACTCCCTTAAAGGGCAACTTCCACATTTCAGAATAGCACATTTGAAGGCTTTTTTATATGTCTAAGTTTGGCTTTTCCTGTTTACCCTGTTGCATCTGAAACTGTTTATAGAAGCAATTCCTATGAAGCTTCCAGTCCAAGTGATTACATGGTACACAGAGCCCTTTTCTTTTGGGCAAACCAGCTAATAGGTTATTTTTAGTTAGTGGTTCATTGGAGCCAATAATTTATCCTTGCACTGGATGTTAAGAAATACATTTTACACAGTGGTCAACTTTCCCAGGAAGAAGTTAAAGGTATTCAGTTTGGTGTGGAATTTTTATACATGGTAAAAGAAGATTTAGGAGAGAATGGATGCAATTTTAAATGAGATATAATAACTTTGCCTTTCTCTTTTCTACAATAGTTTACTGTCCAGCCGTCACAAGAATTCTGTATTCACACAAATATTGCTAAACCCCTGCTTTGTTTTCTGTGTGCAGAGCTGACTGAAGGAAAGAGTTTTTGACTCTTGATTTAGAAGTTAAAATACTTTTGGTTAAAATTCATTTTAGTACAAGTTTAGGAGGGAAAAAGGTTTCTCACGGTACAAGTCAGAATGGACATAAATCTGCATTCTTGTGTACAAATTGTGGGTCATTGATGTGGGTTTCTCTCTTCTTGTGTTATGTGCAGTTGTTGAAACCAAATAAATACTGATTATTGTTTAAAACTCATCTTTGTTGTTTTGTACATCTTTGTGTGTTTGTACACCTTGGATGATAGTTTATTGCTTCTGTGTGCTTTATTTCATTGCTTGTTTGTTTGTTAGCCTTAATTTTTGCTTTAAGAAGTGCAGAGGTTTTTTTGGAACCTGTGAAACTCTGGAAAGATGCTAATAAAGAATTCATCAAGCCAGGCCTCACTGGTTTATCTTTACTGTGTGCTAAAATACCATTAGTTCAAAGAAGTGTAACCTAGGGATGCCTTTGGGGCAGTTTGAATCAGTTTGGGATGTTCAAGGGTAAAAAAAAAAAGGACATTATGTCTGTCTAGGCAGGAATTCTGCTATGGACCTGTAGAGCTGGATTCCTGGTAACAGTTTCTAACAGGAAATACTGATAAATTCCTTTTTCCCCCTGAATTTTTCGTGTCTTGAATTTTTTTGTCCTACTTTAAAATGACAACAGCAACAGAGGAGCAGCACCTGAAGGAAACCTTGGGGCATTGTTATCCCACTTGATTAGCATTAATTAATTTGGGAAAGATATTGACCTGTGATCAAGGTGGAGAAAAGTAAATCAAACATCCAGCTTGTGGCACAAGAGCAGAATTTCCTTTGATAGCTGATTAAAAAGTAAGGTTTGGGATTGTTCACATTTTGAAACCTTGGTGTGGTTTCACACGAGTGCTTTGTTGTCACCCAGATCACAGCACATTGTATTTGGACACGGTGTAAACTGTGAGTTGTTATTTGTAGCTGCACTGAAGAGTGGGGTGTTTATATCCCAGAAGGTTTCCATCAGACTCTTTTTTGCTGGAAATGAAAAAGCCTTTAGGGCATAGAGTGCTTTAAATGTGAATTTGTTTATTTTATGCCATATTTGCTTCTGGTTTTGCCACCTTGCATTTCAAAAAGAACAACCTGCTCAGTATGTCATTCCAATATTCAGTCAAGACATGTGATAAAGTTTGTACAATAATTTATAATGTACAGTGATATTGATGACACAGTCTTTATTTGTATTTAGCTTTGTCATTGATCCTCAGGGGAGTTTCTGGAATATTGTTTTCCATTTGGCTGTTGCTACAGTGTAGGCGAGGGCCGGACACAGAATGTTTTCCTTTTTATGAGAATTATGGGAGATTTTTAGACTGTAATGACTGTCAGGTATAATTGAGCAGTTTTGTACAAATATTTGAACCTCCATCCTTGCTAAATATAGAGTGACAGGAATCCTTTTTTCCATCTTTTGTAAAGCACTTTGAGATCAAGTACTGACAGTCCGATATTAAATAAACCACCAAGGACAGATCTTGGGATCTGAACCTGTGACATAAACTTCAAAGAAAGTTAGTGGAATGAAGTTTGCCTGTACATTCCTTAAAGGTGGAAGTGTATGTGTTCAGAATGGTGCTTCTCCAAGAGAAATGTGGATATTTGTGCTGCATTGTGCTTCTTTCTCCTGACAGCCTCTGTGGTGACCAAGCCCTGCGATGTCACTCCAGCACACACAGACATTTGGGTGGGGAGGCTGGTTTCTTAAAAAAAAAACAAACAACCCATCAACCAGAAAGACCAAAAGCCTGGCATCCCTGTCCTGCTGCATTCCCTCCCACTGACAGAAGATGAGCTGCAAGTGCTGGGGCACTGCCTTTGCAAGGCCATTTTTAAAGCCACCAGCTGGTGCTCGTTCACGTGGGTGAGATTCGTTTCCTGTGTTCCCCAGGGCCTGGCACCAACTCGAATCGTTCAAGGGGTGAAAGTGATGGCAAAGTGGAAGCACCATCTCCCCCGCTGCCTTCAGCACACCTTGCCACTCAGAGCCCCCCCAGGATCTGCTCTTCTGGTGAAATGTCACCAGAAACTGGGATAAAAGGAGAGGTGCCTTCCTCAACCCAGGTAAGATTGGGGGGGAGGGGGAAATACAAAGAATTTGAAATGCAAAGGTGTCTGTTTGATCAAATCCTCCCCAGTTAGGAGTATTTTGAAAGATCTAATACCTTATACTTTAATCTGTGAGGTTTAAAAAAAAATACAGGTTATTTTAAAACTAGAAGTCTGTTGAGGGTCAGGACTGATGCTGTCCCAATTTTAGTCTTTCTGTCTTACCTCAACAGAACTTCTGTTCAAAAACCTCTGGGGTTTTTAAAATATAAATACCCTTTCTATTGTAAATCCCTTCATTTGCACAACATTACACACTAGCATATAATAATGGCATGAGACCTCAGCTACCTATTGCTCACTTCTGGTGTTGGGATTTGGGGTTCTTATAACTGTCTAAATTCAGACAGAAGTGGGATGGCTCTTTCAATTAAAGAAGTCTGACCTAAAATCCATAGCTTTCTGCAGCATTTCCTATTCTTAATATTTCTGAATGATACTCTATTAAACAAATGGGTGGAAAACACAGATTCTGCTTTGCAGTCCCCATAGAGCAAAGTGAGCTGGTCTGCACAGACCTGCCGAGGCTGCAGCATGCCTCTGCCTCATACAGGGCTGCCATCTGCCACACACTGGCAGATCGCAAAGGATTTATAAAAAAAATAGATAAAATCAGCTTTTATTTAGAATTTGGATCAGCAGTGCCAGAGGGCATTGCGGAAAGGGAGCTATGCAGAAGGTGTTTGTGTTCTACAGACTCTTCTGTGTGGAAAGGAGAAGTACTTGTGGAGGGATAAGGGAGAATTTTCCAGTTCTGTTGTATCAACTAAAAATATTCTGTCCAGCATTTCCCACTGGCCTGAGTGGGAGCTATGGATGCTTAGTGAGACTGGAAACTGAGTAGTTACCAAAGACTTAAACAGGGATGTTGACTACTGTCTTCAAAATACCAAATGATGAGGTGTTTTGAAGCAAGATAAAGGCCCAGTTCACTGCTCTGGTAGTGAAAGCTTTATAAAGGCACTTTGAGTTGCCAGGCCAAATGACTGAGCCTCCCTGAGAGAGGGGATGAAGGCAGTGACAGCGATGGGACTCAGAGCTCTGCCTGCAGGACGGGTTCTTGTAAAGGCCTGCCCTAACTTCCCTGTGCTTTTCCTTTGCAGGCCGCCTACAAGGAATTGCTGGCACTTTGGCAGTTTGATAACTCTGACTCGGGTAAGCAGAGAGAAAAATACATCTTTAAACTGTTATTTTATACCAGAAGAGGCTGATCCGTGCGTGTGTACCCGCGGCTCTTTTCAGAATCGAGTTTCCCGGACGTCACCACCGATGGGACCTTCCTGGATTCAGCCCTGGCCAAGAGGCTGAGCTGTGGCTTCTGCAGGAGGGTGTTCCAGCGTGCTGAGGAGCTGCAGGAGCACATCCACGAGCACACCTTCTCCACACTCCTCCCGCTCGACCGCTCCTGGCCCGGCCTCGCCGACGGCACTGCTGCCGGCCAGCTCGGCCGCTTCCAGTGCTCCAAATGCCCCGCCAGCTTCACCCTGAAATCCAACATGGACCGCCACGAGAAGACCATCCACTTGCACTGTAAGAAGATGCAGTGTCCCAGCTGTGCCAAGCTGTTCCGTGACAAGACAGACCTGACCCAGCACCTGCTGTCCGTGCACTCGAGCGAGCGCGCCTTGGGCTGTCTCTGCTGCGGGAAGGGCTTCGGCACCCAGAGGAGCCTCGGCGGCCACGTGAAAATGTGTTACCTGGGCTGAAAATGTGTTACCTGGGCTGAAAATGTGTTACCTGGGCTCTGCCCACCTGGCTGGGGCTTGGGGACAAGTGTAGGACCCAGCGAAGACCCTGAGGATGCGTAGCTGCTGTTGTTGTATATGAGACACTGCCTTGAACTAGGAAATGCAAACTGTGCTGTGGTTCTCGTGCTGCAAATAAATGTTCTGCAGGTGTAATTTCACAGAGTAACTCCCCAAAGCTGAGCAGTTGATGCTGTGTCACTGCAGCCTTGGGGGAATTTTTGTGCAAACTTTTTTGGGGTCCATAAACCACGCACTTTGGCTGTTTTACTGGAGTGCTCATTCTGTGTTCTGACACTACCTTCAGCTGCTTTATCAGTAGATCTCAAAGTGCTTTATAAAAGAAATGCTGATATTTTCCTCCAATTCCTCAGGAAAATGACATCCCTCAGGTTGTTGAAAGTGCTAGCAATAGAATTAATAATAGAATTCAATTCTGAGTTCTGCTCTAGTGCTCTGTCCATTAGACCATTTGGTCATTTCAGGGGTTTTCACTGTGAACTTAGGAGCTGTGGAAGCTCTGGGTTGCTGTCTGTAAAGTGATTTTCTATATCTTTAAAAGGAGAAAAATATACTACTTGTTCATTGTCCAGTAGGGTATGTTATTTGGGCTTGAAAGTTGTTGCAAGGCTTGCATCTTTTACTGATACTATATTTCAGTATTTTCAGGGCTTTTTTTAATAAACATCCTGGAGTATGGCTGTGGTTTTCAGGGATTCTGTACATTTTTGTGACTCGTTTGGTTTATATACTGTAATTGTTAGCCAGGCTGAGTGTGGTGGTGTTGAAGCAGAGGAAGGAAGCTTTACACAGATTTAATTGTAATTTGGGGTGTGCATACAGAATCAGTAATGGCTGTTCCTGGTGGGTAGGAATCTGTAATTCCTGTTTCGTTCTATGAAATTCACTTATTTTTTAAAAAGATTATATATTTTGGTGTCTCTTGCTATGTATTTACATACAAAACCAGATTATAGTAACTGTGAAATGAAAGTAGCATAATTAAGAGCAGTGCTTCCCAGCTGCTCTGCATGCAGCACAGCTTGTCAGCATGTGGGGTTTCTTTCCTCAGTGTGAGAGACAGCTGAGGAGAAAAAAAAACCAACTTCTACAAATGTTCTCTGGAGTTCTTCAGGGAAGTTCTCCCTCATGATACTGTTGTGTCTCAGGGGGATAAAAAATGAGAAATACTTAGTTGTGCACAATGTGGACTTAGTGAGGGGCTTCTTCCCCAGCCCTTTCCTATAGAAAGGTGATTGAGAGAGCCCCTCAGGTCCTGCTGCCCTTGGGCTTGTGGGGAAGAACCAGGTAAATTCTGGTGCAGCTCTGCCCCACCTGTTCCTGCTGGGAGCTGGAGCATCAGGGAGGCAGCTCCACGCCACGCCAGGGCTGGGAAACTGGAGTTTCCCTGCTTGGCTTAGTTCTTACTCTTCATTTGAGCAGGCTGCAGTCAGAGTTGAGGATAAGTTCCTGTGTAATCACTGTAGGACACTTTAATCATTTGGGCTTAAATGTTATGGTTTTTGCAAAGTCAGGTTCATTTTTTCCGCCCTTGTTCCCGTTGACATCTTTGGCATCGGAGATCTCGGCTGTCTGTGAATGTGTGTAGCTTTTAGTGTCAGCTTCCCCTGTGACAGATGTCAGAGTAATTGCCTCATTATTTATTTTGCTCTTAAATAATCAGCAAGTGAGAAACGAGAAAGCTGAGCCAGAAAACAACGTTGTAACCCAATGAATCTTATCTGGAAATTTGGGAGCAGCAGGGAAGGATTTGTCTGACTTGGGAAAGTAAGATGCCAGCAAAAGCAATTTCAGCAAACTTTAAAAGGCTTCATTACATAATAATAGTTAATGAGGTTTAATGTTTGCTAATTTTTCTTGTATTTTAGAATTTAATTCAACATGGAATTCTTTTTCTGTAGTCAGGTCAACACTGTCTCTAATAGAGGTTTTAGTAGTATTTTCCTTGGCTTGTGGCATCAGAGTGCTTCCTAACTTCAATACTGGGAATTTCCAGTGCTTCCCTTCAGGATCAGGACTAGGTTTTTTAAATTGTTAGAACTGAAGGGTATAACAGGGCAGAGCTTTATTGGGTTAGTGCAGAACAAGTGTTAGAAGCAGGATTTTACTGTTAGGAAATGGCATGGGAAGCTGATGGGAGGTGTGAATCTGACAGTTAAATTGCATCTTGCTATTTATAACCTTAAATATAAAGAGAATTTAGCGGACAAGAATTCTCCTGAAGTTTGTGAATTCTTTCTAATAACCCAAAGAATGTATTAGTTCAGTCATGATTAACTAGATGACAGTTTACAGAGTTAATTCAGAGCAGCTCCATCAGGCATCACTAGTGCTTTTCCTTCACGCTCAGGGATGTAGGAGCCTGTTTCCTTTAACAGCCTCAGTGAAATAAGTTACTTGAGATGACAATACCAAAGATTTTTTCCCAAGCACTACTGTGTTGGTTTTAAAAACACACATTTCCATAAATATTTTAGTGGCATTAAGCACACAGATTTTTACTGTGTCACTGTTTCTATTTCCTTCTCCATTTCTTGGTGCTGTGTCCAGTAGCTCTTTACCCATGGTGCTGCTGTTTATCACCTTGGTGGTCATGTTAAAGATGATTTCTTAGGACCTTAACGCTGCCACACTTAATGCTGCTCTATAAAATATTGTCGTTTAGACAAAGGATGATGCTCATACCAAAACTGGTATTTGTGCATTAAATAGATGTACTGTGGGTGCATATATTTTACAGGACTGTGAAAATGTTAATGCTGCACTATACTTATTTTTCTGACCATGCTGCTGTTTTTGAGGTGTTTCCTTTTGTAGATACCAGAACTAAATATGTGGCTATTTGATGCAAAAATAGTTTTCAATAAAACTATAGCTACAAACAGTGTTCTGTGAGTATTTTTAAATACAGAAGCTGAAAATATTGGTTTTGAGTGACTTAAACTGAATGCAGGCATGATTGATCTTGGAATAATTCAGAGTCAGGAATAGGCTGTTGGAAATCCATGGATGTGTTGGAAGCAGGTGGCTGAGGAGGAATGTGCAGGGGGTGCAGGTCATGCACTGTATAAGGATTAAAAATATGTAGGTGGTTAAGGGATAAGAGTGTGACTTCACAGTGAACTAATTCAATAGTGAAATAATCAACGAGAAAACTGTTTTGAGACGCTCTGAGATCAATCTGTGTGTTCTGCTTTCTCCCTTGCAGTCAACGAGTTCACAGTCATCAGGAAGAAGTTCAAGTGCCCCTACTGCAGCTTTTCTGCCATGCACCAGTGCATCCTGAAGAGACACATGAGGTCCCACACGGGAGAGAGGCCCTACCCCTGCGAGATCTGCGGGAAGAAGTTCACGCGCCGCGAGCACATGAAGCGCCACACCTTGGTAAGGGCAGAGAGGGCAGGAGCTTCACCTCACCTAACTCTGGGTTTTGTTTGCCACCTGGGGCTCATCTGAAGGCTTCTCCTGTGTCTTTTTGCCCTGCCTTTCCGAGGCCTCGTGGCTGGCTGCCTGTTCATCCTTCTCCTGCTCTCCAAGCTCAGCTAGAGGCTGTCCAAGGCTTTGGTTGGGTATTATCAAAAAATTCTTCCCTGAAAGGGTTGCTCAGCCCTGGCACAGGTTGCCCAGGACAGTAGTGGAGTCACCATCCCTGGAAGGGTTTAACAAACGTGTAAATGTGGCTTTTGGGGACATGATTTAGTGGTGGACTTGGCAGTGCTGGGGGAACAATTGGACTTGATCTTAGAGGCCTTTCCCAATCTTAACAATTCTGTAATTCTCTGATTTGGTGCAGAAAGCCTTAAAACACATTGCTTAGCAAGAACTTGAGCCAAAGCTACTCTGGTCTGGCCATGCTTAGTTATTAAAAATGCTGTTGCACCTTATTAAAGAGGCTCCTCTGAGTGAGGCTGGTTCTGGTGCCTGGCTCTTCACTGCTTCTTCAGAAACAACATTTTAAGCCAAACTTGGGTTATTTTTCTTTCCAGGGTAGAAATGATTTGCCATCTTAGAATGGTTCTCAAAGCTTGGTGTAGAGGTGGTATTGTGACAGAGCAGGTAGTTTCTAGGCAATAATTCCAGCAGCAGGCCTGGCTCACCCCTGACTGCCCCAGGTCCCTCACTGGGATCCTGGAGCCCTGTGTGACATTTTTCCACCGTGCCCAAATCCCCATCATCTCCTTCCCTTCCTTCACTCCTCCCATGTCTCTGTGGATGAGTGCCCAGCCATCTGCTTGGGCACTGCCTGCTCCCTGAGGTGTCCCTTCCTTCTTTCCTTGGGATGCTGGAGCTCAGGAGGCAGATCCCAGTGTGAGCTCAGTCCTGCTGCAAGCACACAGGTTTTGATATCTGTTACTGGTTTTGCAGCAGGGAGCATCTTGTCGTGCCAGCTGGTTGGCTCCAGCATTTATTTCAGAGAACTTTCCTTTTTTAAAATTATGTTTTCATAAGTATTAGATGTTGTCAGCATATTTCCCCTTCTCTTCCTTGAAATATTGACACTTAATCAGTTAGACTATCATCTTTCTAATGGCACTGTCCAATACTGAGGACCAAATGCTGTTTCTGTGTTTAATACTGATTTGGCTGTAAAGGGAATAAGATTAATTTCTGTTCAGTTGCATCCAGGAATATGGCTCACTTTGAACCTGAGACTGAGCTGTCAGCATTGGAAAGGAGGGAGAGAGGTGATCAGTTTTTTAGTAGAAATGCAGCCTGCTCTAGTGGAAGGTGTCCCTGCCCATGGCAGGGGGTCAGAACTAGATCAGCTTTAAGGTCCCTTCCAACCCTAACCATTCTGTGATAATTACAAATTGGTTTAGTACCCGTTTTATGATTTCTTTTTATATGGCTCTTTTAGCCCTTATTCTGCACCCCTGACCACCTTCTGTTCTCCTATTCAGCTTTTGATGCCTGAAAATGATTCTTGTACAAGCTGAAAGTGAGTGATACCTATAGATCCTGCTGGATGACTCTGAGCAACCCTGTCCAACTGCTTTAAAAAAAGTAATAAAATTTAATGCCTTTGTTGATGCAGTAGAAGAATGTCATGGGGACTGGCTCGGAGCAGGGGAACCTGCAGCCAGAGCATATCAGAGGCACTCACAGGCTTTGAACACGGCTGGGACTGGTGCAACACAGAGCCTGAGCCAGTGTCCTGCAGTAGTGAGGGCTGAGGGGCTGCAATGGGTCAATTTGTCCTTTTCCCAAAGAGGAAGGAATACTCAGCTGAGTATTCCAGAGTGAAGGGTTGTGGAGAGTCAGGTGGTGAGAGCTGGTGATGCCATGCTGAGGCAGGAGCAGGGATCCAGGCAGCTGATTTAAAATAAAAGAAAGGTCTTTAATCAGCAAAATCTTTCCCACAGGCTGTTGTGAGCATGAAAAGAAGAAATGAGTTAAAAAGGATTAGGGACTGGTGATATGTACCCGAGGCTCTGGTGGCTACTGAGCTGCTCAGAACAACCCCAAACCCCTGGCACTGGATCCTTGTGTGCTTCTACACCACTTCCTAAAGTGTCTCCTGAGGATCAGTGCCAGACACAGGGCATCGAGTGCCTGTGCTGTCCCCGTGTGGTGTTAGTATATAAAAGAAAAAGACATATTTATAATATGTACTGGGCAGCCCTGAAACAGGCAGGCAGCTGGACTAGAAGATTGTCATGAGTCCCTTCAAACTGAATTTTATATATACATATATATATAATCAGTATGTATTTTACATGTAGATATATATGTATAAGTGAAAGTACCTGATGAGGCTCCTTGTGGTGGAGTTTGGGATTTCCACTGCTCTGGTTTCCTTTGGCAGAGGAGCAGGTGGATGGTTTGACAAGCTCCTTGCCTTCCATGCAGGGCAAAAGTGGCCAGGGACAGATTTCACCTTTAATCTGGTGTTTTGTGCTTCTCAAAGTGTGTAATTCTGCTCGTTGAATAGTGCAGTTTCACTCTGGAAGTGAATTATTTTATCCTGCAGAGCATTTTCCTTGCTTCCTTTACTGGCCATGTGTTCTGTGGTATGCCCAGGATCCTTGCAGCATGAGTTATGGAAGAGAAACATTTTTGTCAAACCAAAGTAGTCAGAAATAAGGTGAGAAGTACATTCAGATGTGGTTTTTGGGAGATACAGGAGATATTCTGAGTGCTCCTGTTCTTTGGCTCTGGACAGCAGTGGGATCAGAAGAGAACCACTAAATCACCAGGACATTAACACTGGTTTTATTGGGACTGTTTTCTCTGGTCTTCACAGAAGCAGTGCTTGTGGATTGTTCGGTTGGGTTTTTTTAACATTTTCCTCTTGATGGTGGGTGTGATACAACTATTGCACCCCAAAAAACAGAAGGAAAAAGGAAGAAAAAAAATTATTATTAAAGTTTGTCTCAGACTCATAATTGTGACGATGAACAGGCAGTCCCAAAGGATTTTCCATCGTGTGTCATCATTGCAGGGTTGAATTAACCATGGTGGGTTTGAGTTTATGGTGGAACCCCGTTGTGATCTCAGGTAGCAGTTGTGGATTTGCCTTTGCAAGGACACGGGAGCAGCTCTCATTCCACCTCCACTGGCACTCACCTCTGTGGTCTCTCTTCTTCTCCAGGTCCACAGCAAAGATAAAAAATACGTCTGCAAGGTTTGCAACCGGGTGTTCATGTCAGCAGCCAGCGTGGGGATCAAGCACGGCTCGCGCCGCCACGGCGTCTGCGCCGACTGCTCCGGCCGCGGCATGGCCGGGCACCTGGACCACAACGGGGGAGAGGGGTCCCCAGACCCCGAGTGCTACCCCGGGGAAGGGCAGTACATGGAAGACCCGGATGACATCAAAGTGGAAGGAGACGAGGAGATGGGAGACGACGACGACATCAAGTGGAAGGATGACGTGGGCATGTCACAGGATGATGTGATTTTAGATGATGACAAAGATGTCGACTCCCCGCAGGAGCAGGACAACTCTGGGGAGAACGACAAGGATTTTACCTGGATTTCTTAGGGATTATTTTTTGTTGGTTTTTTTTTTTTTTTTTTTGTTTCGCTCTGTTGTTTGTAGGGGGAGGGAGGGTGGGGAGGAAGGAGTATGTTGGAAAAACTAAGTAGCCTTGTTGTCGTCCATGTGTGCAAAATAACTCTTGTGTTTTCTAAACAAGTCCTTCTCTGTTCCACTCAGACACTGTCTTAGCAGCGTCGCTTCCAGCGGCACGACTGACTTTGCCTTCCCCCTTTTCCCTTTCCCTTTTCCCCCTGTGACCCCCTGCCCATGGCCACCCCTTTGGCCAAGCCAGCCAGGCTGCCCAAGAGGAAGGTGGAGTCTCTGCAGGTGTGAGGAGGCTGGTGAAGCGTGAATCCTCCTCCCCTGCCCACTCCAAACCAAGCACTGGGGAGGTCTTTGTGTCCAAAGCAGGTTTGTTGGTTGTTGGTTGGGTTTTTTTTACACCTTGTCTGTGCTAAAATCCCAGCAGCAGTGGAATTTCATGCTAAGGTTGTGAAAGCGGATGGATGTGTTGGAGGGCTTCCCCTGATGATACAGGCCTTTTACAAAGTTATTTAAACAGTTTTAATTATTTTTATGAAGCCAAATAGATCAAAAGGCAAGTCAGATTACAGCCTTATGAATACTTCTCTTGGATTCTTAGCTTCCAAAAGAATCACCATCAAAGACAGATTGTGACTTTTCTTGGACCTACTGGCATCTTACCCACGTCCTGTCTTCCAGCCTTGGTCATCCACAGGCACTGAAACACATTTGTGCTTCTGGAAGCACCTTTTCCTCTAGAAGACACAGTTTTGTACCTGTCATTCTTCTCCACAAATATCTTCACTTTTCTCCCTTTGCTCAGCTGCCTTTTTCACAAATATATGCAAACTGTAGCAAAACCAAGGCATTTGGCTAAGTGCAGGATGAGCTGGGAAAGGTGAGAAGCCGAGGTGAGGAGATGCCAGCAGGATGGAATCTTGCTGCTCCCGTCCCATGGAGTTTTGTGGGGCCAGGATTTCATCTGGGTTCCTTGTTCCTCCTTGCATTCTTGTTGATCATGGGTAGGTATAACACCTACTTAATTCATGACAAAAACCTTGAGCTTTAGTTTAACTGGTTCCATGTAAATTTTCCAATAAACCATTTTTTCTTTGAATTAAGAGCCAGGTTTCTCTCCCAGCATCTCCTCAGACTCTGTGGGGCTGTTCCAGATAGTTGGATTCTCCCTGTTCATATCGGCCACTGTTGCCTTCTTCCAGCTACACCTAAACAACTACAGCAACAGCGTGTGTTGGAATTGTCTTATTCCTGAGAAACAGCTTGTTCTACCTTCATCTCTTTGCTTCTGGTGCTTTTTTAAATTAAAAAAAAAAAAAAGCTGAAGACCTCACTGCATCTTTACCATCAAGCAATTTTCTAGGATGTCTGTGACTGTGGCACCTTGAAACCTGCCACAAAAGACAACCCATTGCCAGAAGCCAAATGACTCAAGGTGCTATTTTTCTTCCTACAGGCCTGGTGGTCCATGAGGAAAAGTGTGGTTCCACCCAGCAAAGGAATTAAAAGTGTATTGTACAATAAACCCCCAAGTAATCTGAAAGGATTTAAGCCACTCTGTGCCAGGATTTCATGGAGCGTGGTGGGAGCCTCAATCCTGGCACCTGCAGGAGCTGGGCTCTCTCTCCATTCCCTCCTTCCAGCTGCATCCTGGGTTTGTGGCCTTCACTCCCTTTCTCTGCTCCTCAGTTCCTTGCAGGCATTCAGCACCTTCTCTCTGCCTCCATCACCCCAGTTCACTGTTGCTTCCATTGGGAGGCTCCAGGCTCCTTCCCCATCGATCTGGGGGTGCTCAGTGATGTGGGAGCACAGATCTTCCCTGAAATCCTCAGTGGGGCCACACCAGCACTGCTGCTGCTGCCCCTTGGACTGGAGGAGTGAGTGGCACTTGTTGCTTTAGGCAATGAGCACTGAAAACCCTCTTTAAATACGGAGAGAACAGAGCAGATCATGCAGGAACATTTCTCTTAACTTGTAAAAATCTCATTTTGCGTTTCAGCTTCTTTTCCTTCTCCTCCCTTATTTAAAAAGCTGTAAAAACCCACCCGGTATGTCACAATTGGACATTTATGTACCTTTTTCCAGTGGTTTGGAGGGGTCACAGAGCAACGAGGCTGTTCCCTTATCCTGATTTTGGCCTCCCCCTCCTGGAGTGTGGGCTCTGTATTTATTGTCATTTACCTTGTAAATAGGAAGGATTAGGGGGTGTCTGAAGTCCTGAATGTGCAGCCTCACCTGTTGCATGTAGACAAATACATACAGTACTTAAAGATTTATCTTTAGCTTTGCTTTTTATATGTAAAAATCTATTTTAAAGAGAATTTTAAAGCCCAAATAGTTCAAACCCCTGGGTTTGTGTCACATTCCGATGGCCCATCCCCTCCAATACTGGTGTGTGAATCCACCTTCTGAGGAGGAGCAAGTGTGGACCACCTCTTCCTCCCTGCCCTTGGGGGACTCAGTTTTGTCATCAGAGTTATGGAATGCTGAGCTTTCTTCACAATTCCTTTGGAATTATTTTATTCTTTTCTTTCTTTATTTTCATTAAAGATGGGCAGACAGCCAGGTAGCCCTCAGGAGTGTTTCCAAATTGTGTCACTTTGAGGCTCTTTGAACTGAGGATGCAAAAAATAAAGCAAAAAAAAAAAAGAGGGGGGGGGGGAGAGAAAAATAGAAAATCCATATAAAAACTAACTTTTCCCATGTCATAACCTCTCAGTGCTTCTGTCCCACTAACACACCCCATGTACCAAATAAAACCCTTCTAACACCTGATGTCTACTGAAGTGCTTCGTTCTGATGGAGGTGTACAGAGTTGGAAATGCAGGGATTCATCTTCAACCTTCCATGCTCTGACTTGGGCTTGAAAAAATGGAATTTGGGCGTGTTTTTTATGCTGAAACTTTATAAACTTCATCAGTCACTCCAGGTGATCGCATCCCTCCAGCTTCTCTCCGGGGTCTCTCGGATATACTGCCTATGCAAACTTCTGCTCTTGGAGGTTTAAACAAAACCCCACTGATTCTGCCTGTTCTGCATCTCGTCTTTGTATTTCCCTTCAGGGCTTTGTATACTTCACTGAGGTTCTCTTTTTTTAATTTTTTCTAAATATATATATATGTGTGTGTATATATATACAGACTTAGTTCCAAAACAATAACTCTCTTAGAGGTAAAACATGGATATACTCCATCTTGAGAACTTGCAACTCATTTTTTTAAAGAGTTACATGTAAAATTTGTACATGTAAATGTTCCTCCTTGAATTCCTCGATTACCCTCATTTTTTATTTTAGATCTGAGTGCCAGGAGTAGAGAGCAGAATGGGACAGGGGGCATTGTCCTGCCTCTGCCCTCTGAAAAACATCCCAGGGATCTGTGGACTTGGAGAACATCTTAAAGGATGGAGACAAACAAGGTCCTTGAGTTGATTTGGGATTTCCAAAAATATTCCTGAAACCATGAATTCCCCAGTTTTGTGGTTTATAAGGTCACCCCAAAGCCTCCCAGCTGCAGAGCAGCTTTGTGGGGAGGCAGGAGGGGCGTCTCTAATGAAGGTTTGCAAAGTGATTGTCCTTTCCCTTTTTTTTAATCAAAAATCAGGTTTTTGGACAACAAAACGAATCATTTTTGTCCGGAAGGAAACCCACTCCAGCGTTACTTCCCCTTTTGTTTCCTCTCCCCACTCCTGCCTTTAAACACTCCGCTTCCCCGAAGCAAAGCTGTGGCTTTGGGGTGGGTGGCTGCATTTTGGGACTGAGCACCCTGAGCACCCTCCCCTCAAGGGAGGGGAGGGTGCTCCCCTTTTGCACATCACCCTCAAGGAAAGAAATTCCATGAAAACAATGCAAAAACTGGAATTTTTTGCAATATTCTGAAAGATAATCTGATTTTCACTCATTCTGTGACACGTGCGACTCCTACGAAAGCCATAATTAATGGTTCCTTTGATTTTGTAGATCCTGAGTCGTGTTTTGAATTTCAGTCTTTCATTTTTTTTTAGTCCCCCTAGTCAGAGTGCTGTGTGTATGCTTTCATATATATTTATTTTTCAACGTGCTTTAAACCTGTCTACAAAAATAAAGCTGAACAAACACAAAAAGGACGGTGTTTGAAGATTGTTGATTTTTTTTTTTGCTGGGAATATTCTATATTATACTGACTTTATATTAATTATTATAAACCTGTGTTTGTATTGAAGATGTGTTTAATATTTTGGGGAGGTTGAGGAGATTTCGTAACCAGAAGTCAGTGGGAGAACATGCTGTGTTGTACTGATTTTCTGTCGATGTAGTTCAGGTAAATCTGATTTTATTTTCTAGTTGCTGCCCAGTTCCTCGCCTGCCGGGGGCTGCCCCTCGGATAGAACCTTTGTGATGGGATTTAGCTTAGACATACCTGCAAAAATCAATCAGTTTCAATAAATTGGGAAATTGCTGCTACAATTTTGTCTGCTTTTTCTTTTTTAAAATAAGTAATTATTTTCCTACTTGCCCTGTGTGGAAGGATGGGGCACCAGGGGGACCAGCAGGGAGCACTGCTCACCCCCAGGCTGGGGGTGCTGCTGCCTCCCCCTTCCCCATTCCAAACAGCACCTGTGGCTCATTCCCTCCCTCCCTGCTGCCTGTTGGTGGAAATTTCTTTATTTTTGGGCATTACCATTAAAGGAACTCCCAGGAGCATGCACAGGGTGATGCCATCCCTGGGGGATGTGGAAGGCAACAGGAGGGTGACAGCTGTGGGTCTGGGGGTGCCAAGGGGCCCAGGGGCCCAACCTGCCTGTCTTAACAGTACCTAAAGAACAGGAATCATTAAAAAAAAATCCAAACATTTATTTTTTTTTTCTTTTGGATCTGATACATCACATCCCTGGAGGGGACAAGTGGGGGCACAGCACCAGCCTGACCCATGGGGCCAAAGCAGTGTCTGACCCCCTACAAGGGGAGACCCTGCAATGGGAGGGTCCCTGATGCAAAGGGAACCTTCCCACGGGGCAGGAGGGTGGCAGGGCCACCACCCCTCGCTGTCCCCTCCCTGCATGGGGAGAGGAGTGGGGTGGCACGGCCTGGCCAAACCCGAGCTGCTGCCTGGGCTGGAGAATGGCAGGACAAGAGAGGAGAAAGGGTTTTGAGGGGGAAATGGGGTTTTTTGGGTATAAAGGGGGTTTAAAGTGAATTAAACCCCTATAAAACCCGCCCAGGGCTGGAGGCACCCCGCTGCCGCAGCGCCGCGGCCCGCGCGCTCTCGTGCTGTGGGAGGGAGCAGGTAAAAATACGAATTTTCATATATTTTATTCAAAAAATAAAAACCACACGAAGGAAAAAAAAAAATAAAAGTAAAGGAAAACAAAAAAGACCCCTCTTTGTGCAGTTTGGCTTAGTGCAAATGGGCGCATTCCTGCAGGCACTTCCCGGGGCATCGCCCCGGTGGGGGCTCCCCAAAACGAGAGAGAGAAATGACATTATAAAGAGTAAAAACCCCCCTGGGGGGGGTGAGGGGGGGCAGGCGCCCACCTCTGCCCTGGGCACTGGGGCTGCCCCCCGGGAGCAGGTGGGAGGCAGGAACGGACACCCCCTTTTCCGAGCCCCCGCCGACCACAGGCACAGCTTATCTGAGCCATGGGGGTCCCCAAACCGGAGTGGGGAGGGGGCCGGGAGCAGCCAGGCACCCCCTGCCAGCCCCCGCCGGCAAGGAGCGGGGTTGGATTGTTGGATTTAGCTTATTTTCAAAGGGAAAAAAAGGCAGGGGGGACGAGCTCCGTGGCGGGGGGGCTGTGTGTGTGTGCATAAAGCTTTCGGGGGGCCGTTCCCTGAGTCCGGGGGCGGCCGGGGGGGCGCGAAGGCACCTCGAGTGCAAAATGTGCAAGAAGGAGGGAGCGGCGGGGCTCCGTCAGTCGAGGAAGCGCTGGCAGGCCTTCTTCCAGCGGCACGCCGTGCACCACATCTCCCGGTGCTCCATGCCGTACACCTTGCGGCACTTCTTGGCCTCCCCCCGCGGCCGCCTGCGGGCACAGGGGACAAGTCACAACGGGGGGACACACGCGGGTGAGAGGGGACAGACAGGGTGGGGCACGACAGCAATGGCTCACCTGGGCACGGCCGGTGGCTTGGGTGGCGGTGGGGTGGGGACAGTGGGGGACACCGGTGGCCGTGGAGGGGTCCGGCAGCCCTGGAGAGAGAGGACACAAACCCTCATCAGACAAGGCGATGAGGGAGTGCAGCAGCCCCCCCTCCATCCCTGTCCCTCTCCATCCCTGTCCATACTCCACTCCTGTCCTCCTCCATCCCTGTTCCCCGCTATCCCTCTCCCGTCCATCCCTGTCCCCACTCCATCCTTGTCCGCCTCCATCCCTGGCCCCCCCTCCATCCCTGGCCCCACTCCAACCCTGTCCCCCTCTATCCCTGTCCCCTCCATCCCTGTCACCCCTCTGTTCCTGTCCCCACTCCACCCCTGTCCCCTCCACCCCTGTCGCCTCACCTGGTACGCGTGGTCAGTGTGGACGTGGCAGCGGCCGGGGGCGGCCGGGGGGCTGCAGGGGGAGGCCAGGGCCAGGTCGAGGATGGGCAGCGCCGGCGGCGGAGGAGCCTCGGGGCCGGGGAAGGCGGGAGGCACCGAGGAGGTGGGAGAGACGGGGGTGAGGCTGGAGAGCCCGTCTGTCAGCGCCTCCACGTCCACGTCCAGCTCCGTGTAGTAGAAATCTTCCTCGCCATCGCTCTGCTCCAGGTCGGCTTTGCGGCTGTGGGGAGAGCAGGGGCTGGCTGGGACACTCTGCCCAGCACTGCAGGACCCTGCAAGGGGTACCGGGGGTCTGGGGGTGTCCAGGGGAGCCCCATGTGCTTACCCAAGGTGCATGGTTCGGATGTGCTTCTGCATCCCTGAGGAGCTGCTGAGGACTTTGCCGCAGCTCTTCCACAAGCACTTGAACATCACCTTGGTGGAGTTCTGCAGGAGAGAGGTGTCATCCCTCATCCTCATCCCCAACCTCATCTCCAATCCCACTGTCATCCCAGCCCAAATATTGTCCTCAATGTCATCCCCAACCTTACCCCCATCATCACCTATACCCTCAAACTCATCTCGACTGTCATCCCTATCTCCAGCCTCATCCTCTTCATTCCCACCCCAAATGTCATCCTCGTCTTCATCTCCATCCTCTCCCCATTCACGCATCCAACCTCATCCCAACTCTCATCCCCATCCTTAACCTCATCCTCCTCTTCATCCCCATCCTTACTATTCCCAAAACCCAACTTCACCCTCATCATCATCCCCAGCTTCGACCCACCTTCCTCTTCCGTGGGGTGGGCTCTCCAAAGATGAAGTGGGTGCCATCGGGCTCATCAGGGCCCTCATCTGGCAGTGGGCCAGGCAGGAAGGTGCTGGGGACGTGGCTGGAGAGGGGGGGTGAGGGTGTGGAGGGGGTGGATCGGTCGCTGGAAGGGTCCCAGCTCCAGTCCCCGCTGGTGTTGCTGCTGCTGCTGCAGCTGGAGGACATGGCAGGAGCCTCCTTCCACACCTCGCTGCCGGGCTCTGGTGAGGAGGAGGAAGAGCAAGGTCAGATCCTGCCGTGGGACACATGTCCAGGGATGGCAGGGATGGGGACATGCTCTTACCTGGGGCATGAGTGGCTGGTGGGTGTCCGAGTACCAGCGGGCTGGCAGAGAGGCTGGTGAGCACTGCCGCTGCCATCACCTCATCAATGCCCGCCTTGCCCGAGAGCTTCCTGCCAGGCAGAGCAGAGGGGGCTGTGTCAGGATGGACAGGACCCCCGGGACCCTCTATCACCTTCCCTCCCCCACTGAGGTGCCAGCACCCACAGTGGCCTGCACCCACCCCAGGGTGGTTTGTGTGGGGGTACAGGGGTGGCACAAGGTCTCAGTGGCCCCACCATGCTGGTGGCATCACCAGGTGGAAAGGCACCCACAGGTGTCCCACACCCTGCAGCACCCAGAGATGCTGCTGACCCCTCTAGGATCATCCCAGCAGCTGGCTGGAATTCCCCTGGGCATGGCACAGGCAGAGGTGCCACCAGGCTGCCAAAATGCCACTGCCTGTGCCTCCATGCCCGTGGGCAGCAGCGTGCTGGAGGGTACTGGCACTTGCATCCTGCCCAGGGACACAGGGATGGCTTGCCTCAGGCCAAAGAGTTCCTTGAGGTGGAAAAAAACCTAAAAAACAATTAGATTAAAAAAAAAAAAAGCAAGAGGTCAAGAGCAGCCGAAAGCATTTTGCAAAGGGATAACCTGGTGATGCTCCCAGCTGGGAGCCCCCGGAGCTGCCACAGTGGGACAGCCGCTCACCGCCGGGGACCCCGGTGTGGCCAACAGCGGCCAAAGTCCTCCTGCAGAAAAGATCCCGGCTCCCGCGGCGAGGCCGGTGCCGGCGGGAGGGTGGCGGGCGTGCCGGTGTCCCTACCTGTGCCGGGGCACGGGGATGCACTGCACGGCCGAGTGCAGCGCCAGGCACCGCTCCAGCCCCGCGTCCAGCTCCCGCAGCACGGCGTCCTGGCTGGCCGCGTCCTGGCGCGGCGGCGGCTCCCCCGGCCAGCCCTCGGATCCCAGCGGAGCCTGCGGGAGAGGCAGCGGGCAGCGGGGACCCCCGAGCGGCGGGCTCCGCAGGGATCCCCGCGGCCTCGGCGGGATGGGATGGGGAGGTGGGTTTGGGGAGCTGGGTCAGCGCCTCCAGGCGGGGCTGTGGTGGGACCCTGCCAGCCACTCCGTGGGGCCCCCTGGGGTAAACCCCACGTGGATCCCACCAGGTCGCAGTGGGATCCAGCCAGGAGTTCCTTTGCACTCTCCAGATCCCCCAGCAGCATCACCCACCGGGTGAGCATCCCCAGGGATCCAGCAGAGATGCCCAGAGCCGGGAGACGACCTGACACCCTCCTGGCAACGCAGCTCTAAGGTGGCAGCACCCACATCCCACATGCCGGTATAGATCCACACCTTATGAATCCACACCCCAAGTTTATCCCGCTCTGAGCGGAAAAGCCGGGATCCAGCGGGAATCTCAGAGCTGGGAGCGCACTCGTGCCTGCCAGGCCAACCCCAGACACCGGCACCCACTGCCCGAGCCCCGGCACGAAGAGGATCCCGCTCCGGGGAGATCCCACGTGATCCAGCACCCAGTGGATCCCGCCGGGAGCGGATCCCGCTGCGAGCGGATCCCAGCCGCTCTCCCCGGGGCGGGGCTGGGCGGATCCCCGCAGCGGGAGATCCCCGGCAGATCCCGACGGGCTGCGATCCAGGAGCGGCGATCCCCCGGGGGGCGCGGGTGATGTGACCCACCACCACCACCCTCCGCGCTCCGCCGCTACAAACCCCCCCCTTCCCGCCCCCCAAAGTTTATCCCATCGCGGCGCCATTTTACCGGCGGGGAAAGTTTCGGGCGGGCCGCTGTCAGCTGTCACCGCCCCCCCGCCGCCTCCCCCGGATCCCACCCCGGTCTCCGCCGCCGCCCCCGGTACCTTGGCGGCGGCGGCGCGGGCGGCGGGCGGCGCGGGCGGGGGCGGCGGGCGGCGGCGGCGGCGGGCGGGCATTAGGACCGCGGGCGGGCGCGGGGGGTCCATGCGCGGAGCGGCCGCGGCCCGGCGGGGGGAGCGCGCTCCGCCGCGCGCGGCCCCGGTGTCGGCGCCGGCCGGGCCACGCCCCCCGAGCGCCGCGCCATTGGCCGGAGCGCGCGGGCTGGAACGCGGCCGCCGCTCTCCGCGCCGCTGATTGGCCGAGGCGCGCTGCCACTTCGCCGCCGGCGGCCACGCCCCCTCCCTCGCGGGGCCGCCACGCCCCCCGGCCCGGCCACGCCCCCGCCGGCAGCGGCCATCTTCGCGCGCCCCGCCCTCCCGCCGCGCGCGCTGCCCGCGGGACCCCCCCCCCAAAAAATAAAACACCTCCCCAAAATTCCACCCCACCTCCACCGCCCGTGTCACCCCCGCCTCATCATTCAGTCCTCTCCGGCACTCCTGGGGCCACCGTGAAGTCACCCCCTCGTTTTCCCGCCAAACTCGCGGGGCTCCCCAAAAGTTGCAGAGGACCCCCGAAAGTTCCGATTTTGTTGTTACGGCGCGGGATTCTGGGCGCCCCCTAAATAAACGCGGGGATCCTGCCATCGCGGAGCATCCCGCAAAACTCCCGACGGCTCAAACGGACTTACCGGGATAAAACTTGCAGCGTTAAAATTGGGGGGATTTGTGCAAAAGTGACGTCCCCCGCCATATTACAGGGCTGCCGATAAGTTACAGGGGTTCTTCAAACGTTGCAGAGCTCCTCACAAAGTTATACTCCCCAAAATTTATAGGGTCCCCCCCAAATTCTCCCCGAAGTTTTATATCCCCTGCAACTTGCCTGTAGGGCTCCCCCATCAGCTCTAGGACTCCCCCAAAAGTTACAGTCGCCTTCTGCTAGAAAAGGGGGTGTGGTCTGGACTTTCGGGGTGTGTGCGCCGTTCCCAGGAGGAAAGAAGTCCCTAATTCCACCGTCAGTCCTGCACACCACGAGGAATCACTGCCAGAACCCACCCAGAATGGTAGGGCTGGGTGTGGGTGGGGTGCCCGGGGTACAGGAGGTACTTGGGGTCCTGAGGTGCCTGTGGGTGCACGGGGTGCACGGGCTCCATGGGGAGCGTGGGCTACCCTGGGCGTGTGGGATGCATGGAATGCCCCTGGCTACACGGAATGCTTTAAATGCGCGGGGTGTACTGGATTTTGGGGTGTATTGGGGTGCCCTGGGTACCTGGGGTGGCAGGGAGTACCTGTAGTACAGGGGGTATGTGCGGTCCATGGGCGTGTGAGGTTTTGGGGTGCACGGGGTGTTTGGGGAGCTCCGGCTGCCGCCCAGCCGCGTCCTGCTCCTCACCTGCCCCAAAACCCGCGGGGCCGCCAGCGTCGGGCGGCGGCCAGGGGCCACCAGGTCCTGCTGCTGCTGGATTGACCAAGCCGCAGCTGAAGGCCGGGACAGAGTCCGTGCGGCTGTCCCGGATGGTGCCCCCGCCTGTTCCCCCCGCCTGTCTCCCCTGCCTGTCCCCGGCAGCCCTGGGGATCAGCCTGACACGGCTGATTCCCGTGCCTCGGGGGCTGTGGGTGGCTGGGGCCGCATCCCGGGGATCCCCTGCCTGGGGAGGCGATGTTCCCGACTTGTCTCCTGGGGTGCTTGGCCAGCCCTCGTTCCCTGCTCTGGAGGAGGGGTGGGGCTGGAGGTGCCGGTTCCACCCTGCGCCAGCCCCAGGTGCTTTCCTAAGAGTGAAAAAAGCCGCAAACCGGGAAAACACCCACGAATCCGGCCAAGGGCCCGGTGTCACCCCGGCACGGCCGCCCGCGGGTCTCCCTGCACGCCACAGGAACTGGGGACCAGCCGGGTGAAGGGCAATGTCCCCCGGGAACCGAGACACCCGCGGGACCCCAAAACCTGCCCAGGCAGCACGGGAGGAGGAGGAGGGCAGCTGGAGCAGCCTTTATTCCCCATCCTGTCCCATCCCTGGGGAGTCTGATCCCGCAGGGCTCCCCCATTAGCGCAGCCCTGCAGGAGCCCGTGGGGCCCGGGGGAGGCTCCGCGGCCGCCCCCGCTCCGGTTTAATGGTTAACGGCGGCCGAGGCGCAGAGCTGGAGGCTCCGGCGGCTCCGCTCGGTGTTGTGCAACTCCGCGAGAATCGCCCACCCTTGCACAGGGCGCCACCAGCCCGATCCTCGGCCCGGGCAGGGGGACTCGGCAGGGTGGCACCCCAAATTAAAATCGTGGTCATAGCACCTCCTGAATTGGGAAGGCCAAGCAAGGATCATTTAATCCAACTCCTGGCCCTGCACAGGAACGCCCCAAGAATCACCATCCCTGGGAGATGCCCCGTGGTACCTAGATGCCCTTGCCGGGGGGTGGCTGTGGACTGGACTGTGCTGCCCCTCGCCCAGGTGGTCTTGCAGAGGGAGGCGCAGCCGTGCCCGCGCTGCCCGCGTCCCTCTGCTGCCTGCTGGGCTGCAGAGCTGCCGGGGGACGGGTGTGAGCTCCAGGGATGCGGAGCTGTTCAGGTGTGGGGCTGGTTCGGGTGGAGAGCCCTGTGCTGCCGTACGGGGTGCAGGGACCCAGGGGGTGCGAATCCTTATAGTACAGAGCCCTGTACAGCGCCACACTGTGCAGTGTGTCACACCGTGCAGTGTCACTCTGTGCAGTGTGTCACTCTGTGCAGTGTGTCACACCTTGCAGGTGTCACTCCATGCAGTGTGTCACACCGTGCAGTGTCACACCTTGCAGGTGTCACACCTTGCAGGTGTCACTCCGTGCAGTGTCACTCCGTGCAGTGTCACACCGTGCAGTGTCACTCCATGCAGTGTCACACCGTGCAGTGTGTCACACCGTGCAGTGTGTCACACCGTGTAGGTGTCACACCGTGCAGTGTGTCACACCGTGCAGTGTCACTCCGTGCAGTGTCACACCGTGCAGTGTCACACCGTGCAGTGTGTCACACCGTGCAGGTGTCACTCCGTGTAGCGTGCACCGCCTTGCAGCCCCGTGCTCCATCCTACAGCGTGCAGCACTACAGGACGTGCAGCCCCGTCCAGCCTCTTGCGGTGCTCGCTGGGCTCCTTTCGCTCCCTCTTGTGGGAATGGCACCGCTCAGCGCCGTCCCTCGCAGCGCGACAGAGCCCCGCGCTCTCTGTCCCCCGGGGCTGCGGCGGGGCACTCCCAGCCCTGCCCTCTCCCCTCGCTCTGACCCCAACCCCGGCCTTCCCCACCAGACCCTGAGAATCCAAGTGATGATTGGGATGGATTCTTCATTCATCACCCACATTTCGAGTCTCCAGCCAGGGCTCCAGGCACATTTTCATCACGCTGAGGACTGCGCAGTTGTTCTCTTATTCAAGTCCGGCTCTCCCAAGTCCCACAGGAATTACGGGCCAGCGGGCAGCCCTGTACGGCTTCTGCTGCTGCTGGGGCAAATTGGAGACCAAATTTGGCCACCTCAGCTCTGCCACAGCCGGAGTTTTCCCTTCCCTGGTGCCATTCCAAGCCTGCCTTTCCCCAGGGAGGTGGCACAGGGGTACACATCCCACATCCCAGCTCACAGGCAGCACAGGGATCAGCACTCTGATCCCACATGGAAGTGATGCTCCTGTGCCTGGCAACACAGCCCAAACCAGCTCAGGGGATTCAGGTGGTGCAGGAGGGACCCAGCCACACGTGGGGGTGATGGAGAAGGGGAGCAGGGGACGGGTGCAGTGGGGGCAGAGGGTGGGAGCACACACGTCGTTGTGGCGGGCTGGCAGCAGGAAGAGCGCGGCAGCACCGGCACCCGCCGTGCTCTATCAGCGCCCTTATCTCGCAGGGGGATGGGAGAAGCTCTCGAGGGCGGCTGTGGTTTGGCATCGAGCGCGGGGCTGACGACGCCTGGGGTGCCTCCAGCCCCTAACACCTTCAGCGGGGTTTGCTGAGCGCTGCGTTCTCGGTTTTAATCTCCTCACCTGCGGCGGTGCAGGGGCAGAGATGCTGAGGGAAGGCACGTCGCTTCCTGCCGCACGGCCTGGCAGGGCACAGGGGCTGCAGGTGCCACCCGGCTCCAGGCCACGGTGCCATGAGGTCAGGCAGCGCTGGCCATGTGACCAGGGCCACTGTCACTGCCTGGCCAGGGTGTCCCTTGAGGCACGGATGTGCAGCTCCACCGGGGGGGAGAGGAGGGAACACTGAGCTCTGGTACACATCCAGCTCACTCAAGCTTTTTTCACACATGGAGGCTGCAGGACTCACAGGAGTGATGGGGAGGTGAGCAAGGAAGTAAACGCTGGGCAAACACAGCCTGGCTTCTACCCCAGACCTGTGCAAGGCTCTGCTCTGGCACAGATCACCCCACAGAGCAGCTCTTGTGGCTGAGTGTCCCCATTTCAGAGGTGCCAAACCACCCACCCAGCTGTGGAATCACAGTCACATTGTGCTCAAAGCTGCTCTCCCAGCACCAGTTGCACCAGCAGCAGCATACAGCCCCCAGAACCAGGGATTTAGACTCAGTTTAAGAGTGTAAACCTTCTCTCAGCCTTTTAATGGTGTTTGGGAGAGGGCTGCCCATGGAGACACCCTTGCATGGGTCTGAAGGAGTGGGAATGGAGGATGGAGCAGAGCCCACAGCCCACACCAGTGAAATTTCTGGTTTGTCCTGTACAGGGTCAGGACATGGACTCAGTGATCCCTTGTGGGTCCTTTCCAACTCAGGAACCATAGTTTATGATTCCATGAAGGCAGAGGGCTGACCCCATCTCCCCATAAAAAGGGACATTCTGTGATGGGAGCAAAGCTTCTCAGGGCTTCCTGGGAGCTGGAGGAGATCCTGGTCCCCCCCAAGCAGTGTGGGGAGAACAGAGACCCTCAGTCATGGCAGAAAACTCCTGATGAGGGTCTGATCCTGCAGCCCAAGGCCTGGGGCTGGATGCAGCCCTGTCTGCCCCCGCCCCAAAACATGACTGGTCCCCACCCTGTTCCCATCTTGGTGCCAGTGTCTCACTGGCATCCCACACAGCACCCAGCACCCCCAAACTGCCCATCTTGGGATGGCAGCAGGCCTGGCACCAGCTGGGCTGGGATGGGACAAGGACACTCCAAGAAAAGTAACAGCAAATATATACAGAGTGCAGGGACACAGCCGCTCTGGTGGGCACAGGACTGCTGGCATCTGTCCCTTTGTCACCCCACGGTGTCCAGCCAGGTGGGACCCCCCTGTGGCACCACTCCTGCTCCCGGGGGGGCTATAGGTTGGTGATGTAAACCTCCAGCCCATTGGCTGCAGTCCGGGCAGAGGCTTTCCGGGGCTCCCCTGCCCAAATGTCCCCCACGCTCTCATACAGGTTCTCGGGGACACAGGCCTTCCCTGGCTTGTCCCGTTTTGCTGCCTTCTTCCAGTTAATGTCCACAGCCTCATAGTCGGGGTCGGGGCCACGGCCCTGAGCAGTCCAAGCTCTGTTGTTGATGGACTCGTAGCAGGAGTCAGGGGGGCCTGGGGCTGCTGGGGCCCCCTCCTGCTGGTGGGGGGGCAGCCGCCCAGAACCCCCCTCCTTCACAGCCCCCGGGGTTGATGCAGGGACCTGGGATTTCTTCTTGGTGGCTTTGCACACTGTTGAGTACACCTCCTCCAGCTGCAAAAAGAATTTTATTTTTGGGTGGAGGTTTGGGGGCAATCCCTGCCCACTGCAGGGTATCCTTATGATTTTATCCCCCTCATCTTTTGACAGCTCCTCAGGAGGATCCAGGCAGTGGATCCTAACTTATACCCTGCTCCAGACATGGAGACAGGGAATTAAACAGGGAGACAGGGAATTAAATGACCCCCCCCATGTGCCCCATCCCTGCTGCCCCCCAGAGTCGTACCTTGGCTGGTGGGACATTGCCTGCACCATTCCAGCAGTGCTGTGCTCCAGGGGATCCTGCCACAGCCCCATCCTGCACCTCCACCGACACCACCTTCTTCACTTTATGGACACAGGCATAATCAGCTGCCCCATGCACAGCCCGTGGAGGGGACACCTGGGTGCCAGCTGGCACGGGGGGCGCCGGGGTGTCCTCCCCCCCCACTGCCAGGCACTCATAGACACTGTCTGGCGCTGGTTTCCTCAGCGGGGTGAAGAGAAGGTTGGAGTAGGTCTGGTCAGGGGCTGGAGAAGCAGCCGGGGGCTCAGGGACTGGGATCTGGGGCAGCTCACGGTGCAGGAGGCCAGAGATGTGCAGGGATTCACCTGCAGGGGCCGTGGGACAGGGGAGGTCCAGGCTGGCCGGACGCTGGACTGTGGGAGAGAAGATGAAATGAGGGGATGCCACAGGCACCAACCTCTGTGCCAGCACAGTGCCAGCACTGTGGCACATCTGTCCTCTGTGGGCAGCAGGGGGCCTGCAGGCAGTTGCCCAGGGGCACCAGCCCTTGGGCTCCCCCTGCTCCACGGGCACTCACCGTCGTCTCTGACCTTCACCCGGTACAGCTCGTGCAGCTTCGTGTCCGACTTGCTGAGCGACCGCAGCTGTGTCTGGCCAAGCAGGGCCTGCCATTGGGAACAGACCCCCTCAGGCTGGGCTGAGAGCACAGACCACCCCCCAGAGCTGGTCCTGCCCCCCAAAATGCGCTCTTACCTCATCCACGAGCTTCACCCCATCTGGAGCAACCTTCTTCCTGCCCTTCCTGCGGGGAGAAGTGGGGCTGAGCCCAAAGCGGATGGCAAAGCCAGGGGTGAGGAGCAGGTGTCCCAGGTCCCCAGCAAAGCACTCCCAAAACCCACATCCTGCTCCTTCCCCAGCCCCACAGCAGGGTCTGCGCTGGCTGGGGACATCACAGTTGCATCCTGCACCCAACTGAGCCGTGCACCACTGGCAGTGCCCCTGGCATTGCCCATCCTGTTCACAGCTCAGCCCTCTCTGGGCTGCTCCTCTGAGGTTTTTGGGTGTAGGGGGTGTTCCAGGGGGCTGCGACACACAGGGATGCAGGATCAAGCCAGGCTTGATCTGCACTGGGGCACAGGTGGGGGCTTGGGGTGAGCAGCAGATCCCCACGATCCCAGCTCAGGATGGCTGCACACAGAGTGTCCCTGTGCAGCCACCAAATGCCACCAAGGGACCCCCAGCCCCATCCCAGCCCCAGGAGGGGAAGTGGAGGAGCCGTGGGCAGCACGTACCGTTTACAGACAGCACAGAGGGTGCCCAGGTAGACCAGGCCACCGAGCAGGGCCAGGGCAGTGCCAGCTGGCAGGAGCTGGGTCCCTGCTGTCCCCTCGCCACTGGCTGCAGCCATGGGGGAGCTGCTTCCAGCACCACTGCAGGGCTGAGCTCTGAGGAGAGAGAACACGAGTTGGAGTTCAGCCAGGAGCTGCTGGGCTCACCATGGCATGAAATGGTGCCCTATGACCCCCAGGGCTTGAGGGACCCCTGCAGCACAGTCCCCCAGCAGCAGGTCTCTCTGGATGCTCTGGACGGGGACATTTCACCGGGTGTCCCATTTTCTGGCCAGCGATTGCCATCCCCAGAGTCACCACAGCACCTCCAGTGCCCAGCCCCATGTGGACACTTGGGTGCTCTGCCACCACTGGGGAAAACTTCCGATTTTGGTTGCTTTTGAAAAAAACAATCCAGCAAAACCAGAGGGATTCAAGCTCACAAATTGTCACTGAAATGGTCAAAAGGAGATGCCCAGGAGCCCTGAAAACCCTCTGGAGACACCCTAAAAATGACAGAGTGCTTTCTGGGGACACCAGGACACTACCCTGGGCTGTGGGATGGGGGTGACACCACTCCTGAGCATAGGGGAGGCCAGTAAGGACAGGCAGGATGACTCAATTTCCCGGAAACAGGGTGAGCTTCTGCATCTCCTTCCCTCCCTCCTCTCCCTCCTCATGCCCTGGGCTCAGCAGAACACACCAGGACCCCGTCCTTCTTCTATGGATTCACACGGACCCCACATTCCCTGTGCCACCACAAGATGCTCTCTGCTGTGACACCAGAGCAGAAAACACCCAATCTTCCCACCCTTTCCCTCTGTCTAAAGCTGTGCCTTGACCAAATCCAACCCTTGTCCCTGTGCTTTCCTCAAAGCAAAAATCATCCCCTGCAAATTGCGGCAGAGCCAGAGCAGGCGGCGCAGGGGCAGGAGGGTGCTGGGGAGCCTGACACAAAGCACTGATACCCCCCAGCCTGTCAGGATCACCCCCTTCCCCAGGAGGCTTTTGGTGACCCCTGTTCCATCCTTCCCATGCCACCATCCCTGTCCCTGTTCCGCTGCCAGCACGCTGCAAACCCAAAGCAAAAGTTGAGACCCCGTCACCTGCACCAGCGGCGGCTCCCAGCTCTGCACAGCTCAGCTCTGTGCACCCTGCCCTACAAAAACAGCCTGGCCTGACACCAGCACCCAGGAAATGCCTGATCTGAAAGGAGATGGAGGCAGTTCCTGGAATAAAACACAGCTCCAAGAAGCCACAGTAGGTGATCCAGGCCAGCAGTAGAGTGCCTTCTACCAGCACAGATGGGAACCCAAAGATCCAGAGGGACATGCAGGATCCTCTTACTCACCCTCTTGCATATCTTCACTGAGATGGCAAAGCCCAGATGAGCTCTGGTGAGAAGCCACCCTGCCTTGTGTGAATCTCAGAAGCTATGGCACACCCACCGATGCTCCCCTCTCCCCTGCACTCCGGGTCACACAGCAGCATCTTTGGCACATTTTTACCACAATAACCAGAAGGTCTCTGCCCATTTGTAGCACCTTTTTATCTGAGAGCATCCTTTTATCTAAGAACTTCCCATGCCTTTGGAAACTGCCCTGACTGAAGCATGAACCCTGGAGAGCAATTATTTCAAGGTAGAAAGTGAGACAGAGAGGTTTTAAGGACTAACCTGGCTGGACAGACTGGCTTAGATCAGAGCTGGGAAGGGGAGGCTGTTCCCTTTCCAACGATGTTTTAATTAGACAACACAGCTTTTCTGTCTGAGCATACTTTAATTATTCGGATTACCTGCAACAGGGCCGGGGCGTTAGACAGAGCCTGGAGCTCCTCGCTGGACTCGTTCAGCTCATTAGTGATGGAATCATGGGCTGCAGGACCAGGGCAGAGCTGAGCAGGCTCTGGAGTTGAGCAGACAAAGAGCTAATGAGGTTCAATGGCCAGGAGCTGGTGGGATGTTCGAATGGAGGTGGGAGCTTTCAGCAAGCTGAGGCAGGCACACACGGGGCAGCTTATCCCACAGCAGGGGGGTTTTCCATCCCTGAATTTTGAAGATTGAAAGGAGAGACTTCCTTGAGTAGAAATGAATGCAGATAAATTCTTCTGGCCTACTTTTTGTAGAGCAGGTCGGTGGTTGCTCCAGGATTTCTGACCAGTGAAACTGTGCAGTGCATGCACCTCAGTGTTCAGGCTCAGCAGTCACTGGGAGAAGCCACTTCTTGGGGTCTCCCCAAATCACAGATTCGCGAGAAAAACCCAGTGCCTGACTAAAGACGCTCAGGTAGGACTGAGCAAGTTTGCAAGGCAAAGTCTCAGCCACACCTTCTGAAACGCACACCTGAATTTCCTGCCAATAAAGTTATCGATGGTCCCAGCCCCGGGGCTGCTCCCCGGGGCAGGAGGCTCAGCAGACGGCGTTTCGTAAGGCGCTGGCTCTGCCAGCAGAGGTGGCTTTGAAGACGAGGGCGGTCACAGCCGTTGTGACAACACCCACAGCCCTCCGAGCAGGGATCTCCCCCCTCTGTGTGTGACACCCCAGCACAGGCAGATGGGTCGCTACTCCAGGCCGTGGCAGTTTTTTGTGAGTCCTACAAAAGGTGCAAGTTGCTCATCTGGGCTTCCTGAAAGCAAGATTAAATTCATTGCAAAATCAAGTGCTGCTGCTGATGATTCTGCCTGGCCTCTGATTCATCTCTCCAGATAAAACCACAGTGTTCAGTGCAGGGTGGCAAGAGAAAAGTCTGCGAAGCTACTCAAAGCCTATTTGCACAAAACCAAGAGGAGCATTCTGAGCTGATTTCCACCAGCAACTGTGCACACAGCTGCAGCAAACTCTGCTCAGGTACCCCAGGGAGTTGTGCCTCAAAAAAGGCCCAAGAAGCAGAAGTAGATGGATTTTTTTCTTTTCAATTACAAAAAGTGAAAGCTCTGCTTATAGTCAGTCACAACACTGAATCTGCCCTGGACCATGGGGTGCAATTAGTGAATTTTAAGACTATTTCGAAAAAGCAGGCATGAGATCTTATCCACTTTGCTCATCTCTGTAATGAGATTTCATGAACAAACACCTCTGGGGGCTTTTCATTTAGAAAGTGCCAACCACACTTCTAAATGCCAGACCCAAATGTCTGAAAACTTGGATGCAGACTTCCAGCTGCAGTTCTGATCACTGCTCACATGCTGGAGTGGCTTTTGAGAAAATACAACTTTAAAGCCTTTGGGTGAGTGACTGTCAGCCCACACCAAAGGGCTCTGCTTGAGGCTGACACCATTTCAGCAGTTTTCTTTCTTCCCTTCCCTGGTTGCTGAACACTCACTTGAGCTCTTCATGCTCTTCTAAGGCAAGAATCAGCTCAAGAGGTTTTCTGCAGAGCCGAGCCACAGCAGGAGACCAGCGGAGAGCTGGGAGCTGCTGTTATGGGAAGCCAGATTCCAAACTACAGGATGGCCCTATTAGAGAGATGTGTCTTCTCAAGAACCATCAGCCCACCACAGTGGTTTCCTTTGCCACAAATGCACTACTTCTACATCATCTTAGGTTTTCAGAAGACAGCATTTCAGTGACCACATTCTCAAGCCTCCTCACCCAGAGACAGGAGCTCAGCACTTTCTTGTTGCACACACCAGCAATACTCCTGTCCCCCTCCCCACAACACAACTGGAAATTTCCACAATTCACACTCCTTTGAACTGAATTCATTCATCCCAAAAGCAACTGGCTCCCACTCAGTCCCCAGACTCCAGCCATGGGATCCCAGCAGCACTGCCAAGCTCCACCACCTTTGCTTCCCTTTCAAGCCCAGCTGCAGAGCACAAATCTGGGAATGACAGAGACTGGAGCCCAGCTCTCAAAGTTGAACCCAGCTGAGGCTCCCCAGAGCAGAGCTGGAATCCTGCCTGTCCAGTCTATCCAGCCCCAAGAGCATCTCTGACAATGCTGTGACTTCTAAATACGTTGGGGGGCTTTAAAGTATTTCCCCCCAGTTTAGCTGCAGATTCCCCGTTTCCCAGGCAGGAAAGCCACCACCACTTACTTGCAGGAACTCAGAATCCGGTGAGTGTGGAGTGCAGGGATCCAACCACGCTCTCTTCCTTGCCGACCAGCCTGGAGAATTTCATTTTTTATCCCACAGCAAGTCCCAGTCAGGGCCTCCCACACACTCCCAGCATCCCGGTTTGAGCTCTCCCGCTCGCTGAGGAGCAGCTGGCTGCGAGCAGGCACAGAGCACACACACCACAGCTTCCTGCCCTCGGAGGTGGCGGCTTCACCCCGGGGTAGGCTGGGTCTGTGCTGCAGACTCCCGGCACACTCGAGCACCTCCTGCCCCGCCCGGCTCCTCCGGGAGCTCAGGGCAATATAAGGAAAGAATGGGGCGCCCCAGATCATCATTACCTTGCAAATGAACGACGCCTTACAAGGAGAGAGCGGAAAAAGAAACACCAACTTTATTCATCAGGGACGTGAACTTGGCTGGGTGGGAGGTGGCAGCCGCTGGAATAGGAGTCTGACAAGCTGTGAAGATCCCAAGGAGGGGTCACAATAGGACTCAGATAAGATACAGGGCTCATCCTCCCAGTTCCTAAAGAGATGTTAAACAGTCTCAGAGCACAAAATAAAGCCCCAAATTTTCCGTGCCCAGCTCAGCTCTCCAATCATGGGCCACTTCAGTGAGCATCGTGCTAAGCTGGGCACATTAATCCTTGTCACCACTCGGCACTCAAGTGTGAGAAACAATCAGTCACTTGTGAGGGAGGGCCACTGTTAAACCCTTGAGCTGAGCCCCGCGTGTGGAGAACACGAACTGAGAACACTGCGGACAGTACAGGCAATTCCAATAGGAACCAAGTGCCCGAGGCAGCCCATGAAGCTCCCACATCCATGAGGATCACAGCAGGATCCAGGTGCTCTTCAGCAGCACAGACTCACTCCCACAGGTTTCCTGAAGATGTTCATCTTGGTTTTGCTGTCTCGCTGCATTTCTGAGGTGTGTCTGCAGCAGTGTGAAATCCCACACGACCTGAACAGCTCTGATGGTATCTTCTTCAGTCTCTGATTTTCTTGTTCGTTTGGCAGCCTGACCCTGCAAGCAGGCACAGCCCTGCCCAGGCTGACAGCTTGATTTTAATCTGTTCTTAGGGATAGATAAAAAAGGGGGTACGACAGGAACCTTTTCATTAGAAAAGCCACTCACAGAATAAAAGGAAATTGGTTCCTTAAATTAGGAAAAAAAAAAAAAAAAAAAAAAAGGTGTCCTTAAGATACTGGCATGAATTGCAAACTATTAAAAAAAAAAAAGCCTTTACAATGCAGAAAATGCAGAAATTCCACCAGATGATGAAACCAGCATCTCCTCCGAGGCAAGCACTGGCCACCACCAACACAGAGTGTAACCAGGGGAGAGGACATCCCTCCTGTCCACTTTCCATGCTGCAGGGAAGGGCATTTGGCTTGCCTGGCCTGCTTCCAGCCCAGCCCCAAGCTCTCCCACTGCAGGGCTGCACACTGGCCTCACACAGATCCTGCTCTTTGCGCTCATCCAGGGCCCAGTCCAAGCTGGATCTGGGTCCTGAGGATTTTTTTTCAGTAAAAGGACCCATAATCAGTAGGGCACCTTGGACAGAAAACCCCAACTGACGGTGGCAAAAATCACAGGGTTCCCTGTGGAGCTGTTCCTGGATAGGAGGCTTGGGAATTCCATTATGCTGCTGGCTTATTCTCCCAGCTATGGCACTCTACTTGTGGAACCAGGCAACCTTCCATGCCAAGCCAGTGAGTTTGGCTACAGCCTGGGATACTCTTTACAAACTGCTGAAATCTGATGCTCCAGGCTGCTGGTTCCCACCTCAGAGCTGTCAATTTTCTGTCTCTTCCTTACACTCGGGCTACAAAGAACTGCTCCCCCCAAAAATGGAGTTCTCAGCTAAATCCCCCAGTAAACACCAGAAGGCAGAGAGCAGCTAAAGCACCCGACCTTTGATGTTTTCACCCAGCCACGGTCGGGACACCTGTGCTTGGCAGGTGGCCACAGACAGAAAGCACAGTTAAGGGCAGGATGTGGGGCTGTCCAAGCCCCCTCAGCTGGTTTCTAGCCAGCAGTGTTATCACCTGAGCACCCACAGACTCTGGATGGAGCTGCTACTGCAGGGAAAATGAAGGAAAGAAGTGTGCAAGAGAGGAGAGAATTGTATTCCTTGTAGCTAGGCCTCGTCCAAGGCCCACCTCACTGAATGCTCTCGGGGCTGGACGGATGTTCACTTCTCCCTTCCCAGAAGAGCTCAGAAGCATCCAGAAACTGCTGCTTTTTTGCCCAGTTTCAGGCTTGGCAGCCTGAGGCCCAGCAGAGCAGGACAGCTCCCTGAGGCTCTGAGGCCAGGAGCACCAGAAGGACAACTCCTGCAGTCCTGCACCTTCCTCAGCACCTAGAACTCAGTCATCTTCTTGTGGGTGTCTGCTTTCTTCTGCTCCCGTTGCAGCCTGGCTTCCTGGGCCTGCAGCTGCCCCAGCTGCTTGTGAGCATTAGCCAGCTTCTCCTCCAGCTGAGCTGCAGCAATGCTGTGCCTGAAAACAAAAAGCACAGTGGCAATGTCATCCTGCATGGTAAGATCAAAGGCTTCTTCCATCCCAGTAGGGTTTCTCCTTTCCTGTAGGATTAGCCCAAGGGACCTGCTGAAAGCCAGGAATAACTTGATGCTCAGCATTATCTGGGCTAGACAATGTCCTCCTGGGATGCTCAGCAGCAATGCTGCAGAGGTGGGCACAAGAAGGACTCAGCAGCTTTCCTCAGAAAGCTCCTCTCTTTGCCACAGCCTGAATTCCAGCCAAACGAGCCCAGACACATCTACCAGTGTCCACTGGTCTGAAGCACACACTGAACTCTCTCCTCCACCTCAGTCCCATCCAGATATATTTCACTTGTTCCTCCCATACCTCATTTCAAGCCCACCCCTCCCCAGAAGCACTACAAACTTGATCCCAAAGAACATTTTCCTACCGCCCGATGTTGCGTGCCAGGGCCTGCTGGATTCCCCTGATATCCCTCTGTGTTTGCTCAATCTTCTCCGTGGTCTGGAAGAGACTGACACTCAGGGCCTTCTTGGTGCTCTTGCTGGCGTGGTAGATCTCTTTGCTGTTCCTCTGGGGCAGGGCCATCCCGCCAGCCTTGTCCCCAGCGCTCTTCCCGCGCAGTTTCTCGTTCAGGAAGTCGAACACGTTGCGCGGGGCCTTACGCCCGCCCAGCTGTGCAGAGCTGCCTCCCTTTGCTCGGCATTTCCTCGATTTGCCTGGCTCCAGCTTGCCCTGCTTCTTCTTCTGAAGCACCTCAGCACACTGGTCCAGGGACTTCCCTCGAGGAAGCACCACAGCCTGCACGGGCTCCACTCTGCCCTCACCATTTTTCCCTAGGCCTGAGGAGAGAGTCAGTGATTACAGCATCCCCTCTCCGAGTCACCTCCCACCACAAGCTTAAAACAAGCAAAGAGGCTTTTGAGGTACTGAAAGTCAGAACTTCTGTCCAAGCCAAGGGGACCAGCAAAGGCCAGGCCAGGAGCCTTCCACAGCAGATTTGTGATTCCAAGCCCGAGGCCATCCGTCAGGCTGGTTTCTATGAAACCAGGTTCATCCTCAGCTTCTCAAGCCAGGTTCTACCTAAAACTGGTTTGGTTCCTCTGGGAGAACAGGAGACACAGAGGCCCTCCCAGAGCCCCCAAGGCTCGATGCAATTTGGGTGGGAGCAGCGAGTTCAGCAGGCTTTGAAGTCTGTGTCCAGGCCAGGAGAAGCATTAACACAGACATCAGAAGCTTTGCAGATCAGCTCCCTTCCACCTCCACCCTTTGAACACTCCACAGCGTTCTCACGGCTTTGATCATGAACTTGACCAGTGCCTCCACTGTTTGCCATTACCATACAGGGGTTGGTGCCCCACATGCCTCTACTTCCATGAAATAACTCATGCCTCTTCCCTCCAACACTGCTGTGATCTGTCACACTGCTTGAGCCTCAGCCCTTTGGCACAGCAAAGTTCTGGCTTCATCCAAAATCCTGGGTTTTTCTCAACAGCGCCAGGACCACCCTCTTCCCCTTACCTTTTCCAAACTCATATCCCATCTGAACGAGCAGTTTGGAGCCAATGCCTCGAGTATGGGCCTCCCAGCCACCGAAAGAGGAGCTGCAGGCAGGGCTCCATTCCCCGTTCTCTGGAACGCCTGAATCGATCACTGTGGCACACAAGAGGAGAATCAGTGAAATATGGTGAATCTCTCTGAATTGTGAATAAAGCTGCTGTGTGGGGCATCCCTCACAGGACAGTACAATTCATTTCTCCAACCCTAAAAACATTTGGTCACTTCTCCAGCCTTACTTAGTTCCTACTGAATCATCACCTTCCATGAACACTATACAGGGAGTGACTGAAATGTGAGGTTTCACTTGATTTAATGCACATACCACCTCCCACTTCCAGAAAGAATCACCCAGAAGTTTTATGATTATTTTCCTTCCTTCCAGGATGATAATACAGACTAATGTACATATCTGAGTAGAATTTAGCACAGTATTAGCACCTAATACTTATCCTGTGCCTCCAGCTCCTGTCTCCGTATGAGGCTCCTCGAGGCCACAGCATTAATTCTGTGTTATTTGGATCCAATAACCTCAGTCAGGTTAAATGTAAAGAGCTCTAGGACACGACTTTGTCCCTGTGATGCAGCTGTGGCACCACCAGAGGGACAGAGCTGCCTGTGCAACTTCCAGGAACTCACTTGGGCACTCTCTCTCACCTTTCAGCAGTAAAACAGGGCACGGTTCCTGCAGCCTCTTCGAGGCACCACAAGGAGCCAACACTCACATTTCCTTGGGTCTCACACTCCTGGGTCATGGAGCTCCCAGGGATGAGAAAATCTGATTCATTTATTAACTCAGTTCAGCCAGACATGTAAGAAACAGGCTCTGAGTCTGGAACTCTCAAATATCACACCCTCCTCTTCCACGTATGGGAAGTTCTCATGGAAACCCCCAGCCTCCATTAACCCAGGGATTTGCATACAACAAAGATTTTAGTTTGCAGTTATAGCATAACATCCAGTTACTGTTCTTCAATACCTCAGGAACACAGGAAGAGATCAACTGCTCTTTCATCAGAGGTGAGACACTCAGAGTGAGAGCTCTAGGACAGCCAGCCAGTCCCAGAGAGAAGCAGAACAAAATCCCAAGTCACTCCTGCTCAAATTCTCCCACTCCCTTACCTTTGGCATAACCAGAATCATCCACACTGTCCTCATCAGACTCTCCAGATTCAGCAGCATCTTCACTTCTCAGGGGTGGGATGACACTGTCCCCTTCCACCACGGCCTCCTTGAGGAGCAGGGAGTCAAATTTCACCGTGTAGTAACCACTGTCCACATCTAGGAGGGAACAGGGACAAGCAAGGACAGGGAGCTAAACCAGAGCCAGCCCCAGCAGAATGACATGGGACAGGGGGCAGGCCCAAGAACAGTTCTACACAATTCTGGGTTAAATCTGTGGGTTTTGTTTCTGTCTGGGAGGGAGAAGCACCCACTGCAATGAAAAGCATTTCCACAATGCCTGTGTTGATACCTAGAAGTTTATCTCTACAAATCAAGAAAGGTGCGCTGTTGAGAAATGGAATTAAATAGAAGTTAGACCTTGCTCCCTTCTGACTTAACAACAGTTAAAAGAAAGATGCAAAGAGGGAACAAACCCTCCTTCCCAGGACAGAGGGAAGCCTGTATCAGCAGCTGCCGGGCAGGGCCAGCTCCCCTGGTTTTTGTTTAAACAAGACCAGATTATTGCAATTCGCACCTACTATACATGTAAATTCCTGCAGTCCCTCCCTCTTCCCTGGAGCAGTTAATGACCTCTTAGTCATTTCCCTTCCACATTCTTGCTCTTTATATCTCCTGTTTTCCAGTCAATTCCCTCCTCTAACCTGACAAAACTCAGTTTGTTTCCTCAGCTACATCAAGATTTTGAGTTCAGGGCAGCACCCACAGTTTACATTTTTCTGTCATTAACCACGAGAGCCAAGTTTTAGATCCTCGTTAACCTCAGCCTCCACCTTCCCCTTGGGCCCCGGACAAGCCCCTGCCCCCTCACCGGTGATTCTGGCCGTGTACCAGATGCCATCGCTGTGCTTGGCCAGGCAGGCTGAGCCCACCCCCAGACTGCCCAGGTCGGGCTCCTGGAACGGCTGGAGCTCCTCCACGGACACCACCTGGCCATGGGAGAACCTGCAGGGAAGGAGGAACAGGAGCTTTCAATGAAAATCCCTTCCCTCCTCCAAGGAAATGCACACGAGTGTCAGCGGTGAGGAACCTCTGCCAGAATTAGGGAAGTGTGACCAGGTGCTGTTGCAGTTATAAAGTTGTTCATGTTTCACCTTAAACTCGTTATTTATGTCATGGGACAAAGAATGCATCCCACCCCAGAGAATCAAACCTCATTGCTAGTGACACATCCAATTAAAAAGTTCATGGCTTTGGGGATAAACAGGCCCAGAGACAGGCAGGGCTCCAGCCCAGCACCTTCACAGACCACTGAGGTTGATCCTGGTGAAGATCCCCAAAAACAGAGCCTACACAACCTCCCTGTGCAACTGGGATGTGTGCATTATCCACAGGCTTGGGTGTTTGATTTTAAAACACTTCATCAGTTGTTCATTTATCCACTCAGTTATGTATCATCTCTGCAGCTCTCCCATGGGATTTTCCATTTCCTCTGTGCATTAGCCACAGAAAACAGCCAAACTGATGCCATTGCTCACCACAGCACATTTTAAAAACACTAAGGCACAATTTCTCTGGGTGAAAAAAGCACCTTAGGAAGGGGCTTATCCCTCTGAAAGACAACGCCCCTCCCACCCCTCTCTCTTTACCGACAGTTCTCCTTAAATCTGCATTTGTCATCCAGGAAGAACGGGCACGGCTTCAGGGACTTGTGGGTGGGGTACAGGTAGAGCACCCTGACCCCTGCACTGCCATCCTCCAGCTCCTCTGTCCCCACAATCATGGCATTGTGGTACTCCAGCGTCCCCCAGGAGCTGTAGTAGGGGGCTTTAACCTTCATCCCACTCAACTCCTCCTCCTCCTCCTCTCTCTCAGACTCCTCCTCCTCTTCATTGCACTTTGATTTGGTTTTAGACCCTGTTTCTCCCTCTCTCTCTGAGGAGATCTCGCTGTCATCAGCTGCAGGCTCCTCATCTGTTCCAAGCCCAGCAATGGCTTCTTTAAAAGCAGCATATTCCTCATCTTGGGCAGAGCTGTCCAGGTGGGAATCCTGCCCTGGGAGACCCGCTGGGGAGGAGGAGGAGGCATCTGTGTCCAAAGTGGCCAGAAGTTTGCTCTTTTTCACAGCCACCAGGCTCGACTCGGTCAGTTCGATGAGCTGCTTCAGATCCTCCTGCAGCTGCATCAGGTCCGACTGCTGCGATGGGTCCTGGCCCGCCCCCAGCGCCAGCTCCACCTGCTGCAGCTGGGCGTTGTAGGTCTGGATCGCTGCTTCCAGACTCTCTTCATCCATTCTCAGCACAGGGAAGGCGCCTCTGCCCGCGTCCTCTCCACGAACTCAAAACACATTCGGAGTTTACTCAAGCACTTTTGGATAACGAGTCCTCGCCCGCAGAAGCGACATCTACCCGCCGTCTCGCTCTTTCCCTCGGAAATCACCAGAGCGATGCTCCCGCTGGAAACAGGCGGCAAAAGGCGACGGGAGAGGCCGGGCCTGGCCCTGCCCTCCCCCGCCACGGAGTGCACCCTCGCCCACCGGGCCCGCGCACGACACCGCTCCTCCCGCGGCCTGGGCGCTCCCTCAGCCCCGGGGCTGCAACACCTCCCTGAGCCACCACTGCCACCTCGGCGGCCCCAGTGCGCCCTCAGCCGCCTCGGGCCCTGCGAGCCGCCTCCATGACACCCGCCATGACACCCCCTCTTCCGGCCGCAGCGCCCCCACTTCCGGCTGCGCTGGCCAACGCGTCACCCGCTCAGCACTCGGGGTCCCCGGGCGGCCGGCGGCGCGGGGCATGCCGGGAGCTGTAGTCCACGGGCCCCTCCTGCACCGCCATCCCCGCCGCGACAGGACTACATTTCCCAGAGTCGCGGGCGCCGAATGGCGGCGGCCGGTGGCGCTGGGGAGTCGTGAGAGGCGGCTGCGGCTCCAGCGCTGACACCGGCACCAGGACCAGGTGAGGGGCCGCGGGTCTCGGGCTCGGGGCTCTTTTCCTCGCCCGCTGCCCTCGGGAGCTTGAGCCGGGACCTGTCGCTGGCCCGAGACCTGTCGCTGGCCCGAGACGTGGCGCTGGGCCATTAGGGGGAAATGGCGGTAGGGCCGGTGTTCCCGTTCAGCCGTCACTGGCTGTGGCAGGGAAGGAAAGGGCCAGATCTTCCGGATCTGCAGGGATCTCCCGGGTCCGGGAGGATCTCCCGGGTCCGGGAGGAGCAGGCCGGCGGTCGGGCTGTCCCGAAAGGGGGGCGGGCCGGGGTTCCCCCCAGCCGGTGGCCCGGCTGCTCCCCGGGGGACGGCAGGAGCCCCCCGCTCCCACACAGCCGGGTGGCCCCGGTACCTGTGGGATTGGAGCCCCTAGCCCTGAGGTGCCCTGTCCTCCATTACCGTGAAACCCCCGGGTCCTGCTTTGGAACACTTTTATTTCCCTTTAGGTAATGGTGTTTGACTTCCAAGTAGTTGTTTAACCACGCTCTTGCTTGGAGGCAGCTGCGTCTCAAAGGCTCTGCCTTGAGGTTCCCTTTATCGGTGTTTGAACAGCAGGGTTGCTGCAATGGTGTGAGTCAGCTGCAGCACTTGGAGCCAGTGCTTCCTGCATCCCAGCAAAGCTGCTCTGCCTTGCCTGTGCAAGTCCAGCACCACAAAAACAGCTGTGAGCTTCTGTAGATTCTTGCTCAAAATACCTGTTCTTTGTATTTGTATGAAGTTCACTTCATTTTCTGTGGGTCTTACATTTACTGCAAGAGGTGTTCAAGTCCTCCCTCAGTTCCTCTTTAAACCCCAAATTTGATCTTGAGCTATTTTCATGATCTCTCTTAGATCTGTGATTTTTCCTGAGATTGCCTAAATATGAGAGTTACTCATAAAAGAGTAGCATCATTTATTTGTCTGGTGTTGGGAAAAACTTGCTTTGTGGCATGAGAGGCTTTTGGGAATGACCTGTTTGTTAATTGATTTCCTGGCATTTGTTGCAGGAGCAGGATGTATACGCTGCTGTCAGGGCTCTATAAATACATGTTCCAGAGGGATGAGTACTGTGTCCTGATCCTGGGTTTGGACAATGCTGGTAAAACGGTAAGTGCTGTTTATCACCCCATGGAGGGCACACAGAGTTCTAAACATCCTCCAGGGATGAATCTTCCAACAAGGTCAACCTTCCTTCAGCTGTGTCCTGAGTTACTTTAGTGATGTCACATCAAACAATTAACTTTCCTCATTACTTAAATTTAGTACAAGCTTTCAGGGATGTGACTGAGGCTTTGGTAATCCCATAATCACCTATGATCCCTTCCTTCCTTGCTAAAATAGGGAGCAAGAAGAGTGTGGTGTGTCCAGAATTAGGTAGGGCAGTATCCGCTCTAGCAGGATTGTGCAGAAATGAAAAGGCAGCTTTGGGGTAGGATTACCCCAGCCAGTAAAATGTTTGACAGTAAATACTTAGTCTTGTTCTTTTTCAGACCTTCCTTGAACAAACTAAAACCCGATTTAACAAGAACTACAAAGGGATGAGTTTGTCCAAAATCACAACCACTGTAGGCTTAAACAGTAAGTAAATCCATGTGGAATTTTTTTGGCTTTCTTGCACAGTTAGTCAACAGCTGCTTTTTGTTTATGTGTAAGACTTCAGAAGGGCAGAATAGTTCCTGGATGCAGAGACTGAATCTCCCAACTGCCCAGTTCTTTTTGTAGACAATAAAGTAGACTGTCTTAGCTTAGGAGGAGAAACTCTTGAAGTATTAAAACTCCAGGTATCCTTTTTCAGCACTGTCCTCAGACTATATTTCCCTGGAGTGCATTCCTTGGCCCAGTTCTGGAATCATTTGCACTGATACTGCTCTGTATTTGTGATCACTCTGTGCAGGTTTTGCTCTGTGGTTGCAAGTAGCCTCTGCCTGTGATTTGTTCCCCCACAGGCCTGCCCCACCCCAGATTTCTGGGTGGGTGTGCAGGTTTCTGTGCTTTACAGCACCACAGTTTTCATTGGATTGCCCTCTCTTCCTTCCTTCTAGTTGGAACTATTGATGTTGGCAAAACTCGGCTGATGTTCTGGGACCTTGGTGGGCAGGAGGAGCTGCAGTCACTTTGGGACAAGGTTGGAGATGTGGTTTGGTTTCATTTGATTGATACAACTTGCCCAGAGAAGCTGTGGCTGCTCCATCTGAAGAGTTCAGAGCCAGGGGGGATGGAGCTCTGCTCAGCCTGATCTAGTGTGAGGTGTCCCTGCTCTTGATGAGATGCTTGGCCCTTTCCAACACAAACCATCCTGTGATTCCGCGATTTCTTTTAGAAGTGGTTTTGTCTCTTTTAGAACTGAACCACTACAGTCATTTGGTAATCACACAGGCTTATGGATACCCCCAGTATTTAACATTAACACTTTTGCAGAGATTCCACTATTTCTGTGCTTAATATTTGCATTATTGGTTACAGACAGCAGTTACAAACCAGATCTGGGCTTGTGCCGTAGAGATAAGCTTTGGGGGGACATAGGTGAGCTTTTCCACCTGGTGTGTTGATCAGGTCTGCAAACAGAGCAGGCAGCACAGGCTGTGCCTCCATTCTGTGCAGGCACACTGTGCATACAGCTGCCTCTAACTGGTTGATCTCCTCCACATGTACCAAATTAAAATCAAATCAGGAAGAGGAACAAGTGATCCTAGTGGATTGACACCAATATCTGTGTTCTCCTTCCAGTACTATGCTGAATCTCACGGGGTGATCTATGTTATTGACTCCACTGATGAGGAGAGGCTCTCTGAGTCCAAAAGAGCTTTTGGTAAGTACAGTGTGAACAAAATAGACCTGAAAGGTTGTATCAAATGAAACTGTAATGCAAGAAGGAGCCTCTGGCTTCACCCCTCTGTCCAGATAATCTGTGCCAGGCATTTGTACAAGTTCGAGAACTGGCTAAACCTGGTTTTGTTTCTGTCCTTTGTAGAGAAGATGATTACCAGTGAAGCTCTGGAAGGGGTTCCCATTCTGGTGTTGGCCAACAAGCAGGATGTAGAGGTAAAATATGGAGGATTTACGTAAATGAGCAAATAAGCCTTGGAAGGGTGAACTCTGCATTCGTGTTAAGTTTGTTCCACTGTCCTGAGCTGATCCTAAGGTACTTTCCCACCACTGGAAATAGTTGCTTTGAATTTAGTTGTGTTTTTTTCCTTTCTCCTCCAGCCCTTTTTCAGTGCCATGAAGGAGCTCTCTGCAGGCACATAGTTTTGAACTCTTTATGTAGACAGAACAAACTGCATAGCTATGGTGGCTTTTTCATGTACCGTGACTGGCTTTATTGATGCTGTTTTTTCCTGTTTATTCCAAAAAAAAATGTTTAGTGCACTTTGTTTATGCTGCTCTTTTAAAACCCAGGAATAGCACAACAGATGTATGTGAAGCAAATCATCCTTTCCCCATAACTGGATAAGATCTGTTCAATACAACACTTGTTTGTTTTAGAGCATTCCATCAGTGACAGCAGTGGATGGCAAGGAATGCTCTTTTCTGATAATACAATTTGAATTCTTTCCAGTGTATTCAGAAGTGTAAAGCTCTTGGTTTGGGTTTGACAGTTCGTGGGTGGTGCAGTGTTTAGGTGACACATCCCAGGCCATCCTTATCTCCCCCAGCATGGAAAGAAGAGAAGAGAGTGCCCAAGGTGGTCGTGGTGTTTTTAGTGTTTTCCTCCTGGAAATTGCACCTGGAATTCCAGGACTGCAGCTCCCGTGACCTGTCTCTAGATGGAGCCAGAGGCTTCCAGTAGGATTTGGAGCACAGCCCTGGCAGCTGGGCTCGGTCTCTGTTCCAAAGGATGCAAATACTTCTCTTCCTCTGGACTTTACACTTGCACTAGTGGTTGCATTTGTGGAAACACGTGAGACTTGCATAGAAATCACGTGGCTCTAAAGGAGGGTTTGGTTACACTTCATGAGTACAACACAGATGGGTTTTTGAATGATCAAATTTATCTAGTCTTAAAAATAAGAGAAATGTAATTCCATGTAAAAGCATGAGATCGAGACTGAACTCCTGATTTATGGTCCTGACTTTGCTGTGGTCTCTGGAATGTGGGGAAATGGTCTGTCCTGTGGAAACCAGAATATTGGCTCTCAGATTTCTGTGCAACCCCACAGCTTTTCTGCAGGGAGCAGCCTGCACTCTTGCCTTGACCTGTTGAGCATAAGCTCCAAGCAGTGACCTGGAAAGTTGTTCCAGTTTCTCTTTTGGTTGTATATGCATATTTTGTTACAGGCTGCACATACTGGCTCTTCTGACACTCTAGCCAGACTAAAGACAAGTAATTGGACAAGTGGGTTTCTTTAAATTACTAGAAATAGGTATTTGGAACAGGCTTTCAAAAGAAAATCTGACTTCTTGCCCCCTTTGGAGGGTCCAAGACCAGCTCACAGACTTGGTGCCTTCAAGCAGTTGTAGAGCTACAACAAGAGATTAGCAAAACTAAACCCACTGTAGGATTGCCTGTTTGTAAGAAGTACCTGCAGAGGATATTTAGAGATCCACTCCTACAAAAAGATCTTGGATATGGACCCAGCAAAGAGACATCAATGCTATTAACAAATCACTAAGGGGATTATAGCTTATTTTTCAGTAATTATTGAGGTTCACTTAAACAAGGTTGAGAAAAACTCAGTAGCCTGTTTCTCTTCCCCTGATTTAGCAGAATGAAAGACCTCTGAAATAAAACTGATAATTAGCAGAGATTTTTCTGCTCTGGTTCTCCAGACATAAAACTGTAGTAGGAAATTCTCACCAGCATCCCTCTGTCCTGAATCATGATAAGGGAGGAGAAGTGGTATCTTAACCTTGCGGGTATTTGGAGGTGAAGGATAATTCTTGATGTCTGTAGAGGCCAGCAGGAGGCTTGTGATCAAATACATCAGAAATAGTATATCTGACATTGTTTGGTTTTTAAGTTTACATTATGTTATTAAGATAACAAAAGTGCTGATGCATTTTTGAAATTGCATCAAGTGTTAAGAATTCTGCTGTGAACCCCAGGGTACATTGTGTCCTCTCAGCACTGACAATCATGAATGGTATTTGGTCATTCCAGGGGATAAAATACAGTTTTTGACTGCAAAACACCAATTCTAATTCTCACAATACTGAATGTGATATTTTATGGTATCAGGAGAATGCTCTGTATTCAGCAGGGGCTTCAAAATTGGATTATTTTATAAGTAATTTAAAAACTGAGTCAAATGTGTGTTGGAGGAAGGAATTTGTTTGGGCTTTTAAAGGAACTGTTTCTTTGTAGGAGAAATAAAATATCTAATATATACTAATCAGAATTAACTCCCTTTCAACTCAGAATGCCACTTTTGAAAATATGGTTTATTGCAGAAGAAACAGCAAAATAAGAATTGATATTTGCTGTTTTGATGTGAATGCAGCTGTTGAAAGGTTTACACAAGGTATATATTTCTAAGCTTTACAATGAACTATTACAATTTGAGGATAGAATGGCTCATTATGCAACACTGTTCAAAATACTGGAAAAACATGACCTGTCAAAAACTGCATCTGAAATTTAACAATCTGAAAATTACTGGGTGCCGTATGATGACCCATGGCTGGGAGGAAGTTTTGTCATCCTCATCTAAAGATAAATTTTGGAAATTTAATTTGAAATCTCCAGAATGTTGAAAAGCCTCCTTGTGCCTTTGGAAAATGTGAGGAGTCATGTTGGGTAGCAGAATACTCATTTCCACATTTCCACATGGTTGCTAGAAATCAGACCTTCTGCATGAAAGCCATTCTGCTTTCCAGCTGAAGACCTACCACAGCTTCCCTGTAAAATTAGTTTTAGTTTAAATAAAATGGTTTAAATTGAGCTATACTATTCCATCTTTAAATTTAAAGCAGCTTGAATTCTAATTTAAAGCAAGCTTATAAAAAGGGTAGCCCCTCAGCATAGGTCAGGTGAGTTAGACATTTTGTGAAATGGTTTTATTTAGGCAATCCACCTTGCAGTTCTTTCTGTTTTAGTTCCGTTCTGATGGTTGATTACTCTTGAGATGACTGAAGAGCCTCTGCTTGAGGTTTTATCCATGCTTCCTGGTTTTATCCTGACAGGAGACCAGGCACCAGCATTGTCTTTGCTCCAGTGGATTTGGGAAATGGGCAAAGGCTCTACAATGCAGCCTTTTTTTGGCTAAAACTTGCCTTGCTGTTTGATAGATTTTTAGGTGTGCCATTGCTGATTTTTACTTTGGGTATTGCAATTCTGAACCCTTCATATCAGGAATTTGGTTCAGTCCTGGCTAGATTATGCCTGGAGGAGCCTTCATCAAAAGATGTTTTACAGTGTGTTATTTTGGGGAAGCTGAGATGGAAATCTGGTTCGTCATGTGTTTTGTGTGAGGTTCCTGTGAACTGGGTAAGAGATAACATCATTCCTGAAAGGTCACTGTGGACTGTGTTATTGTAATGGAGCACTGCTGATGTGATCACAGATCCAGCTTCCCTTCTTTGCCTTTGGCTTATGTGTTTGCAGCTGAGAAACAAAACACATGTGTAAACAAATGCTTTGTAATGTGCCTGGGGAGAAGGGGAACTTGGAAGCCACAGCTGACATTTTCCCTTGAGCATGAGAAGCTCAGATGCCCCTTGCTGAGCTGATGCATAATCTGCTTCATGCCCTGCTGTCACATGAGATTCCAGTTCATGGCTTTCCCTGGAACACTAAAACAGGGCATGGATAGTTTGGTGTTACCCTTCTGCTGTGCTGCTCTACTTCATCCCAAGGGGAAAAAAAATAACGTTTCTCAAAACAGGATTGGTGATGCAGTGGCATCCTGCTGTGACAATGTGAATGGTGCAAAGTCTCCTCAAGCAAAACTCTTTCTGATGAAACTCTTTCTTTCCATGGAAAGCCATGGCTGGGGAGCTCTGTGAAAGGTGAGGCAGGCCACAGCTCTACCAGAAAGTGGGAAAGGGAAGTTATAACAGTGGTTTATACTGGGAGATAAAAATTGTAATTGTCAGCTACACTGGGAAAAGTGGACTGTTAAAGCCTTCAAGGATGGGCAAGGTGCAGGATGTGGGTTCTCTGTGCTGCTGGGTATGTGCAGGTGTCTGCTGGTGGTGCTGGGAAGTTCATTTCCTGATTGCTTTGTGCAGGTAGAAGTTGAGGAATCAAGGACAGCATGATTGTACTCTCTGTTGTTACTTCATATCTTCAACACTTTATCTGGTTTATTTTAAAATACTTTATATCATCATTCAGAAAAGGAGAAGGAAAGGGTGGACTCAAGAAGAAGAAAAGGATATACTCAAAAGTATATAATTATACAATGGTATTAAACTCTGAAAAGCTTAAAGTATATTTCAAGAAACAATTGCTCAATTTCAGCTGCCTTGAGATTTAACCTTCCTACTGCCAAGTATCAAGACTGAAAACAACAAAGATGTGAAAAATAGCTCAAATTACTGGCTTGCAGCTCCTTTTCCTTCCCAGCTATTGGGTAATTGACTTGTCCAGAGCTTTGTGTTAAATCAGGAAGCATTTGGACCATTCTTACTGGGCAGTGGACACCACACCAGGCTAAGGGAGCAGCTTTTACAAACCAGTAGAGAATGGTTGGTTGGTTGGTTGTAATCACTTGCCCATCTTCCAGACCTACTGGTTTGAATTCCAGCCCCAAGTTCAGTCTGACTCCTTCTAAAGTTAGTAATTGTTGTTGTTATTTTTTTAAAACTAACTGTTTATCCTGTGGCTGACAGCTCATCTATATGAACTGCACGTTTTTCGCATGTCAGAAGTTCTGACCTAAATTGTTGAGGCTTTTATGGAATGATGGCAGTAATGGTTTTGGATAGTTTCCAGGTCATTGATTGAAAGGGCAACTTTTAAATGCAGCTGAGGTCATAAAAAAGTACAGTCGTCAAAAGTTGCACAGGTAACAGAGTCAAGGGCACTGGGTGTATTAATTGGGTGTTGTTAAACTCCTTGCAAGCAATTTCTTAAGATCCCTTCCTATGTATAAGCAATGAAATCTACTTCTGTTGTCCATAAATATTTCTTTTGTTTAATTTCTCCAGAATCAGTGTTTTGCAAATGGATGGCTGGTGACATTAATTTTCATATTTCCGTTCTCTCAGAGTTTACGTCTGCTTGGCCAATCCTCAGCACTCACAAGGGTCCAGTTTGGCATTTGTGTAAACATTTGTCCAAAACACATATGTGGGCCTGACAGAAGGTTTGAAACACGTATTTGAGACGTGTTGAAAGTCCAGAATGTCGTTACAGAGAGAAGGAAAGGTGGACTCATTGCCAGCTGAAGTGCTTAAATTTCTTGTCCAGGTCTTTTGAGGAAAAAATGAGCACTGAGTGCTCAGGGAGGTGCAAGTCCAGACTCCAGTGGGGCAGGTTTGCTTTTGTTGTAGCTTTAAGATTTTTGTGGTGACACCATGATTTATGTGAGTAAAGTAATCCAGTGGTTTACTGGGGGGTTATGGTTTGTGGTGTTGTTCCCAGCAGCCTCCTGGCAGCCTCACAGAAGCACAGGACCTGCAGGGGGTCAAGAGCACAATGATATCAGGTATCAGTGCATTCAGTGCTGCCAGTGTTTCCTCTGAATGCAAACAGACAAGTGCTGGTGGGGCATGGCTGTAATGCCAAGGAATGTGCTGAGAACTGAGGAAAAATCACAGCTTGTTTTGTGAGAGTGCCCAGGATGCTGGCAAGGAGTCATCTGGGCTTGTGGCAGGGACACTGTTTCAAAAGGCTTCGTAAATATTAAAGCTCTTGTGTCCTGGTAAATACAAGCTGTTGAGCAGCTTGGAAGGGATATCCTTAGAGGGTGCAGGTTGTGCTCATTTTCAGGACTATTTGCTTAGAACTTTGCAGATTAAGGATGAGGAAAGTGTGGCAGTGTGTGCGTACTGTCAACAAACAATATTCTCTTGGGTGGAAAAAGAATATGTTCATTTCTTTGGAATGCAAAGGGGTGAATTTGCTCTGTTGGTGGGTGAGTGGGTTTAACTCACAGCATTGCCATCCTGACTGAAGCAGGACTACAGCTATGGTAGCATTCATTGTGGAAGAAAGTCACCATGTGACACAGCACAAACAAGCTCTACTGTGGTTCCCTTTGCAGACCTGTCTGTCAATACCTGATATCAAGACAGCATTTAGTGACTGCATTAACAAGATTGGAAAGAGAGACTGCCTGACACAAGCCTGCTCAGCCCTTACTGGGTGAGTATGAGAATCAGTAGACTGAGAATTGGTTGACTGAGCAGCTGTGGGGTGTCACACACAGAGCAGCACTACAGGAGTTATTAAGCTTTGAAAGGGAGCTGTGCTTCCTTCCAGCACTGACAGACACTTGTTCAAGAACCTTGGACTTGCACCAGCTCAGTAACTTCATCTGTAAATCCTGCCTATAAAACAGTGGAAATGTACTGCTGGCTGAGCACAGCAGGACTTGGAGGCGTATTTGTTGTCCTGTATCATCCCTTCTCCTTACACAATAATCCTTGCAGATGCTGGTTTGCTACAGCTTCTGGCTTTGAGGTTAGACGTCAGTTGAAAATGCAGCTGCTGATGCCTCTGCCAGAGAAACGGATAGTGCTTCACTGCTGCTGCCATAATTATATTTCTGCTTGCATATGCTTTGGCATGCAGATGAGCTTTGTGATGGGGATGATATCACAGTCTCCAGGAGTCCTCTTACATGGGGATGCCTGTGGTTTAAAATACGATGACTAAAACAGACCCTAATTTGGGCTTGTGCAACTGCATGCCATGACCAACCCGCTGGATTCTTGATATCTCAGCATCATTATTGCATATTGAGACTTGCAGTACTTTGGGTCATTGCACTTTCAGTTCTTTAAATGAAGAGTGCTACTTGGCATAAGTCAAAAGTTTTGTTCCAGGTGGTGGAAATACTCCTGGCTGAATTACTGCCTGGGCTAAATCTAGAGCTTGGAAATTTTTTCCATGTTATCATACAAGCTACTGCAAAGGATAACAAGAATTTCTTGAACTGTGAAAAAAATCTCTTGTCTGCATTGCTACAAATCACATGCCATTAAGCAGGTGAATGGCCACAAGAACAATGTTCAAGCACTGACTGGAAGAGAAGTACTAGATAATAACCTTATGAAAAACAACCTTTTCAGTTGTGTGGGGTTTTTTGTTGGTTTGGTTGTTTGTTTGGGGTTTTTTTTGGTACAAACATTTCTAGTTTTGATTTGTGTAGAATTTCCTTTCAAAATTCCAGTTTGAGCTTGCACTAAAAGAATAAATAACTCTTGGAAGTCATGGTTGGGGAGCTGTGCAGACCAGCAAGGTGGTGACTTGCTTGGCAGCCCCAGCACAGATGATTACAGAAAGCTGGAACTGGGGTTGCAAGATCTTATATAATATGAGGTTTCTGACAAAATAACCTCAAACCAGCTGTCAGGTGGGTTTGATGCTTATTCATCCCCAATTTCCACAGAGTTGGTGACTAAGTTGGGCGTAGACTTGCACAGACACCAGAAAAATACAGGATGGAGGTATATATTGCTGAGCTAAAAGAAATCAGATCCCTATTGTTTGCCTGCATGAGAAATAATATAGAAATGCCAACAAAAAACTGTGAGATGAGTAGAGCCCTTCCTCATGTTAGGGCTCATTTAGGGCCTATATGATCCATGTTTCTGTTCTTGGCTGCTTCTTGCTGTTGGTTTATTTTAAAACCTCGTCTGTTTATTTCCTTAGCAAAGGGGTGAACGAAGGGATTGAGTGGATGGTGAAGTGCGTGGTGAGGAACATCCACCGCCCCCCAAGGAAGAAGGACATCACGTAGGAACCCCCAGCCAGCCAGCCATGGACAATCTCTTTCCACACATTTTTGTGTTCCCTTTAAAGAAGGTGATCCACTGGATTCCTATTACACCTGATTCTTTCCTAAGTTTGGAGACAAATTCTCGCTTTCTGTGTCTAAAAAAGACTTGAGCCAAGGATTCCAACTGGGTGGGGGGTGGGAATCTCTTACATTAAGTATTGTCATTGGCCTCAGAGCATCCTATGTAGCAACTTACACGTTGTTGCCAATGCAAAGGATTTAATTTTCTACTATCTTACTTTGTGATTCCTGATTTGTTACTCTGAAAGGCTGGAGGCCGGTGACATGAAGGAATTCCTGAAGGAAATGTGTAGGTGAATGTGGAAGGGGAGGAGCAGCCTGGGGAATGGCTGTTCCTCCTAACTGCAAAGGTCCTTGCTGCTCCAGCCCCAAGTTCCTGCAGGGTGTTACAGGCCCTGTTATGCTGCTGTTTGTGTAGTGGGGAGAGACAGCGTTGATTAGGACTTGATTTCCACTGGGGGTGTTGATTCATAACTTTGACCTGTGATAGAAGCAGATGTGGAAACCATCAACCATCAACCAGCAACTGCACTGTGGTCATTGGATCATGGAATTGTTAAGGCTGGAGAAGACCTCATCCAACCCAACTGCGCTGGTTGAAATGGATTCCTACCAGGACACGGATTCCAGAAGCACTGCCTTGCTCTGACTGCCAGTCTCTTTGTGCATTGTCTTTAATCCTAAGAGTAATTGGGATCTTCTGTAACTGGAGTGAATCAAGGCCCTCTCTGTGATCTTTCTAAGCTGAAAACAACCTCTAGGCAGGGAGAAATCAGTATGCAATAAAGCTTCCTACTTATTTGAACTTCCCTGGCTGAAACAATGGTATTTGGAATAGCAGTACTTAGCCCTTAGGGGGGTTTTGGAAATGTGGGAAAAAACAAAAAGGCAGGACTCAAAAGACAAACAGTGCTCCATGCTTACGTCACCTACACAGCTAGATCTGCTGATATATCACTATCATTTCCCTGAATATGAGGTTTTATGTGAATTTCATGGTGGTTTGGCAATGGGTATTGCTCCTCTGTTGTTTTGTTTACTCCTGGCACTGGTGAATGTTCTGTGCTGTTTGCTGACATAATGAAGGGCCATTATTCAAGCTGTACTTGAGCCAGTCCATAGTATTTGTTTAAAGTCTCTTAGTTGGCATCTGTCATAGAACTTTGTGCTAAATTTTCTGCATGGAACTCATTGCAGATGTTTTTTGAGAGAGAACATCATTCATTCTCTCACATTTTGGTCAAAGCACAAAGGCAGCTAGGCTGTGTCATTAAGCTCATGAAGTCAGTGGAAATAATTTCAAACTGAAGAGCAGAATCTTTGCTTCTCAGTAAGAGAAGTAAGGTTCCTTCAGACCGAGTGACTCGGTCATATTTCTTGTGTGTTCTGTGAATGTGGAGGATCCCTTGGAGATCACTCACCCACTCTAGGAAGTGGCACTTTTGTTGGGTGCTGCATGTGATGCAGGGCTGAGATTTTCAAGAGTACTAAAGTTTTGGAGAACCAATGGCCCGTGATTATCAGGAGCATCTCTCTCACTGGGCTCTTGGGAAACACTTGGAAAACCTGAGTGTTTTCAGGGTGACTTTGTGGCCCTGGCTGTTTCGGTTGGCAGAGTTGTACTGAATTAAACTGAAGATGTAAAACAGTAACTAATGGACAAAAGTACCTTGCTGAGAGTCAAAACACTTTCATCAAGTAGCTTGAAATGTCTGTTCTTTGAGACACAAGGGGTTTTCCAAGATTTCCACATACTGCTTTCAGATCTCTTGCTCTCTTTTTCCTCTGGGAAACCAGAAAGGACAAAACAGTTTCTAGACACAGACTGTTTTGTAGTCTGTATCAGCAGGGGGTCTTAAAGCCAATGTTTTGACCTCAGGATTCCAAGTTCTCTGGTGTGGGAGAGTCCTTTTCCCAGAGAAGTGGCCCAGCTGGGATAGGTATGTATGAGTGTGCTCTGGCCACAACAAATCAGGGAGGATTTCTCTGAAACCACCAGTATGAAGTTCACTCTCAATTCCAAGTGACCTTTCACAGCAGTATTGCAGCAGATGGGACAATTTTTTATATTTTGATCATATATTTTGAAATTTAATGATTGGTCACTTTTTATACTTACAGGAAACACAGACTTATTTGAAATGCTTTTTTTTTTTTTTTTTTTTTGTTTTTGTTTTTGTTTTTGTTTCAAGTCATCCCTCTACCAGACCTTAAACAAAGCAAGAATATTTCTGAACTCAAAGTTCAAATTTAGTCAATTTTCCAGATTTTTGATACATTTGCATTGGACCTGTTTTGCCCATGCCTGTTCACAGCAATGAAATTGCCTAAAGAGCTGCTTTATCTTCCCAAGAGGGAACAGATTGATCACCTGGACTTTGCAATCCCTGTTTTGTTTGGCATGCTGTCCATGAGATAGAGGTAAGAGTTCAATAACTTCAGCAGAGAATCCCACTTGCCTTATTTGAACATTGGCAGCTGATTACATTTCTCTCACCCATCTGGAATTTCCTATGCAAACATTGAATAGTTGGTAGCAGCAGGAGGCAAGAGCTAAAAAAAACACTTCTAAAGCATTTAGAATCCCAGTGAATCTCTTGAGTCCCAGTGCTGCCTGTGTGCTGACAGTTCCATCTTCATTTGGAACTCTGGAAGAACACAGAGTAGATGAATTACAGCACATCTGGCTGGTCTGACCTAGTCCCATCCTCACACAAGGCAGCAGTGACGTGTGGGTCTGCGCTGCAGTGCTGAGGTCAGAGCTCATCCCACTTTCCACAACATTCTGTCCCAAAGAACCAGGGAGAGCGCCAAGACAAATCAGACCCAGCCTCAGAGTAAGTCCAGCATCTTAGTCCAGTCTCTGGCTGCTAACATCTGTCTCAGAAGGTGGAGCAAAGAGACTCTTCAGGCTCTGTGCCCCCAGCCACCCTTCCTGCTCGGCGAAACTGAAATCAAGCCATCAGCAAGAAGTGGACTTAATATCCAGTGTTACAGGATGGTTTTATTGCTAACTGAGCTATTTTTAGTCTTCCTTATCATCCTGCTTGTGTACCGCTCACACATCCAGCAATTCCAGCAGCTTGTTTAGGGAAAGGATCTGCAGTTACACTGCAGGTCACAATCTTGAATGAGTCTTTTCAGCTGTGATGTTTTAGCTGTGTATGAGATTGTTGGATTAGTCATGATTTCCAGAAGTCTTCTTGATTAACTGACTCTGACCTACTACTGCAGGTTTGGAAACGTAAGGCTCAGCTAGAAACCTGCCTAAAGTACTTCTGGAACATTCTGGATTGATCTAGGCATTTCACTGGATTTTTAACAGTGTCCTGGGATGTCTTTCCTGGAAAATGGTGTCAAAGAGAGAACTTCTAGACAACGTCAGAGTGGTTAGTGGTTGCACTTGACAAATAACCCTTTAAATTAAAAAATCTGTTTAATGTGGATGGTAATTCCTGACAGCCACAGCCAGCAGTGTCCACACATGAAGGACAGTAGATTCTGCCTCTGCTGCTGCTCCTCAGCTTTTACCCAATGCAGCACCACAAGCTCAGTTTGCCTTTGGCTTTGGGGCTGTTTTCAGATTCCTGAGTATTTGTCTATAGATTTCCCTAACCAATTTGAACAATTAATGAAAACAGGCTGAATTTCCCCTGCCATGCAACCAGATTCTAGGCTGGGTGACCTCTCAAAATTCCCTCCTGGCATAGTTTTCTATTCAAATTTTTCTCAGATTTCTCTCCTGAGAGGTAAGGGGCAGTGGTGAGGGGACAGTGGTGAGGTCCCTTTCCGGTCTGCTGAGCTCTTACAGCGGATGCTTGAAAAACTGGAGCAGGTGCTTTTTGCACTGGAATTTTATACCACTTGGAAATCCCATGTGAAACATTCCTGGCGGATAACACCAATTATTGTTTACTTGACCTTGGGCATTTCCTGCAATGTTACCCTTGGGTTTTGTTCTTTGTGCTTCTGCAATCCCTTAAGGGAGTTGTTTCTCTGTTCCTCTGCTAAAACCAGCTTCCATGACAACTCCTGGGGGCTTTCCATGCATTTCTTTACACACACTCAAGCTTTTTTGATTCCCAAACTGCCTTCATGAGGATCTAGTCCCAGCTCTCAGCAGTGTCTGCTCTCGAATAACTTCATCTGCACAACTTACATCTATCACAAGCCTTCACCCATTATGTCAGAAGGGAGTGATGCTTAAAATTCCTGGTAAAGCAACACACTAGTACTAAAAAGAACCAAGCCTTGTGGAAAATGACACAGATCTGGCACAGAAAACATGGACAGCACAGTATGCAATAGCACTGGGGGAAAAAATGACCTAAAGGATTTTCATAAGTGAGGTGTTCATCAGCTGGAAGCCAGGAGAGGACGAACATTGGCTGTTAACTGCACAGTGCTGGAATTCTGCCTGACATTCTTTTGAAACACAAAATCAGGAGGTAGGAATCTCCTCATTCCTTCTTGGTTGCACTTTCTCCTCAAAGCTGCTGATGCCAAATGGGTTTCAAAATTTCCATGTTGTCATGAGCGTCCTCTTGAATACCACATTCCTCACATCTTCCATGAGGATGTCTGTGCAGTCCCACCTTCCCCATGTGTTACCCAAGGCAGCTGTGAAGGTGAGGCAGTGGATACATTTGCTTAGGAACACACAGGATCCTTTTCTTGAAACAAAACCCTTGCTGGACCAATACTAACGCTGCTAATTCATGAGTAGTAACTTCTTCTTGTGCTTGGCCCATCTTGTCTAGGCTATGATGATCCTTGAGGTCACTCTCAACCTGGAATTCTGGGATTCTATGATTCTCCATCATTTGAAGAGTATATCTTTCAGCTGACTTTTTTTTCAGCATTTTGTGCTAAACCTTTGGAGGAACTGACCCCCTGTAGCCTTAAGTTATGTGCATTCAGCACATACCAGAAGCACTCCTCTGAAGGCAAACTATGAAAAAATTCACTGTAAAATTAGGTGTATTCTTAAGTGCTTTCCTGAAACAGAAACCTATGAAGTTGTTTCTGTTTCATCACAGTTCAGTTCATAGCCAGGAACTCCTCTGCCAGTTCTCAGAAGTAATTGGAAATAAGCTGTCTATATTATTTCATTGGAGATTTTCATTTGAATTTTTTCTTTTTTGAGTCAGACTTTCACAAAGAATAAAAACATTCTATAAGGCAGTCGTAAGGAGGAGTAAGGAATTTGTTGTTCTCAGAAGCTGGTGTTAGACACGACACATCCTCACTGCCTGTAATATGCAAAGGAATGTATGGACAACTCAGAGAATCATTAAATGGCTTAAGTTGGGTGCAACCAACAAGGATCATCGAGTTGAACTCCATGCTGAGATTTTCTGCTGGGCTTTGTGCCCAAGGGCTTTCAGATGAGCTCTTCTACCAGGGGAACAAGACTGGGGGATACTGAGGTGTATCCTGCCCTGTTGAAAGATTTTGCTCCTCCAACACAAACAAGGCTAATTTTTAACTGAGATATTTGCAGTTACACATGAAACCCCCAGTACTGACCACCAGCAGGGACAGCAGTGGGGGCAAAGGCAGCTGTGGCCTCCTGGGGAAGAACAATTGAACCCAAACCAGCCAATTCCACACAGCAAGGATTAGGTTCTCCCAGGGCTGCATAGCCACAAGAGTAGTTGTTAATTTTTTTTTTTGCCCCCTTGCCTTTATGTGTTGTTTTATAGTATTTAGTTATGTTGTGTGTTTTTTACAGTTTTTTTTTTTATTTTAGTTGAGTTTTGAATTTGTTTATGTGGCAAGTTTTAGGTTATAGGGTTAGAAATTTTTTTTAGGGTTTGGTTTATATGGTGGAAATTCTGACAGCTAATTTCCATGCCTTGAGAAGAGGCAGGATCATGGGATAGCCCACACCACAAGCTGTGAGAGACCAGTAAGTATCCTGTGAGTACATGTGGTGTTTCAAAGGGCAGGGGATCTCTGCAGAAAAGAAGTGCTGAATCACAGGCAAGGTTGTTCCTCCATGACATGACAGCACACAACACATAAATATGGGTGAAAGGAGAACTTGGGGTTCATATTCTCAGAGCTGATTTTTCCTTTCAAGTTCAGAGTCATGCAGTGGAAAATGTGCACTCCTATTCTTATCTCCCAAGTTTCCCAGCTAAAGAGCTCTAATCTTAGCTTCTGGGAAGATCAAAAGAAGTCCAATAAATCACCTGCCAAGCTGCAGTATCACAGAAGGAAGTAAAGAGAGACAGGAATAGAAACCAGCAGCAGGGAATCTGTGTGATCTGACCAAGGCTGAGCAAGTCCCTGAAGCCAATCTGGACTCTTTATCTGGGGCCTTACACTTTCCACTCAAAACCACCCTGAAATCCACATACCTGAGGCTCAGCAGCACTGATCACCCAGCACACATCCTACCTGATCTTGTGTCCTCACAGCCATGCCTGGGAACTTCATTCCTTTTGTTTCCATAGGAAAATAATCAGATTTCCCAGGTCCACTCCCATGTGACAGCTAAGTCACCACGCTGCTGGAGCTGCTCCATGTTCAGAGCAAGCACAGACCCTGGTGCACGGGATGGCCCCAGGGCAGTGCTTGGGTGAGCAGTGACAAAGGACACCACAACAGAGACCTGGATTCTCCCCACACCCACATGGCACTGTGAGATCTGGGATCCCCAGGGCTGCTTAGTCACACACAGCAGGTTTTCTGCCCTCTTTCCCTAAACATTGTGTTGTTATAGTTGTTTTTCAAGGGTAAACAAAGTGTTGCCGAGGGAAGACTGCAGTTGACTCAGACCGTAACACGTCAAGGGCTCATGGTTCTAAACAGGGAGAGTGTCTGGACATTGTAGTTGTGGCCACGGCTTTGTTACCAAGAAAACTCTTTTAAGGTAAAGGGCACCAGAAACTTTACTAATGCATTATCATTTTATTCAGCCAAGAGAAGGCAGTGCCCAGACCTGATCATTAGAGCCCAAGTACCTTGCAAGCAAAGTCAGGGGAGCCAAACAATGTCTGACCAAATAGAATCACAGAACATCCTGAGTTGGAAGGGACCCACAAAGATCATCAAGTCCAACTCCCAGCCCCACACAGGACATACCAAAATCCCACCACGTGCCCAACAGCATTGTCCAAGTGGTCTCTGAGCTCTGGTTCAGGCTTCGGGCTGTGACCACTGCCCTGGGGAGCCTGTTCTAATGCCCAGCCACCCTCTGGGACAAAGATCTTTTCCTAACATCCAACCTAAACCTCCCTTGACACAGCTCCAGCCATTCCCTCAGGTCCTGTTGCTGTTCACCAGACAACAAAGGCCAGTGCTGCCCCTGTAAGTGACCCTTTCAACCTCTCAGGGCAAAACCAACCTGTCCTGTGAAGGACAAGTGATGTCCCAACACTTGCTTGGAAGTAGTGAAGACTGGGAGTAGGAAGAAGTGAAAACTGCAGCACTGTGCTATATAATTACCACAAGAAACCAAATCCAAGTTTTTGTTTAAAAAGACAAGTTCAGGTTAGTATTTCTTTAGCTGCCTTTTAAATGGTTGACTCAGCACTACAGTATTGTCTGAACACAGGTCTGTTGACCACTTTATATTCTTGAATAATTGAATTTACTCTGGGAGGTGGTGATAAAAGGTACTGTCATCTGTTCTCAACTTAGCAGCAGGCAGCAATCATTTGCTTTTTTGGAATGTGATTACTCCAAAGACATCCCAACGCCATTGGAATGTGGAACCTGGAAAGATTCTTCCTTTTCACAGAATCACAGAACAGTTTGAGCAGGAAGGGACTGTTAAGATCTTCTAGTTCCAACTCTACCATTTTTCAAGGGGGACAGAAAGGCCCTTTGGGGACCAACACAGGCAGTTGGACAGTGAGGTGAGGGCAGGGAGTGACCCCCCAGCCCCTCCTGCACCCCAAGGCCGGACACATCTCTAACCTGCGACCCTCCAGCAACACTTGTAAGGGTCATCAGGCCACCAAAATGTGTTTGAGCTTCTTTAATAGGACTATATTGACGAACCAAACTGTTTCCTTTTACTGATGTTTTTCGTGGAAACTTCATAGTTTCATTGGAAAGATTTATCAGCCAGATTCTGGTTTCTGTCAATGCAAGGCAAAAATTCTCTTTCCATTAAAAAACATATGGTTTGTGCTCAGGAGACAGAGTTTCACCCAGTTCCAAGTGCAGATCCATGGTATGAACCCCACTCAGCCCAAGAGCACCTGATCCATCTCCTCACCTGGCCAAAGTGACACCAACTCATCATAGGGCTTCCTGGTCCTCACCTCTCTGTTCCTGTGTCCCCCTGGCCCCATCTGGGACAGGTCACCTGCTGTGCCTTCTCACTTTTGGAGACTTCTCACTCTAAGGAACCTCCTTGAACACAGAAAGGAACAAAAATTATAAATTGAGCAGGGGTAGAAATGAGGGCAGGGAATCAGGTGAGACCCTGTGGGAAAAGACCTCCCAACACCAACCCCCTCTGCCCCACAGGCTGGGCTGCCCTGCACGTCTCACCCCTCTCTGCTGCTGCTCTAGGACAGGATTGACTTCCTCAGACTCACCTCTGCTTCTCCAACAGGGCTGGCACATCCTGTAGCTTCCCTTCCATAATCCTTTGTGATGTGTCACACAGGAAAGGAAGAAGGGAAAATGTTCCCATCAGGAGGAAAATAGAAGATAAAATCAGCACCTCTGGAATAGTGAAGGGTGAATGCAGAGAAGTTTGGTGTGCTTTAGCACTCCCTGCATCCTCTCCCACAGAGCCTGGAGGGCTCAGCCCACTGCCAGCTGCTGAGCAACTTGGGAGGGTGGCAAATCCTGCAGGCAAGAGAGTGAATTTACCTGTCTTGTGTATGACAAGGTGGAAGCCTCAGGACCAGGAGGGCTGCAGGCTGTTTCGACAAGATGAATTATGCATTTGCACTGGTTTCATCCCCTCTGTATCTCTCTGCACACCTGAAAATTTCCCCATCCTGGATTCCTCTATCAATCCTGGATCTCCACCCTTGGAGGTCAAGGCGTGAGCCAGCTGTGTGACCTCACTAGAAAAACTCCCTTTGGATTCCTTCCACTCACATTAGTCATTCCCTGAACCCTTTCCAAATTTTGCAGCTGGGCCAGCACCTGCAGCGCTCTCCTTGGGATGTGTCACAACCGCTCCTGCAACCAGGAGATTTGGAGCACGTCAGCTCCTGCTGGGGTTTGAGGTGTCACCTCCACCCTGAGTCATTGCCACACCTGGCTGTTACCTGTGGCCAAGTTACAGGTGGCCAAGGAGCCCATGGCACCGACCTAAGCCACCTCAGCACTTTAAACCACTCCGTGGTTTTGTGGGATTTTATCTGGGTTTGAGCATTTAACAGCAGGGGGAGGCCTGATGTGGAGAGCAGCATGGGCTTGGATTTTCATGTAGTGCTCATAGGATTTGGAAAGTTATCTTTTGTGTACTAAATATCTGAGTCATCCTGGGATAGCACTGCATCCACTTTTAGATGTTACCATGTGCTCTCGTCTGCCACAGCTTATGAGGAAAGATTCTTTTAAACCATCAGGAAAACCTCATGCTGCCAACTCTTCTCTCTCCAGCCTTTGGAAACTTCAGGGGAAACCAAAAGGGATTTTTATCTTCTTAATGTCAATTAGCTGAAAAGGTGAAATACCTCGTGATCAAGCCACATGTGGTTTGAGAGCACTCGCTGTGTCTGGGTGCCAGGCAGTGGAGGTGGAGGTGGGGAATGCTGGGTCTGGCACCATGCAGTGCTCGTCCCAGCTTTTCCAGCAAAGCCCATTTCCTGGAAGCCCAGCAGGACTCACGTCCCAGGGTGTTTGGCCCTTCTAAAGGTTAATATTTACCACAAAGGTCCTCCTCAGTCACCCTGCCTACAAGCCCACATGAGAAGAAAATTCGCTGTGCAGAAATTCCAGCTAAACTGGCAATGAGGGGACCAGAGCTGGGGCAAGACCTGAGGAGAAGCTCCAAATCCCCTGAACAGAACACAATAACAGCACGAGGGTGCTCTGGAGATACCCTGGCAGAGTGAGTCAGGCTGGTGGCACCAAGCTGGGGAGCTGCTGGTGGCACAGGGCAGGGGAAGCCTGGCAGTGAGTGCAGAACTCTCTGACTCAGGTTGGGCCATCCCATTACTTAACCCCACTCTCCTGCTTCACCCAGCTGAGCTCTGTGGTCCCACTGCAACCTGCCAAGGCACAAGGATGCCCTGAGGAGGGTGGGACAGGGTGGACCCTCACTCAGTGCTGGCAGGGCCACAGGGGTCAGCAAGGCATCACTTCCTGACAGCCTGGGGAGGAGCTGGCAGCTCTCCCCGCCCTTCCACACCTGCACACGGATGGTAACCCTCAGAGTCACAGCAGTGGGACACAAACTCTGGCAAACCTCTGTGGGAGAGCAAGCCTGGAAAGGCATCTGAAGGGACAAAGGATCTGTGCTGGTGTCCAGGTGGGATGGAGCACTCAGGTTATTAAATAAACACCCACCAAAATAATAAAAAGGACCCCAAACTTCCCTCCTCTCCATCAGCATTCAGCAGAACTGTTTCCTGGGCTCTCCTACAGGCCAAGGCAGCCCAGGGGGAGGCTGGGTGCTGGGAGAAGCAGGATCACTGCCCAGGCTGTGTTTAACAGCTCCTGGGCTCTGGCACTGCTCTGCATCCACTTCTGCCAGCACCTGGTTGGGCCTGGGTCTTCACTGAGCCCCTGGCCATGAGTGCCTGCCCTGCCACCAGAGCAGCCCCAGCTCACCCAGGAGCCCAGAGAACAGAGTTGCCTCCTTGGGTCTCACTGCACAGCTGCTGGAGGCCTCTAGCAGACACCTTCAGGGTTTTTCCTCCCTGGTGAGAAGGGCAGGAAGCTCCAAGGATGACAAGAAGTGTCCCAAGGATCCTGAGCTCAGCCACCAGGCCCCACAGGGACTTCCATCTCAGCACTGAGGTCCTTCATCAACAGAAAGAAATACACAGAAAAGGCACTTCTTTTCCTCTGGAAAAGTTATCCAACTAAACAACTAAACCAGCATCCAGCTTCTTGCCAATAATATTCCTGTTTTCCCTCCCTCTCAGCTCCCATGGTAAATACATATCTGAAGAAGCCAGGATGGTGTGGGAAGCAGTTTCTGCACTAACAGCTCTCCATTCCTGCTCCCCTTCAGACCAAGGGCTCCAAATCCTTTGTGCTGAGCCAGGATAACTGCAATGCAGCAAGATGGGAATCCCTCAAGGAGCTGCAGCCAGTGCCAGAGGCTCCGGCTGCTCCAGCCTCCAACCCATCAGCACTGGGTGTCCTGCCTTGCACTCTGCCTTGGAGCAGAGTCCTGCAGCTGTGCTTCAGTTCTCACAGTGCTCCAGTGGAACCCCTCCTCATCTCCTGCCCCAGCTGCTCTGGGACCTTGGCAGCAGCATTTGGCTCCTGCCAAGGGACTCGGAGTAAGTGAGGCTCAGGGACTGAGCTGCATCCCACTGGGATAAGGCAGCTTGGGAGGGCAGAGATCAGATATGATAAAAATTGAGCATTGGGAAGGGGAGTTCTGGTCCCCTGTGAAGCTCCTTGGCAGGACTTTGAGGGCCAGGCTTGACTGGAGATTGCCAGGGCTGAGGGGGTTCCCAGGATCAGCCCAGGCTCAACGCAGAGGGGTGAGTGCTTCCCTCAGCTGCTTTTCAGCCTTTTGCTTCTCTTCTTCCCTGGCTGAACTGACCCAGGACAACGCCAGGGTCACTGAGCTGCTTCATCCTCAGAGCCCAAAACTGGGGTGAGGCTTTGCAAGTCTGGGATCCCAGTTCAAGCCTGGCATCCTCATTTCAAGGCTGTGGAGCCAGGCAGGTGGGAGCAGACATCCAGGGACTCCTGAGCTCTGGAGCAGGGAAGAGGCAAGTGCTGCCCCTTGGGATTGTCCCCTGTCATCCAGACTGCCATGGATTCACTTGTAACTGCAGCAGGAAGAGCCTGGGATGTCTGTGGGCAGTGAGGGGAGGGTAAAATTCTTTTCTTCCCCCTGCAGCTTCCTTGCACAGGGGAAGTGCAGAGGCACTTTCACATAGCACTCGCTTCAGAGAGCTTTAAACAGCTCTGAGCTGGGGGAAATACCGGCTCCTGAAACCACAAACTATTCCTGGCATCTGCTCCACTAAAAAGAGCTATAAAACGTCAAACTCATTCACAGCATAAAATGTAGCTCTGCATCATCATTGCTACAGGCTGGGAAATGCCTGGAGGCATCACTCTTGTTGACTTCCCTAAGCAACATTTGTTTAAAAAAACCTGCTGCAGTCAGCATGACTGCCCCAAGCTCAGCTCTTGGCTGACTGAGCACTCAGTCAGGTTTGGGGACAGAGCTGGGGCGTAGGAGGACACGGCTGGGCTGACCCAAGAGACAGGAGTGTCACCATGGCCATAAATCCCAGTGCAAACTGTCTGCATTCCTCTGGCACACAGCCTCACCGTGGCTCACAGGGGCAGGGGGGGCTGGGGATGTGTGAGCACAGAATCCCTGAATGGTCTGGGTTTGAAGGGAGCTTCAAAATCATCTTGTTCCAAGGCCCTTTCATGGCCAGGAATGCCAACGAGTGGAAAAGCACTTGGGAAAAACAGACAAGGGTAAGCAGGGTCAGACAGGATGGTCTGGGACTCCCAACACCACCTCCAAGTGAGACTAGGAAAGGACTCTGGTGACAGAATTGTACCATAAAATAACTTCTTTGGTTTCTTTCTTTAGAAAACATCTTTCACACATGGTATAAAAACAGGTAGTTAAGAAATAAATTTCAAACCAGCTGTACCAGTGAGTTTGGGGCACCCTCCCCCTTCCTGTGCCTCAGCTGCAAACTCTCTTCTCTAACAAAAGCATGACAAAAAAATGCAAGCAAATCCTCTGTGAGAAATACTGTTAAATGATTAAAACCCCCAACAAACCCAAACTTACACAGTTTTAAACAAAGCCAAACAGTTTTCTGTAAAGGGGACCATGTTATTCCCCAGGAACAATGACCCTGGATGCAGGTTTTTCTTCTGATAAAATATTGACCCTTGCTGAGGGTTGCAAAATCCGTTGCCAACACCTGGTGAGATCCCAGGAGCTGCCCCAGCCACTGGCAATGGAGTGCTGCTGCTCACACATCCCATCCCATCCCATCCCATCCCATCCCATCCCATCCCATCCCATCCCATCCCATCCCATCCCATCCCATCCCATCCCATCCCATCCCATCCCATCCCACCCCATCCCAAGTGACACAGCTGCCGTGGCGTGGTGCCACTCCATCACTCATCTCTCGTGCTGTTTTTCAAGTTATGTCTGGAAAGATGAATAAATTAATGAAGCCTCAGAAGATAAACACCAAAACAAAAAGCACCCAAAACGTCCAGTTCACGCCCTCAGGGCAGGTGGAAGCGCTCGCGGACCTTCTCCTCGATGGAGTGCAGCTTGACCACGCGCAGCGCGTCCAGCAGCTCCTTGGTGATTTCAGAGTTCTCCTCCTTCCTGTGAGTGAGGAAAGCCCGGATTTTCTCCTGTGTGGCTGCCCTGGTCCACCGTGCCTGCTTCCTCGGTGAGCGCTCCAGGATCTGCTGCAGGCGCTTCAGCTTCCTCACGGGGATGTTCTGATACACCACAAAGTCTATCACGGCTTGCTTGCAGTCGTCACCTTCAGCTGATGGGGGAAACAGCCCGGAGGTTAAAGGGGCATGGGAGAGCAGGGCACAGCCCTGGCGAGGCTCTCTGTGAGGCATCTGCCCAGGGAGGGGGGGAATGCCCCAGACCTGGAAGTGTTCAAGGCCAGGTTGGATGGGCCTTGGAACAACCTGGTCTAGTGGAAGACTGAACCTCCTATCAGTGACGCGCCCTACAGGGGGCAGTCAGAAAACAAAATGTGAAAGTTCTGGAGAAAGTCAATGTATCTGTTCCATGCTCCTCCCCATCAGGGAATGGAGTAAAAGCCCAGACAAATCTGACGCAATTGCAGTAAGTATTTATACATTCTTTTTCCTGAAAATTTCTGTTTTCCTACACGGATTAGTAAATCTTGTAACAGGACCAGCCCTAAGCACAGCCCCAGTCGGGGCACTGGGATGGGGCAGATCCAGTCCCAGCTGGTGGAAGCTGCTGGAGTGCATCCAGGATCAGGAATGAAAACAGAAAGAATTTTTAAGAGGCCAAGGCCAAAGGATTACTCAAACAGGGAGAGATTCGGTTTCGTGCCATTGCAAACTGGGAACAGTTTCACTGATTATAGAGGGATGGGTTAAGCTCCACTGCTCAGGCTCAGCCTCTCCAGCAGGCTTGGGTTGACCATGAGCAGGCCCCTTGTGGCTTCTGAGAGGAATCATAATAAACTGGAGTTTAAAAAAACCCTTCAGTTCCCATTTCTGGGGTGTAGTCTCTCTATAAATATCTGCAAAGGGCTGGTCTGGCCGCGGGCGCCGGAGCATGACGCACGTGCTGCTGACACTGCTCTGACCTGGCCACCCCCCACCCCGGGACTGCATCCCACTGCTGACGGAGCTCTCCAGTCTCTGTGTCAGGATCTCTCCTGGCAGGGAGCTCGCGGGGTGAGTCAGGCTTTGTAAGGAGAAATTTCCGCCCCGTGATGCCTGGAGAGGATGGAAAGGCAACAGCTGCTGGAGGGGAACGTGGACGTTCCCTCACCACAGAGGAAAATCTTTTAGAGTCATGGGATGTCCTGAAGGGACCCCCAAGGTTCATTGAGTCCAAGTCCTGGCTCTGTACAGACCACCCAAAACCCCTGTGACCCCCTGACAGCTTTGGCCATGACCACTTCCCTGGGGAGCCTGTTCCAGTGCCTGACTACCCTTTTCTACCAAGCTGCATCCTGATGAAAGAATGACATTTTTTCACACCAGAACCATCTCCCCAGGATGTGGTGAGATCCCCATTGCTGCTCAGATTTTCAGGACATGGCACTGGATAATCTCATCCAGGCTCATTTTCCCATGAAAGGCTGGACCAGGTGAATTTTCAAAGTCTCTCCCACCCTGGGCTGTTCTATGGCTTTATGACTTACTGTATTTTTGGAAGCTTAAGGGTGAAGGTACACTGCCATCCAGACCAGTCACAAGAAATTTGTCTCCCATGTCTGGATCTTCAGGCTGGAGCAGATGGTTCCAAACAGCTTCCAGCCTCACCTCAACTGGCATCAGGCCCTTGGGATGGGTTTGGAGGCCCTTGAGATGGTTTTTCAGTCCCTTTCTCACCCCCTAACTTGGGGAAGGGCCATGGTACAAAGCACCCTTGTAACAGAGCCTTCTTCTCTGCCCTGCACCTCTCTCATGTTCTTTTGCCAAGAAAGGTTGAACCAGACAGTCCTTGAGATCCCTTCCAACCTGGGATTAGGGGATTCTCTGATCTGTGCCCATTGGCGGCTCCTGCCCAACCTTCCACCTCTGCCATGCCTCAGTGCTTTGTCTGCACCATCACAGTGAGGTGGTGTTACACCTGAGGGGTCAAAATCCACCCCACACTCAGCTCTGATGAACCTTGGGCTCTGCTCCCCTCAATCTGCACAAGACCAGGCTGTGGCTGCCATAAAACCTTCTGGAAAGCAGATGAAGCCAGGAAAAGGCAGTGCAGGAGCCATGCCAGCAGCCAAGCTGGGTGCCTCAGCTGCCAACACCATGCCCTGTCCCAGCACTCCCAGTCCTCCCTGGTAAGATCCAGCAGGATTTCACTGTCAGCTCTTTGTCCTCACTGAGTAGTTACTGTTGCTTAAGCCCAGCACCCTCTCCTTGTTCTGTGGGGCTGACACTGGAAGGAGATGGAGACAGACTATTTTATCCATAATTATTATTAATTATGGATCTCTCCATGCTTTTACAAGCCATTTCACCTCATTTTGCATATAAGCAGGAGAAATTCCCAAGGAAGTTTGCCCTTCTACCCTCGCCCTGGCAGCATCAGTCCTGGCACGCTGTGCCCGTGGCTCACCTGACCCCTGTGTGCTGTTGCCTCTCCCCAGCATGCAGGACGTGCAGAGGGTGTCGTGGTACTTGTTGCCTTGCACGTTGGTCACCTTCCCCTGCTGCTCACAGTCCTGGTGTGGCTGGCACGGATTGGTGCTGGAGTCGGAGGAGAAGAAGCCCTGAGGACACTCATGGCACTGGGTGTCCTCAAAGGGGGTACCTGTGCATGGGGAGACAATGGGACTGTCAGGGGACAAGCTGGCACAGGGGCAGAGGCAGCAGCTGGGGGTGATGCCAGCATCAGGGAGTGTGAGGGTTTGGAAATGATCACTGCCAGCATCTCCCCTGGGAATTGCCTGTCCTCAAGTAGTGCAAGCAGCAGTGCTTTCCCCAGCCTTCTCCCAAGGCTGTGCTGATAAATTGTCAGCAGCCCACAGACATGAGAGGAAAATGAGAGGACAAATCATCTGCTATGAAAAGGCCAGCTCCCAGATAGGAGCCAGCAGCCAGGCTGGTGCTGAGCTGCCAAACCAGCCCTTTGGTTCCCAGAGCTCTTCTTCCCGGAGCCACAGGCTCCTGAGCAAGTGAAAGTGAAAGTGTCTGTGGAGGTGAGAGCTCAGCTGGCCTTGGCTGCGCTGTCACTGCTGCCCTGGCTCCGGGCCAGCGCTTCCCTCGTGTCACAGGGGTGGTGGCACACCAAGGGCAGGATTGTACCAAGCAACTTTCCTGTTCCCTGGGAGCACAGGGAAGGACTCTGGGGCCAGGAGATTTTCCACCCCTTTCACCTCCTCTTCACAAGTCAAATGACAAGCAGTTTCTACCTTGTTGCTGCTGCCTTTAAGTTTTCCCAGAAATCTAATATTTCAGGTCCCTCCCAACCCAGACCATTCTGTGATTCTAAGGCTCAGCTATAACCCCCAGCCACTGTTTGCAAATGGGAAATCCCAAAGAAGTTGGTTTGCCCGGGGCCATTGCTCACGGATCAAAGCCCTCACCAACCCAAACACCAGCAAACTCTGCCTGTGTCCCCAGTTCACACCTTCCTCATCCAGACACCAGCACTGGCAGGTCCAGGGCTCTGCCCACCACACTGGACACTCAGTCCTTGCTGTGTTATTCCAGTGGCTGGGCTGGAGTGCAATCCTCCCCACACAAGAAGATAGTTGCAAAAAATAAACAATAATAACAAAAAACTGGCTTCTCAAATACCCAGCTTGCTTGCATGGCTCCTCAGTCCTAAAGCAAACCCTCCAGATATAGTTCGTGTTTAATTTCAAACTGCTTCCCTATAATGCTTGGAGATCTTCCACCCCCTTTGCTGTGTTACTGCCTTTTGTCATGTCCTATAGAAAATTAAACCACAAATCTCAATCATAAACATCAGCTGAAGACAACAGATATTTTCCCTCTGCCTGATGAGCCTGGAGCTCTTCCATGTCACACATGGAAGGATTTCAAAACCCTCCATTATTTCAAAAGCCTCCACATTTCAAAAGCCTCCCCACTTCAAAGTGTGAAGCAAGATGCTGCTGGGTTTGCTGGTTTGCTGTCCCCTGCTGTGGTTTCCAGGCAGAGCATGCCTGGTCCTCAGTGATTTATGAGTTTACACACATTTGGAGCAAAAAAAGGACCAGAGAAATCTGTACTGGGGAAACTAAATCCACTAAAATATTTTGGGACTTAGATCACACAAGGAGATGGAGTCTCAGACTCAGGAGATAAAACAAAGCTGATTTTGTGGGTTTGGAACCTGGCTGTATGTCCACTGTGTGTTTTCAACACAGCCTCTCCAAACCGCTCAATGAAAAACCACAAAACCGGGCCCCAGAGCTATACATATTCACCAGCCCCTCCCTTACATCCTCAGCCACCTTTTCCAGCCCAGACAATGAGCATTCCCATCTCCTGGGCTGCCCATGCAAGGAGAAGGGAGCTGATGAAGGATCAGGAGCAGCTTGGACCTTCCTACCTGCCCGTGGAACCTGGCTGCTCCAGGGGTGGTCAAGTCATAGCCTGGCTCTGCCTGTTGTGGCAGGCGAGGGATTGACACATTCCATCGAAGTGTTCTGCTGGGGATTTCAAAGGCTTTCAAAGCGATAGCTGGGGGAAAACCCAAGCAAATTCCTCCTTGGAGAGGAAGCAGGAGCACGCCGGCCAGGATGGCACTGTGCCAGTACCAGAGCTAACAGGGAGTCTGTCAGGCTATGGGCAAAAGCACTGGCTGCTGTATTTGTCCTTGATTTTTACCTCCAGGGGAGATTTTGGGGCATGACCAGAGCCTTGTGAGGATGCACAGCGCCCGTGTGGGTACTCACCCGGATTCACAACCCCAGAGCCCGGCGGGCACTCGGAGTGCCTGATGCAGAACTCCATGTGGGAGTAGTATCCCTGCTGGCACTGGCAGGCGCGGTTGTGCGTGGCGTTGCACTGCTGCACCTCCACCTGCCTCTCCCCGCAGATGACGTTGCAGTAGAGGCACTTCTCCAGGTAGTTCCAGTAGCGGGTGTAGTGCAGGTCCGGGCAGGGCTGGCACACCGTGGCTCTGTCCCTGGAGCAGTGCTGTGCCACGAAGGTCCCCGGCGGGCACTGCTGGCATGTGATCCTCTGGCTGGTCACAGCATCCTTCCACTGGTACGTGGGCTGGGCACCGCAGGCGAGCTCAGCCAGCAGGAGGAGGAGAGGGGGGAGCATCCACTGTGCAAAGACAGCGCAAAGAGCCCTGAGCTCAGCCTCAGGCAGAGGTGGGGGCAGCAAACGCGGCCGCTGCTGTTACAGAACTTGTTATTGTTGTAGATACAAGAAATTGTTCTCCCCCCCTATGCTGTTCCCAGCCCAAGGATCAGCTGCTGCCCTCCTTTGCCATCCCAGGTGACACAGCATCCTTCCCAAACCCATTTGTGATGCCTTCAGAACCCAGTTTCCCTTATTCAGAACTTGAAACAGCTCCATCACTTTCCTCTCTTTCTCCCCATTCATTTCCCCACCATATGCAGTAAGAGACACCTTTGCAAACCAAGAGGCAGAAGGGAAATTTTCCAAACTAGCAGACACAAAGCATGCTCCCTAGGATCTTCAACACTTTTCGAAAACCCAGATGCTCAGGATAGGACTTGAATCCCAGTTTGTTCATCCTCCCTTTCCTTTGCAAAGCCCACGTGCCCACCTGACAAGCAGAAGATCCATTACCTTGGACGGATGCCTCAAACTCGGCACGTGGCAGGATGGCATCACACCGAGGGCTTCCAAGCGCCGGGATCAGGAACCTGGGGAGGCAGAGAGGGCTCCTCAGAGGCTGGTGCTGGCTGGGCAGGAGCTCCTCTCTGCAGCAGCAGGTTCAACCCAACCAGCCGGCGTTAAAACAAGAGGGAGATTGGAGAAAGGCTGATAGGCAAAGGCTGATAGGGGAGGGCTGTTGGGAAAGACTGGGTTTCCTCGCCTTTGCTTTCCTCCTAGTCAGCCCTTCCTCCGAGGGAGATGCCGGCTCTCCCCAGCGCAGGGACGGAGCGCAGCCTTACTTATAGCGGCTGCGGGTGGGAGCACTCCCGGCCACCCACGCAGCGCCAGATACGTGGAATGGCCCGGGAGGGGGAAATCACCTCCAGCCCACTGCAGCCGAGAGGGAGCAGTGGTGAGGGAGAGGGAGCTGGTGAGGGAGCAGCCAAGGTCTCCCTTTCCTCCCCTTCCCTCCCATCCTCCGGGACCGGCTCCGCTCACCGCACCTCGCCTCGCACCTCCGCACCGCGCAGCTCCCCGCGGCCGGCAGCGCCTTTATAGAACGGGCCAGTGGGAAAGACCCCTCTCGGGCAAGGGGAGGTGACACCGCTGCTCCATCCCGGCCCCCTCGACTCCATCCCGGCCCCCTCGCCCTTCCCGATCCCCCTCTGCGGCCGCACCGGCTCCGCCTTCGCGTCCCGGCGCCCTCCCTCACCCGAGCGCCGCTTTCGCTCTCGTTTCTGCATCTGCTGAGCGCAGCTGTCAGAGCAGTGGAGCTCGCTCACCTGTGTGGAGGAAGGAGCCTGGTACCATTCCATAGTGTTTCGAGGCTCTGTAAGTTTTGCAGGAGGTTGGTGAGGAATTCTTATCTGGCAAGGGGAAAGGCGGGGAAATCCCCCTGTGAATGTTCTGCTCCCCGGCTGTAAACCCCGAATAATTCGCAGGGACAGCAGCTGCCCCTCGCTGTGCGGGCACAGTTCTCCAGTCAAAGGCAGCCCCGAGGGGCCGGTTCTGCCTGTGCTTGGCCGGAGCTGCGGGAAGCATCGCTGCGGCTCTGCCCAGGGGCTCCGGGATGAGACCCCCTCCCACTCCCACCCCTCCGAGGGCACTGACCCTGCCAAAACACCCCTGATCGTCAGTGCTTGGCCACGGCATTCCTAAAGCCGGCTCCGAGCTTCAACCCTCTCCTTTCAGGAGCACCGAGGATGGCACCAGCGGTAACACTAAACACAGGTACCTCCTGTGGCACAACAACATCCAGCAGCTAAGGAGGGCAGAAACCCCTTACAGGTGACAGAGCCGTAAGTCTTGGACCCCAAGGATTCAAATGAAAAGTGAACTCAGTCCTGCAGGTACAGCCTTGGCAGACTGCGTGTTCCGGTGCCTGCTTCAAGATACGAGACTCCCGCACTTTGTCCTGCTCTGTCTCACCAGATTCCCTCTCATCAGACACTGACAAACAGTCAAAACCAGAGCAAATGCTCAAAAAGGAAATGCGAGTCTCTGTAAGGATGAGGAAGTGAGGACCTGAGAGGACTTGGAGGTTTTTCTCCTCAGGAGTCAGCTCCTCTTGCGGATCACTACAGAGAATTAACAATTCTACCTCTCGCCTCCAGCTCTCAGCCACTGGGGCTGCAGATGGAGAATCTCATGGATTTTATTCTGAACACTCCTAAAGATCAGACCCACAAGAGCTAAACACATCATTCACCAAGAAAATCAAAGCCAGTTCTCTGCTACCCAGAAAGAAACCTCAATGGTCAGGAGGAATCCAAAGCTCCTTTCAGTGAGATCATTTTCCACCCACCTTGGTTAAGGAAAATCCTCTGAATCCTGCAGGAGCCAAGGAGGGTCAGTACTACACTCCCACAGCAAGGTCTGGGCTGTGTTTATTTGCACTTTACACAGAACAGGTGATTTTCACAGGCCCCTCTAAAGTGGGTTTTCATTTTACTGCTTATTTATCTTGATCCCCTGTAGCTGTTCAAAGTAATCCCTGAGCCAAGGACTGCTGGGATTTGCTTCATCAGCTCAGTAATTAATCAGCTAATCTCCCAGCCCTGCTCTGGCACTGAGGCACAGCCCCTTGATGTTTTTTGGGGTGAAACCACTGGACTAGACTCAGTAGAAAGTCCTGCTCTGGAGGGTTTCAGTGGGATCCCTCTGCCTGAGGCTTGACCACCCAGGAGCTGCAGAGCATTTCCTTCTCCACGGGCAGAAACACGACTTCAGTTTTCTATCCCTGGATTTCACATGGAACCCACAAGGTGTGTGAAACAATAGCAGGTGCTTACACCCTGAATGGCACCTGCTGGCAGTCCCTGTGTCCCAGCCATGTCCCTGCTGGGATGGACTGGGACACAGGGAATGCACCGGGAAACTCCGAACACGCCGCTGCTCGCTGCACTGCCATGCCTCATCAACAATTATTTGTGTTGTGAATTTGATGCCTCATCAACATTTTTTTTGTTGTGAATTTGATGCCTCATCAACAATTATTTTTGTTGTAAATTTGATGACGACAAAGATGTGTCAGATGGATGCTCCCAGAGAGGAAAACACCACACTAATGGGACAGAAAGGGCTTCTCCAGACAACTTCCCCAGACTCCAACAGAGACTAGTGGAACAATGATGTTCAAATATTCTTTTTCTGTCTGTTCTTTGCTGGCCCAACAAACCCCCCCAGAAAGGGTTTATCATTGTCTGATTACCAGAAAGCAGCAACACAACTCATAGTGACTCTGACCAGTGGAGGTAGCACAGGAAAGGAATTTAGCTTTGTATTACCAGGCTCTGACTTAACTTCCCTTTCACTACACAGGGCATATTCTCATTCTGGGGTGTCCAGCAGCACTACCTTCCAAAACTACTCTTGCAAAATAAGGTTTCTTGTTATATTCATAGAAAATTCTCTATAGCAAAGAAATCCCTCGCTTCCCATCAGTAACCACTTTGCCAGCCAAAGACAGGGCTCATATCTTTCCTGATTATTAAACATTTTGCTCTGCTGTTTTGATCTCTTTTGTGAGTCCTTTCAGCTGATTCGATGGGGAAAAAAAACAGCAGGAAAGGCTTGTTCAATGACACACCACTAATATTTCAGGTCTAGTCATAGCACTGCACGCACAGCAGGGACAATCAAAAAATTATCTACTTCCTTCATGATCTGTAAGCCATGTGTCATTTGTTTCCTAAAATCAGCAAGGAGTGTCCACAATAGGTTTCTGTCCCCCCAGGCATTAAGGAATTTTGCATCACTTGCATCCTCTGGGTGATCTGCAGAGGTCCCTTCCAACCCCAAGCATTCTGTGAATCTCTTGAAGGCACTGAGATATCCTTAACATTGTTTCTCTGCCCTGTCTCAGAACTGAGCATCCCCAGGTTGGAACAGTCTTCAGACTAAAAACAACTCCAGGAAAAAGCACAACTTTAAAACTACTTTAGTTGAGGGGAAAAAACATCATCATCATATTTATCCCTTTCCAAGTGTGTGAAGCAATTCAACCCCACAATACTTTTCAAGTATTTCCTTCTGTCTTGCTGGATCTGGCAGCGTTTTTGCAGCCCAAGGCCGATATTTCCATCAGTAAACCCGACAGAGCCGTGGTGCCACCGTCCCCGAGGGCTCTTGGCTGTGCTGTGGTTTCCCTCCAGTGGCAGGAGCAGTCAGCTGCAGCTTTCCTGGACACACCAGGCACTGAACCACCACCAATAAATGCCATTTTACTGCTCACTGCTCCCAGCCACACTCCAAATATTTTTCTGTTCATTTTTACAACACATTTGTATTTACATAACTTTTTTTTTTTTTTTCTGTCATTTCTTCCACTTATATTTGAAACATCCAGGACTTTACCTGCGTTATTTGTTCTTGTTTTGCTGTACTGAATAGGTACATGGCTAGAAGGTAATATTCATCCACAAATTTAAACATGACAGACTATGATAGCCCAGAACCACCTCAATTCCTGCCTAAGAGTTTGTTATTTTAATTGTTAATGAAGTACAAAAGTTCCCATTTCACTGCCAGCAACTCTGAGATATGAAGTGCCACTGCGTTTGAATTCTACAACCAGGGGAAATAGGATACTTTGTTAAAATACAGCTGACTTTTCAATTCTGTTAAGAATAAAATTCTATTAACATAAAATTTTCTAAATTCCATTGATATGAAAATCACCTACAGGGTACAACCTTTCCACTTGCTCCTACCAGGGCCATTAGGACTCAATGTCCAGTGTTTTTATATCTGGTTATTTTTTAAAATTCTTTTTTTTTTTAATTAAACCAAATCAAACTTAGACAAAATGGTTTTATTTTACAGTCTAATTTACAGCAGCTATAGAAGATTTAAAATGGATACAATTTTTTAGGTTAACCACTACTCACAGAGAGTGGAAGTATCAAGGAATTTTTTTTAACCCATCTAACTTGATTAATTTAAAAGTTTTAAAACATTTAGTTCCTTCTTCTTGGAAAGCAGATCAGGTAATACAGGCAGATGGAAATACCAGCACTGAGTGAAGAGTAAAGCCTCCCTAGAAGCATGTTCCAAAAAAATCCCATGATAGTTGGAATCAGGCATTGGGGTGTAGAGCAGATGAGGGAGCTTCTGTTCACCATCCACCAGTGGAATTCATCTGTATAAAATGATCCTTTCAGTATCTTCTGCTCTTGGAGACAGTGGCTGCTGCCAAACCCCAAACAGTGAATGTGAATCACCTCTTCCAGGAACACCAGTGGGTTAGGTAGGGGTAGTCTGGCCTCCTTAGCCAGCTCAGGGCCATTGCAGGAGCATTCCTGGGGTTTTTCCATGATCTGGTATTACCTGAAATGACAGCTGCCTCCAGGATATAAAATTTCAGCCAAAGAGTGGCCACAGGAGAATTCAGGGGGTAAAGTGAGTAAAAAATTAACTTTCTTAGTTCTAAGAGAGGAGTATGTTCTGCTTTGTCCCTGCAGTGAGACTTTTCAGGCTCGATCACCTTTGCCAGAAAACGACCTGTGCTGGGGCTCACTCCTAATCCAGAGACAAGGATCACAGGGATTTAAAGAATCTCCATCCTCATCCTCATCTGGCTCCTGCTCAGCAAGAGCCAGGGCACAGCCACTGCCTTCTGCTGGCACAGAGGATCTCCTGCCCTTTCTGTGGGTGGATCAGGACCAGAAGAAAACCTGGATTAATCGCTTCCTCTTCACTTCACTGCGGCACTCGGGACACTTCTTCAGCACCTGTAGAAATGAACAAACAAAACACACAGAATGTATTTATTGTGGAGGAAATGCCATGAATGGAGGGAGTTGTCATGTGGGCAAATAGCGACAGGATAAGGGGCAATGGTTTTACACTGAAACAGGGAAGCATTATGTTAAATTTTAGGAAGAAATTCTTTGCTCAAAGGGTGCTGAGAGGCCCTGGCACAGATTTGCCAGAGAATCCCTGGAAGTGTTCAAGGCCAGGATGGACAGGGCTTGGGGCAGCCTGGTCTAGTGGAAGGTGTCCTTGCCCACGGCAGGGGGTGGGAGAAGATAAGCTTTAATGTTCCTTCCAACCCAAGCCAGTCAGTGAATCTCTGATATTAAATATCTCTAGCACATTTTGTCCAATATGAACCACAAGCTGCAGCAGTGCCGTGTCAGCCCCGAGATCGAGATCATATCTGCTGCTTGCAACCTCACTGTTACCACACAGTCAATTATTTATTTGGCAGGAATAAAAAGGAGAGGAGGCACCATGCAAAGTGGCACCAGACTTCACAGCACCTGTCCCAGCTATGACACATCTGGAGGACTGAAATACAGGAACGAGGAAATGTGGAGCTGCAAGAGCTCTTGTGAAGTACAGCTGCACTTGTGAGTAAAATCCTGTCAAGGGGTTGATGAGTTCCCTGAATTCCTGCTTCCTCTTGCACAGAAGACATGGAAATGTCTCCTCCATGCCCAGAAATGGATGACACACGTGGTCATTACCAAGAGTTTTGTAGGGGAACCAAATACATTTATTTCTTCATAGCATCCCACACCTTTATCATTAGCAGCACAAGACATGAAGGCACATGAGGCATCATTTTGCCACTCAGGTTTCAGTTTCTTCTTCACTAATCATCAATTTTAAAGTCATTTGACTTGCAGATGAATCCCAGCTGTTCTTCCCATGGCTTGCAAATTACTGGTAAAACTGAACTGATCTGTTTATTTCAAAAAGGAGATAGTAAATAAATTTTTAAAAAAATCTCTGGGAGAAGATTGCCAGCTCAGGAGGCCTAAAAACACAGTCAGCTACATCAGTGGCACTGCACGGTGCAGAAGTTCATCATCAGAATCACAGAGTGGTTTAGGTTGGAAGGGACATTAAAGCTCAGCTCATTCCAAACCCCTTCCACGGGCAGGGACACCTTCCACTACCCCAGAGTGCTCCAAGCCCTGCCCAGCCTGGCCTTGGGCACTCCCAGGGATCCAGGGGCAGTCACAGCTTCTCTGGGCACCCTGTGCTGGGACCATCACAGGGAAGAATTCCTTCCCAGTATCCCATCTAACCTCTGCCAGTGGGGAGCCACTGCAAGAAAAGGTGCAGATGGCAAAGCAGGCTCAGGCAGTAGGATTTTGGTTCTGGAGACATTGACTGAAATATCATAAATGAAAGGGGAGAGGAAAAGTCACTTTATCTCCCAAAAGCCAGTGCTTTACCAAAGGCAATTTTAACTGTGACATTTAATTGTGAAATCTTTGATTATTTGCCCATATCACAGATAGTCCAAATGAGAATAACTCAGGCTTTCTGGAAGGCCTGCATAAACAAACCATGCATTTAAACACTGGGAAGCAGCAACTGAACTCTGGAGAGAAAAACCACACCTCAAAGCAGCATATCCTGGTCCAATCTCTGAGGCTTCCCCTAACACACTGAGTCATCCAACATGCTCCAGCACTAGTCCCCCTAATCCTCCTCTAGCTGCAGGGAATTCTGCAGGGAATTGCTCCTCCAGTATCTTCTAAAAGCTTCCAAAATTATTCACCACCTCTCCCCACCACTCTTTTACCAAAATAACAAATTGGACAAGTTATTATCACAGTTTGCAAATCCGCGCTGTGAGTGACACTCTGAATCACTTCCTTGGTGGGACAACATGCACCAAAGGGCATTTGAGTTGAAAAAACAGTGACTAAGTTATTAAGAAAGAAAAACAGTTTTAAATGCAGCCCTGTCAGAGGTAACAAAGCCCAGTCCCATCTGATGAGAGTTCAGAGCTTGGACATGGTGGCTCATTTCCTGCTGGTAAAAGTGTCCCTAATCCCAAACATATGGATGGGGGTGACTGTCCAACCTCCCTGGGCATGAGTGGGATTGGGGATGGATGAGGTAGGACATGGCTCCTCTGGGATTGGGTTCAGGGAAACACAGGATAATCTTCCTGTTTGCAATCCTGTGCTTCCCTCCAGCTGCATGACCAGCACAGCTCTGCCTCATCACTGCAGAAACATCTCTGCATCAGCCCAACTCATATCCTAAATTACAAGGGGATAGGGGAGATTTGGACAATAGGAAGAATTTCTCCGTGGAAAGGGCAGTAAAGCACTGGAAGAGGCTGCCCAGGGAAGTGCTGGAGTCACCAACACTGGGAGTGTTCAAAACACATTTGGCCATGGCAGGACGTGGTTCTAAGGTGAACACAGTGGTGGTGCTGGGCTGATGCTTGGACTTGATGGTCTTTAAGGTCTCTTCCAGCATCAATGATTCTATGACTCTGTATTTGACTTTTCATTAATCAAACAACACCTGAATCACATAATGGGCCACTTAACATTCCTGTACATCGAGAACATTAATTTTACTTATGACAGATTATACCTGTGTAGTGATTAATCAGGTAAGTGGCCAATATGGAAAACATTATTAGTAAGATTATTCAGGTAAGTAGCAAATATGGAAATCATTACTAGCAAATGACCCATGACTCATTTCCTCAAACATGGTTTTGCATGGGATATCTAAATAGAAGAGAAAGAATACTTCCAGTTGGAAGGGACCTACAGTGATCATGAGCTCTTCAGGGCTGAACAGAAGTTATGGCAATGTAATATTAAAGAGCATTAGGCCCTCTCTAAGAAGCCTCTTCCAGTGTTTGAGCACCCTCTTGGTACAGAAATGTCTCCAAATATCCAGGCTGAACCTCACTGATAAAAGCTTTGGACAGCTCCCATGAATTCTGATATTAAATCCCAGGGAGAAGAGCTCAGCAGCTCCCTGTGCCCCGTCCTCAGGAAGCTGCAGAGATCCACCACCTCACCCTCAGCTTCCTTTCTCTGACCCACACAAGCTCAGCCACTCATCCCAGGAGGTGCATCCAGTTCTTCCCCTCCCCTGGACACTCTCAAGTACCTGAAACTGAAACACAATCTCATCTGGCAGGCCAGACTATTTTAATCTCTGCTCTGAGAAATGTACAGTCAGATAAAGGAGCAATTAATAAAAAATTAGGTTGACCAAGTTAATGATCTATGAAAACACACATTAACTTGAGGACTAAGAAGAAATCCAGACCATTAAATGACCAATTTCAAGACAAAAACCAGAACAGGGCAGTACAATTGCTCAATATACAACAGCTCTAATTTTCTGGATTCTTAAACAGATGAAACAATAAATTCCATCTTACTGGTAAAAGAAGTGAATTTTCCCCCTTTTTAAGGTCAATACTTATTGCCTGAGATAACAACCATGCTGTGGGATGCTGAAATGCTTGCCTAACCAAAAAAACTCCCCAGGGACCTCATTCAGTCCTTAAGCAACTCAAGTCTCAAATGGCAAAGATTATGAGCACATGCTTGTAAAATTCTTGTCATGACTTTGTTGGAGTCCTTTCAGCAGTGGAGGATGCTGCCTGTCAGATATTCATCCCCTTTTACACTTCAGCACAAAAGGAAAAATTAGATATTCTGCAGTAAATTTGACTGTCCCATCTGCAGCAAACATGAGATGCCTTTCTTTGACTTTCTTGTTCTTAAGTATGTTCTTTATAATCCAATACTTTTGGATTTTAACATTTTTAAAGAAATATGACAGAACAGACTAAGAAGGAAATTTAGTTGAACAGCTATTCTGAATTCTCTCTAGGACATGTGTCTGAGACATCAGTCTAGACATTATGGAATAAATCCAGAGGAAGTTACTGGTTAATCATAGGGCTAAAGAAGCTCTTCTCTGGAGCCAGGCTGAAAGAGCTGGGGGTGTTCAGCCTGGAGAAGAGTGTGGGGAGACCTTAGAGCCCCTCCCAGTGCCTAAAGGGACTCTGAGAAAGATGGAGAGGGCTTTGGACAAGGGCATGGAGTAAAAGGACAAGGGGGAATAGCCTTAAAGGAGAGCAGGGTTAGATGGGAGATGGGGAAGAAATTGTTCCCTGTGAGGGTGGTGAAGCCCTGGCACAGAGAGGCTGTGACTGCCCCTGGATCCCTGAGAGTGCCCAAGGCCAGGCTGGACAGGGCTTGGAGCACTCTGGGATAGTGGAAGGTCCCTGCCCATGGCAGGGGGTGGAATGAGCTGAGCTTTAATGTCCCTTCCAACCCAAACCACTCTGATCCTATGCTTATTCTATATTCCTCTTGGACCAACTCTGTCTTGGCTGTTATATTTTATTTGGATGTCAGTCCAATGTTTTCTGTGCTTAGCTGACAAGTCAATGTCTTCTTCCTGAGAAAAAGACTTTTCTCTGGAATTTGGAATAACTGGTTATTTTGCACTTGCTTACAGATTAATAAGCTGAAGAATTTTCTTTTCCTTCTGTACTGTTTTTGGATATTCCTGAGCTCCATTAATCAGCAGCCTTCTCATCACATATGAATGTTTAGAAACCCCTCAACTCTCTCATTATTTTGGTTTTGAAAGTCTTTTAACCCCTGGCTGCTGAATCAAATGTTGAGTAAGATTCTCCCAAACCCAGGCAAATTGGGACCAGCTACATCCTCTTACCTAAAGAATTTCAACCACCAATTTACTCAGCTGGGGAAACCAACAAACAGGATGACACAGGAGATCTTTGAGCAGGAATTCAGAATCACAGATTCACAGAATCATTTGCTTGGGAAAGACCCTAAAGGTCACAGAGTCTAGTGGTTGACCCAACACTGCCAAGTCTACCTCTATACTTATGCCCTTAAGTGCCACATCTACACATTATAAATCCATCCAGGAATGGTGACTCAACCACTTCCCTGGGCAGCCTTTTGCTTGTTTGCTTCCTTCTCATGATAGAGCTTTACAGTAAGATTTTGATGGGGAAAATTATGAAACAGAGAATTAAAAAAAAAAATTTAAAAAAAAAAAAACCCCACAGTTTTTCAAGTTGACTCCACAGCTTGTTGCCTATGTAGTTTTAGTCCAGAAAACACGTGGAGGCAGCTCAGAAAGATGCAAAAGTGTGAAAACCCCAGCTTAGGGCAGAGATCTGCCTCCAATCATATTGCAAACCATGGGAAACAATGAGTTAAGTGGTAAATCTTCCACTGGCATTTGGGTGTTCTTTCTGGAAACAGAAGAATTCTGATTCCAGGCTTGTTCACATCATTCTCCTGAAAAGCACAAAACTCCCCAGCAGTTTTGGAAAAAACCAAACCAATAAACAGGAGAACCTTTAAGAACTGCTTCCAGCACGTTTTGCAGCAAGTGAAGTCACAAAATGGGCATTTAAAAGGCACATCATCCTCGCATTTGCAGTTAGAGCAGTGGAATCTTCCTAGAACAGAGGGGAGGGTGAGGAGAGGGGAAGAGAGAGAGAGAGGGAGGAAATGACTAAATTCCTGTAATCACCTGTGAAATTCTCATGTATCCACACTTCCAGTGCAGTCCAGAAAACAATGACCACAAGTGCAATGAACTACCTCAACAGTGCCCTGCTATATTATTTCTTTCAAGTGACCTCATAGTCTCTTGATCAGATCCCAGTAGGAACTCGGGTTACATCCTTCCTTTACAAGGAAGTTGCCAAGAAAAAATCCCTAAAGTTCTCAGGAAACTACTACAGCATTGTGATGAAGACAATGAAGCACTCTGAGAGCACATGCAAGGTACAGAAAGTACAGATTTTACTCAGCAATCCACAGCAGTCATGCTCCACCTGAGCAAATACAGGCAGGAACCAGTGGTTTCATACACCATCAGTCTCAGTGTCATTTCTGTAATTTATCTTTATTCCCAAGTATTAGAAAATGACATCCCAAACCTCCCCTGTACCTACCACACTCTGGTTCCATCTCTAGGGGAAAGATGGGCACAGCTCCAGAGTCTGTGGGTGCTCTCACATTACTGGTTTCTTTGGACACTTCAGTCTTTGGCAACTCAGGTTCACTTTTCTGGCTAAAGCAGAAGGAGGAAATCTTACTCTGAATTTTTCCTGGTGCCCCACTCTTAGAAGGGGCTGTGTCTGGGGAGAAAAAGAGAAAACCAGTGTATAAACCTGTATCATGCAGAACACTCAGACTTTGCAAAACACATCAGGAAATTTCCTCAGTTGTCATTGTATAAGAAGAAAAGCGAATCTGAAGACTCAGTTTTTATGCTATATGATTGGCAACAGATGTTTTTGATAGATACTAACACACTGAATGTTACTGAGAGAGACCCTTTATATGGGAATAGTTCTATGGAAATTCTTCCTACAGAATGGGCCTTGATCCACTCCTGCCCCAATCTCACTTAAATGTAAAAATTCTGCCTTAACACACTTCACAGTTTAAACACGGCAGAACTATAACTAATTTCTTTCTTATTTCTTTGCACTTCCCCAACTCATGTTACTTTTTATCTTACTCCTGTCTGAGTGTGGTTTTTTTAACCCAATGTAGAGATAACCAATGGCTTTGATCCTGCTTGACAGGCCTCCTAGCCCAGGAGAGGGACTTTCACAGGGGTGGGGAGTGATAGGATAAGGGCAAATGGCTTTAAACTAAAGGAGAGCAGCTTTAGATTGGAGATTAGGGTGCAATTCTTCCCTGTGAGGGTGGTGAGGCCCTGACACAGGTTGTCCAGAGCAGCTGTGGCTGTCCCATCCCTGGAAGTGTTCAAAGCCAGGCTGAACAGGGCTTGGAGCAACCTGGGATAGTGAAAGGTGTCCCTCCCCCTGGCAGAGGATGGAACTGGATGAGCTTTAGAAGATGGTCCCTTCTAACTCAAGCCAGTCTGTGATTCTGTGAGTCTAAGGCTGTTGAGCCCTACCCATCATAATAACTAAGATTCTAAACTTCTGATAACTGCTCATTCCCCACCTTGCACGTGGCTGATTCCTTTTGTGCAGCTCTCCAAGCTCTGGGGTTTCCCTTCACTTTGCTCCAGCTGTTGCAGTTGCTTCTCTCCCTCACCACAGACCATTCCAGTCAAATCCTTGCACAGCTTTCTGAACTGCTCTTTGTGGTGAGGACGCACGAACATGTAAAACCCTGGCCAAGAGAAAACACAGTCAAATGTGTAGAAAAGCAATGCCTGACCATGGGAGACTCCATATTTTGGTGGGGAGAAATTCTTTGGAACCTGAGTAATATCAGTCCAATCCCTCAGAGGATCTTAAGCTTGGTGGAACGCTTGATGCTTTTGTGATTTTTATAATTATGGGGTTTTCCTTGCCAGAAGGCAGATGAATATTTAGCATTGAAAATAATCTCAATTTATCTTGAAATTGTTTTGCTCTCTACAGCTCAGGATAAACACCCACCTCAGTGCTTCACCTGATGAGTGACCTAAGAACATCAGGTACACACAGAGAGACTCGGGAAGGAAATTTCTTGTTGCTGTTTGGTTGACAAGGATTCACAACATACAGAAATTCTAAAAAGCCCCAATTAAGATTTACTGCCAAGCACAGACAATTCTACCACAAAGTGCTCTGAGGTCAAAACATTTGCTCAGTAGAGACAGTGACTGTGAAAGAGCGCTCAGGGGGAGGTTATGACTCACGGTGCCACACAAATCATTTTTCTCCCACTCTCCACTTTGCTAAGACTAATCAAACTTGTTAACACACCAGAAAAAGGGTATTCTCTCACAATTTGCAGACTGTGGATCTATTCAAGGCCAGTGGAATATTTATTGTTATCTGCTAAAGATAACAAACAAAGTTCCATCAGCATTTCCCAGCATACACCGAATGCATCATTTCCAGCAGAAGTCATCCCACAGACATGGGAGAAGATCACACAAGATATCACCATTGAGGCAACTAAGATCAGCATATAATGCCTCTTCTTCAAGCCCAATTTCAAAATTTAAAAACCTGTAGCTCCCTAAATCCTTCCATCACTAAACCTACGAAAGGGAAATAAAAAAAAAAACAAAACACTTCTGAGAAAATAAATTATGACACAGTTCCAGAAATATTTTCAGTTGAAGCTCTGTAGAAGAATAGTAAATTAAAAGCCTGAAGTGATCTAAGAACTTAGCAGCAGTATTGCAATCATTGGTCATGGGAATACAACTGAGTCAGTTCAATAGTCAGCATTATCCTTTCTAAAGAGCAATTGTAGTTACTGAGAAGAAAAAACAGTCATGGAAGCATCTGACTGAAGTTAGCTGGGATGAAGGTTAGGACTGGAATTACTGAAATCTTGTGTAATGTTTTTAATGGACAATTTCTACCTGAACAGAGATAACATTTTATAATCATGACATTTTTTGCTCTCTCTATGGCATTCATTGAACACGTTGTTTCTGCCACTCCACTGATCTGGGTAGCTAAACCAAAAGGTGAGACCTCACATGAGATTACAGCAGCCACACTTTCCTTTCAAATAAATAAGAGTGATTTTTTAAAAAAACCTTACTTTGTAGGAGATGAAAGTCCTGTGGCCTCTCCGTGGTGAGTGCTGCTATCACCGACACCATGGCATCGTAATTATCTGTCTTCTTGTAAGCCAGCAGAGCAGAGTAGAACTGGCTGTAGCTGCTTTTGTCCAGAGCCCTCTGCACATCGCTGAGATAAGCAGTCCTGAGGGCCTGGTGATGCTCTCTCCTGGAGCCTGGAGCCTTTTCAGCCTCTTTCCTTGGAGCTGCACTGGCACTCTGCCCTGAGAGACACAGAACGCGTGAGCAGGGCGTGAGGAACAGAGACAAACAGGTCCCTCCATCACATCCACTTCTCATTTCATCTGAAGGCAATTCCTGAAACACTTCAAAGTGGTGAAGAGAAGCCCACCTGCCCAGCCATACACCTCCCTGTGGAGCCAGACCTGCTCCTGGAAATGGCAATAGAGCAAAATTATTCTGGGGATCACTTTTAGCATCTTCTGGAGCTCCTTGATCATTTTAAATGGAGAAATGTGTCAGTAGGTCATTAGGGAATGAGGAGAAGGGGCATGGAGGTCAGCAGTGAATCAGGTTTTGTGGTCCACTGAAGGACTAAAAGCATCTTAAACAGATGGGTTAACCAACTCTACTGGCCTGAAATGTGCAATTTTAAAGTACAGATTTATGACTCCTTAACAATAAGAGCAGACAGGGGGTGGGGTGTGTGTTTCCCAACAGAAAAACAGTGTCCAAATATATTATCTAACCTGAAACAACACTCAAGAGAGCACAAGAGTAATGTAGGAGGTTTGCAAAAGGTAGGAGAAGCTTGGAACATCCTGATAAATGCCAAATGAACTTTATTTATAATATAATTCTCTGATTTCTGGTATGTCTTAGAGAAAAAATTCTGGTTTGCATATCACAGGCATGCAAATATGGATGAAGGATATGACAAGAAACTGATTTAAATTAACCTGCCATATCTTTTGGTATCTGGATCTTTAAAGCCCTTTATTAGATGATAAAGATAATTAGGTTTCAAGACACAGGTTTCATTCAATTTGCTGGAAGGAAAAAAACGTGGGTGTGAATTTTATAATCAGTATTTATTGGATATCCTAGAGCTTTCTTATATTTCCACAGAAGCATTCTCTTCTTAAGGAGTGAGGCACAGAAATAACACATCCATTTAGCTCCTATTATTTTCTCAATTACATATAGTGGAAATAAGTTTCTGTGAAATCATTCTAATGGTTTCAGGGCAAGATCATTACTAAAGATTCTGCTTTATTCAACTATTTTCAAAATACAAAAGAAAATGAGAAAACAAATCAAAAGAAACACTATGGCTTCACACATGAAAAGCATTTAAAGCCTTCCAGGAAACTGGCTTGTTTTTTTTAAGGAAGGATTAACATTTGACTATTCTTTGTCCTCTAAAGAAAGACTTCTTAGCTGTCCAACGATCCTACTCATTTCCTTGTGAGAAACACAAAAAATTCCCAGCTGTTCTCTGGAAAACCCAGAATTAAATAATGAATGAGCCCACGAGTTTGAAGATAAATACTGGACAGAATGAAATTAGAAGGATGCACACAGAGGTTATGTATACTACTCCCTGTTTCTGCAGAAAAACCAGGCTGCCCACAGAGGGAGCGTAAGCTTTACAACAAGAACAAAATGAAACAGTTTCTTCATACCTGAATTCATACTGACGTAATCCTAACTCACATTCTTTAACTGGCTCCCTTTCATGGGCCCTGGACAAACAGGAAGCCCAGCAGACCTGTGCTCAACTCCCACCTCTCCCAGCTCAGTTTCTGGTACGAACGTCTGGCTTCGGCTGGTTTCGTTCACATCCACCTTGATTTAATTTATTGACTTTCTTGTTTTGTTTTGCACAATCCTTGCTGAAAACTCTGAATTATCATCCCTCCCACCTCCAGAGAGTGAGCCACTGTGGTAGGTAAGCAAAAAAAGAATATTGGTTTGCTCCAGGAGAACTTCCAGTCTGTAATGAAATAAAACAGAATAGACTGGGTTTTTATTAAAATGTGAAGGGTACCTGCACTATTCAGTCCTGTTGCCAAGTGAGATCCTCCTTGGTTCAGGTGGAGCCCAGAGTTCAGCTGAGCACACGAGGCCTTGGAGAATGTACTTTTCTGCTGGCTCTGTTTCTCTTCTGTTAAATGAAACCAGTTTATTAACAGTGAATTTAGGGAAGAATGAACATGGAATGGTGCATTTCAAAGTATACCACCCTGTGCTGAAAATATCTGAGCAACCCAGAGAGGCTGTGGCTGCCCCATCCCTGGAAGTGTCCAAGGCCAGGTTGGACAGGGCTTGGAGCAACCTGGGATAGTGGAAGGTCCCTGCCCATGGCAGGGGGTGGAACTGGATGAGTTTTAAGGTCCCTTTCAACCCCAACCAGTCTGGGATTCCACACGGATTTATTTCTCTGATGATGAGCTAACACCCCACTTTTTCAGAACTTTACTGCTGCAGGATTCCTGACAAGTTCTGTCAGGACACAATCACCTTCCAGTCACAATTCTGGTGGCACTATGTGGGCAGCAAAGAAGACAAACACAAGGTCGTTTAATTCCCCAGACTAAACATTTTAAGCAGACAAGTAAAATCCCCTTTTGATACAAAATGACATCATTATTAACTCTGCAGTAACCAATGCTCAGGCATCTGCACAGCTCAAGGGAAGGCAAGGGGATCATGGAGAACAGAGACTTAGCTCAGTACATATTAAATTGAACTTCCTTGCATTTCTACAGCTCAGACGTCCTGCTCTATGAGTGGGTGAACAAGGACATTTGTCATTCAAATGATCCAACTGAACCAAGCTCCTCACCCATTCTCTTGGCCAGGGTCTCCCTCTCCTCCCGTGGGAGGCTGTGCTCAGGTTTGTAGCCACAGCCTGCTCCAGTCAGACTGCAGCACGCTTCATCAAACTGCTTTTTATGCTGGGGTCGAACAAACTGGTAAAAATCTTGCATCAGAGAGAGGGAAAAGGGGGGAAAAAAAGAAAGGGAAAAAAAAATCAATCCACAACAGGTAATAAATGCTACTGAATCCTACAACAGTGGAACTTCAAGGTTAGATAAAAAGGTGCAACTAAATAAATTCAAATCTAAAGGTTTTTATCTAGTATCTATATAATAAGCACACTTACAAATTACACATTACACAAAGGTCAGCTATCATGTAAACACTGAGTAATATTATTACCAGTGGGTAAAACCTCATTTTTTCATTGTAAATATAAAGTAACTCACTTCTCAGTGAAACAGCCCTTGAAGTGCCTCATAAACCATGAGATCCAAATAACTGCTAGGCCGATACTTTAAATAACTGATGTACTGTTAACTTTACACCTCATGTTACTCACTTACCACAAAAGACTGGCCAACCAGAACCCTAAATAGCAAATCAACTTTAGGTTTCAGATGCCTGACAGCTTTCAAAACTAGATTTAGACCTTGATTTGGTGATCAAGTATTTTCTTATTTATGTAGATCAAATTGCGAAACCATGTGACAGAGCTTCCCATTCTTTAACCTTAGATTTTCGCTGAAACAATCTACAAGATGCATAACTACGTGTTTATTATCTCTGTTAATGAAAAAGTCACAGAAAAAAATCTGTCTGTTTGTTCACAAGCTGAGAGGGAAATGAAAAATTACACAGAAAATACTGTTAAACTAGAAGAAATCTTCATGGGAATTCAGTTCCTGTCAGGACAGTTAAAAGGCAATAAAAAACCAGCTAATGCAGTAACTATCCATGTTTGCCCAGATCCTTTTTCTTACACTCACTATCATTTAAACAGAAAATTTCTGTGTATTCTGTCTATTTATTTACTGTTTTAGCACTGAACCTTTATGAAGGCACCCCTCCAACTCACATAACCACACTCTTTATCTCCTAAATTACCAGGAATAAGTCACTGTACTTTTAGACAGCATTTAAAATAACAGAAACTTCCATGGAATATGATTTTCTTCATGAGCTAACACACAATAGAATGAGATTCTTCTGTGTTATCTGGGGATATAAAGTGATGACTCATCCTAATTGAGCTACACTTCACATCTAAAACCCTTCTGACGTACCCAAGCCTGCTTAAAAGACCAAAGTCACTTCTACAAATACACCAGGCATATACCAAAGCTCTGAATGTACCTCGTAGCAGGACGTGCTTTTTTTCATCCTCTACGAAGAGAGAGCTCATTTGGGACAGCATGGCATGGAAGTCATCTGTCTTCTTGTACTGCTGCAGAGCCTTGGAGAAGAGCTCGTAGTTCTGCTGGCTCAGGGTGTCCTTCACCGTGGCGATGTAAAGCGTGGCCCGCGCCTTCTTGGGCTCCGCCGGCTCCGCTCTCCGCTCCTGCTGCAAGGCACAAGAGGCTCCTCAGCAAACAGCAACACCTGGGGGGCTCCTTTCAGGTGGATTTCAGGTGGAAGCAACACATTTACAGTTCCAACAGCACACAGGGTGATGGAAGGAATCATAGAAATCGCTGAGGTTGGAAAAGTCCTCTAAGGTCATCTGTCCAATGGCCCACCCAGCAGCACCACTGTGCTCACCACAGAACCATCAATGTTTCCACCTGACAGGTTGTAAATCTATGTATTATTCACCTTCCCCATTGACAAAACAGCTTCAGGAAAAATTCCTAGAGAAGGCAGCCAAGTATCATTACACAATTGTACTCTCAGGAGAAGGGTTAATAAATTTACATTTATTCCAAAGCTGGAGGCTGACTCATCGTGACATCAGATAGCAACAAACTGCAAACACAACCTTCTGCATGAACCTGTTCTCTTCCTTCTCCCAGATAATATCAGCTTTGGGATGAGTTTTGTTTGCCAGGTGCTTGGCAGATTGACAGACAGGGAATATCCAGTTAGGACAGCACCTTGGACAACTACTGGCACTTACATCACCCAGGGAATTCTCCTGAATGTATTGTGGCTTAAGCAATTAGCTGCATAATGAGTTAATTTAGTTTGGAGATAGGGCAAAACAATAATGCACAGCTGCAGAGCTAACACGGTAGGATGTGATTCCTTACCCCAAACTGGTCAGCTCAACCATTGGAGGCTCCACCAGAGCAGTTGGATCTGCTGATCATTGTAGGTCCCTGCCAACTGAACTATTCCATTTTAATAAAAAGGAATGAAACCACCCACCACTCCAGTCAAATTGTTCACACAACTATCAGTGTCAGAAAACAATTCTTTTCACCTACCATCCCTACCTGGACCTGTGCTTGATTTGGTCTGGGATGTCTGGATTTGGGAAAGAGCATGACAAATAGATTTCAGATATGCATTGATGAATATCTACAATTCTGAGAAAAAACCACATCTGTTCTAGCATCAGTCATCTGTCTGTCTGGAAATTTCCAATTCAAATTAAAGCAATCTACAGTTCAAAGGGATGGCATAGACACAGGGAAACACCTACTGTGTTGCTGATTAGCTTTATTTTCTTCCTTCCTCCTTTCTGCTCATCTGTTAATCTCTTCTCATACTGAAGGGAAAGTGTGGACAGATGATGTGCCTGTGAAGATGAAAAGAAAATAAGGTACAAAAAATGCTTCTCAGAGTTATTGCCCATTTAATTTATGTATTTTCAGCAGTAAAACTTGATAACCCAGTTTATGATCCCATTCAAGAAAGTGAAACAAGTCAACCTAAATTACTGTAACAGAGCCTGGGCACATACCTTTTTCTAGAGGGTAGGAATTTACTGGACAACTCACAGAGACCAAACCAGAAGAAATTAAAGACAAAGTGGATCTTGAGTGTGCAAATTCCTGACTAAGCAAAGTAGACTGTTCCAGGGCAGCTGAGAGTGTACACAGACCTGTGTGTAACTGGTGGTTCACACTCCTTTCACTTTCCTGCCCAGAACTCCTTGTACACACAGACCTGTGTGTAACTGGTGGTTCACACTCCCTTCACTTTCCTGCCCAGAACTCCTTGTACGTAAGGGAATGAAAAACTGGAATATAAGTAGCAAGTCAAATATTTATGATACATGCAGTAAGTCAGAAAAATTATCAAAACCATCTCCTAAATCCTGTGCTATGTAAAGGCAGCACCTTGAAAAGCATGATTCAGCAGAAATAAGGCTTCCTAGACAAGTTTTCATGAGGCGTAACTCACAAGGAAATCTGATGACGGGGAACTGTTATTATTTAAATTATTCAAATTCAGAAATTATTACTTGTACTGTGAATTTTTGAGGTGACGAAGCAAATTCTTTCTGAATGAGAGCAGCTGAACTTTCATTATTTCGGGAACAAGAGTACAGTGTAACTCTGATAAAAGGAAAAATGATAACACAGACACTACGCTGGATGGTGAAGACAGGAAATGACACAAACCTCATCTTCAGTCCAAATCCAGTGCTCAGTGCTGGACTCAGTGAAAGCTGCCTGAGAGCCAGGGTGGATTATACCCACCAGACTGCTGGGGCCAGGTCACCAATTTGGGAGCAGCACAAGGTGACCCCAGAGCTCTCCACAAGCCTCAGACAAGCAGAAAAGCCAAATAAGCAAATAGGAAGTGGACCTGAGTGAGTGCCAAGCTGTTGGGTCTATCATCTTATTTGACTCCAGAAAATGCTGAGCTCTGCCAAAAGCACTGCAGCTGTGTTAGGAATATTCTGTAGCTGAGTTACCAAGTCCCTGGAAATGTGCCAGGCTTTCCAAAGAATAGGTTTTGGTGTCGATGTCATGGCAGCACAATGAGTGACAGAGCCCATTTTCCACTTGGCTGCACACAAGTTAAATATTTGCTGTCCTTTGTACATATCTCCATTCATGTCCTTGGGCCTACTTAGATATTCCACAGATACTCCTACATTTACACATTTTACCTCAGGCATTCCACCCCTAAGGAATGTACTTAAGGACACTGCAATAGGCATTGCTGAGCTCCATGAATGGGTCTGCAAGCCAGCAGTAAAATACTCCAGCCAGCTAAGGGAGCCATCCAGCTACTGCAAACAGGGATTTTGGGGAAGCAAGAATGCAATCCAATTACTGATGTATCAAAAATACCAATCCAAGCACAAAGTAAACTAACAGCACAGAAGCAGCTTCATTGACCTTAACGTGATAGTGGATTTTTGATTCAGATAAAATATTCCACAAGTCAGCAACATTCTTTCTCTAGGGCAAATCAAAGATTTTCATCTGAAAATGCAATTTCTAACCCATAAATCCTGTCCCACCCTTTTTTGAATTCAATATCTGGTCTCATACCAGAGGCTGACGCAGACTCCACCCAGGACAAATTGTGTATTTACAAACCTCTTCTGTGGGAGCTCCTTGCTCCTCAAAGTGTGGATAACTTCCAGGAATCCTCCTGGACAGCAGCCTTGGAGCACAGAACAAGCACTTACCATTGATCATCTACTTGGAGGTGGCAAGGAAAGCCTTTGATTAATTTAGTTATGAGAACTCGCAGTTACTGGTGCTGATCACGGTGAGCTTTTCTTGAAAGAGGATTGAGCTGGCTCCCTTGATGCCAAAACCATTCTGCTTTAAAGCCTGCAATTTTTACTTATAAGGAAGTATTTTGCCATTACCTTTTCCTCTCCTGACAGATCAGCTTCCTCCTCTGCATCTTCAGTGCTCTTCTCACTGCGCTCCAAGGCATCCAAGAGCCCAACACATTTTCTTCGGGGTGAGACAAACTCCTGTTCATATTCCACACACAGGCTGGGTGCTCCATCTCCATTTACTGCCACCACAGCAGAACACAGGAGGCAAATTAACATTTCACATTCTCTCCTGCATTTTCTTTAATTTAGTGATAGTTCCCCATCTTATGAAGCAATCCCTAAATATCTGTTGGTGAATTAAATAATCTTCCACCTCTTGCAAAAGTGCACTATATAATTTAATAAGAAGACTGCTTTTATACATCACTTCCAAAGTTGGTCAAGCATTTAGTACCACAACCTGGCAGATTACTCTCAAACTTTTTCTTAAGTGAAGGTGACATTTAACCCCAAAATGGCTTAGGATAAATGGGAAAAAGTTTTACTGCAGCAGCTGTCTGTGTTCAATTATTTTAGATTCATGGATTTTCACAAAATTGAGTTCCAGAGTTTTTAAATCATGTTTTGTACCAAAATCTCTTATTATTTTTAAACAGAGCAAGTTTTTATTAAAGCCTACAATTCTTACAGTATCAATACCCATAAGACACAGTCACCAAGGTCCCAAATTACATATTCTCAGTAATCAGAATCCAGGTTTCAAATACAAGAATTTTGATCTGTAAGTAGGGTTAAATTAGTATCAGCTTGATATTTCTGTAAGGCATTACCTTCAAAATGTATTTCCACTAGTTTGTGAAGTGACTCTAACAGTCAGTTGCCAAGGAAAGTCACTATTTTGGGAAGAATGGAGTATATTATGATCACTGTGACTACAGGGGAGTTTGATGTTACAGCTGATGCAATGCAACTGAAAATTCTCTATTATACAGGAAATGAAACTTCTTCCCTTCACCTCCAGTGACACACTCCAGCCCACACTTTGAGATGGATCTACCAGCCAAGTGTGTGGAAGGTAAATAAATTGGTTCAGCAAAGCTCAGCTGCTCATTGTGCAGCTGCACAAAAGAGACTCAAATCAAAGGAAGGAGCAAAAAGTGGAAATTTTGATTTGAGAGGGAGAAAAAAAAGTGGAGGCCAAAATAATCCCTTTTAACAACAACCAGCAACTACACTGGCTGTTACTGATAGGTAAAGCTTTATAAAAGCTTTATAAAGCCTTACCTATAGGTAGCAACTGGCTTAAACGTAATGTGAACTCACCCTCACTAATAACTGGTTAGGAATCACAGCTTTAAACAAACTTCACTGTTCTGTTCCAAACCAGCAAGTCTAGAGTGCTGGAAGAATATCTGACATGAGAAATGTTCTATTCTTTGGCATTAGCTACCCACAAAATTTTAAATATTGCTTTGTTCCCATGTCCTTTTTGTTTTCTTAGACAGATTACTGAGTAAGAATCATCTATACAGCAGGATGGAAGGAGGACACAGAGAAGCCAGTGCTAGGCAGAAAGAGACTTCCCGTTCTTATTTTCCAAACTGTGATACTCCACCAAAAACTTCTCCTGTTCTGTGGGACACTTTTGCCAGTCCCCTCTGCCTCTTTTCTCTGCAATTGCAACAGTTTCCCCCCATTTTCTAATGCTTAACTATGTCCCTTCTGACCAGACTTTTACATCAGTCTTTGACCTCTCCTTGCTTTCTCTCCCATTTCAGTTTCTAGCTATTTGATCCTCCTTTTTGTGGTTCAGCTTAAAAAAAAAAAAGGTGTATCTGTGAGGACCCAAACATTACCTTTCCTTTTCCTCTTCAAACTTGGAACATGGTCATCCAGGTTTTTAGCTTTTTGCAGGGAGAGGACCTGCTCAGATGAAGTAGATGGTGCTGCATTGCTTTCCCCTAGGGAAGCACTATGTCCAGGAGGGCACTGAGGCAGGGGTGGAGGAATCTGCAAGCAGTTCACAAAGTGTTACAATAGGCAAAGGCCACTTTTCCACTTCATCCGTGACCAAAAATCTCAGCAACAATCCAGAGACATCTCCTTTACCCCAAATAACCTTTGGTAGAAGACTGTTACACACTCTGGGTTTATGGGCTTTTGAAAAAAAGGATCAAACAGTTTACAAGTGACACAGCTGAAGTGCAGTAAGCACTCTAAGTGACCTGGTACCAGAAAAAGGAACATGACCTGCTAAAGAACAACCACTTCCTAATGCTATCCTTGCAACAACAGCTCCTTCTGACAAAGTACATCAGGTTGTGGTTTTGATTTACCATGAAACTCTCACTCATGATCAGAAAAGATCATCAAGTCCTGAAGCATCATCCATCTGTAACTGATTAGTCTGAACAACTTGTATTTGGCTAAAGCATCTTCCAGGAAGTTGTCCAAGTCTTTATATGAAATTTTAAGAGCTTATTTTAATCTTAACATCTCTTTTGGGAGCAAAGAATTTCCCACCCTGGCCTCCAGCCCATTTCTTGCTATGACTTTCTCCAGTGAATTAGGAAGGATTTTTACAATATTAGTTTTTAAATCAAGGAACTATTACAGATAACATCATCTTCCTAATGCTAATAGAGAAGCTGTTTTAGTATAAGTGACCCAGTGAGGAACTGCAACAACAACTGATGGTTTGTATTACTCTTTTTTACTAGTCCATTTAAAGCTTCAATTTAAATTTTGGGGCATGATCCTTCCACGCACATAACCTCACCCTGAGACAGAAAGCTTCTGGATGCCAATATCAGTTCCAGGATTTGCATACCAGCCAATAAACACATGTTTACTTAGGAGGAGCTGGAAGAGGAAGATATTTTTGTGATCTAACCTAATGAATTGCCCAGCATAACAACACGATCCTGTCCCAGATCACTCTTGGAGAAAGATGAGGCATATCTCCAGTAAATCATCCAGTGTTGAGAAGTGACAAGTGACTCTGTTTTAGGCAGGCTTGTGAGGAGCAGCGAGCCAGGCTCAGTGATGCTGATGCATACCTTCCAACCTGAGATCACCTGAGATTATCTCACATCTCTCACCTAGCTTGGCATCCCCAGTTCCCAACACTGTTCAGGAAATAGTGGGGGGTTTTTTTTGGTTTTTTTTTAAGACACTTACAATTTCTTGAGCAACACGGAAGAAGAGGGAGACACTTCTGACCGCGTGCCCGAAGTTGTCATAAACATTCACATAGGGCCGGACCCACGAAGGCAGTTTGCCTCTGACATCAAAAGTTGTGAACCTGGGCAGGACAGGAAAACCTGAAGATTATTTGCCAGGTTGGGCTAAATTAATTAAACAAACCCTAGATCATTATCCAAAAGGGCAAGAGAGGAGCAGCAACACAAATAAAGACATAACAGTGCAGTAAATGTAATGGGGTGATGCCTTCACTCAGGAGAGAAGGGCTTTGCTGATTCCATGTACTATCAATTAAACTCCTGTTGCCTATAATATACATATTATACTAATGAGCATTACAGAAATGGATACTAATGCAGTATAATGTAAATACAGGATATGGCTATAAATAGTATTGTTTCAGTAATATAATCTGCCCTCATTTCCATTCTTCTTCTCTCAAAACACTGCAATGCTGCTGACTGCCATCTCAACGGAAAGATGGAGAAAGTGCAAGATCATAAATTGTTGTCACATGGTTTCCTGTGTTATTAAAAACATGAATTCCAAAAATTAGTCTGTTTTCCATTAAAACCATTAACCTTCTTCTGCAGCTCCAAGACTACATCGCTGGGGAGCAGAAGATAACAATCAGTTACTTCCTTGAAGTAGCGCAATATTTATATAACCTGCTATATAAATTAATGTTAATATTATGAACTGTAGTCTTTTCCAAACAGCAACATCAGCACATTTATATTCAAAATACCAACACCTCTGTTGGGATACAAAGCTGTTGATGTTGTTGACACCCCACCCCTGGAAGTGCTCAAGGCCAGGCTGGATGAGGCTTGGGGCAACTTGGTGTGGTAAAAAGTGTCTCTGCCCTTGGCAGGAGGTTGGAAAGAGATGAGATCTGAGGTTCCTCCCAACCCAAAAGATTGTGGGATTGAGTGAGCCAGGGCTCACCTGTGGTCACACAGGAAGATGGCCCCGTAGTCCTGGCGGTGCCTGATGACCCGGCCGATGGCCTGGTTGACAGCCCGTGATGCCTGCTGGCTGTACCACTCACGCCCAGACAGATACTGCAAGAGGAAGAATTAACATTATTTACCAGCTAAAATGTATTCTCTGTGCTGTACAGTCACTATTTTTTTTTCCTAAAGAAATAAAAAGTACAGAACAGATGTTGGATAGTATCTATCAGATGTACTGATCTGAGAAATCTCAAAGAGCTGAGGAAAACCAAACACAGGCGGACTCCAAAGTCACACCTGATTTACAGAGCACAGAAAACTCAAGCAGTGATGTCCAGCTATTTCTTACGCTATTCTTACATGGTGTACTCAGAGCCTTGGCAGTACAACATATTTACCACACTAGAAAACTAAACCCAAACACTCCAACACGCACCACCACACTTCCAAAACAATAATTCCCAAACCAGGCAGCACAGACCATTCTTCCTGCCCACGCTCTATCTGGATGAAATAAATCCCTCACAATGAGAGATGGATAACACATACAAAGATTTTGACTGAAACTCTGATTACATCCTTTTTTGGGCCCTGTATTTAAGACTGTGCCAGAATTTGGAACCCTAAACACCATTAAAAAGGTGGCTGTATTTGTGACAAATTCCCAAGGCTGTTTGCATTTTTGATACTCATTATCCCATGAGGCTGAGAGGATAACAAAACCCAAAACCCACTGGGACAAGAGGCAGAACCAATGACACAAACATGCAAAGAGCCAAGAGTGAGAAGCTGCCCAGTCTTACCTGTGCACCTGCACTAGTTCTCTTCATCTCATCCAGGAACTGCATCTTTAAAATGACCCTGGGATCCATACGAGGGGGAAATGGAAGCCCAGTAATGATGACTCCTCGTCCATTTATGTCTGCAAAGTCCAGGCCCTCACTGGCCTGCAGGGACAGAGTTTTCCATCATCAGTGGGGTTAGAAGTGACATTTCAGAGCAATTCAGCAGTTGTTGGCCCTTTTTCTCCATTCAGGTAATTCCCTAGACAAGTGTAGTTTATCAATAGTTTCAATTAATAGCTTCAACTAGATTTTTTGTTGTTGTTGTTTTGTTTGGAGTTTAAACTTGGCTTTTTCCTCTGCCAAAAGTCAACCCTATTAATTGCTGGCCTGTTCCTAGATAAGACCAGCTGAGAACATGTCAACACCTTTGTTTAAAGCTTCCACACCCTGAGTTGTTGACAAGACATAACAACATAGCAAACCTTCTGTGACAGTAAAAATTAACAGAATCATTTCAAAGCAATAACACAAAGGCATCAGAATCACCAGACTATAGTGCCATATCCAGCAGCTGTGCTGTTGACATCCCATCAACTATTTGTCACTCATGTCCCCTGTACTCGTTCACTGTGCTGAAATGAATAAAGCTGAACAGATTGAAAAAAAATTAGGAAAAGAGAAAAAGCCATTCTGTTCTTCAGCTGAATCAAACCCCAGCAAGGAGACTTGAGAGAGAGCTATGTCTTTTCTTCACTCTAACAGCCTCTTTGGAGACTGGGACAAAAGTTTCCAGAGTTGGATCTTTTCCTGGTACACAGTAAACAGCAACAAAAAGGCTCTAAGAATGATTTGGCAAATATTTCCATTGACAAACATAAGTCAATTTACCAGCACTGGAAGATGCAAAGGAAAGGCCATCAAATGTGTCCAGAGAACATGAAGTTAACAAATTAAGTGTTTTAAAGCTGAGTATTACGTTTGGTTTGCAGCAGTGCTGTTTTAATTTTAACATTACACTTCTCCAGAACAGCTGTTCTCATCCAACAGGTTACATTTTCTGTGAGTAACCAACATGAAATGCAAGTCTGATGCTCATCCACTTCAGAGAAACCAAAACGTGTACATTTTATAAACACAGGAGTGAATCACGCAGAAATGTGACCTAATTTTGAAAAAGCTTCAGAGCATTTGTTTTTTTCCCCACATATAATCACAGTCAAATAACAGAAACGTACTGAAATCCAAAATGAAGGGTTTTTCTATCAATTATATAATCTGATCTCAGATGAAACAAGTTCTCAGTTACATTACCTTGCCCCGACACACTGCCAGAAATACAGCTCCATTGGACTTAGGACAGGTGACTTTTTCATAATAGGCATCAATAACCTAAAAAATATAAACAAGTTTAAGAGGAAGAATGGTATTATGGTTAGTACAGGGTACTAACTAAATTTCACTTGTACACTAAGATCTAAACTGTGATTAATTTGGTTTTGTATAATTGTCTTTTACCTAATTGGAAATGTGAGAAGCCATTTTCTCAGTAAAAACCTTATATCACTGTGAAAGCCAGAACACATCTGGGTAAACATAAAAAAATTCAGATACTTCTGATGAGAAGATGGACCACCCTCTGCTTCTGCAGATCGTTAAGTAAAATAGACAGAACAGGAAAGCAATTCTCAGATATTAATTATTCTAAGAAGCAAACAGAATGGGTATAAATAAACAGGATGACACTGCACAACTCTTTAACATCCAAAGCAGGATGAGCTGGGAGGAAAAGTCCTGTAGAAGGTCCACAAATGCTGACTGTTGAAGTGACAGCTTTCAACCAGCTCAATTACTCAGCATTTGTGTTAGCTGCTCTTACATCACCAGATTTAAATGAAGACTGAACCCTGCATGGCCAGACAAGAGGAAAGGAAGGATGCACACGAAAACTATACTTCAAAGAAGCACTCAGTTTTACTTTCCCCCTAGGCCAAAAACTGGGGTGTTTCACACCCAAATGCACCTTAGGGAAGGTTGTTAAACTTAGAAACAGTTTCTGAAAACGATAGAGGTAAATGCAAATAATCAACCTCTGAAAAGCTTCCTTTGTTTCTGGGTTCCACAAACATTGGCTTCACTTCTTCTATTCTTTTGGCAAAATCATGCTCCTGTTAAAAGAGAAGGTCAGAAATGCCAAGTGAGCTCACACCACAAGAACAAAAATGCTCAGTGTAGTTTCACTGACTTCCCCACCACAGCCTGTTCCTCTCTTGCCAAACACAGAAGAGATGGAAGCAGAAATGTGCAACCCCCTAAGAGCACCAGCAGTGATCCCTTGCAGTTGGTGCACCTCAGATATCAGGCAGATGGGAGAGTTCCAGCACTCACCTCCAGTCCCAATCCACAGCATGAAACCTCTGCCCCTGCCTTCTCAAGGAGCATTTAAACCAAAACTGTTCCAGCAAATCTCACCAGGGACATTCAACTCATCAGCACAGAAGTACCAGAAGTTACAGAACTTTGCAATGGTTACAAATTAAAATTAAAGCAGAGATGCCTACATTGAGATTTTTTCCCCCAAGTGTTGAAACAGAGACTAATTCTAATTCAGAGGTTTAATAAAGAAAGGTCTGATGAACTAAATAAAATGTGACATCAGATGGAACAATATATTAAGACTCTTTTGGGTTTGGTTGAATTCTTTTGCTTTCTACAGCACTGCACTTCAGTATATTGTGCTCAAAATAAAAGAAGCCTTACCTGAGGTTTTTTCTTTCCAGATTTTATAATTTACTTATTCACAAAGAATTTTTCATAGCATACCAGAATGTTTTGGGTTGGAAGGGACCTTAATAATAATCCAGTTCCAACCCCCTGCCAAGAGCAGCAATGTCTTCCACTAGAAGGTTTTTAATTAACATGGTTAAATGGAATAATAAAGGCAGAGCAATGAACATACTCTCCAGTATTCCAGGCTCTTATCCATGACAGGATATGATGGGAAGAACATCAACAGCCCATGTGGCACAACTCGCACAAGGTTACCTGCAGTGAGATAAGACAAGAGTGTAGCTGAGGGTATTTTCATCCTGGGATAGAGAACATGGACTGCAGAGGAAAAACAACAGCATGGACTCCTTCCAAAATATTTTCTACTTTCTTAATGTGAATGACTGTGTATTAGAAGTTGTTTCAGTTCTTAAAATCATTTGATAATCTTGTCAAGGTGTAAGTTTTAACAGAGAACCAAACCAGCTTTCATTTCTCCTCCATGTCCTTCAAGCATTTCTAGATTTAACAGATTCTTTTCAATCATGTTAGCCAAACTACACAAATGCTCTTTTATTCTGTCCTTATGTGTTACAACTTTGTAATTCTATTGTATTAATAAAATATAACCAAAACAATAAATGCTGACTTTAGGCAGGCTTGACACAGCTTAAAATATCACCAAAAATTGCACTGATTTCCTGTGATCCTCAATTGCTCTGCTCATCCTTGTCTGCATCACCTCTGGCTATTGATTTCCTAGTTTGAGGCACTATCTGACTGTGTTAAAGAACCACCTTTTTGACCCAAACACAAACTCATGACTATAAACATGAAGTCCAGACTTGGAAATATGAATTCAGGGACTCAATTTTGTGTGCTTTTAGAGCAGCCAGCTGCTTTGAGCAAGCAGAAACACAGAAAACCAGACAGCAGCGAGATATGCACTGCGATCCTTTACCTTTCTCCTACTGCACCTTCTTTAGCATTGCCCATTCTAAATTTCAAAAAGTCCTGGACATGAACCCATTTCTGAAACCCACACACTTCACTTACCAATTGTTTTCCCCAGAGAAGATAAATAATCCTCTGAAAACCTACAAAGAAGAAAAATCAAATAACACCATTGCATTTCCTTTTCTATGTTTTTCATCCACACTGATTTCTTTTGATATTCATCTAAAATAGCATTTAGAGACTGCCAGTTGCTCTCCCTCCTGTGGCAAGAACCAATACCAAGGGCAAGAATTAATAATACCTTGACTACATTTTACTAATACTATGAAATATCCTTATTGATAGCTCTGAAGATTATCTAAGCTTCAATACTTCAAAATGCACAGGTAAAAATGGGCAGCCATGTGAGCAACAACACACATGTGAGAGCTCTGCCAGAAAAGTCTGCCAAGCCTGACTAATAGTAAGACATTTTAAAAGAATTCTTGATGAATTAGGTGTGGTGTGTGCTTCAGGGTAAAAAGTTAGTTTGGTTACTATGGCAATAGTGATTTACTATTCCTTAGTAAATCACCTTGTCTTTGGCTGAAGAAGTCCTGCTCTTCAATAAGCCATCTTCCAGACCTGACTGAAAAATCCCCTGTTCTCCCATGCATTTATGTTCCTTTCTTTTTAGTACCCTGTAGTTTTGTGTACTGTTTTCCCAGAAAATTTATATATGCATGGAAAATCCCTAACATATATACCTTTATAAGACCTACAAATACTAGTATCAACACACAGATGTTGTCAAAACACTATGAATACCTTTCCATCAAAAAATCCCCATGTTCTAAAGCCTTGGAGGGGTGGAACCCCCACCCTGCTTCTTTAAAAGACAGTATCTTCAACAGAAGTGGAATGGCACACTAAAACCTCAGAAAATAAGAAATCCAGTCTGAGGGTTTTCCAGATTATGACTTCTCTGTAAAAATCCATTACAATTGCTGAGTCCCTTTCCAGTTCTATGGAACATCTGGCCTTTGCTGGCAGCAGAAGCACTGCCAACCCTGAACAAGATACACAGAAAAAGTGATGGAAGACCAGATGAGCAAAAAAAATGATGAAAAGCTTGACAAATATTTGGACATGTTTTCCTTAAGTAGGCAGCCCAGTGGTGAAAGAGAGGCTGGGCATGGTGACAAGCTTTAAATATAAAAATAGTTATTGCAAAGGCCAGTCATGTTTGAAGTCAATTAAGCCTTCAGGAAAAAAATTCAGTGCAGCTCCTGGGGGTTGTGGGTGCAGGTCCCATCTGAGGCTGGTCAGGGCCATCAAGGACCATCAGTGCCTTGGTACCTGATCCCTCCAGACCTCCAGTTCTAAATTTTCAGTAGGAGTGGTTAAAGGATGTTGTTATTCAGCATTGATCCAAGAAAACCACTAGAGATCCCTTACTTAACTGGCATATTCCTGTATGAGGATGCCAGAACCCAAAATGTTGGAACCCAAGACTTCAAAGCAGGATTCCACACTGGAGTTCATTACCTTCTTTCATAGGTGGAAGTAAGCACAGTTCCATCAGGTCCCTTTGGAATGATCCCAACCCAGAGCTGGTGTTTATCAATGACATGAGGATTCTCCAGGCAAACAGGAAAAGGGCTGGAGAAAAAAAGAGGAAGATCCCAGTCATACTTATGATATGATTCCCTACCAGTTCCAGAACCATAGAATGGTTGGGTTGGAAGGAACCTTAAAGCTCATCTCACTCCACCCTTGTGCCATGGGCAGGGACACCTTCCACTGCCCCAGGGTGCTCCAAACCCCATCCAGCTCAGCCTTGAGCACTTCCAGGGATGGGGCAGTCAGAGCCTCTCTGGGCACACAGAACACTTTAAAATCCTGAGATAAAACCTGAATCCACGAGAGCAGATTGTGCATTTTTCAGGAATGGCAGTGTTCCCACATCCAGGTACTCACATCTGCATTTCCATTGTAAAGGATGAGAGGGGGGAGAGTGTCCCGCTGGTGAGGATGATTGTCCTGACTCCCTGTCGAACGAGCTCGTGCATGCTGTACCCAGGGCTGAAACACCAATAGCTTAAAGTCTTCCCTGCATTAAATAAAGAGAAAACACTAAGAAGTCACTCAAACTGGAAAAACTAAACTGTGACCAGCATATGGCACATTGCATCTAAACCTCAGAGTAAATCAGACAGCATACAAAGTTAAAATTCCAGATGTATGGTATGACCTGCTTTTGTTCTTCCTAGATTTAATGACTTTTAATTAAAACATCACTGCTCCTTCATAATCTAATCAGAATGTATGTTCAACCTTGCACCTGCTTGAAAAAATAACCCCTTCTCTAAGAGGAATTTCCTATATATCTATATAGGCTATAGATCTTTCACCTAAACTTCTGACTTTCCTCACAGTCAACTCCCAAACGTTTCAATTTCTGCTCAAATCTTTTATGGGATGTGATGACATATATTTATTTATATATATATATATATATACACACATATATATATATATATACACACACACATATGTATTTTAGTGTGTGACTCTGAAAACATGTAAGTTATCAACAGGAAGAATATTAAGAAAAATAAATAAATCACATCAGTCATTTCCTTCACTGCTCAGCTCAAGCTTGCTGAAAACTGCATCAGCTTCTCAGTGACACAGGCACAAGGGAATGAAACCAACATCCATGTCAAGAACAAGAGCAGCCAAATAAAACATCAGCTTTTGTTTCTGTTTCTGCTTTTCATGAAACTGCTTTGCAGTTTCAGTGATAGAAATAAATACCTCTCACCCAAGTATCACGTGCACTTTTAAATTTACAGACATCAATCAAAGCCTTCATTTCTAAAAGTAGCAGCTGACGTTTTCAGGAAATCCCCATTAATATCTGCCCAATGAGTCACTTACTGCTTAGAATGACAAATGAACATTTACTCTCAGGTAAAGTTTTACCCTTCCATCCCATTTGGACAAACATATCCAGACAATGCCCAAATTCTAGAAGACTCACATTTCAAAATTCAGCAAATTCTGTATCTTTCTAACTCACACTAACAATTCCAAGCAAACTCGTTTGGATCTGTGTATGGACAGGCCAGTGAGCACCTACATACAAGAACAAAGTCACTCAGCCAGGAACCCAAGAAATCCCAGCACAAAAACAAATTGGGATGGCCTGGAAAAGGACAGCAACCCCTCATGTCTGCTCCTCCAGTGCTCAGCTGGGAACACATTTCTGTACCCAGCATGACACCTGCCAGGCACCAGCTCCTGGACAAGCTGGGACTGCTGTACATTTTTAGTCTGGCGTGCTACAATTATGTCTTTAAGCTTAAAAACAATTTTTAACCATTTCCAAGGTACCATTCACCAGCAGGAAGTGTTGGGTGTTAAACAAAGCTGCAGCAGCTTTTTCCATTCCTGGTACAAGGACAGCTAATGCAAGGAGAAGTGGCTTGCTAATAGTTTACAACATGATGATTTTGAGCAAATCATGAATAAGAGCATTTCAACTTAATGCTAAACTGCAACAGTCCAGTATTGTTGGCATAAACAGCATCTGTTCCCAGATGACTTAGGCAGGAATCTCATCAGCTATCCCAAACTATGCCCCTTCTCCTCACCAATTACTTTGTAGAGAATGATGTTTGAGTGGATAATTTCTGCTAAATCTCTGGAAAACAGCTGTTCTTAAATGTTTGAATTATTTCTATGCTATTTGCTATATCACTACAGGAAACCAGAGACTCAGTCTATCCTGTCTGGCCTCTGCTAGGCTTACACAAAGCACAAGTCTCAGCATACTCAGGTGTGTCACACAGGTACTTGCAAATACTGCTTTTATTTGGAAAACAAATATATCAGAATTCATCTACTGAATCACAGAAATAACCTAAAAGTGTTTGTATTAGCCTCCTCCTGTACCCATCTTTCACCACATCTACTCAGAATTATTCCTGTATCTTAGAATTCCAATTGAGCAATATCTCAAGAAACCAACATTTGCAGATTACCAAACAGCACTAAACTTCGTGCAGACATTAATGGGGATATTATGTGCAGACCCAGTAAATTCCTGGAAATTCATTCTTTGAAAAAATGTTACTTTTGTCCTTAAAAGAAGGACTTGCATGAAACAGATACTTACATACTCATGAGCACTTAACTGAGTAATTAAGTAGATATGAGGCTAAGTATTTACAAAAATCCCTGAAGAGTGCTCTGTGAAGAAGACTTAAGTAAAGATCTGCATTTATCTTCTCTAACTGAAAGTGTTCTGTTTTCAACCTAAGTATTAAAAAAATAAATTAAAAATCAGAAAGAATGAATGCTGGAGTCCAACAAAGCCAAGCTTGGTGCTGCTTTATAGGAGCATTAGGATAAGCCTTTGATTCAGAAGCCAAGTTTCTTTTCTTCTAAATATATGGGTTTGAAGAATGGTTATATTGAGGTAATTCCAGATACTGGGTTCTGCAGAGCATAAGGAACAAAAATAGGCGGGAGGAGAGAGACAAGGAGAGGGAAAAATCCCAGTTGAACTGGAAAGTGTAGTTGAAGCTGAAACCATCAAGAACTGACAACACATCCTGAAGAATTTAGGAAGTTGCTCAAAGTAGGAAGTTTCACAAAGTAGAAAGGTAAACATGCCCCAAGGCATGGCACTTTCTGCCTAAGAGCTCACATGATCTCGACAAGATCTCTGGCACATGACATGAACCTTCCCTACAGGGCTCCAAAAGGAGCCAACAACTGCAGCACCTGCACAATGTGAGTAATTTCAACAGAGAATGAGGACTTGCATGGAATTTGCTCTTACACCACCTTTAACAAACATTTTTGCCATCATAACTGTACCTGAACCCCTTCTTGCCAAAGGCAGTTACAGCCTTATTCAACACCAATTTTGTGTTGAACTCAATTGTTGTACAGAGAAATCCAGCTGGTATGAGGAGAACAGAACATGCCATGAGCCTCAGTATCAACCTAAGGGTTGGAGGAGAGCTCCCCATTCTTGGCTGCTCTGAAGATTTTCTCTACACCAATACAAACTACAGTTCCATAATGGAGATGGATCTTCTTTCAACAGAATCACTGCCCTACAACAACTCCAGCAGTGCACAAAACACTAATAATACAAGAAAATTTTGTATTGAGATGGCACGTGTCACCTCCCCTTCAGAAAAAGTGAAATGCTTGTCCCCAACTCATTGTACCCACAGTGGAGCTGCACTTGTTTTCTTCTATTTGAACCAGAAAGGAGCAGTTTCAATCCAGCTTTTGCATGAACCTCCCCAAGAGCAGTCCTGTACCTTGTCTTTTGGAAGATGATGAATTCCAGGGATCTGTCTTTTGTTTCTTTTTCTGACTACCATTATCCACGTGAATATGTACCTGAAGGAAAGTAACAAACATTTCTAGCAATGGCTGCAGAAACAAACTTGCACTTCATCCCTCCAAAAAAACCTGGCCTACATTAAGAATAATTAATGCAATTAGTGTCATTTTTATAGTTTTACTAAGGTTATACAATTTCCTGTTTCTTTTATATTTTGCCACCAGTATTTCGTAACTAAGGACCAAAAAAGTGCATCACCATTCAACCAGTCATTTTTGATTCAGATGATGGGAGCAGCTTTTCATGGGCTGACCTGAGCAGAGCCCAAGAACCAAATTATTTGGGTATTTCCATCAGCGTAAACCACACAGATTAAATGTAGAACATTAGTGTGATGGAAAGATTGCTTCATTTGGCAACAAAAATAGTATCAAGTCTTAATTAAAAAGATGTGTTCCTAAAATTCATCATAACACATCCCACAAATTCCAAACTTTAAATAAATTAAAACAACTTCAGGGAGGAGGTTCAGTGGTTCTGTTGCATTTGATTAGCGCTGGACTAAACTAAAAACACATTGCTGGAAGAACACATCAATTCTTTCTTAATATTCAATATCAAAATTTTCTGAAATTCCCATTTGCTGCACTTTCATAATTTAGTTTACAAATTCCTTTAAAAGTTGTGTTTCTCTTCAGAGTATAAATTAAATACAGTTCCTTTCGTGTGGTTTTAGGGGTTTTTGGGGTTTTGTGTGGGTTTTTTTTGGTTGGGAGGTTTTGAGAGGGAGGTTTTGTCTTCTTTTTTCCTCCCCGTAATCAATTTGCTGTACTATCCACATCCTTCCAAGTCTTAGATACACAATGCACAGACATTAAATGCCATGAGGAAAAATGCAGCGCATAAAGCCTCCCCTACCTTGTAATATTTAGATATTGCCTGATGTGGCAGGAACCCTGTTGTGACTCCTTCTGGAGGATCAATGCTGAACACTGTCTGCAAAATGGAGGGAAACGGAAGCACAGAATTATTTGAATATGGAAATATGACAGAATATGGAAATGACCTCCAAGATCATTGAATCCAACCTGTGACTGATGCCCACCCTGTCACCCAGACCAGAGCACTGAATGCCACATCCAGGCATTCCTTGAATACCTCCAGGGACAGGAACTCCACCACTTCCCTGGGCACTTCCTAAAGCTTGACAACCCTTACCCATGGAGAAATACTTCTTGATGTCCAACCTGGACCTCCCTAGCACAGCATGAGATCATTCCCTCTTGTCCTGTCCCTGTTCCCTGGGAGCAGAGCCTGACCCCACCTGGCTGCACCCTCCTGTCAGGGAGTTGTGACAGTGAGAAGGTTCCCCCTGAGCCTCCTTTTCTCCAGGCTGAGCCCCAGCCCAGCTCCCTCAGGGGCTCCTGGTGCTCCAGACCCTTCCCCAGCTCTGTTCCCTTCCCTGGACACGCTTCAGCCCCTCCATGGGTCTCAGAACAGGACACAGAACTGGAGGTGAGGCTTCACCACTGCCCAGCAGAGGGACAATCACCCCCCTGGTCCTGCTGGCCACATTATGTTTTTATACATACATACACATACATCCTTTTGATTTTTTGCTTCAGTAAGATCTCTAATATGCATTTGCACTGAGATACGTCTCCACAAAAGTTACTGCTGCGATAACCTTAAATTTATTTCCTTACTCTTGTTGTCATACAAGACAGAGAACCTTGAATAAATACAGTTCTTCTGGGCAATTCTTGCTACCCACACGGGGCTCCCATTGTTCCAAAAACTGCAAGCCAGCATCTAAATATACTCAGACTACACAAATGACAATATTATTATTCACACTGTTCATGACTCTGCCTGTGGATAAACACTCTTATATAAGAGATCAGTCACAACTAAGCATAGAAGAACTTTTTGAGTTCTTTCAGTCTAAAATTTCATCTGTGGTCCCTCTGCTAATAACACTCTGCTTAGAAAAACCATCAAGTTGTAATCATATCTAATTGACCGTGTATTAAATTAAAAGCTTCTATCAGAGTTATGCTTTTCCCCCCTTTCCTGTGTGTGATGTCTCATGACTACAAACGATGCTCTTTAAAACATAAGGCATCCCAGTGCAACTTCAATGAAAACAGCTGTGGTTCTCAAATATTTACAACTCTGTTAATTTTTCTAAACAAAATTTCTCCAGACATTGATAGGAATTACCCGAGCTCATAAGAGATTCAGCTAGTTACAAAATGTTCCCCAGCAATTGAAAAAAAAAAAAAGCATATTTCCTGGAAACATTTACTTCTGAAAAATAGCCAAAGATATGGTGTACAAAAGAGATTTTGGTAAGTGTTCTTTGAAAAGGAAGAAAAAAATATTATTATTAATTAATACAAGCTGGTGATAAATAGAGACTCAAAGACAAGGCTCTGCAAGAAGCAGACACAAAAGCTCTGTCCTAGTCCCACCCATCTCAAGATGACAAACTGTCCCCTGGCAGATCCTCTGCAGTCACTGCATGTCCTCAGCAGCAGAAAAGGGAGCTGAGTTTTCTCCTCCAAATTCAAATCTCTTTTTACCTATCCACAGCCCAAAAGAGCACACGCAGACAATGATTCCAAGTTGGTTAGCAGTCCTCTGGGATCAGGGGACCTGGTTTCTACTTCTGAATTTTCTCATCTCTCAGCTTTGAAACATTGAGAAACTAATTCACATGAGGCTCACCTGACCTTCCCTCAGAACAGCAACATCTCCCAGTCTAAACCAGTCGGAACCAGTGTACACAAATCACTACTGCTGTACTGGAACTTACACATGAAGGTTTTGTTTAACCACTCCTAGAAAAACAAAATCCTATGCATGCCACCCTCACAAACACCCATGCATTCAGAGTTCAGTGTTGCAAATCTGCCAAGACCACTCAAAACACACCCAAGTTACTTGTCTTTATCATACAGGTCTGCAAAGTTTGAATATATTTTTCATTTTCAGTTTTAAACAGGGTGTTAATCTCTGGTGCCCTTTTGCACACATATATTTCAGGCCCACTGCACCTCTGAATTTTATGGGGCTTTGGATTTTCATAAGCAAAGTTTTGGAAGTGCACAACAGGGAGACAACTGACAGCACATGGATACCCACAAGTGTCACATTCAGTTCCTATGGAGCTGAAATTATTTTTGGTTTAGATATCTCATAAGTTAATAATTAAATGAAAAAAAAACCCATTAAATTATCTTTTGTTTGCTTTATTAGTTAACTTCTCTTGTTATTTCATAAGATGATCTCATATTCCTAAACACTGCTGCAAACAAGTTCAATGACCCAGCTCCACCTGGTGGATGCTAAGCCTAGCCAAAATTTAAATCCAGCATTACCAAAAAGGGAGACCACAACAACAAAAGAAAAACTTGGGTAAAAATCAGATCAATCCATCCCATCAGGCAGCACCATTCTCCTCAAAAATTACAAACTTGCACCATTGCACAAGTGTACATCCCAACAAGAATAAAATTGACCCAATATTTTTCCACATCTTTTAAACCAGCTCTTCTATCCTTCAAATGATTATAGAAGCAGCATTAAATATTTACCTGGATAATATCTGAGACCTTATGCAATCCAGATGTATTGATAAATATCCCAGTACCTGGAGAAAACAACACAAGATTACTCTTAAAATACAAATATATATCCTCTTGTGTACAGCCACACCATGTCTGAAGAGCTCAACACTCTAAATATGATTTGAAAATATTCTCTGAAACAATTAATTTATTTCAAATTTTTCATCATTATTTAAGATGCAAAGAGAAGCATAAAACTGGCATTCCATGTCTGACACACTGGGAAACTGTCATCCCAGAAAATCACATGCACTTCTTAAAGCTCCTCTGCATTAAAAATGGGAAAGGAGCTAATTAAAGCAGCAATTAGAGGAGCAGTTAAAAGAACATATGAAACATACTGATGGTGGGGATTTTGCATCAGAAATGATCAACAGATGCACTTGTCAGACCAGAATGCAAATGGCCTAAAAGGAGAAAGGTGCTGGGCAAAGAAAAAAGGAAGAGTGGATGTGTTGTCCAAGGATGCCCTTGCAGAACTGACAGTCTGTATTCTACTCCTTTCAGTGTTTTTTCTGAAGAGTCTGCTGGTAAGAGCTAAATTATTTTCTTAACACATGTAGAAGTTAAAAAAAAATCTTTACAGTAGAGTAATTTAAGAACAAGTTGCTGACAGATATTAGAACAGAAGCTTGTTAAATCAAGGAAAAAAACCCCAACATATTATACAATTCTCTACATTCCTGTCTTTTAACTCCAGAGCCAAGAAGAACTCACGACACTAAAAGCACCATCAGAAAAATGTCAGCAAGCTTCACACCAAAATCCATGTGGTTTTGGAGAAAAACAGTGTCTGTGCAAAAATCCTCTGCGTGGATGGATGGACCCATACATGGGTACAAACTCATGTTTGACACAAGGGGTTCTCAGCATCAGTTCAGATACATGAACAGACATAAAATACGTTTCCTAACAGAGAATCCTGCAAGTCTTAATAAAAAGACACAAGTCCTTAAGGTCAGATTTTAGCTTAGAGAAGCTTTATCATTTGATTGTCTCCCCTAATAATGCAAATCTCCAGTCACTTACACTAAAGAGGAAAGTCTGAGTAGAACAGCTAAAAAGTTCATGCACTTACGGCCTGAAAGAAACTGTAAAATCTGCTCCAGTGACTCCAAGAGGGAGGATTTGGTCTGCCACGTTATTTGGGCCTCTGCAAACAGATCAAAGATGTAGCTGCAATTTACAAAGAAAAAGCAGAAATGGGTAAACACTGTAAAGAATCAAATGGACACACATAATGTTACTTTTTCAGAACAATAATTTCACCATCAAGTAGCAAAACATGTTTCTGTCTCCATGAGAATGAAAAATTTACAAGAATTAAAGTAAGTACTTGCTTATAAAGGCAGTGCACAATTCTGCCATGGCAGAAAGAGCACAGACCACACCATTCCCTTTTTCCACCACTCCTTTCCAACATAAAATCCATTACTAATTTAGAAGCAGATAGGCATGCAATTTCCATGATTTTTTTTTTTTACCATGTATAGCAGGCACCAGTTTAGAAATAGGCTTCCAGAGCTCAGAGGTAGCTCAGAAACATCACTGCAGCATTGGTACCTCTGCTTAAATAATGACACAAAATTGAAAGAACCACAGTGAGGAGCTTCTTCCAGCTCAGGAAACCCAAGCAGAGAATTTTCCACTCTTGAAACACTAAAAAAGGGAGTTCCTCCAAAAATAATAATTACTACAGATAGGGGTATTTAAGGAAAACCAAAACCTTGAATAAATACTATTCCCAGAAACTAGAACAGAGCTATAACCCCAACAGCTGACCCAATTTGCTGTACTTTTAAACATTTAAAGACATTAATGAGAAGAAATTTACCTTCCCTCTTTGGTGACTCCACTACCATTTTCTGGCAGCTCCACTGCATCAATAGCACTTTCAAGCTGAAGAAGAATTTCTTTAGAAAAATTAAGAGAGAAGAAGTTAGGGTGTCATGTCTGGGACACATCTGAATCACTTTTTCAAATGTACTTTATCACAAAGGCTGTTACAAAAGAGAGCAGCTTCTCTCAACTCTGTAAACAAACCAAACTGATCAAAACCAATTTCCTGGATATCAACTTTAAATATTCATATTCAACTCTAAGAACTCCCATGATGTCAGTTCCTAGATGACGCTGAAGTCAGCAGCTAAATGTTAAACTCTTCTTCACAGACAGAAAAGGTTGTTCTTGGAAATGCTTTGTATACACGAGCTATCTCAAGCTCTTGCTGTTCACTTCAGGTTCTGACAGCAGAATGATGCAACTGATGAAGTTCCAGCTCACTGACAAGATTAGAAAACATGGAAACTTCTAACAAAAAAGTAAAAGACACATTCATCTGCCAAATCTCTCTTCTTGGGAAAAAACTTACTAAACACTCCAAAAAGTTCTTAGGAAAAGCCAAACAACCATCTGTGAATGCCTCCATTATAAGTAATGTATATGGCAATGCTACGTGAGCTTGATTTATAATTGCTGAACTTTTGAAACTGTTTTAACAATTTTCAACAACACAAAAAATAAACTTACTCTTGATCTTCGCTATATCTTCCAGTTCCATGTTCAGTCCTGTTGAAAAAAAGTAAAGATTTCACAGAGGTTGTTTCAGACCTATTTCATTCCCAGTTTCTTCATGCCTTTCCAGAAACTATGGCTATGAAAGTTAGAATTGCATGCATGGAAAGATATTTTTAGTGTTCTCTTTCATAACCCCTCATGCCACATTGGTTTGACGAAATCTGTGTCTGGCAACAATTACTAACAACAATTTACTTACTAACAAGAGGGCAAATTCCCCAGAAACTTTCCCTGAAAGTTATTTTCCAGTTCTTGGTAGTGGCACTTCATAATCCCAGAGAAACAGTGATGTTTCTGTCACTGTCACTGTCAACACACCTGAACTGGCCAACTCCATGTTGAATTCAGCATTGATTTCATTCTGTTGAACCACTTTGGCTTGTTCCTCCAGGACAACATTTATTGCATCCATTGCTGAAGCCAAATCGTAGGGAGTCAAGTCAAAGGAAGAGGATTCCTCACACAACTTCTCCTAAAATGTAAGGAATGGAAGAATTATTCTGACCACTCTGTGTGCAGTTTGTTCAGGTAGTGTCAGACATGATGAAGTGGAAGTGACCAGGCTTGATTTCGTTTTTCATCTTCAGCTCAGGCCAGAGGATATTTTATAAACACCTGAAGACTTTGACTTTTAGTAAGCATCATTTTTTCTGAAACGTAGAACAGATTTTGCCTCATCCACATTATCAACATTCTAGAGAGTACAGAAAGTAATTGATGTTCAAGCAGGAAAATTTTTAATTAGCGAATCAGTTTGTTCTTCAAAAAAGCTATTTCTACACTTTCTATTTAAAAAGTAGCAATGGTTTAAACACTCAGGATTAGTAAGTTTGACAAAAATGTCTGTGACTTTGAAAATTAGGTCACATATTGCTTTGCCAGAAATTTTCATTCACAAAAAGAATCATTTTCCCTGAGGAATGATGATAAATAATAAGGCCTAACCTACACAAATATTTGACTGTAATAGCTATGAAGAAATAAGTTATAAAGAAAAAAACTGCTAAGCGAGGTGCATGTGTAAACAATCTAATCAGAAAGAATTTTATTTCAGGGTAATCACTAAATTTCCACATATTAACCTCAAAGAGACAGCAGCATCAGATAACTATTGCAAAATGAGAAACTATTCTGGCTAATTTCTGCATGCAGGCATCAATTAGTACTTCTTGCACACTACAAAGGAAAAACCAAATCCAAACCCCAAACAACTGTGACAGGATTTCCACACATTTTTTCAACAGAAGGAGAGATGTTCTGATGAAAGGAGCAAATGCAGGATGCAGCTCTGCAGTGAAGCAGAGCAGAGCTGTTTACTGAAAGGACACCAGGCACTCAAAAAACAAACCACAGCTGTTCAGTAGAAATCCCACTGGGAGACTGTGGCTTCGTGTGCCAGAGAAAGGGACATATTTCAAATACTCCTTTGCATTTCATCATTTAGGAAAAGAGCTGCAGTTTCAAGCCAGCTGAAAGGAAGAACACATAAGGCAGCATTATTTTTGTTTTGTTTTGTTTTCCTGTATGAGAGAGGACTTGGAAATATTACAAGAGTCCTGTCTGCCATCTATTGCACTTGGAAGAGCTGATGCAGCTGATCTTCAAGAATGGGCCTTTCATGATTTTTTACACAGTGTTGTCTTAGAAGTCTCCAAGAAAAGAAGCACCTCATAAATCTGGAGATGTACCCTTTAGAAAGAAACCATCACCTTGTAAAAAATCAGCAGTGCCAAAGGATTGTTAATTAAACTACAATAATTTAACTGTCACAGAAACAAGAAATGTTCATGAAAATTAATATTAGCAACATATATCCGAACACAGAGTTTACAGGCTGTTTGTAATAGGACAGGGTGTGTTTTATTCTTTGGATGCAAATTGAAAAATGGTAACAGGCCAGAACAACTCACCACATTGTGAGCTTCATCAAGGATCACCACAGTCCCCTTCAGGTCCAAGTTGTGTGATTTCCTGCTCTAAAGACAAAAGCAGAACAAGAAAATGGACAAAAAGGCCACTGAGAAATGTGGATTTGATTTGCTGAGACAGTGGATGATGAGATAATTTTGGGTTTTCATGTATTTTGTAGCTGGGTTGTTTTTTAGCTTTGAGAGAACAGAAAGTAATGGCTGTGGCTGCCCACTACAGAAACCACAGAATCACTTTCTCTGGAAATGAAGGTGCTAAAATGTATCATACAAATGTTTACAGAGGTTACAATTCATAATAAAGAAAAAAAAAACAACCCAGATGTGCCATATTGAGATTAATGTAACTAATTTGAGAACGTTTAACTATGGATTTGCATCACTTTGAGTCATTTTTCGCAATAGAGATCTGGGAGGAGTGGAGTGTAAAGCAGAGGATTTGCCTTGTATTTACAATTTTATGCTTGTGCTGTCTTTGCAAGTGGATATTCTGGAAACGTGCCCTTCAGTACCACAATGTTTCTCTGCTTATGGGATTTTTAAAATTTATTTCACAATACTTTTCCGCTTATAGGGCTTAAGGGATTTTTTAAGTTTATTTTTTAATTTATTAAACTTTCGGTCTTCCTGCAGCATTGGAGTGCAATCTGGCTTTTTTTATAATTCATTGATTACTCCAAGTTGCATGAAGATGTCAACACATTTGTTTCCTCAACAAGTTTTCAAACTCTCAACAAGAGTTCTCAAAGGTTTCATTTTCCATCCATGCAATATGGAGAGCCTATTAAACTGTTTGTACACAAAGCCAGAATTTATTTCCAAGAGATTTTTCCAATCTCTACTGAAAGCTTCCTTATTCTGAAAACCATGCAGCAGCTGCAGAAACAAAAATATCTCAGACTGCATGCAAAACTACTGCACAGTGTGTGACTGAAGATTCATGTCCAGGAGGTGAACATCACCTAAAAATGGCACCACCTTCTGCAAAGCTAATTCTACAATATAGATATAGAATTAGAATATAGAAATAGAATATAGAAAAATCCTAAACTTTTTTTTTTTAATCACAGGAAAGAATTTACAGAGAAAACCCCCAAATGGCATCCTCTATAGCCCTGAACTTGAACTGGGGTTTGGTCAGTTTTGAATCATACATAATGCATCCTCTTGCCAAGCATCACTCTTCACTGTTTATCCACTAAAAGACAACATAAGACAAACAGAAGAACAACTGTATTTAAAAGCAAAGCTAAATGTTACCTTTGAGTCTAGTAAATAGTTGTAAGGCATAAAAATAATGTCTGCTTGCTGCTTCAGACTTCGAGAGAGATAGTAAGGACAAGCTCTGTTAAAAAAAAAAGTACAAAAAAAACCCAGTACAGACTATAATCCTTGCAGAAATATTAAGAGAGCATTCAACATTCATGCACTATGATACACAAATGAATTAATAAAAGTGAACAGAGAACAATTTTCTTTATTTTCACAAGTCAGGAGGAGGAAGGTCAGAGGGATTGCTCACCTGTGCCTGTTTCCATTTTTAACCAAGTCTTCAATATCCATGATTGATTCAATCAGTTCTTTCTCTGTACTCTTTTCTGTAACAAATGACATTAAAACCACCAGCTTAGCTGAAGGCATCACACAAAGATTTGTTGTTACCCCGATCATCAAACTCATACACTAATATTTCATTCTTGAAAGACAGTAACAGAGAAAAACACACAGAAGTGGATTCTGCCAACTCTTCCAAACCTCTCCCCCTGTCTAGCAAATCCCTCCCTCTCCAAAAAACAGGGGTTTGCTTCCAGGGGAAATTAAGGTGAGCCACACTCACCTTCCACATTGTTATAGAAATGACAAGACCGAGCCATCACCTTCATTCGGCACATGTAGATCTGTAAAACAAAACCTATTTCAGCCAGAGTAACACAGCTTGTCAGGCACTGAAAGCAGGTTAAGGAGTGCAATCAGTTCTAACAGCAGCTAATGAAGAAATGCTAATCACAGCTCCTCAGCTTTAAAATCACGTGTCCTGCTCACTTTGCAAGTTAGACTCTTTTTCTGCAGCACAGAACACTCACATGCTCAGAGATGAATGTGTTATCTTTTCCCATTAATACTTTTCAAAACAGTAATCTTTGATATTGTAAAAATAACAGCTAAATCAATAACTGAAGCAATGTTTTGAAATTATCATTGCTCTTGACAAACACATAAAAAGCAGATCAGAAAGCAAACTACAAATTATTAACTGTCATGTTCTACACAGTGACATCCTTCTTTGGATAGAAAATGTCACCAGAGACTCAGAATTACATTCTGCACTCACAAAACTGGAAAGTAAAAATTCCTAAAAACACATTTACAACTACTGTATTTCCCTGCAGCTTCTTGTAAAACAATGTCAGGGTGAAGAATGACACAGAAATGACACAAAAGGCTCCATGTTCTCCCTGAACATCCTCTCCAGGCTCTGATCTCACCTGCATGTGGTTGCCCTCCTGTCGCTTCACTTCAGGATTGATGCAGAGCTGCTCCCTGGATCCCAGCACACAAACCTTTGGCCTGGATACACAAAACTGAACATTAAAAAAAAGGCAAGAAAGAACAGAGTTTTACATGCTTAGATTGAATGTATCAAAAGTGAAAGATTCAGGAGAAACAGATGAGCCCAAAACAAGAGTCAGAGCCAGAACAAGCCAATTAGTCTGTTTGTAACTGCAGTGTGTGTTATTGGACTTTGAGGCACTGCATCTCTGCTGGCAGCAGTGGGTGTTAATAAACAGCAGCAGCTCACAGCAAGAAGTCACAGGAGCAATTTACACCATCCACCACAAAATCTGGGTTCTGTTATGACAGCTCAGCCCAGTCAGCTGGGGCCTGTCATCCATTACAAGCTTTTCCCAGCTGGTTGTGATGTTCAGAGCAAGGTTAGGACAGAACTGATTCAATGCAAACATTCACCACAGTTTGGGCTTTTCTGCTTATAACAAGGTTGTATCTTTCCAAGAGCCATATAAACAACTGACTATGCCTGTCCAAAGAGCTCAGCAGCACCCTGGCATGGGGACAGCTGAAAACTGTGACAGCCACTGGTATAACAAAACCACAAAGTTCTTCACAGATTTACATCAGCCTGAGGAGTTCAACTTGGTAATGGCTCCCCACTGCCTTAAAAAATGCCCCCAGAAAAATACAAAGAGGGGGAAATTAAAAAAGGTAATTTTATAAGTTAATGTGTCAAGTAAAAAACCAAAACCAGACTAAATTCAGAAAATTCTATGACTGAGGGGGAGAAGCTGTGAAGTATTAAAATAAACCAAACCCATCAACAAAGAAAACCAAGTTCTAAACATGCACATTAAAGGAACTACATTTCTCTGGATATCATCTTTTATGCATTCATCCACAGAAGTTCAAACAGCTACACCAGAGGGGTTTCTCTATCTTTTCTTTGAATAAGGACACTACCCTAAATCATACTCACCTGTACACTGTATTCTTTAACTCATTAATGACTTGTGTAAGCTGGGAGTGAGTCCTGGAGGCATAAATTATTTTTGGAATGTCAGTGTAATAAGCTGCCAAATAGAAGAGAAAAGAAAAAAACAGAAAGAAATAAGCATAGAAAGGAGAACTAGGGATATTCTTAGCCTCCCTCCCCAGCTGGTACTATGGTAACAGTTTGTCTTGTAGAGACAGCAGGAAATGCTGTCATTTAACTATTCACATATATAAAATAAGCTAAATGAGTTTCTAAGAAACTAAAGAACTAAATGAGCTCCAAGAAAAATTCAAACCACATCAAACACCTTGAAAATGTATTAAATGGTGAAACTGTGCATCAGCTGCCCAACAACAGCTCTGTAACTTTTACAATTGTATATTTATTATAAAATATAGATAAAAGCACGTGTTGGCTAACATCCCTGAGTGCAGAGGGGGTGGTACTCACTGGGGACATCCCCATCTGTGGCAGCAGTGCCCCAGGAGGACAGAGGTCTGTCAGGGAAGAGCTCCACCCCGTTCATGCGCTGTGCGATTTTCCGGGCTGAGATGGTGTCCTTGAAGTGCTCCCGCCAGGCCAGGGTGGAACACAGCAGGCACAGGGTCTTTCCTGTGCCTGTAGGGCTCTCCAAAATGCCATTTACCTTCTTTGTTAGAGAGAAATGAAAGAGGGATTTAGGGGTTCAGTAGAACAGGTCTTGGAGCGGTACTGAAGGTTCTCTGCCAAGGAGCAAACAGCAGCTGGCAGGCCCACCAAGCAACACCCACACAGGAGGTCTAATCAACCTGTAGGACTCTCTAATTAACCTAATGAGGTTCAATCAAAAACCCAGAGGCAGCCATCAGATTTATTTAGCACAGGAGTTCAATTCTCCACTCTCAGGGCATTGGAGTGTGTCATATTTCAGCATAAAATACATGAAAATATGAGAAATTATTGAAAAATCAGCCCAGAAAGTGGCTCCCAGATAACAGAGTGCTGGTTTCCTTTAGGATTAAGGTTTTATCCCATGTCAGTTTAGGCAGAGAACTTTGTCAGCACTTGGAACACCTCATCCTACAGGATGTTACACCTTTTAAGTGTGGGGCAATACTAAAAATTGGAAAAAAGCAGCTGAGCTCAAGGAAAGGAAAGGTATGAAAGGAATTTATATCATGAGCTCACTTTGAGTTCAATGAGAGGAGGCACCAAGCAGGTACCATGACACAGAGCAATGCAGAGCCAGGTGGAAAGCCAAGGTTTCCACAAGGTTTCCACAATAAGCTTGTCTGGTCTCTCAGGAGAACATGGACTATGAAGATGTGCCCAGAAAAATAAGATAGCTGTGTGAAAAAACCATTTTATTATTTCGACATTCATTCAGTAAAATTATCCTCTCACACAGCAAATGGAAAATTATACAAATAGTCCAAATATTAACAAGACAAGACCAAATCCCTCCATGAGGAATGGCTGAGACAACTGGGATTGGAGCCTGCAGAACAGAAGACTCCAAGGTGACCTAACTGAGGCTTTCCAGTTTCTGAATGGGGCTACAAGAAACATGGAAAGGGACATTTTACAAGGACCTGTAGTAAGAGGACAAGGAAGAATGGATTCCTACTGACAGAGAGTAGGTTTATATTGGAGGTTAGAAGGAAATTCTTCCCTGTAAGGGTGGTGAGGCCCTGGCACAGGCTGTCCAGAGAAGCTGGGGCTGTCCCAACCCTGGAAGTGTCCAAGGCCAGGTTGGACAGGGTTTGGAGCAACCTGGGATAGTGGAAAGTGTCCTTGCCCATGGGAGGAGGTGGAAAAAGGTGAGCTTTAATGTCCCTTCCAACCCAAACCATTCATGACTCTGTAATCAGACCCAGCCAGCCAAGAACAGACTGCATAAATACAAGCACTACTTTCTCAGCCTTTCTTCCTTTTCCCAATTTAGGCAGGAACATCCCGTCTATATTTCTACTGACTGTCACCTGCCAGCCACCATTTTAATTACCACAGAGCAAAATAAAAATACAAGTAAAAGGTCAGAGAAGATTTGGAAAGGCAGCATACAAAGCACATAAAGAAAACTTGAATTGTGACAACCTCTTCTTAGAGAAATCATTTTGTACAGTTAGAAGTGACACACAGTTGGATACTCACGCACCTTTTGCAGGCATTCCAGCACCTTGGCCATGTAGGCTTTCTGGCATGGGTAGGGCTGGAAGGGGAAATCCACCGTGATCCCATTCACAGTGATCCTGGGCATGATTCCTTCCCTGAGGTGCCTGCAAAAAAGGGCACACAGTGATGACTTTGCTGTCGTGGTGATATCGAAGTGATATGGAAGAGACCTGAAAGTTCACCTCGTTCAACCCCTGCCATGGGCAGGGACACCTTCCCCTGTGCCAAGCCCCGTCCAACCTGGCTTCAGACACTTCCAGGGACGGGGCAGCCACAGCTTCCCTGGGCAACCCGTGCCAGTGCTGCCATCACCCTCACAGGAATGAACTTCTCCCCGATACCGCATCTGGCCCTGCCCTCTGCCAGGCTGAAGCCATTCCCCTTTGCCCTGTCACGACAGGCCCTTGTACACAGGCTCCCTCCATCCTTCTCGCCGGCCCCTTCAGGAACTGGAAGGTTCAATTAGGTGACACCGCGTCAGGACGGGCCGGTACCGGCGGCTCCGCAGGAGGCTCACGGACACACCCGCTCCCGCACTGCCCGGGCCGCACCGCCCGCTCCGGCCCGCCTTCCCGGGTCCCCGCGGTGCCAGACCCCCGTGCTGCAGGGTTCCCGTGCCCTTGTCCCCCGCCCCGCCGTGCCCCCGTCCATCCCGCCGCCCCGCCGTGCCCCGTCCATCCCGCCGTGCCCCGGAGCTCTCCGTGCCCCTGTCCATCCCGCCGTGCCCCCGTCCAGCCCGCCGTGCCCCCGGAGCTCTCCGTGCCCCCGTCCATCCCGCCGTGCCCCCGTCCAGCCCGCCGTGTCCCCGTCCAGCCCGCCGTGCCCCCGGAGCTCTCCGTGCCCCCGTCCAGCCCGCCGTGTCCCCGTCCATCCCGCCGTGTCCCCGTCCAGCCCGCCGTGCCCCCGGAGCTCTCCGTGCCCCTGTCCCGCCGTCCCCCGTCTCTCCGTGCCCCCGGCCCGCACCTCCCGCTGCGCCGTTCGGAATCCCCGCGCCCCCGTCACGTGTCACCAACGCGCGACACGCGTCACTTCCGGCGCGCGCCTCGCGAGAGCGCCGGCGTTGCCCCGGTAACGGGCCGGGAAGGCGGCGGCCATGGCGGGCCCGGGCCGGGGGAGCGCGGTGGAGGCCGGGCCGGGCCGTCAGGGAGAGAGCGGGGCTGGTGGCGTCTCATGAGTGGCCCTGGGTAGAAGCGGCGCAAGCCCTGCGGGGTTCGAGCGCTGCCGGTCTGAGGGAAGCGGTTCCGCTCCCCGGACAGGCCCTGGGTGGTTCACCCGGAGGGTTCCGCAGCCGCTTCCCCCGGGGCGGAGGCCGAGGTGCGGCCCCGAAGGAGCGCAATATCGGCTGTTCGCTGGCGAAAAGCTGCATTTCCAAAGCCTCCCAGCCCTGTAGGGGTCCCCCGCGCCAGGGCCACCCGGGAGTGGCGTTTCTCCCGTTCTGAACGGTTCAGGAGCGATAAGCGGTGCCCTTGGCCACAGTTTGTGCTTGTTCCCTGCTGTGCTTTGTGCTGCGCTCGGCCACCCTTGGGCGGTGCTGCACGCAGGGGAGGGCAGAACACGGCAGGATGCTTTGTGAAACCCTCGGCATTTTGAGGTGGGAGGGTTCTGTGGCTTTATGTTGAGCCTCGTACCTCCTGCGTTAGGAACGGTAATGAATTCTGACAGGTCTCTTTTGTTAGGGGTGAATGTGCCGCCCCTTTGTTCCCGGCTTTTCTTCAGCACGGTGCTCCCACCCTTCAGTCCCCTGCCAGTGCATCCAGGCACATCCAGGAGCTTTGTCGGCATTCCAGGTCCTCAGGCCGTGTGATTGTGGTGCACTGCTCTGAACTGATGGATTAGCCAGTTTCGTCAGAATCTGGTTTTAATAAATGCTTAGGCATGGTTTACCTGGATCCCCAAATTCTGTAAAACTATGTTTTATGCAACTCTATGAGAGAGAAGGCAGGAAGAAAATACTTTGTACTCATCTCTGTGGTTTATTGCTGTATCTCATGCTGTCACTGCATAGATGTAGAACAGGATGTGGCTTCTTCTAATGTAGCTCTAAAATGCTTTACTCCTGGCCAGCTGCACAGCTTGTTTGTCTGTAAAACAGTTCTGATATTAAAAGGAACAGACCTTAAACTGTGGAAGTTAAACATTGTGTGATCTATTCTGTTCCTGAACTCGTTGTACCTTCTGTGTCATGGTGTTGGGTCAGGGGAGCTCATGGGTGTTGCTGGTTTGGTTGCCAGCCCTTAAATTCCTTGAGCTGAACTTCCCTGGATCATAAACTGTCTTTAATTGTAGGGAATGGGCTGGAGAATGCTTGAGTTATTCCTGCGGATCTTTGTGTGCTCCACACAGAGTTTAACAGCTGGTTTTGCTCATGTTTCTGACTGTGAACTCTTTAATGTGATTCCAGTCACACACAATTAAGCTGCAAATGATATTAGTTTGTAAAGATTGTGAAATGAGAGTGTGAGATAACTTGAGAGGAGAAAAAAATGTTTAGAACTCCGCATAAATACATGGAATACCGTGTTGTTGTGATTCCCTGTAAATACATCTTTGCCACATGGAAGAACAACATCAGTAGTGTATCAGAGGATGTTGTTTTGCCTTTCTTCAGTGCTGTTGATAGAAGCAGTGTCACTGCTGACAGAGGGGAGCAGGGAGGCATCCCAAGGCAGGAGAGGCTGTGAGTCAGCAGGTGCCCGTGTCCAACAGCGAACATGAGTCAGCTCCGCAGCTCCTGGAGCTGCTCCTCTGCACCAGTGACCTCACCTGACCAGGGCTGCAGGCTGGCAGCACTGCTGGCCTTCTAAAAACAGAACACAGACAGTGGGTTCTAAGTTTAGAGGGAAAAATAATATTCTGTGTTGTGGAGGTTTAGTGCAGCTGCAGTGTCTGTTGGGATAAAGATGTGATAAATAAAGGTGTTGGTCTCACACTGGATTGTCATCTTGGTGTTTGTCTGCTGAGAATAAACCCTGGATTCTTATAAAGATGGAGTTTGGAAAGGAAAGAGAGATTTCAAAGCTGTGTCTGAGCAGCACAGAGAGTTGTGTGACAGCCCCTCACCAGCCTGTCCCTGCCAGCCCAGCCAGGAGGAACCAGCTCATCTCCACTTCTCACTCATTACTGGGATTTAAGATCTTGGATAATCTATTTTTCATTTTCAAGGGGAAAAAAAAACCAAACCAATGTACAAAATAAAAACCTTGTGAAAGATCATCCTTAACCACTGTGGGAAAGTGACTGAACCATACCAGAGACCCCAGCAAGGGGAACGCTGGTGCTCTGCAGAAGCACAAAGTGAATAAAGGCCGTGTTTGTTCAGAGGCTGCCCAGGCAGAATCTCTCTTCCCAGATGAGATCCAGATGCTGAGAGAGGAGCAGGAATCTTCAGGAATGGGACAAAAGAGCCACAAGGGCCACCTGTGAAACTGCTGTGGTTGGCATGAAGGTTATTTACTCCTTTTCATATAGGGAAGGATTGAGTTGCCATTTGTTGTCTTTCTGGGGGGTTTTTTGGGTTTTTTTTCCTCCCAATTGTTTAATTTCTTCTAATCCTGACAGTCCAGAGCTTTTCAGTCCATTTACTGTTGGGAAATAACAACACAGCTTTCCACCTTGACCCTCCATATTATTTGCTCCCCATTTCTTACACAGTGTATTCCAGTGGGACACGCAGCCATGGCACCTCTAAATCATTCCACACCCTTTCCTCAATAAAAGAAATAAAACGTGTGCTGGATTGATGCCAAAAATCCAGAATGTTGCAAGAGGTAGCCAGACCTTCTTGGGACTGCTGGGAATATCAAAGGCAGAGTTCATCCTGAGCAGAAGGGGGAATCCTGCCAGCAGCCAGGTGCCTGGGATGGCTGCCTTCCTCTGATCGTCTTTCATTTTTGAAACACACACAAGATAACCTGACATAGAGATCCAACCCAGGGAGAAAGTAGAGGGAGTTGGAGCTACAAAACAAGGGCTTGGACAGAACAGGGAGCAGTTAAAGGTCATTGAAAAATCTCCTGTTGCAAGCACACGTTGAAAATGTGTGGATAGTGTTCATTTTATTATGAGATATTTTAGATATTTTCTCTATTTTTGTTTTCTCCCACAGCAGCATTAGAATAGGACACTGGGAGATTGGGGGAAAAATTAGGAAAGAAGAAAAATCTCTGTCTTTCTAACTGAATTTAGTAGGCAGTGTCTGTGGCTTCTGCCCCTGAGCAAGCCAGAGCACTGGCAGGTATTCCAACAACCTGTGGTTCTCTGCAGCAGCTGGAATTGTTTGGGAGTGTCTGCATTGCAGAGTGCCAGGAGATGTGTGGGTTTGGGAGGATTCCTTGCTCCCAAGTGTGTGTGTGGTGCTCTAAAAGCACAGAAACATTGGCAACTGGCAATAGCCACAAATGGAAATGAGAAATTATAGAAAACAGAGAGAAAATTATAAGAAAAGATGTTCTGATGCCTGGGGTGGGGGAGAAATGCAGAGAATTCTCAATGAAATTGAATGGCTCCATTCTGCTTTCTCCTCTACTTTTACGGCAGTTTCCTCCCCAAACTGCAGCTCCTTTTAGTGCCTCAGTGCTGGTGCAAAAAAAAAAAAAAGAACTAATCCCATGCCTAAAACCCTGCTGGGATCCCTCCTCCCTTTGCTGTTTGCCTAAAGCTGCTGCAAGGTTTGGGGTTTGGGTTTCGTACCTCAGCCCAGTCAAGCCAGACCCCCAACCTGGTCCTGCAGGTGAGGCTGCCTTAGAACGGCTGGTTTAAAAAATAAATAAATAAATTATCTTGCTTAACTCTGCTTCCAGCAAGGGAAAAAGCAGTTTAGCCCATCTCGAGCAGACAAGAAAGGGAGGAAGAGGAGGAAAAAAATCCTCTTTTGCCAGCGCCCGGCTGGGTGTGTCTCGTCTCCCCCCGCCGCGGGGCTGTGTTCCTGGCAGGCAGGCTTGCCTGGGAGGGATCTGCCGTCAAAGCCACCCAGGAAAGGAGGCCTGATACGCTCATTAATATTCTGAACTAGTGACCCTTCTTTTTCTTTCCACCCCTCGCCTTTCTCTGGGCGCTCCAGCCTCTCCCCGCCGCGGATGGCTGCAGCCCCCTCCAGCTGAGTCAGTCCTGCCTCCCCGCAGCATTGCAGCACCTCCGCAGCTCCTGCGCTCCCTCCTGCTCCTGCAGCACCGCTCCGCTCCCGCCGCAGCATGGCCAGCACCGTCTCAGGTAGGACAGGCGGCTTCTCGGGGGCTTGGCATCAATGCACTTCTAAAACCATCAAGTTTTATACTTTTTTTTTAATCATTATTCTGAAGGTTTGAATTGGGTTGATTTTTGCCTTTTTTTTCCCCCCGTGGGTTTCGGGGGAGTTCTGTGCTGAGGAGGCAGCTGGTATGGCAGCATTGTTCCCCTTCCTCCCCCATACACACACACCCCTCTGATGCAAGATAGCAGGTGGGCTTTTTATTTTAATATGAATACACGTGTGATAAACTTGCCAATTTAAAGTATTGCTGCCGTTTCATTGTGCCATTAGAAGATGCTGCTACATGCCAATTAAATATTATTTTTGTAACGTCGTAGAGCTTTTTTTTTTCCCTGAGAAAAAACTGTACGTGGTGCAGCTGGATGTAAGGAAATCACAAATTACATTTTGTTTTGTGAAGATCATGTGTTGCCTAAATGGGTAATGGAGAGGAAGACATGGGCAAGAGTCAGTAATGCCCTAAAAAATCCCCCAAAGCAAACCAGAAGAACCTGGCTGAGGTTTCGTGTATTATCTCGGCTTCTCAGCCCCAGATTTCTTGCACAGCTCACATTTCTTGGTTCGAGGATGCTACAGGGGAGCGGTCCTCTGATGGCGTTGAGTGAAATGAGATGCTGCAAGGGGAGCCCTTCCTCCCTCCTGCAGCAGTGCCGGGAATCACAGCGCGGCTGCCCGGGAGCCTGCTCGGGTTTGGCTTCAGGATGGCAGCCCGAGGATGCTGTGCTGCTTCGGTCCAGCTCCCTAAAGACCCGTCTTGCCCCCTTTGACTGGGAAGGAGGGAGTCAAGCAGCTGAACATGGGAGTGTGGGTGAAGGAGAAGAAAAGCTTAAAATGGTTCAGTGAACAGTGGGTGGGTTAGAGGGTCTTTCTTTTAGAAAACCGATTTTTTTCTTGGAATGACTCTGAATTCTGCAGCCCACAAAGAGGCGCTTGGAGGGGGAAGCGAGATCCTGGAGGGCTGAGCAGGAGCGACAGACAAAAAGGAAGAGCCGGCAGTGCTTTATGCCCCCCAGGCAGGGAACCAGCCCTCAGGAGACCGGGCAACACTCGCTTCTTTCACTGCCCTTTGCCGTGCTTTCCTGCCGTGCATTTTCTATTCCTTGCTCCTCTTAAAAGATCAGTAGATGCAGGGGGAAGAAGGACAGAGAGATGGAGGGGTGTGTATGTGGGGGGAGTATAAGGGCGCATCTGATCCTGAGAGGGCTTTGCATGCAATTAAAGACATAAAGCAGCAGTGTAAAAATGTGTTTATGATAGAAAACCTCCAGCTATTGTATATATTCCTGCCAGTATCCCTGTCTCAATGAATGTCTGCAGCAGTGCACTCTTGGGAGGTGCCACCCATCTCCTACTGAGCAGGACTGGACCTCGTTTGCAGAGAGGGGGTGGGAGGGAAGGCTCAGACTTACCAGCCCTCTAAACCAAGGTTGCATCAAACTTGAGATGGATGAGGTGGAGGATGAAACACGTAGGCAGAAGATGCAATTTCCAGTTGGTGCATTCTCACCCTTCCAGCCCACTGCATGCCCATAGTACATTTCGTCCTCCCAAAGATGCAGTTTTACTGTCAAAGACACTTAAGATCATGAAGAAGCATGAAAAGGGGCTTCCTTGTGACTCAGATCAAGCAGAGAAGCAGTTTCAAGGAGTAGGAAGTCATGGGAAGCAGTGCTGTGGCAGGAGGGAAGAGAATAGGGCGCTGTGTGCCAAGGGAGGGTCGGGGCTGAGCCTCGCCCAGCTGCCTTTGCAGGAGCAGCTCCCCATCGCCTCCAGCTCGTACAGCAGCAATGGGCAGTACCCTGGAAAGGCAGGAGAAAAAGAATTAGGAATCCTTCAATTAAGGAATGAGTCTTGTTCTGTTTTTTCATTATTTCCTTCTTTATTCTCAGCAAAAGCCGATCCGTCCTGAGGGGAGGGCAGCTGCAGTCGTCTGCGGCTGACGCCCGGGGGGCTTTATCCCCCTCGGGAAGATTTGCTCGGTTTGTTTAAACAAACAACCAAATCCTCGGGATGAAAAGAAACAGGGCTTGCTCCCCCGAGCCTGGCTGCCCTCTCTCTTCCCTGCCTGTCCCCTCAGGCGTTTTCCCCGGGCCCCAGGGGTTGTTTTGGGCGCTGGAGGCGGGCGGCACATGCTCAGTGCCGGCCCAGCTGCGGAGCCGGCCCCGCCGCCGGGCAGCCCTGGCGGGCAGAGCCCTCGCACCTCCTCCCGCAGCATCTGCACAAGGCTTTGTGCCTTTGTGCCGGGGGCCCGGCTGGGCTCTGCAGGGCTAAGGAACTCCCCCCTCACAGGTTCGGAGCGTCTGGGGTGAATAAAGAGAGGCGAGATTATGAAATGATGCAGAAGGTGACATCCCCACCGGCTTTCTCCGACGCTGGCGTGTCTGGGAAGGTGGAGCCAAGAGGGAACACCGGGCTGTCATTCCTGGCCTCATCACTGGCCATGGTAGATGGGCCTTGGCAGATCCCAAGGTTTCCCCGCCCTGCACCGAGATGTGAGAGCAGAGGGACTTCATGTAGCTCTGGGTTATCCCCTGATGCCTTGTCTGGGTGGCATTGAAGGACACCATATGGTGTTGCCCTGTCCTGACATTTCTACTGCCCATGCTGGAGAGTCAGAGTCCTTTCTGTCAAGCTCTCCATCTCTCTGTGTTCTTAAGAAATTACTATTGTCTTTTTCTTTGGCTGTTGAAGAAGTCTATGTGGCCTTAAAAAAATGATGGTTCTTTCATTGAGAATTCAGTTTTACCTGCCGAAAGAGCCTATTATTGTAGGCATTTATAATTTTTCCCACCAGTGTTTTCAAACAAGGGAACTAAATAATTAGCAAATACTTGTTCTTTCTAAAATATAAATAATATCTGGTTTAATGGCACCATATAGGCTCCAGGAAGATGCTTCAGATATCTCAAACAAGCCCTTTCTTGGAATCTGTCATTGTTGGTTCTGATCTGGTGAAGGCACTGTTTTATCAGATGAACATATTTTCCTTCTTTTGAGTAAAAGCTGAGATTTAGTGGTCTGATGTGGCAACCAGAAGGCTGCAGATAAGCCCATTGTGACAGCAGTCTGGGCAGCAGAGGGGTGAACGTGGCTGATGATCCTTCATGACAATCCTTGCAGGGACCTGAAACTCCCTCAAACTTCTATACCCCTAAATTAACTGGAAACAACATACCTGGCTAATCCCTCCCAGTTGTCCTACTGATATGGGCTGTACTCCTCCAGATGTGAGTTATGTTTTAAAAATTAAAATCTCCCCTCCAGAAGGGAGTTAAACCAATGTGCTATGATTTAGAAAATACAAAAGAGCCAGAGAGCAACCAAAGACCATGTGCATGTGCATGTGCTGTGGCACTTGGGTACCTCCCAAATGGTAAAGAGCTGCTCAGCATATTTCCAAATAATCCTTTTATTCTTTCAAGGTCTACCTGATTGTTGCCCTACTAGAGAACCTTATCCCCTCTGAATTTGTTTATACAAATAGTGCCACTATATAATGGGGAAATAAAATAATACTCAGTTAACAGAGAGGAAACCCAGATCCAAAGAGACCAAATGCACATCTGTACCTGACACATCATGGCACTGGGCTCTGCTTTTGACTGTCTCATGAACTGCTGCCTCATCAGCTCCACAGCTCTTTCATAGCTCTTTGTCTCACCCAAACTTGACTGTGAACCTATTTTTGCCCCAAATCCACAAACATTCTGGGTCAGCTGCTTCCATTTGGTTCCTTCCTCTGCTTTATCAAGAAACACAGGCCACACTTCTCTCCTTCCAGCAATAACCCCCCAGCCAGGGCTCTGCTGCACAGTTTGGGCCCTTCTCTCTTGCTGAGCCCATACAAGAGGAGATTTTCCCGGTCATTTTCCTGGGAGTAACCCACATGTTCCAGTGCTACAGCTCAAGTGATCTGCTGAGGCATTGGCTGGGCACAGCATAGGTTGTTGTGACATTCATGAGCTGCCAATAAAACCTGGGGGAAGGAGGTGGGTGATTGGAAACCACTCCTGGGCAATGGTTCAGCAGATGTCTGACAGAAGGCAGAGCAAACCTCACATCTGCCTGTTCTCATGGATGATTCCACACGAGCCCATTGTAACTTCTGCACCTGGATTTCGTGGTGTGCCTATGCCATCAGTGTGGGCTACAGCTGCTGAGCTGACCAAAAAAAAACCCCAATCAACCAAACAAACAATAAACAAAAAAAAACCCCACTAGTGTTTTCTGGTTCTGTAAGATCTGCTGCTGACTTGCTTCTGGAAGCTGGGCAGCAAGAAGGTGGAAGTGCATTAGACTGAAGGTCTGGCCAATATTTTTATAATGGGATTCATAGCAGGGGAGAATATCTAGAGCCTGCTGTGCTCTCAAGGCTTGTTGAGGACTCTGGTTGGTTTTTTTTTTGTGAGTGTGGCTTTGCAGTCTGTGCTGGAGGTCTCAGTAGTGTCTCTCTCTGTCTTCTGTACCTTCTGTTTAAGCTTTGACTGCATTTATAATTGCCCTATTCTTATTTTTTAATGAGATAATATTCATTATGGAAGCAATTCTTACTTCTCCAAAGTTATCTTCACAAACCAAATTATTTGCTTGTAATAACCTTCCTCTGACCTTGCTATCAGACAGAGCACATCCAGTCTCATTCATTTAAATTTCACATAAATTAGTCTTGCTCTGCCTCTGGTTCACTGTGACTGATGCCACGTCGGTGTTGTGCCGAGATGGCCTCGCCCTGTTTTGCTGGATGTCATTAAACACCACCCCAAAACCTGGCTGCAGTTTAGCTTCATCTATTTAGGAAACAGAGAACAAAACTTTTTAATGAATAATAGGTTTCAAGCCCTACCACCCAGGCACATCATGAGCAGGAAAATGAATCCCATTGCTCCTGCACCACACCATTCCCAGCTGTTCCTCCATCTCTGGCACCACCAGCACTTGGGGAGCAGCTGGATAATGTCTCTGGGGGTTGACTTGGAGATAAACACTTTACATGGATCGATGGTGTGCACAGCACTCGTGCAAAGCAGCAGGGATATGGAAATGCAGGATATTCCCTACAGCACAAGAGGGAGCAGAGGAAAGGAGTCACTAGAGAGAGCTGGGAGCACCCTGAGCCTCCTGGTACCTTGATGAAGGCTCAGGACATCTCCCTTCTTCTGTTTCCAATAGGGAGAAAGTGATTTTTCCCAGGCAATATATTATATTTTAATATAATAGTAATAGGCAGGGAAAAGTAAGATGAAAAATTGTAATAAAGATTGATTGGCTCATGGGGTGTGGGGTGGAATACAACCAAACTAGAATCAGCCTGTGCTGATTGCAGGGCATAAATGTCCAGAAAGGTTGAGGAACTGACTGCGCCTTTATAGATTGTAGCTTAATCACTGCTCAAATTCCTCTAAAGCCAACAGAACGTGAGTTCACTCCACTTTACCAGATGGGAGGCTGATATATTTTCTCTAACTTCTACAGTTTATTCACTTCTTGGTTTACACAACTCAGTTATTTGCAGTGTTTCACCCCCATTCTGATATGACACAAAATGTTATGACACAGAGATGAAGACCATACCAGAGTGAATGAATTTGCTGCTGATCCTTCTATTGCAGTGTTTGCATTAAAAGAGAAATAAAATGTCAGTAATTCACACCTGAGTGAGCAGCCTGTCCTAATCCTCTGCCCACCAGCTAGGCAGAGTTCTTGCTGCACCTCTGAGACTGAAGCAATGCTTTGGTATCAAGTCCCTGAGGACCCGAGTCAGATTAATTTATACAGAAATGAAATATTTGCTCAGTGCAAGCTGAATTTATTCTTACTAAGTTAATAGAATTAAAAATGCTAATAGATGCTCAAGTTAAAAAGTTCAGCATTCCCCATCTAATTGTTCTTAAAATATGTACATTTGTGCACTAGAGCCATCCTTTCTGGGCAGGAACTCCTTGGCCATGTCATATTCTCACCAGCCACATGTCTTTTCCTAGTTCAAGGGTTTTGTCAACCTTAAATATATTGCAAATGGGAGTGCAGACACTTCTGAAAAAAAAAAACTAGTGCTGAGGTTGGGCATCTTTCACCCCTGAGTTTTAAGCAGCTGTCATTGAGCCAAAGTCTTGCTTCAGGAGATCTCAGGTTTGATCTTCACTGACACAGGTTTCCAAATAGTTACCCAGAGGTTATGGCTCTTCTAGTTACTGAATCAGAGGATGCACCTCTCCTCACAGGATGCCTTTTCTTGTAAAACAATTGATAAAACAATTATTTGTCACAGAATGTGTCATGAGCGCAAGGCCATCACTGTGATGCTTCTGTGTCCCACAGGTGTAACTGCTGGCCCTGGAGTGCAGGTGTGGAGATTTCAGGGATTTCAGGGGTCCGTGTAGTTCTCAGGACATGGATCAGGGGCTCCTCAGGACATGAATTACATTGAGGGGTTGGACTGTGTTCAGAGAAGGGAACAGAGCTGGGGAAGGGTCTGGAGCACCAGGAGTATCTGAGGGAGCTGGGTGGGCTCAGCCTGGAGGAAAGAAAGCTCAGGGGGAACCTTCTCACTCACAGCTCCCTGTCAGGAGGGTGCAGCCAGGTGGGGCTCAGCCTCCTCTCCCAATTAACAAGTGACAGGACAAGAGGACATGGCTCAAATTGTGCCAGGGGAGGTTTAGACTGGACATTAGGGAAATGTTGTCACCGAAGTGGCTGTCAAGTCCTGGCACAGGCTGCCCAGGGAACAGGTGGAGTCACCATCCCTGGATGGATTTAGAAGCCATGCAGAGGGACACCAGGGACATGGTTTAGTGGTGAGCTTGGCTGTGCTGGGGGAACACTTGGACCTGATGATCATGGAGAGCTTTTCCAACCCGAACAAATCTGTGACAATCCTGTGCTCCCGTGATTCTATAATTCCCTCAGGAGTCACTCCTTGCCCCTCTTCAGCCCGGCCCCCGGTAGGTGCTGAAGGGACAGCTCCGGCCGGGGTCCGGCGGGGCCGCGGTCCTGAAGGGACAGCGCTGGGCGGGGAGCGCGGCCCCGGCGGCTCCCGCGGCCCCGGGGGCTCGGTCCGCCGCCCCTTCCCGCTGCAGAGGGCAGTGCCCGGCAGCAGAGGCTGCCCGGGACCATCCCCCGCCGGTCCCCGGGGCCGCGGCAGCCCCGGCCCCGCTGCCCGGCCCCGGGTGCCGCTAATTGCGGCTGGCGCCGGGTGCGGCTGCGGGCTCCGGGGCGGGGGGGATGCAGAGAGCCCAGCGCTCAGCACAGCCCTGCCGCAGCCCAGGGCCTTTTGTCCTCCTGCTCCTCTTCATTTTAATTGACGGAGAGGGACGGTCAGTTTGCTCTGCAGAAGGGACAGCAGGACAGGGGAGATCCCGATGGAATGGAGGCAGCTGTGAATCACCACGGCAAACCTCCTGAAAGGCAGAATCATCTGCACGCAGAGCCAGTGTGAAACCCAAGCCATGAAATACAAAGCACTGTGCTCTGTCACAAGTGCTGTCAGACAATTAAATCGAATTAAATGAGAAGGGTCAGGGGTGTGGCACATCTGCCTCATGCCTTGGTTTCACCCAGGCCCAGACATAATGGTGGAGCAACGACTTTGTTGACCGGTTTGTTTGTATTAAATGATAATGTCTAAATGATAATAAACGATAATGTCTCTCATCTATTCCCAGGGATCCTCCTCAGGACTCTTGGCAGCACATTAGGAGATGCATTAGCTTCCTGCTCCATGCCATGGCTTTGGGCCTCTCAGAGGTTCTCCAGAGGTTTTGTTCATTAAGAACAAAATCAGAGATGTCTGGCTGCCACTGCTGGTGTAAACTATTCCTATTTGGTTTACATTTAACAGCAGGACTGGGTAGGAGATTCATATCAGAATGGGGAGGAAGCTATAAAGTGTTCAGTCAAGATCTGAGCTTCAGGGATGGTGGTTTAGCAAAAGAAGGGTGTTAATTAAGGTGAAGTTCTGTATCTAGGAGGAAAAATAAGGGCAAGCATGAAGCAGGCTCCCACTCAAAACTGTGGGAAGACAGAGGAGAATACCTGAAAGATGTTCCTAAGGGCACGTGATACACACAATGTTACTTTTTTCAGAATTGTTCTGCATCTAATGCCTCTTCAGATCACAAGGTTCTGGGGATTTCCCTGTCCTGGCTCAGGGGAGGGTCTTGCTCTGAAGGTGGCATTGGAAGCTGAGTTGCAGAGTTGCCTCTGGCTGGAGCACGAAATGAGCTCAGTCCAGAGGGGACAAACCAAGGCCAGAAGCCCCAGGATATGTGGGAAATCCAGAGGCAGAGCCAAGGCAGGAGAGCAAAATGCCTGTGCCTGTGGCAGAGGCAGGAGGAAGGGCAGCACTCAGGGCAGGTTTGTCAGGACATGCAGACATGAAGACACTGTCCCCACACGCCTGGGTGTCACCCAAGCAGCCAGCCCAGGACAAAGCCTCACAGCACCCATGAGGCAGCAGCACCCACTGCTGAGCCCCAGCTGCTGACCTGCCACATAGGAGTGATGCTGTGAGGGTTTCGCTGATGTGACAAAGAACGTGACAGCCTGAGTTCAACTCTTTCTATTTTGAGGTTCTTTGTCAGGAGGGTGCAAGCAGTTCACTGTCTTAAATGTGCTGAACTTCAAAAATACAGGTGAAGATTGCCCCAGAAGCAGACTCAAATGCCCCTCTGTTCTCCACATTGCTGACCTCCTCTTGCCTCTTCCCCCTCACCTCAGAAATGCTGAATTGTGAAATATTCCCAGCTCGCCAGGGCTTGAGCAATGTTTCCAGGTGTCAGAGGGCATCATTTATCTCAGAGACTGGAAATTCCACTTCCAGTGGAGACAGGGTGGGGCAACTGTCCCAACATGTTTAACCAAACAGGCTGCAGCATCCCAGCTCCTCTGGAGGGAAAATCCTGCATGGAAACTTATACCCCTAGATGTGTTAAATCCCTAATCTGTGTGTTCCCATAACATTTGTCACACTGGCAGCTAATTTAGGCTGCTCTAGATCAGACACTCCTTGGGGACCTTTTGGCAAGCTATGGCAGCATGGAAACGTCTCCACAGAGTCTGATAGCTGCAAGTGGGATACTTGCTTAATTTCTCCATGAAAAAGAGATGCTGTTGCCAATAGAACCTCTCTCATTGCTATCTCGTATCTTTCAGCCTACAAGGAGAAAATGAAGGAGCTGTCTCTGCTCTCCCTCATCTGCTCCTGTTTCCACACCCAGCCCCATCCCAACACCATCTACCAGTATGGAGGTAAGTAATCTGCTCCCACAGGAGCTCCAGCAGTGTTTGGATTATTCTCCCACAGGCAGTGTGGGAGCTTGCCAGAGTCAGAGTCTCTCTGCTTCATGCTGGGGTGACATACAAGGTATTAACAGCAATGTGACCTTTCTGTAATTATGCCATGACTTTAAATTAATTGCATTTGCATGGAGAGGATGAAGGTGATCTCTAATCAAGAAACAGTGGAGATAAAACAAAATCACCCAGGTCAGGACATGGGAAAATCCTAATTCCTGTGTGAGGAGCTTGATGACCTCAGGTCACTTTCCTGAATGGCACAGGTTCACACAGTCCCTGTTTTTTTTTCCCCACAAAGATATGGAGGTGAAGCAGCTGGATAAGAGGGCATCAGGCCAGAGCTTTGAAGTGATCCTGAAGTCCCCTTCAGATTTATCTCCTGAGAGCCCAATCCTTTCCTCCCCTCCCAAGAAGAAGGACCTGTCTCTGGAGGAGCTGCAGAGGAGGCTGGAGGCTGCAGAAGAGAGGAGGAAGGTAAGGAGATGTAATATATACTTTTCTGGTACTAATTGCACCAAACCCTAAAACTCAGCAGGAGTAATCAAAAAAAAAAAGGCTGGGAAGTGTTCTGACACTTGTTATTCCAGTGTAAATTGTCAGGTGAGACATAGGAATCATGGAATGAGGTTCTGCAGCATGATTTAGGCAGGGAATTCAACTCCATCATCATCATCATCATCATGGTGTAGATGTGGCATTTCGGTACATGGGTGAGTGGTGGGCTGGCCAGTGCTGGGGGAATTGTTGGACTCAATGATCTCAGAGGGCTTTTCCAACCTAGACGATTCTATGATAGCAGGGAAAAGGTGTCAAAAGTATCTTCCAAGCAAGAAGATTGTGTTTTGGGGTGGAGGGGGGTGGCAGAATGGTTTGAGCAGAGGAGGGAGTCAGAAAGGCTCTCTGGGGAGATGAAGGCTGGACCAGCCTCCCCGGTGGCCTCACCCCCATCCCTGGCAGACCCAGGAGGCGCAGGTGCTGAAGCAGCTGGCAGAGAAGCGGGAACACGAGCGGGAGGTGCTGCACAAGGCACTGGAGGAGAACAACAACTTCAGCCGCCTGGCCGAGGAGAAGCTCAACTACAAGATGGAGCTGAGCAGGGAGATCCGTGAGGCACATCTTGCTGCCTTGAGGGAGCGGCTCCGCGAGAAGGTGAGTGTGACCCCTGGGACAGGGCTGGGGGTGCTGATCCTGATGGGAAAATGGTCCCAGTGTGATGGGTGCAAGGCGTTTTCTTGGTGGTGGTTGCTGAGGAGGAGCTCTGCTCCAGAGCAGCATGAGGAGGGGGGTTATGTCCTTCAAGGTCAGTAAAGAACATAGACTGGATAATCATGATAAATGCAAGTCCAAAGCCACAGCATCAGGCCCACTGAGGGCTGCATGGCTGAAGGGTTTTGCAGGAGGGAGGAGCCAGGAATGTGTTCACTGGAGGTTCCATCACCCGGCTCCCACAGATGATCCTTCACCCCTTACAAGTGTAACCCCTGCCCTAGGGGTGTTTTGAATGGGAAACTGTCTTTTTTTTTTATGTCTGATGCAAATCCCATGTGCATGAGGAATATGTTGATCACAAGAGCAGGGCGTGTTAGCCCGGTGTAATTTCTCCCGTCTTCGCAGGAACTGCACGCAGCCGAAGTCCGCAGGAACAAGGAACAGCGGGAGGAGATCTCTGGATAAAGGGCTTTTCTACACATCTAGCACCTGATTCCTGTTAACAAACCAACCAATCGACCAACCAACACATTTTATTTTGTTTGTCTAGATGCGAAGTTCGGTTCTCCATGCCCCCTCCCCGGTGTTTGTCCCCCAGCTACACGCTTCTCTGCATCCCCAGTCGTCAGTGCTTGTGGGGATTCACAGATCATAGGGACCTCTAAGCAGAATAGCAACTAGTTCACATCAAATAGAGAAACAATCAATGATCAGTCAATCAAACAGCTTCTTTGGATGGTGTTGTCATTTTTTTAAAAGAAAATATTTCTTAAACTGATGTAAAAAAAAAAAAACCAAACCCAAACGAAGATATTAATAAATTCAACCAGCAGTGTCACAGAGATACAGATTTCTTATCTGGGGCTTTTCCTCCTCTTGGTGTTTGCTCTGAGCCAAATATCAGTTTCAGAAAAATGGGAAGTAAGTGATCATTTCTGTATGTGAAGTAAAATAAGGAGCAGGCCCCTGTTTGCCCATGGTAGGAGAGAGGAAGGAGAGGGATGGATGGCTCAGGAGTTGCAGTGTGCAGAACCCCATCTTTTAGCTGCCTCCAGAGCCAGCCCAGGTAGGCAGTGACCACCATCCTCATCTTTGAGTGATTTTTGAGAACTCGTGGAAGCAGCTGAGGGGGCACTGCCTGATGCCCTGGTTGGCCACTGAGCCTTCTCCCCGGCTGAGTGGGGACTGAGAGGACTTGGCTGCTCTGCCCAGGGGAGCTGTGGGTGGTGATTGCATTCCCAGCTCCTTGGGAGCCCTGGGAGAGCCCCTCAGTCCTCTGTGGGCTCCTCAGTGCTCCCACAGTATAGGATGCCCCTCTGTTAGGAAAGAAAATCCAACAGAGACAGTGCATGGTTGTGAAATAGCCTTTTAGTGTACAGAAAAATCCTTCCCTCTTCCCAGTGATGGATGTGGCTCTTTGGAGCCACCACAGGGCAGATTGCTGGAAACCAAATCCTGAGGCTCTTTTCTGATCTCCACAGAATTCCCAGCTGGATGTGGGAGCGATCCCTCCACGGCCATGGCTTGAGATGTCAGGGGACTCTGCTCCTAAAAGGAAGGGCTACCTTACTCCCAAACCCCTCCTCGTGGGCTGGGGGGAGGACAGGGCTGTTAGAAAGCTCCTGTGCTGTCAGTGACAAAACTAGATTTAGGGCAAAGAAGGAAACTGAGGGTTGAATTTCTTAACAGTAGCTAATGATCAGTTTATAGTAGCAGCTGTCTTAGATAAGCATCTGTGTAGAGCGCGGCGTCACCGCCAGCATCACCTCATCCATATAGTGACAAGAAATTTTAAAAAGTTTAAAAAAAAATTTAAGAAGTAATTTAAATGAAATGTTTGTGTGTAAGAAATGGTTGAAACTGTCAAATGTCTGTGTCCCACGTTGGTGGGATCTGAGAAGGTATCTGCGAGATATTAACCCTGTCCTACTCTCTGTGGTGCTGAGTGTTTGCTTGGTGTGTAATTCTGACCTGGAGCTTGTTGTAAATACTGTTTTTAGTACTATGATTATTATGATTATTATTATCAGAAATGTTGTACTCATGAGCAAGAGTTGAAAACAAAAGAAATGGCCATTTTCACTCTCTCCTGGGGGCTCAGAAGGAGTCAGAGGCTGGGCCAGGTGAAGGCAGGGTGCCAGTGGGATGCTGGACCAGAGAGCAGCTGGAAAATGATGGAATTGGGAGCTGGAGGCAGCCGAGTCCTGCGGGCAGGGCAGTGAGAGTGGGGACGGCTGCTCCTCATGCTTGGAGGAGAAGGAAGGGCTGAGAAGAAGAATAGAGGTGATGCTTCAATTCTAGTACATATAATTTAGTGTCGATCAAAACCTCCCCATGCGGAGGTTCCAGGTGGTTCTCTGCAACCCCATGGAAACTGGAGGATCTGTCAGGTTTAGCATGTGCTGGAAGAGGGCTGTAACAGGTTGTTCCAGTCAGAGCTGTCCTCCCAAACAGCTCCCGTGTCTCCAGGCTCAGTTCCTGCCTGGATCTTCCCTCTCAGTCCCTTGTGCTGCCCCCACGCCCCTCTCTTCCCCCTCTGTGAAGCCCAGATGGGTCTCAAGTGGGGGAGTTATTCTTGCAATAGCTTTTCCTGGCAAAAATTCCCATGGCAAGTGCAGAATGGCCTGGCAGATGGTGCTCATGCAGGTGTGAGCACTGGGAAACTAATTTTTCTCCCCTCCATCAGGTTGGTGCTGTGAGGAACGGTGGATATGGCTGGGAAGTGTGTTACTGCAGGAGAAGCTCCTGCACCAGAGGAGCAGGGACGTGCAGGGAGAGCTGTGCATTGGTAATGTCAGGGAGCTGCTGCCGAGACATGTTGTGCCAAGGAAACAGCCTCACCTGTGGGGCCAGAGGCTTTACATGTTTGCCAGTGCAGATGGATGGAGTAGGGACATTCAGGAGCTTGTCCAGTGCCACTGGGCACTATCAGGGAAATGTGTGACTGCTTTGGCTGCACAGTGTTGGCTGGATGAGGGGTGTCCACCCACTGCTCCAAACCCATCGTGGCCAGGAGCTCATGCAGCACTGTGCCCAACCTGCAGCACATGGCACAGGCCAGGATCATGGTTATTCCATGCCTTTCCATATCCTGTCATGCTATTGGCTATGTGCAGCTGCATACTTCATGCCTAATTAAGTATCCTCATTAACATCCTTACCGCCCCAGCCTATGTCATTCCTGGAGCATTCCCATGTACTGTGGATGTGGACACAGCATGCAACCCCCCCAGTTCTTGGGGTCACCTTCCTTATTGTGGGGCTTGCAGTCTCCACTGATCCCTGAAGGTGTTTATGAATTGAATTCTGAACCAACAGTTTTAAAACTCATTTTTGCAGCAGCATATGGATGTGATAATGTGCTTTGTAGGGGGAGCATCCTCAGGGCACCCACGGCACCCCTGCCTGGACTTCAAGTGTGGCAGCAGAGTGAGGGAGGAAAGTCAGGAGGGTGACATCATCATGTGCATGCATGGGCCTTCCAGGAGCCCTCCTGGAGAAGAGCCTTTGATTAGGGCAAGAATGAGGAGCTGAAGCTAAATGAGCTCCCAGCTGGCACCAACAGCCGGGCGATGGGTGAAGCTGTAGGAAAGCTGGGACAACCAGCCTCACATCCCAAATTACAGCTCTGTGCCCTCCTTGTTCCATAGAGCAGAGCTCAGCTCTGCCTGTAAATAGGCACTTCCAAGGATGCTGCCCTCTACGACTGCTTCTGGATTAAGCCTATTCTTTGTCTTATTATTTTGAAGTCATTAAAAAATCTTGCTTTAACCCAGTTTTGAGGTTCCCTTTGAGTTGACCTTCCAGGGCTGGTGGGAGTTGAGGAGTTGCATGCATCCTACCTCGGGGGTAGGTCGGTATTGCTGCTCCCTTTCAAATGTAAACTTCAGCTTGCTTGCTTTAGCTTAGCCCAGCGACTCTCTGGCCCTGGCTCTGCAATCCTGTCTCATGGGGTTCGTTATATCCCTCCCAGGGCATTCCTGTCCTCTTCGCAGTGGCTGTGCACCCGGCTGTGCACACGCACACAGAAACACATTAGTGGAAACAATATATGCACATACACTCTGATACCACTTGAAATGAGTCAGGGAATGGCTGTTTACGGTGCTAGAGATTTCTTACTCTCCATGCTAGGGACAAGATGACATAGTAAGACCAATAAACTCCACCTTTGTAGTCAGTTGTCTTTAAGTAAAGCAGCAGAGGGGCACTGGCCCATGCCTATATGTGGGTGCTCTGTGGTCCCCAGGGTGCAGGGATGCAGGGGGCAGCTGGGCATCCCTGGCATCCCCATGCCTCAGTTTCCCACACCCTTTGACAAGGGGACATAGATGCTCCCTCCCCACGGGGACCACGGGGGAGCCGATGCCTCCACATCTCTAAAGTGCTCTGAAATGGGAAGTACCAAAGTACAGAGTCAGGATATGCAGCTGTGCACCCCGGGAGGAGCACCCCGGCCCGTGGCTGCAGGAGAGGGTTGGGAGATGACTGTGTGGGCACAGGGCTGAGCTGTCAGCCCAGGGCTCAGCACTCTGGCTGCCCTGCAGGCAGGATGTGCTCCTCCTGCCACAGCCGGGGTCACCCTCCCTTGCGCTGGGTGGGGAGCTGGCACAGTGTCACTGAAAGACTTTCCATCCCTAACAGAGCCTTGTCCGGTTCCCTTTGGTCTGCCACGTGCATTTCATTGTCAGCTTGAGGTTGTTGTTGTGCAAAAGAAGTGATCATGAAAAAAAATAAAGGAAAAAAAAAGAAATAAAGTTGGTATGAAACCGTATGTGTCCATCTCTCTCCAGAAATGGGTTGTTTTAGTTCCAAGGCTTCTCTTTGTATTGTGAGAATACTAATAAACAGCATTAAACAGAAAATTGACCTAAAGATTTAACAAAATAGACCCTAATCCTCTGAATCTCAGTGACTTTTTCACACAGTATAAAAGAGGCAGAAATTGACAGTTTATCACCATTCTCAGAGGGACAAAGTAATAAATGCTTGAATGAGAGTCCTGCTGCCATCCCCTGTGGCTGGGAGTGAGGGTGGGCAAAGTCTTTACACTGGAAGATGGAAAAAGATATAAAACAGTTACAAATACAACAAATGCAGTTTTAGAAACCACATGAGCTTCTTTATTTAAAACTCCAATGCTTACTTCATGAGCTTTTCCTGAGAAAGGATCCAGCCTGGGCTGGACAGAGAGGGTGGGAGCAGGGCTCTAGTCCTCAGGAGATGGGACCCCAGCCCATGAGACCCTGCATGGCCAGCACTCCCAACCCCAGCCCTGGAGCCAGGCACACAAAAATGTCCAAAAGCTGCAAGTGAAAACAGGGAAGTTTGTAATCCACAAGGACATGTGGGGGAGGGTGCCTGGCTGAGCTGCAGGGGAAAGATTTCCCCACTTGCCTTTTGGGGAGGGCTTTTGCCACCACAGGAGGTGCCCAATGTCACTGGCCACTGTCCTCCCTGTCCCTGAGGGGATATTGAAATAGCAGCATCCTCCTGGGCTGTCCCACATCTTGTGATCCCATCAAAATAATCAGTGTGGGAGACTCCACAGAGCTCAGCAGCACTCGGTGCACAAGGAGACAAACCGAGGGGAAGGCAGGGGGGTAAATTTTAATTCCCAGGGCAGTGTTCTGTAATGGCAGGGAGGACAGTGCCAGGAGGACAGTGCCAGGACAGTGCTGGGGCCATCACAGTGGTGGCAGTGGCAAGCAGCCCATGCCTGATGCTTTTCCCACATGTCCTCAGGACTCTGCTGCCCGCACAAACAGGAATTCTATTTTTGCAGCTTGACCTTCCTGATTCTGGAGATAACAACCTGACTGCAAACGCAGCATTGCTCACTTTTCCTCTGAGATTTGATACAGTCCACTAGCCCAGGCTCTTCTAAAACATGGATATAGTAAAGTAAACCTCTGCATTTGTCCTAGGAAAACAGGCACAGTTCTTGGTGCCAGACAGTTTGAGATATATTGATGAAACTAAGCATGGTTACCTCCTAACTATTTAATTCAAGACATTCAAGACATCCTTCATCCTTTCATGATCTGAAGGAGAAAACCACAGAGGCATGGGATCTGTTGGGGCAGGATGGGGCGGGAGGAGTGGAAGGAATTGTGGAGAGGCTCCCACCACCTTCCAGCCCCGCCCAGTGTGCAGCCCTGCAGGGCTGAGTGCTGAAGACACAATATCGAAGGCTTGAACCACACTCAAGCACCCACAAAATCATAGAACCAAGGAATCGTTTGGTTCCAACCCCCTGCCATGGGCAGGGACACCTTCCATTATCCCAGGTTGCTCCAAGCCCTCTCCAGCCTGGCCTTGAACACCTCCAGGCATGAGGCAGCCACAGCTTTTCTGGGCAACCTCTGCCAGGGCCTCCCCAACCTCACCAAGAACTTCTTCCCAATATCCAATCTAACCCTGCCCTCTGTCAGTGCCCTTTGTCCTGTCACTCCATGCCACACCGAGAGTTCCCCGGGCAAAAAATCAAAATCAAGTCAAGAATACAAAATACCTACCTAACTGTTGAAGGGCCCCCTACAAAGTGCTTGAGCTGTGCCTGAGTAAGGGAAGGGATCAGAGACTCTGCCAAAGTAAATGCAAAAGCTCTCCTGGGCAGGCAAGACACAGAAATTTTGCAGAGTGATTTCGTTTGAAAAATAACAGCTCACCCTGTTTCAGCAGCCTCACTGGCACCATGGCTGGAGCGAGTCTGCCCACTGATAAAGGGGCAGAGCAGGGAGCAGATTAGGTGCCAGGAGGTGAAATCATCCCACTCTCTGTACTAGAAGGAGCCCAGGGACCTTCCTGCATCCTGGGATCTGACAGCAAAAGCCAGGTTTTGCTTTCCAAGAGGCCACTGACTCAGAAAACTGGAGTAAGGCAGCATTACTGAGGATTTGCTGCCTTCTTACCACCTTGATAAGGCTGCTGTTTTGGGGTACTGTAGGGAGATGGTTTAGTGGAAAAAGGGACCTTTTATCTGTCCTGTCCAACCCCACTGGGATCCTGAGGAAGCAGCTGCCAGGGAAGACAACAGCAGTGGAGAGATAGACATGCTTCCATGGAAAAGGGAGTCACCAATTCCAGTGGGTGATTTAACCACGCTGGTCACCGCTGGTTATCTTGGGGAAGGAAAAGAAATACAATTCCTTGTGGAATATCACTTTAATGGTATTAGCTTGGGTAGACTGAGGGTGAGGGGGAACATGAGGGAAATAGAGGTGGCAGCTGGTTATCAGGCAGGGTTGGTTTGAATGGGGATAAGAAAAAAAATAAAGGAAGAGCCTTGGGAGAAAAGAAAAGCATGAAATAAAGCACCACAAATGTATCAGACAGGATCATTAGGAATTTGTGTAAAAAATACTAAAGAGACCAAACACCACCTGAACACCTGTCAGGAAAAGCCACCCACCCAGTAGCTGTGAAAAGCTGACGGAATGAAAACATAGCGAGTTTTTCCAAAAGGGATTCACGACTTTTGGGGCCTCTGGCCTCGCTCATTCCTTCCCAGAACGTGTTACCCACCTACTCACAGAAGAAGTGCAATGTGGTAAAATCATGCAAAAAGTCCTCCCTGAGAAATTCTTGAGTGCCTCCCAAATTTGGCCTCACAGGCACAGAAACGGCAGAAATTAACCAAATCCTGTGACAGCTTGTCATGGCTGGGGAAACACGGAGAGCAGAGTCACAGCTCAAGACTTAGTGCTGAAAAGGACCAGCAGCACCTTGGGGGTGACTCAAATAGGAAAACAGACCCTGCATCAAACTGGCCAAGGGCATTTTTTAAATGCTGGAAATGGCCCTGGGGAGACCTTAGAGGCCCTTCCAGTGCCTAAAGGGGCTCCAAGAGAGATGGAGAGAGATTTTGGACAATGGTATGGAGTGACAAGGGAATGGTTCACACTGGCAGAGGGCAGGTTTAGATGGGATATTGAAAAGCAGCTCTTCCCTGTGAGGGTGGTGAGGCCCTGGCACAGGGTGCCCAGAGAAGCTGTGGCTGCCCCATCCCTGGAAGTGTTCAAGGATGTGTTCAGCCATGGACAGCTGGGGGCTTTCACAAAACCCTGGAGAGCCAGAGAGGGACACAGGGCTTGGGGGACACACAGAGGGGCACACAGCCTAAGGGGAACATGCAGGGTACACAGAGGAGGCAACGGGGGATGCAGAACCTGGGAAAAGGATACAGGGGACATGGGGGGCACAGAGGAATGAGGAGGCGGAACAGGGGACATACAGAGGATACACAGAGAGGACACAGAAGGCATGCAGGACCTGGAAAAAGGACATGCAGAAGAGTTGTCATGCACGACCCCAGATGGGGACATGAGGGACACACAGGAGGCACAGTCGGGAGACACGCATGGTGCACACAGCCCGGGGGGGAACAGACAGGGGACACGGGGGGCATGCAGAACCCTGGAGGGGGACACGCAGGGGACACGGGGAGCATGTAGGATGCCAAAGCGAGACACGCAGGGTACACGGTGCGGGGCACAGGGGACACACACAGAGGACACGGGGGGCAGCGGGAACCAGGAGGAGGACACGGAGGGCACGGGTCGGGGGCAGCCGGGAGACACACGGGAGAGACACGGGGGATACGGGGGACACAAGGGGACACAGAGGGGACACCGGGGGGATTCCCCCTCAGGACCCCGCGCGCGGGGACCCCCGGCAGCGCGCGCCGCGCCCCCTCCCACCCCCGCCCGGCGGCGGCGCAGGCGCACAGCGCCCGCCCGGTCCCTATTTCACGGGGAGCGCGGGCCGCGGCGCCCGCGCCAAATAAGTCTCGGTAGCCGGTGCGGGCCGTGCGCCTGCGCGGGGCCCGAAAGCCGCGCGGCGGAGCCCCGCTCCCCCCGGCCCCGCTGCCGCCCTGCCCGCGCCCACCGCCGCCCGGCCCCAGCGCCCGCCGCCGCAGCCCGAGCGGGGCTCGCGGGACCCCGGCCCGAGGTAAGCGCCGGGCGCGGCCTCGCCCGCCGCAGGGCCTCCGCCGCACGCGCCGCCCGGGTCCCTGCGGAGCGTCAGGACGTTACGGCGGCGGCGGCAGCGCCCGGCCGCCCGCCCGCCCCGCGGCCCCCCCGCCTCCTCCTCTTCCTCCTCCTCCTCCTCCTCCTCCTCCCTGCCAGCGGGAGCGCGCCCACGCGCCCCTCTCGCCCCCCCGCAACCCCCTCCCGCGCGCGCCGCCCCGCAACGGGGCCGAGGCGGGGACACCGCGGCGGGGACACCGCGGCGACACTCGGGGCACCCCTGCCCGCCCGCCGCCCCCCGCCCGCCTCGGCGGCCCCGTGAGACCCTCCCCGGGCAGCCTCCACGTGCAGCGCCTTCCGCCGCCGGGCACCCCGCTCCGCAAACCGCCCCCCCTCCCGCCGTGCAGCCGCAGACCCCCGGGCACCCCCGCTCTGTGTCCCCCTGTGCCGCACTCGTGTCTTCTTCCCCCCTCCTAGAGGCCGCTCTCCATCGTCTTGCAGCTTCCCTGCCGCTCTCTTCCGGGCAGCCCCCCACCCAAGCAGCCCCCAGCATGTGTCCCCCCCACCCTCGTGCAGCTGCAGCTCCCCTGCACCCTCCTCTTCGTGTAGCCCCCCACCCGTGCTGCCTGTGCTGCTCTCCGTGTCCTCTCTCCATGTAGCCCTGCATGCCCTCTTGTACCCCCATGACCCCCCCCACCCCATCCTGTGCACCGCTGTTTAAGCCCCTCTGAAGCCACCTCCCCGTGCATCCCCTCTCTGCATCCCCCTCTCTGTGCTCAGCCTTGCTGGCTGCCCACAGTCTCTCTTCCTGGTTTCTGCCTTCCTGATGCTGCACCCCAAAAATCTCTCTCCTCTCCCAGTTGTGCTATGGTTTTTTCCCCTTTTTTATTTTTTTCCTCACTTTACCCCAGATCTTTCCCACAACCCTTGACACAGTCTCAGCACCCTGCAAGGTGCAGCAGGAGGGACATGCATGGACACCCTGAGTGCCCCTCGTCCTCTTCCACAGCCCCACTGCTGGTGTGTTTTTAGCCACTTTTTAGATTACTTATGTTTTTAGCCCACTTTTTGTCCATTCAGTGCTGGCTCCTGCCCAGAGGCATCTGAGCAACACACGTGGAGTTCAATCCCATGATGCTGGGCAGGATGTCTGGAGCATCCTGAAACCCAGTTCCAGCTCAGGCGTGTTGTGAGTGATGCTAATATTGTGGGAGGAGTTCTACCCCAAAATGAAGGACAAGAGTAGGGATAGAGTGACAACAAAAATTGGAGTGGTTGAGCTGGAGGCAGCTGATCATCCATGCCACTGTGAAAACTGAAGTGCTTCTGCTGGTGCTTTGTGCTGGGCTGGTACAGAGGGGCCATTCCACCTTGGACAAACGCTGTGGGCTCTGTGGAGGTAAAGAGCACCTCGTGGTGTCCCTGTGGGTCAGGCAGGTGTTTTCTGCAGGGCATGAACTTGGTTGTGAAGTCACACTGGACATGTTGGGTCAGTGCTCTGCTCCAGCCGTGGCCTGGGGAAGGGGTGGGAGCCAGGTGGCATCTCTGCTGTGCTGTGTGCCACTGCTTGGAGTACTCCGTGGGGCTCTGAGCCTGGAACAGCCACACCTGGACAAGGTGTTCCCTTACCTGTCTCTGCGTGGACTGCACCAGTGCTGTAGGTGCTATAGGAGATGCTTTGTGGGCATCGACTTCTCCATGCCTGGGCTGATCCCCAGCATTGTGGGCAGCAGGGCAAGGGAGGGGATTCTCCCCCTCTGCTGTCCTCAGGTGAGACCTCACCTGCAGTGCTGCATCCAGCTCTGGAGCCCCCAGCATCAGAAGGATGTGGAGCTGCAGGAGTGAGTCCAGAGGAGGTCATGGAAATGCTCTGAGGGCTGGAGTGCTTCTACTCTGGAGACAGGCTGAGAGAGTTGGAGCAGAGAAAAGAAGGCTCTGAGGAGACCTGGGAGTCCCTTTCAGTTCCTGAAGGGGCTCCAAGAGAGCTGGAGAGGGAGTGCTGTCTTACATCTATTGCTGATTTATTAGAAATGCACACTTTGAAATAGTTTCCAGATGTCACTGTTTCTGCAGGCTTGATGTGCTTTTTTAATTTGATTTTTTTTGTGTGTGTGACTTTGGAGGAGGGAACAATCCCCGTTCTACTGTGGAGGAGACAGTGACAAGCTCCTCCAACAGTGTGAAATCGTGAGATAGTTTGAAATACATTTGGAAATGCACCTTCAAACTGAGTATCTTCATAGCGCTTATGGTGGATGCCAGGAACATTTTTTTTTTGGACCTCTTTCACACTCTGCCCTTCACCTCCTGCACCCCAGTCTCACCCATGCCCATCATTCTCACCCAGCCTGCAGAGTGTGTGTTGGTTTGAGCTTCCCCTCATCCTTCCTCCTGGCATGGAGCACTTGGGGATTTGCTCATCCCCTTCTCCTTCACAACATGGGGTCCCTGCAATCCCTTCTCTCCTTGCTCCCAGCACACCCAGGATCCTTCCATGACCGAGTTCAGCAGGGAGACCTTCTGACTCTGGGCTTCTCCCCGTTTCTCCACAAGCAGCTGGTGACTGACGGCCCTCCCGCGATGGCCACGCCGGACGTCAGTGTCCACATGGAGGAGGTGGTGGTGGTGACCACGCCAGACGGCACCGTGGACAGCAGTGGCATGGAGGAGGTGAAGACAGTGCTGGTCACCACCAACCTGTCCCAGCACGGGTAAGAGATGGAGATGGTGCACGCTGAGGGGACGTGCTGGAAACCCTCCCACGCGTGGTTGTGAGTTGGGATTTGATCCCCTGCTGCTTCCTCCTGAATCCCTGCTCGCTGTGGGGACCTCAGTGGTGGCCATGGAGTGTCCAGTTCCTTGCTAGGGCTTCCTATACCCAGGACTCTGCAGCTCTGTGCAGAACAGGCTCCACTCTTTCCCTCTTTTGATGGGGGGAAAAAAGACCAACCCCAAATACCTTTTTCTGAGTGGTTTTGGATGTTGGAATGGACATGAATCCAGGTGGAACAGGACACCAGTAGCTAAATCAGTGTTTTTCTGCTATTTATTTCATGAGGGCTGTACTGAACTCTGAACTCCAAGAGACAAGCCTGTCCTCACCACGTTGAGGGTGGTGCAGCTGGGCTCCCCTTCCTGAAGGTTTGGGGTTGGCTGGGTTTTGGCTGAGCTTTGCAGGAACCTCCACTGCCTGCAACAGGAGTGAGGGAGGTGTCCTTGAAACGATGTCCTGAATGCGCTGCTCTGAAGAACAGAGTGAAGGTCTGATTGTGGAAGTGCTGCTGTTTTGCCCAATTTCTGCCTTTTCTGTTGGCATTTCAGATTCAGGGCTGCTGTTTGTTCAGATTTGGTCTGTTCAGTGGCAGGTTGGCCATGGCCAAAGAGCCTGGCTGGTGCCTTGAAGGCCCACATATCAATGGACTCTTTACTTTATTTATCGTTTTGGATTTTTTTTTTTTTTTTTTTTTTTTTGAGTGGGACAGAGCCCAGAGCCCTTTGTGTGTTTTGTTCTTTCAGTGGCCAGAAAATCCAAATTCACACCTGCAGCTGCATCCAGGCAGGTTTGTCTGAAATAAGTGGGTGTTGACTGGCTGTTTATTGCTCTCCACAAGATATTTGTCTCCTTTTCTCAAACGTGTCTTTGTGTCAGTGCCCTGAGGCTTTGGGCAGGGCAGAAGGCGACAGCTCAGTCCAGGTGCCTCCCTTTGTGCTGCTGGAAGTGAGATAAAGCCCATTAACAGATTAGGTTTTGGTAAAGAATGCGCAGGGAGAGGCAGAGGCAAGAGCTGTTGGTGCTGGAATGGGCAAGATCTCTGCCCTGTTCTTCCTCCACGTCCTGAGTCAGTGTTTCCAAGAACCTTTTCAATTTCCAGAGGAGTAGTGATGGTGGGGAAGAAGGGCTCTACTTCTCTTGTTTTCTGTCCCGTGGAGACTCCCTTGTCTCCCTCAGTGGAGAAGCAGCCAGATGTGACACTTGGGATGTGGCTGCTCTTGGATGCAGAATGCATCTTGGGGATGGCAGTGGGTTAATGGGAAGGATGTGAATTTTGGGGTCACAGAGTAAAACCTGCCTGACTCCCCTCACTGAGCAGGGCAGCGGGGCTGGTGGTGGGTGGCAGCACGAGCCACGCACAGTCTCTGTGTGGCCTTGCACAGTTGCCCCCACCAGGCTCTGCTCCTTCTGGGGCAATGCCACAGTGGCACTGGCTCCTCCATTTCCCACTCTGCAGTCGCAGCTGGTGTCAGGAGAGAAGCTGCAGGCACGGGCTGGGATCCCTTGGTGTTGACTCAGTTACCACTCTCATGGGGAGCTTTCAACTTGCCTCTTGTGAGGGTTAAACCAAAGTCAGCTTGAGGGTTGGTGCCTTCTTTTCGTGCTCATCTGGGTATGGTTTTGCTATTAAAATAACCCTTTATACAACCAGTTGTTAAGAGCTTAATTAGTTCATGTATTCTTAAGGAAAAGGCTGAGAGAAATTGGAAAATAATAATGAGCAAGAAGCTTTTCTCTTTGGTCTGCAAGAGGAGGGGATCTGCTGGGTGCTCTGATGAGGTTCTTATATTTCTGATCAGCACAGAATTCTGGGGGAGACTTTTCTCTTTCAAGTTTCCAGGCAAGGCAGGAACAGAAAAGAAAGGAGACGCCAGCCCACTGAGTTATCTGCACGTGCTTTCTTCTCTTCCTCCCATCTGGTTTATGGATCCTCCTGGGGAGGAAGATGAGAACCATCCTCCCCTGCCTTCGTCATGGCAACTGGCAAAGGCAGGGCCAGCTGGGGGGCTGCACTGCTGGGCCTTGGAAGGTGTTTGTGTTTTCTCTTGCATCTGCCTCAGTCTGTTGCCCTGGAATGGGAGAAACAGCGTGGAGACAATCGCTTTTTTTGTGGTTTTCTCTCCCGTACATGTCCATGGCAGACACAGACTTAGTTGCCTGAATTTTTTGTACAAGCTGGGAGTTGGTTTGTTTGTTTTCCTCTGGAGGTTTAAGGCATGGGCTGGGTTATTCCTCCCCATCCAGTTGTGTCTTTCGGTCATTTTTTGGAGCAGTGCAAATGCAGTGGAGTCCTGGAGGAAGCTCTGAAAGGTGCTGACTTTTCTTCTGGGGGGTTTCTTCTGGTAAGTTGGTGGAGATTCTTGATCTGGAGGCAGGTCAGGGCTGTGGGGTGCTGGGATGCTAGAGGGGGCTTTTTCCTCGGGCACCCTGCTGAAGTGCCACTGCTGGCCTTTCCCCTGAAGAAATGTGAGAACCCAGCAGCAAACTGATGGGAGGCCCCAGGTTAGAATTCTTCTGTTCTTCTGTCATTCTGCCACTCATGTAATGATCACTTGTGTGCAAATGCCTTGGCTCAGAGTTTACCTTTTCGAGTCCTTTCACGTTACCCTCCCCATGCTTTGCAGGGCTCTGGGCTGGTGGTGGCTGTGAGCTGCAGGGGCAGAGTTGTGTCCATCTTTCTGTCACAGCAGGACCTGTCTCCCCTGTCTCTGGAGCAGCATCTCCGAGCCACTCACCTGGTGAGGCTGAGCTGCCGCCCACACCATTCCTTATCTCTTATGCTCCCCACAGGAACCTGCCCTGCAGCTGCTGAGGGGAGGGATGCTTTGAAGCTGCAGTTCCACCCTGGAGCTGTGTGTTAGGAGCCCAGAAGGGAAAAACCAGTTGCTCTTGAATTTCCTTGTCCCCGTGGCCTCACGGGTGAGAAATGTGGTTGCCAGTGAGTCACTAGGACTGTCTTTTAATTCATCTGTGGTATCAAACTGAGGGAGGTCTCAGGTTTATTTTCTCTCTGGAGTTTTCCTAGGGAGTTTATATGCCAAAGTGTGTAAAAAGCTAATTGTATTTCTCCCCCTGCCTCTGCAGGTCAAGCTTTCTGCAGCAATTAGTCAGCTTCAGTAACACCACCAAACATACATCTGAAAAATCTATCTTAGATTAAATATTGGGAAGAAATTGTTCCCTGTGAGTGTGGTGAGGCCCTGGCACTGGCTGTCCAGAGAAGCTGTGGCTGTCCCATCCCTGGAATTGTTTGAGGCCAGGTTGGACAGGACTTGGAGCAACCTGGGAAATGGAAAATGTCCCTGCCCATGGGAGGAGCTTGGAACAAGATGAGTTTTAAGGGCCCTTTCAGCCCAAACCATTCTGTGTTTCTATGAAAACCCATTGGGAATGGTCCCTGCTGAGTGCTGGCTGTGATGTGCAGGTGGGATCCACAAGGGCACCAATCAGGGTTCCCTCTGTTTGGACCTCCCCTCCAAAGCCAAGGGGGTGAGGAGCATGTCCCACATCCCAGCCAGAGGTGCCTGTTCCCCCTGAGTGTGGGAAGCTCCTTGGAGGGGCTTGGGCCTGCATATTGCCATAACAAAGGAGTGAGGATGGGAGAACACCAAAGGAGTGGGTGCTGTGCAGGACCCTCTGTGTGACTCCATGGGCAAAGCACCCAGAGGAGACTGAGATCTCAGTGTGAGGACAGTGGAAGCAATTGGATAGCCAGCTATTAATTAATATCATGGATATATCAAATTTTAAGAAGCTCAGAGGTTGTATTGCAAATGTCTGTAGCTCATGTTATCTCTGCTCACAGATCTGCTCTTGGGGTTTGTCCAGCTCCTTTATGGAGTCTCTGTGGCTCCTTGAGGTCCTGCTCCCTGAATCATCCTGCATACCAGGGGATTCAGCCAGTTCATTGCCCAGACAGCAACAGCATGTTTCACACATGTTTTTCCTGGGGAAATCTGAAGCAAAGCTTCCAAAGGCTGGCAGTGACTTCTGAGCAAGGGGCTGTGCTGACAGCATCTCTCCATGCCAGCTCTCCAGCATGGGCTGGGCTGGAGGCAGATCTACAGGGCTGGGATTAAAGGGGAGGCAAGAGAGAGCAGGCCAGGCTGCTGACAGGGGCTTGCCTGCTGTGGGGTTCTTCATCTCCACATGAAAAAATGGATCTGAGCCTCCCAAACCCAGAGCTGACTCGTAGCTCTTGTGGGAAAATGTGATCCGAGGGACTTCTGAGGCAATTGTCTCCACAGGGCATCGGGTGTGGGGGTGGCACAGCCACATGGCTTAAGAATGCCTCTGCCTCTCTTCCCAGTGGTGACATCAACGAAGACACTCTGGAGACTGAAAATGCAGCTGCTGCAGCTGCTGCTGCCTTCACAGCCTCCACAGACCTGAAGGAAGCGGTTCTAGGTAGGTCAGCTCTTTCCACAGCCCCTGGTGCCAGCTCCAGCACCCCGGTGTGCCCAGCCCTGCGCTGGTGTCAGACGGGACAGTCCAAGCACTGTTGTGCAGAGCTGCTGGGGCTCCGGGGGTGTTCTCCTGTGGGCCCTGGGGATGCTCTGCCAGCATCCAGGGGGGTGTGGTGACAGCAGGGAGCTGGCAGTGGCTGGCTGGGCTGCTGCTGCCCTCTCCTGGTCCGGAATGAGTCCCTGTGTCCAGCCTGGCTCCTGCCATTCCAGCTTGCCACAGGGATCTCAGTTTTACAGCAACTTGCTGGCTGTGGTTGCAAGAAATAGTGAGTTTAGGGAACAAAGACTGATCTGCTGGGCTGGAGTTGACTTAAACCCAAGGGTGACCCCACCCAGATAACATCATTCTTTTTTTATCAAGAATGGATGACTTCCCTGTGCTCAGCTGCAGCTGGATTGGCACAAATCTGCCTGGGCTGTTTTGCCTGAGAAATTTGGGTGTTTGGATGCTTTCATAGCAAAGTGCAAGTGAGTGGTGACCACAAACCCCAGCACCCCCCCATGCATCATATACTTTTTATTATTATTATTTCTGAGTTTCAAAACCATCATTGCATGTGTGGCTCAGGCACATGAATCAGGAGCTGTGGCTCATGTTTCTCTTTGATCTGTCCCTTCCTCTGATCCCTGTGAGAAGTGAAGATGGCTGAAGATGAGGACAGTTTGGAGGCAGAGATTGTCTACCCCATCACCTGCGGGGACAGCAAAGCCAACCTCATCTGGAGGAAGTTTGTGTGCCCCGGGATCAACGTGAAATGTGTGCAGGTGAGAACAGAGAGCCCGGCACTGGCCTTGTGCTTTCCCCTTGCCTACATAGTGAGGTCACCTGGTTTCTCCTGGTTGTGATGAGCTTTGATCAGCTGCTTTGCATCAGAACCATGTCGTGGTAGGAAAGGATGGCATTTTCCTGGGGCTGGGTACCTGATATTTGTCCTGATTAAATTGCGTAGTTCTGGCTGGAAAGATGGTGCCTCCATTTAATGTGTTACTGAAATTTTGAGAAATTTGGACACTTGCAGTTCTGCTCAGTTGGAAAGTTGATAGTTTGAAAAATGTATTGATTGAGGACCTCCTGAAGAGTTGCCTGCTGTGTCCTGGGTAACTCATGGTTAAAATTTGCATAAATTCAGGAACATGCCATGTGTGAGTCATTGCTGGCATTTGTACACAGCCTAAACAATACCCTGCTGAGGGAGAGTCTCCTCAGGCTCCCAAAGGATAGTCCTTGCCCTTCCCAGCAGAGATGGTCTCCTCTATCCATGAGGCAGAGGATAGATGCTGCTGCCTACTAAAATCTGTCCTCTCTGCACTGAAGTCTTTGTCCTTGTTCAGAGATGCAGTTTCTCATACAGTAAGAGTGAGCTGCTCTGTGTTGGTCAGCATGGCCATGAGAAAGAGGAGGCCTGGATTTGGGAAATCCTTTGAGGTGGGCTGTAAGGCACCTCTTAAGAGGACTGCCTGGGTCATGGTAGGACTCGAGGATCTTGGAGGTCTTCTCCACCCTTAGTGATTCTATAATCCTGTGATCCTGCTGGTTGCTGTTAGGTCAGCGTGTGGGTTCAGGCACAGCTGGGTGTGTAGGGCAATAAAAGGAAGGGAAGAGTTGGCACGGTGTGTGCCAGCTCCCTGAAGCTGGTTTGCTCTGGCAGTGGGTGTGCGCTCCCACAGAGGCCAGAGGTTCATCATACCAGTGGTTGGGTTCGAGAGCATGAGGTCAAAGACCAAATGGGCTTCTTCCCTCTCTCCTATAGGACATAATGTGCCTTTGGATCCAAATATTAGCAGTGCAGCCCAGCTTTCACTGAGTCCATTGTTAGTGGGAGCGTGAGCAGCTCCCTGCTGTTAATGATACTTTGCACAAGGTATGGGTGTTTTCCCAGCTGTCCTGCCTGAGCTGGGCACTCCCTGAACCCTTAGGTTGGAGCAGGTGTTAACTAACCATCTGTGACAGCAACGTTTGGCTTTAATCTTTCCACCTTGTGCCCTGTTCTGTGGGGTGGGCAGTGCCTGGCAGCCATCTGTTTTGGTGGTGTTCAGTGGCACGTGGAGGCTGCAGCCACTGCCAGGCACGGGGAAACGCTACCAGGCTCCAGCTGAACCCTGCTCACAGGGCACCCTTGGCTCGTTTATGGCTTGTGGCACTGATGTTGCACCCCTGCCTTTTGCAGTTTCATGATCACCTAATCAGCCCCAAGGAGTTTGTCCACCTGGCAGGCAAGTCGACCTTGAAGGACTGGAAGCGAGCGATCCGGATGAACGGGATCATGCTGCGGTTAGTGCCTCCCTTTGTGTCTGGACACTTCCTTCTGGGGGATTCTGGTGGGGTGCAACACAACCTTTGGAATGGCAGTTTTGTTGCTCAGGGAGCAAATGAACAAAACTAAATGTTTGTCTTAATGACAGCCTGGTCCCAAATGTGGTCTGCCCAATGGCTTTGTTCTTTCCTTGTGCCTAGGGAATAATTTGGGGAAAGAAATATTTCTCTAGTCTTTCCAGGGCTTGAACCACTCTGAGTTTCCAGCTGCTGTAGGGACACTGGAAATTTTAAGGGCTGTTGGTGATTGGGCCATGCTGTCTGTGGATTCTCAGCATGACCCACCAAATGAAATCAGTCTGGTCATCACCAGTGCTCTGGTTGCAGCACTCCTGCTTGACATCACTTCTAAATAAATCCTTGGCAAAAAAAAAAAAACAACCAAAAAAAACCAAACAAACCTTCTTTATTGCAAGCATTTCTCTTCTCTAGTATTAACTACAGTAATTCAATTCCTCTATGGTCCTCCTGAACACCAGCCTCAGTCTGTGATTTAATTAAAGTCTTTCTCTGCCTTTGGGCCGGATGAAAAAGAATCACCTCTTTCCCCAGGAATTGTCAGTGGTTTTGTGCTCTTTTCACAGGGTGACATTGCCTTTCCCTGTATTCTTCTGCTTCAATGCAGGCATCTCCCATATTCTTTTTAAGCAGCTTTTGCTCCACATAAATTTTGCATAATAGGTTTAGACTTTGTCAAGGCAGGGCTTTGAGAGAAAAAAAAAAATCTAGAGGGGAATGTCAGAAGGCAAACGCAGCAGCCCATGGGAGCAAATCTTGGTAAGCTGAGGTGGTTGTTGGCCAGCAAAGCCTGGGAGTGTTTTGGAGATAAGGTTCTTGGATTGGAATATCCCATGTTCCAGTGTTGCCACTCCCTTTGAGATGAGAGACCTGATTTTAGTTTATAAATAGGGTTATGTCCTGTCTCCTTTTGAGCTATAGAGTCAAAGAAACAAGGAAGAAGCTCCCTGTGGTCTCACTGTGAGCTGAGACTCCAGCTGACCCTTTGGCTGGAAGCTGCAGCTTCAGAGGGGATGTGCTGATGGGACCAGATAGGGGCTGTCTTTTCCCCTTCCTTCCTCAAGAAATGAGTTAATCAGTCCCAGTAAGGGCTCCAGTTGGCTCTGCCTGCTCTCCTGGCATTTTGGAACTCAGAAGTTTGGGGTGAAGGCCGCCAGGAGCTTCATCTCAGACCTCTTAGCTGTTGCTGATGTGCCTGTCCTTGTGCTTGCTCCCTGTCTTTCAGGAAGATTATGGACTCAGGAGAGCTGGACTTCTACCAGCACACAAAGGTCTGTTCCAACACCTGCCGGAGCACCAAAATCGACCTGACTGGAGCCAGGGTGTCCCTGACCAGCCAGACATCGACAGAGTACATCCCTCTGACTCCCGCCTCTGCCGATGGTACGTGCAGCCATTCCTCACCCTCACCTGGGGCTTTGATGCATCCAAGCACAGAAATGCCACAGAACCAAAGTCCCTGGGGCTGCCCCATCTCTGGAAGTGTCCAAGGACAGGTTGGACAGCACTTGGAGCAATCTGGTCTAGTGGAAGGTGTCCTGTGGCAGGGGGTTGGAATGAGATGAGCTTTGAGGTCCCTTCCAACCCAAACCGTTCTCTGATTTTATGAATCTGACCTATAATTACAGGCAACTGTTTAATTAGAAAGCATTCTAATTTTGAAATACTTTCATATTTAGCTCCTTTTGCCCCTGAGCATTAAGAACAGCCCCCAAAGTGCCCCACACTCCAAGCTCCTGGTGGTCTTCTGAGACAGGATAAACCCCTTGGCTGGCTCTGTGAGCACCCATCCACCACATCCTGGTATTGTGGTGGAAGCTGATGCTGATGCACAGCACAGCCCAAGCCCCCCTGTTCGACATGAGCTCATTACCAGGAGATGTTTGCCAGCTGCTGGGCTGTGCTGAAATAACCAGAGCCCTGAAAGCTGCGGAGTAAAGGAGCAGAGGGACTGGGTTTAATGGCTGCAACTGAGCATTCCAAAGGCTCTGCACAGCTCTGTGGGGCTCTGGCCACATTCCCATCCATCCCGCTCCTGCGCACAGGATGAGTGACGCCTGTTCCCTGCCTCTATGGTAACAAAACTGCTGAGATTTGGCAGAGCTGGAGGGAAGGAGAGATCCCCCCTGCATCCCTGTGCAGTGGGGAGGGGGCTGCTCTTCCCTTGGAGGCTTTAGAAACCCTCCAGGCAAACAGTGGCTGGGTAAAAAGGCCAAAAAATCAGATTCTAAATCTGTTTGACTTTTACGCTGAGCAGTGCTGCTGTGTTTGCAGGGGGGAACGGGAGGGAAATGCTGCTCTCAAGCATGTGTTCCTGTACTGCAAAGGTTGCAGGAGCAATCCCTGGGGATTGCACTCCAGTGTAGGAAAACAAGTACAGCTGGCACCACAACCACTTGGGCATTTCTGTTCAGCATTAAGATCTGCATTCAAACAGATGTGATCCTGTGCAATATGAAGGAGAAGTCACAGAAATGCAGCAAGGGAGTGCTTCCCTTGGAAACAGCCTGTGAAAATACAGTGAAGAATCAGGACCTGGGAATTTTTTTCTCTTCTTTTTTGCTATTGGTTGCAGTGAACGGATCCCCGGCTACAATAACCATAGAAACATGCGAGGATGCCAGCGATTGGAGCACCAGCATTGGAGGTATGGCTTGGGCTCCCGCAGGGCTCGCTGGGTGGAGGAGATGTGGGGAAAGAGGGAAGCAGCAGGGTAAGGAGCGGGAAGGACCCTGTTACCAGAGCAGCCTTGCATGAACCTCCACTGGGATTGTTCCTTCGCTGCTTATGGAATAGCACTGTGTTTGTCCCACCGGGGTGCAGCCTGGCTGTGCAACCTTGGGATGAAGTTGTTTCCAAGCACCAACATATCAGAGCCAGGGCCAAATGTGGCTCAGGGTGAAAAAATTCTTATCAGAGGGGTCATGAAATCATTCTCCTTGGTGCTACTGGCTGTTGCAGGGTGTCCTGTTGGTGAGGGACAGGGGTGGGAAGAGTATATCCTCCTTTGGGTCCATGCTCTGGCTGAGCTTTGCCCCAGCCCTGTGACCTCAGGGGTCCCTCCCAGCCTGGCAGGACTGCAGCCCTGCAGGGGTGTCCACAGGGAACCCATAGCAGATCACCATTAAACCCTGCCGAGGATTTTGAGGCTCTCCCTTGCTTCCTCTTTCTCCAGATGACACCTTTGCTTTTTGGCAAGGTCTGAAGGACAGTGGTCTCCTGGAAGAAGTGATCCATGAGTTTCACCAGGAGCTGGTGGAGACCATGAAGGGCTTGCAGCAGCGAGCACAGGATCCCCCGCTGCAGCTCGGGGGTAAGGATCTGGACATGGGTGGTCAGTCATCTTGGGAGAGGGGCTTGTGGGTTCTTTTTATCCTTAGGGATAGCTGGATGACACAATAGGGACATAGATCATCATAAAAAAAATCTCATTTCTGGCTGACCGGTGAGGCTGCACTTGAGGATAATTCAGGTGACCTCAGTTCTCCAATTCCCTGTGCCTGGGACTTCCTCTCTGCTGGCTCTGGGTCTGGACAAATGCTTGGCTGGGGAGCTGAGGTGGAATTTAGGCCATTGGAATAACGATGCAGCAAGCAGCTACTGTGCCAGCAGATTTCTTATCACCCCTGCTAGGCAGGAGAGGACTGTTTACATGCCGGTGACCTCTTGCCCTTTCTCATGGCTTCTGCCTTCTCCTCTTCCCCAGCCTCTTGCATTACCCTGCTGCAGATTTTGGCTGTCTCAGCTGGACGTGTTTGTTGTCGTGTGGCTTTTGCCAAGCCACAGATAGCTTGCGCAGGAAATTTTGCTTTCTCAAAGATTCTGTGTCTTGTTTTTAAGATGCTGTTTTACTAAACAACGTAGTCCAGAACTTTGGGATGCTGGATCTGGTCAAGAAGGTCTTGGCCAGCCACAAGTGCCAGATGGATCGCTCGAGGGAGCAGTACACACGGGATTTGGCAGGTATGCCCTGGACACCGCTGTGGCACCGGGCGTCGCTGCCAGCACCTTTTCTTCTGGGCTGAGAAAGTGGGGGTTGTGTTAAAGCTGGTGGTTGTTCAACCAGCCACGCCAGGCATTGCCACCGCCCTCTAGGAAGCTTGCCCAGGATCCAGGCTGAGCCAAACCTCTTCTCTCTCCAGCTCTGGAGCAGCAGTGTGATGAGCACCGCAAGCGAGCGAAGGAGCTGAAGCACAAATCACAGCATCTCAACAATGTCCTGATGACCCTCACACCCGTCTCCGTTCCCACGCCTCTGAAACGCCCCAGGCTCACCAGGGCCACCTCCGGACCAGCTGCCATCACCTCCCAAGTCCTGTCCCAGCCAGCGCAGCTCGCTGTCACCCCCGGCGTGCCGGTGTCCCAGGTTGCCAACCTCCCTCTTGGCAAAGTGGTCTCGGCCCTCCCTCCGTCGGTGCTGGGGAAGAGCCCAGCGCAGCCCCCCGCCGCCAGCTCCCCGGCCTCCCCTCTGCTGGGGGGGTACACGGTGCTGGCCTCTGCCGGCTCCACCTTCCCCGGCACGGTGGAGATCCACCCGGACGCTTCCAACCTGACGGTGCTGAGCACGGCTGCGGTCCAGGACGGCAGCACAGTGGTGAAGGTGATGAGCCCCTTCCAGCTCCTGACGCTCCCAGGACTTGGCACGACCATCCAGAATGTGACACAAATAGCTCCCGGTGGGAGCACGGTTGTGACTGTCCCGTCCGGTGCCACCGAGGCTGCCGGGGATGAGCACGCTGCCGCCGCCATCGAGGTGACTGCAGTGGCTGATGAGGCGGAGCAGAAGTGAGAGGGGGGACTTGCCTGGAGGGACGCTGGCCGTGCCACTCTGGGGGGAACTGCCTCTTCTCTGGCTGTGCTGTGGGATGAGGAGCAGTGGCATGAGGGGCACGGGCTAACAAGACCCAGAGCAGCTCGTGCTGGGAGCAAGGAGGTTCAGGTCAGAGGGAAGGAGGGGGGAGGAAGGATGCCCAGAGAAGGGAAAGGCAGAAATGCTATGCCTTGTCTGGAGGAGGGAAGAAAAAAAGAGCTTATTTTTTATAAAGCTTTCCTCCCCTGTTCTCTTGGAATAGTTTTCCTGCTCTGGGTCATCAGCCCAGCCTTCTTGGCAGGCATAGCTGGAGCAGGGAGAAGGCGGCAGCAAAAAGAAGCTGCCGAGGGGTCTGGTGTGCAGGGAGCTGGCTGCTCCCCTTCCCTATGGGCTGCAGGCGTGGAGAGGGATGCCAAGAGCAGGAATTCCGTGGATGTGTACAATCATTGACACCAGGAAGGGCTCTGGCAGCATGGGTGCAGGCCCTGGGACGCTGAGTTTTGCGTGTGACACTGGCTTTGGGTGGCAGAAACAGGTGGGAACTGCTGCAACAGTGGGCATGGGCGTTGCCCAGGTCTGCTGGGGAGGGAGCAGGGAGAGAGGAACCCAGAGGGCTGAGAGCTATGACTTCTGAGGATTTAGGGTCTTTTTCTAGTTTTCTCAAAAAGGAAAATCCATTCTTGGGATTTTTTTTTAAGCCAACGGCGATTTTTAAGCAAAGCCCTGCTTGGGAAGCTCGTTCTGCACGGCAGAGCCGTGCTGCAGAGCGTGCAGAGCTGAGCCCCACGGCCGTGCTCCAAGGAGCTCACACTTCCTCACAAGGGGGGGACCCTGGTGTCCCCAGCATCCTGCAGGACCCGGACGCTGCCATTCCCTCCCTGCTGGGAGCAAGCAGCTGTTCTGTAGCGGGTTCCAGTTCTCCTTCAGCCACCCCACTCGCTGCGACTCTCACCAGGTCCCACCCCAGGGCCTGTGTGTCTCATGCTGTCTCCGGCTGGAAGGAGCCGGGTGCTTGGAGTGTTGGGGTTTCTCCAAACTTGATCTGGCAACAGCAGCAACGACAGGTCACTTTATTGAGTAATAAATATTTTTTTGAAAGAACGTTGCTGGTTTATTTTGTTTTTATGTCCAGGTGTGACAGCTGGGATTGTGAAATGGGGCTAAGGCAGGACAGGAACACACTTTATTAAATATAAATGTATATGTCTTCTGTGTTCCCACTGGCCCTGCGTGTGCAAGGAGCCTGAAATGTGGCTCCTAAGTCTGTCCATGGCACAGCTGGGGTGGCCTGGCTGCACCCAGTGCTGATAACCACTGGTCCCCAACCTATGTTTAGAGGAGTTGACACGTAATCAGGAAGAAAAGTGATCTATTCTTCTGAACCATTAGATTTTGTTTCGTTTTAGCTGAGACTCAGCTGGGGCCACAATTGAGGAGGAGTCCTGCCTTATCAGAGGTTTTTCCCTCCCAGCTGGCTGCTGCTAAGATATCGCTGTCATATCTCTGTACTTGGGACAGCAGTAGCGTGTCAGACCGAGGACATATAAAGGGTTGTGATCAGCCTGAGCTGCCTTTTGCCTGTCCAGCGTGAGCAGCAGTGCTGAGCCACACCTGAGGTGTGTTTCCAGCCTGAATTCCCCCTTTCTGTCCTGCAATGGTGAGTGAATGTCCCTCTGCAACACCTTTCCCCAGCAGTGCCAGGGTGGTGCCTTGGCCCTGGGCTGAGCATACCACTCCAGCCATCTCTGCTTTGGCCAAACTCGTCCAGGTTATCCAGGGGCTGTGGGAGGGGGAATGTTCAGGTGGAAAGGGGACAGCTGGAGGGACCTCCTGGCTCCTCTTTAAAGGTATCTGAGAGGGCACCAGGTGGAGCATGGAGGGGGACAGGATTTGTGTCAGGTCTCTGTTGGTGTGGTGCAGCAGTGGGCAGCAAGGGCCAGCGCAGAGCAAGCTGGAGGCAGCAGCCCTTCTCTGGCTCCGTGCACCTTTACCTGCCCTGGAGACTATAGATCACCTCACCGGCAAAGCATTCCCAGCGTGGGTGTACTTTGCTCTGCAAAGCAGCTCTTCCTTGGGATGTAAACAGCTCCCAAAGCAATAAAAGCTCAGCAGGCAGATTTGGGCTGGTGCAATTCTTCACTCCCTTTGCAGCAGCTCTGGGGGCAGCCTGTCAGGGAGGTGCCGATGGGGCGGCCCTGGCTCCCTCGAGAGAGCCCTTGGGACGTTCAGGGATGCCCCGGTGATGTGCTGCACTCCTGGGGTGGCTGTGCTGCTCCCGAGTGTGCCCCGGTGCTTCCCCGCCCTGCCGAGGGCAGCTGCGGGCTTGGCAGAGTCAGCAGCTCGCGGTATGAGGGCTCAGAAGGAAAAGCAAAGAAGGGAAGTTTGTCTGCAGCGAGTTGTATGCTGAGATTATCAGTGTCTGGAGGAGTCGCCTCGGGCTGGATGCGGCCGTGGGCGCTTGGGCAACATTCCCTGGCCGGGGGGAAGTCCCATGATGTGAGTGTGGCTGTAGATCCTGGCCTTGCCGCTCTGGTTTCTGCAGGGGTGGTAAAGCCTTGCTCGTGGAGAGCACGTCCCACCTGTGAATCAGCTCTCACTCCCCACGGCGCTGAGACCTGGGGCTCTGCAGGGGGAGCCCCCAAACCCTCCCCAGGGACTGCACCCCACAACTGGGACATTGCTGTGGATACCAGTGTGTCCACCTGCTCTGTGAGCCCAGGGTCCCTGGGTAGGGCTGGGGCTCTCAGCACCCAATCCACCAGACTGGAGCTGCCGGCACTGCCTTCCTGGGGCCCCCTTGGGTGCTCAGGCTGAGATCTCCTCCCTTTCCTCCTGTGGGGAGCTCAGGGCTGCTCCGCTCGCAGCCGGGCGTAGAAGACTCACACCAAGAGACAAAATTACGTAAGGGCTGCGGATGATTCATGCCAAGTTCCTGTTTCCCCCTAGATTGTGTGATGATGGAGACTCAGCCACTTGCATTTTCTCCCCCAGGTATCCAAGGGAGCAGACTGCAGAATTTGGGAAAGAGCAGAGGCTCCCACTTCCCAGAAACACCGCGAGCAAAGCCTTGCCACGGTCCTGCCTGGCAGGGGTACCAAGGGGAGGATTTCTGTGAGAAATCACCAATTCCTCGCTCTCTGCGTCTCTCTGGGCAGGTTAGGGCTGTTACCGGGACAGGAGATGCTCCAGCATCCTCCCGGGAAGGCTCTCCCCACTTCCCCGGACAAGCGGGGGTGTGCAGCACACAAAGGGCAGCGAGTCTGGCGCTGGGGCGGGGAGCAGCAGCGATGATTTCCTGGGGAAATCGCTCCGTGCCTGTCGGCCGTGTGGCTGCAGGAATGGAAACCGAAACTCAGGGCTTTCGGCTCGGTGTTTGTTTGTCTAAAATCGGCAGCTCCTGGGTTTCGGCTCTCCCCCGCCCTAATGCTGTGGATGCGCTGACGCAGCTTTGCCTCCTCCCTGCTCCAACAGCGGCTCCCTGCGCTCCGCAGCCCGCGATGGAGGGACGGCAGAGCCGCCTGCTCCCCGGGCTGCTCCCCGGGCTGCTCCCCGGGCTGCTCCCCGGGCTGCTCCCCGGGCTGCTCCCCGGGCTGCTCCCCGGGCTGCTCCCCGGGCTGCTCCCCGGGCTGCTCCCCGGGCTGCTCCCCGGGCTGTTGAGCAGAGCCGGAAGCTTTATATAATTCGGTGAAAGCTGTTTGCTTCTAGAGCTGGAGGGAAAAATCTCCCACCTGTAAAATCAGTGAAACCTCCAGATATCCCACCTGTAAAATCAGTGAAACCTCCAGGTATCCCACCTGTAAAACCAGAGTGAAGCCTCAGTGCCAAGGCTGGTCCCCGGGGTGAGCTGGGCACTGTCCATCCTGGCTCCTCAGGGGAGTAGTGCCAGGTATTTTGTTTGTTTGCCACTGCTGTCTGATGCTGTCGCAGACCTTTGCTGTGGTTTAGAGTCAAGGCTGCAGAGAGGATGATTCCTGCCCCAGGCAGTAGCAAATGGGGCTGGACTCCATCACTACAGACCACTCTGATACCAGGGCCGGGCCTCACTCGGTCACTCCTTCCCAGGCAGGGATGGGGCCCTGGTGTTGCACAAACCGTAACAGTTCCCATGGCAGCTGCAAGGACAAAGCTGGGGAGCCCTTTCCTGGATGGGAACACGGAGCACGGGGGCTCCATGGGGTCATCCTGCTGTGAGGCTGAGCCACCCACTGCTCCTCCTGACAGAGCAGCAGGGCCTGGCAGCCGTGGCCCTGTGCAGGTGGCCATCCTGCCACGTGTCCAGCAGTGACCAGGGTGTTGTTGCACAGCCCTGGTGGCTTTGCTGCCCAGGAATGCCTGGTTTCCACAGCCATCCAGTGCCCTCTGCTCTGGTGGGATCCATTCAGCACTCAGAGGCCTGGGCTGCCCCACTCCTCTCTGTGGTGGGAAAACCCTTTCCTTGCCTCCCCAGGCTGCTGGATGGGAGCAAGGTGAGAGCTCCCTCTGAGGCACCCAGTGACTGCGACTGCACAAAGCAGGAAGGTCAAAAATATCATTTCTCTTCCTCCTTCCACTGGTGTTGACAAACATGCCAGAAACTGGTCTCTGCCCCTCCTTCCTCCTTGCTCCAGTGCCGGCATGCCCCACAGGCTGCCTCTGTGTTTCCTCCTCCCATTTGCTTTGAGGAAAAACTTTTCTTTTGTTGCTAAGGCTGGCTTTGTGTTGAGGTGGCACCACCAAGCATGACGTTCCCATCAATCGATGGAAGGATTGAACAGCACCGCTGTCAGCAGGAACACTTTGCCTCTGGTGCTTGTGATGTTTTACAGCCACTTGTAACTGGAGGTGTGTTTCCCCTGGTTGTTTCCAGGGCTTGCACCTGGCTTCTGGCATGAAGATAATTCCATTAAGTGGGAATGCTGGGGCTTGACCGCAGTGTTGTGCACAGCATCTGCTTTACAGGTCGGGACTTCCTGAAGCCTTGTGTCCAGGCTGGTGAGATGCGGCTGCTGTTGTGGGTTCCTGGGGCTGGGGCTGTTAGAGGAGCTTCCTAGGACTTTGCTTGGGTTTGTGTGTGTTGGGGTCATGGCGGTGTCAAGGGTTTGTTGGTTCTGTGGGTATTATTCACAAATTGGCACATCACCAAGCCGCACAGGGGCAGGGCACTGCCTCTGCGGGGATGAGGTGCTGAGCTGCTGTGGGATGGGTTTGGAGAGGTGCGAAGGGGCTGAGAAAGGGCTCCAGAGCCCGGGTGCTGAGGAACCCCCTCTCCTCGAGTGCTGAGCTACTTGTGTGGTAACACGTGCCCACAAACCGGGGTGCGGGTCGCGCCCCCCGGCTGTCGGTGCTGCCCCACGAAACACAATACAAATGAAACCGGCTGCTGCCGGGGGTGGATTTCGGGTTTGAGTTTGTTTTTAGCTCGAGGCTGAGCTCTGCAGCGGGTGCATCGCGCCAGGGGGACCGAACGGAAAACGAAAGTGATGAACAGAAAGGAGGGCAGCGCTGTGCCCCCTACCTCCGCCCCCCGAGCCCGTTAAAAAGGAGGCTGCCGGGGGGCCGGGCTGAGGACTGGGGCTGCCGTTCAATATTCACTTAAAACTCCGGTGCCGCCGCTCCCGACTCTGGACCGAATCTGAGCGTGGGGAATCCGGACTTGCTGCGGGTGAGCAGCGCCCCCGGGAGCGGCCCCCCTGCACTTGGGGACGACAGGACCGCGGGGAGACTTGGCCGCCGATGCTCGGGGATGCGGAGGTGGGACAGGAGCGGGGTGTGAGGCTGGTACCCCCGGAGCGCCCGCCCTGCTCGCTGCTCTCTGCGCGATGCGGGTGGTGCTGTCCCGCCGGTGCCGCTCCCGGTACCGGTCCCTGCTGCCCTGGATGCTGGTGCCCGCTCCCCTCGGTGCTCCTTCCCCCTGCTGCCGGTCCCCCCACCCCGTGCCTGTCCCTCTAGTCCGGTGCCCGCTCCCCGCTCCTGGCGGCGGTCCCGTTGCCCGCCGGGGCTCTCGTGGGTGCCGGTGCCGATCCCCCCTGCCCGGTGCCCGCCCGATGCCCGAGACTGCTCCCGCTCCCCCCGGTGCCGGCGGGCGGGGCGGGGCGGGGCCGCAGTGATGCAATTTCCGCGAAGTCCGGCCCCGGTTTGAATGCAGGGAGGCCCGAGAAGCGAAACTGCCGCCGGCAGCGAGTCCCCGGCTCCCCGCGGGTCCCCCCACCCCGGCGGCGGCGGCGGCGGTGAGAGCGGCGGGGAGCGTTCCGGGGGAGGGGGAGCTCCGGGGATGTGCGGTCAGCGGAGCGCCCTGGGGGGCTGCAGGACCGAGGGTGCCCCCGGTAGCCCCGCAGCGAGCCGTGGGGTGCTGCAGGGCATGCGGGATGCTGCAGGGCGTGCGGGGGTGCGCATCCCGCTCAGCCCCCGCCGCGGCTCGCAGCGTCCCTGCCTGCGATGGGATGCGTTCGGGAGAGGAGGGTCATAGCCAGAGTGCAGGGTTTGAGGTACAAAGCCCTGTCCGGAGGGTGGGCAGAACCCCGGGGGTGCACAGTGCTGCCTTCGGTGGGCGATCCCCGACGGCGATATTCTAACCCTGCTGCCGCCTCTGAACTCCGGGGATGGCATCTGGGAGCTCCCGCTGAACTTCTTACAGTTGGATAAAAACAAATGCAGCATCTTGGGGTCCACGTGTCTCGGGGCTCCGTGCAAACTGGAGGGTCTGTGCCTGCACACACACTCGGGCAGTGGTGTCGCGGCTGTCACGCAGCAGCCAGGCTGGTAGTGCCAGCTCTTGAGTGGGATGTGGAGTGAGCTGTCTGGTTGAAAAAGGCTGGGAAAGGGCGGCGCCAAGAACTTTGGAGGCTGTTTTTGCACTGGAGGGAGATTCCAGAGGAATGCGGTTTCGGTACAGCCAGGAGGGCTGCGGGTAGGGGGGAGCACCGGCCAGCATCGGCCAGGCAGCCCCTCTTCCACTGTTTCCAAACCCTCCCGGCCAGCCCGGCTGCTCTGATCGCTGGCAGGGTGCTGGAGATGCTGGGAAGGTCTTGCACTGTTGCTCTGAGTGCTGCTTGGCACTTCCAAGGGCCAGTGCTTGGCTCGGTCTGGTAACTGGGGTGTGGGGCTGCAGCCACCCGAGGCACACGGTCCCCTGTCCCCATCCCTCTCCCAAACCTCTGATCCACGTCACTTGCTGTGATCGAGGGGCACTTGGCTTACTCCAGCGTAGCGTGTTGCCTAATGTTCTGTCAATAATTAAGCCAAGAGCTCAGAGAAGGGCTGCATTCCTCCTGGTGGGACAGGATGGATGCAAAGCATCGGGATGCAGGGGCACGATGAGCATTTCTCTGCCACAGCCGTGCTTCCCCTCGGCATTTCCAGGGAAATGTGATTATCTCTGGCTGCAGCGCTGCCCTGCAAGGCGCCTGCCAGGGACGATGCTTGGACACAGCATGGCCCGGCCCTGACCCAAAGCATCTTCCTGAGCGTGGAGGAAATGCCATCAGCGAGGCCATGGTGTGCTCTGTTTGGGTTTGGTTTGTGGCAAGGCTGGAGCAGAGCTGGGCAGAGGTTGTGTGGGGCTGTGTTGGTGCCTGAGAGAGAGGCAGAACTCACCCAGATGGGGTTGGGGGACAATAAACCAGCCTCTGTCTGTCCTGGTGATTTGTCACCCATCAGCAGGATGTGAGTGGCTTTAGATGCCAGGCACAGCTTTTCAGAATGCATGTAAAAAAGGTTGTTTTTCTTGAAATATACAAAATTCAGCTTGTAAATCGTGGTGTGTGGCTTGCTGGTAAATACTGCTCCCCATCCACTCTTACCTTCCCTGAAGTATTTGGATTTTGCCCTGTTGACATCAGTTTTATTCCCAGTGGGACAGCTGTCTTGGGGCACACCTCCCCAAGCTTCCTCGTGTATTGTGTCTTCCCTCCACCCAAGCTTGGATTGCAAAAGTTCCTTTTCTTTTCTTTTTTTCTCTTTTTTTCTTTTTTTTTTTTTTTTTTGTATAAGAGTGCTGTAGAGAGAAAAAAACCTCCTTTAATTTGGCATCAGCACTAGTACTGTGCAGAGACTTTGAGAGAGGTTTGCACTTCCCCTTCCTCTTCCCTCCCACCTCCAGACCCAGAGCATGTTCTGGCAGTTTGCTCAAAATCAAACGCCTTCTTAAAAAAATAAACAGCAGAGGAACTGACCCCTTTAAAGGTGGAATATTCCCTCTTAGCTTTCTCCAGCTGGGATGCCCTGCCTAGGCATGAGTTCCAGTGGCACCCTGGCTGTCCTGCACGGTCTTGCTGGGCAGTTCTTAAGCGTTTTACCCGGCTGGGTCGGTGCCGGCGGTGCTGCAGGACCGCCCATGAGCTCTGCGGCTGTGGACGTGCCGGGACCGGGAAATTCGGCTCCCTCTGCCCGGAGCTGAGTGCCAGCGCCCAGATTTCTTTCTCTCCCGTGTGTGTACCTGAGGTGTACTGGAGTTTTCCCGAATTACAGTGTTGCACAGATGTCGCTCAAACCCTGAGCTCCTTTCCCAGGAGGGCTCGGCCGGAGGCGGAGACTTGCAGAGGAAGGAAGGTGGAAGTGCTATCGGAGGGATACCAAAGTGTTCCCGAAACTGCAGATGTCAAATCCGCTGGGAACGTGCTGCCCTCGCCAGCTTCAAAGGAGCTGCAAGGCTCTTGGCGGCTGAGCGTGACCTGTGTCCCGCTCCGGGCGTTCCCGCTGTGGAGATTCGGGAACAGCCCGGCCCCTCCATGTCCCTCTGCCCTGTGCCAAGGTCCCTGACACTCCCTCTGCCCTGGGGTCCCGCTCAGCTCCATCCCACCCCTGATCTCCCGGGGAAAGCCAAGTGGGAAGGCTCTCCTCGAGCGAAGAGTCTCCCCAGGCCTTCTGACGCCAAAAAGGTGCAGGGTTTTCCGCTCCTGCAGTCCAGCCTCGGAGCAGGCTGTGTCTCCCCAGACTTCTGCCTGGTTCCCGGTGTCTGGGGGTTTTTCTGGTGCTCACAGCCTGGAGCAGTTTGACAGGAGCAGCTCCAAGGGGTCTGCAGCCCCCACCAGCACCGTGCTGCCTTTGCTGTCTTGCTGGGAATCAGAGGAGCATCCCTTGATGCCCTCGGGCATGAGACAGATCATTCCACTCCCCCTCCCCTCTTTACAGATGCTTATTTTCAAATTTTCACAAATTATTTGATTCCAGTGCAAAGCATTTTATCTGCACCAGAACCTCAGCTGTGGCTCCAATTTTTCTTTTTTGTGGTAGAACCAGAACACACAAAGAGCTCCTGACCCCTGGACTGCAGAAAGTTTTATTCCAATGACCATGACCTGGTTACAGCCAGAGGAGAGGAATACCCTGGCTCTCTGCTGGCCCCAGCCAGCTCGGGGTCACTGCTCTTCTTTCACTGCCAGCCTGCACTGAGTGCTCCAAGTAAAGGTTTGGGAGTGAAGTCACAGAGCTAAGTCTGGGTGATTTAGGTGTGGATGCAGAGCTCGTGGCGTGGCACAGTGACCCCAATCAAACCAGGGCTGGCGTGGGAGTGTGCCACGGAATCCCACAGCTTCCCGAAACAGAAACCTGCAGCTCTGCCCAGTGCCAGGCTTGCTGCCAGGCCTTGAGAGATAAACTGAGCGGGTGTTTATCCACTGGGCACGTGTCTGACCTGATGCACACACAGAAGTAGGATTAGATAAGTCCTTCGTGGCTCAGCAGCAGGTGGATGCTGTGACACTGGGATGGGAGGTGAGGAGGTCTCTAAGGGTATGCTGGGAATGTGGGTGATGCTCCAGCCACTTCCAGCTTGGTGTTTGGAGCTCCAGCTGGAGCAGCAGCCTCAGCACTCCCTGGCCACTGTGCGCAGCACCCTGTTCATCCCAGAAGAGAGGAAAAGATTCTTAATTAAAAGTGCAGAAGCAATGCAAGGTTTGCTTTCCTACTCCGTTGTCCATTGGACCTCAGCTGCAAATCCTGCTCTTCCCTGGTATTGCCAGAGAGCCAGTCTGTGGTGGCAGCTGGCCAGGAGCCTGAGCTGGGTGCTTGGCACGAGGCCGGTGGCTTTTCTTGGCAGCACACCCTGCCCACAGATGTGCCCAGGCGTGTTCCCTTCACCCTGACTACGTGACCCAGCCACCAAACCTTGCAGCATCACTCCCAGGAGTGCTCCTGGCCTCTGGTTACCCAGGAAACTGATGGCAAATGCCGGAGCTGGTGGCTGGAGAGGGCAGTGAGCTGTGAGTTGTCTTCCTCACCGCCAGGGCTGAGCTCTCCCAGCCGGATGTTTACAGAGCTGTCAGCTGGAGAGATGCCACAGGCCCCTGTTCCAGCATGCTCATCTCCTGGCCTTGGTTTGCTGCATCCCAGGAGCAAAGAGGGTGCTTGCTTCATAAATTAATTCCAATTAATCATCTGTGCTATGGGGCAGATGGGCTGAGGGGCTGGAGCTGGGTTCCTCCCGCTCGGCGTGGGGCTGCCTGGCCAACTCAGGGAAGAAAACAGGATAAAGAAAGAGAAAGTTGGCAGGAGGGACCCAAGGCGGGGCAGGTGCTGGCAGCAGGAAGAGGAAGTTGGATCAGGTGGTGTGGTCCAGGGGAGATCAGTGGCTGCTGTGGGGACTGTGCTGGGACCTCTGGATCAGTCACTGCTTTGTCACTTTGGATGGTAAATGCTGATGGTCTGTAGGGACACTGGGGACCAGGCTGAGCCCTGCTGGCAACCAGCACTACTCGGCAGTCTGATTCCTGTGCAAAACACTCCCCTGGGACCTGGGCTAGTGGGGGAACAGAGCTGGGGGAGAGGGTGCCGAGGCCGAGGTTGCCTGGGTGAGGTTCCTGGCTGTGCCAGTGCCTCTGTGTGTGCCCAGCCAGGGATTGTCTGATATTTCCTGCTAAGTGATTTGTTCCTTGTTCCTCTGTCAGGCTTCATGAGCTTGCACCGATGACTGGCAGGTATGCAGTGAGCTAGGACAAGGCCACCGCTCCATGGCACCTCCTCCCCACAGCATCACCTTCTGAGATCTTCCCGCCGTTGATTTTGCCCTGCTCAAGCTGCTGCCAAAGATGCCAACGATCAACGGCCCAAAGGTGCCACTGGGCAGCCTCCAGCAGCAGCTGGAGCTGCTCCTGGTCTGCTCCAAGTGCAGTGTGAAGGAGAACGAGATCACCTACCACCCGCGGGAGGTGGAGCACAAGTGCATGTACGAGATCCTGCTGGCGCGCTGCCGCGGCCGCAGGGGCACAGCGTGGAGGAAAGTGTCCCGGCGGCCCGGCTTCCCCAACCTGGCACGCTACGCTGTCTGCAGGTACTACGTGATGGGGGTGGGCTGCAACAGGCACAAGAACCAGTGCACCTTCGCCTGGAGCCCAGAGGAGGCCATGGTCTGGAACTTCGAGAAGGAACACCAGCTGGAGCGGCGCTGGTTGAAGGCAGCGGTGCTGCGGGCGCAGCTGGGGGACCGCTCTGATGCCACCCCCCATCCCACTGCCAGTGCTGCCAGTGAGATCACCAGCGAGTTCGGGGGGCACTTCCAGGAGATCTGCAAGCGTTGCTTTTTCGGCTGCCCCCAGCGCATCACAGTGGGTGGCTGCGGGCGGCTCTGCGAGTCCCACCGCCCCTGGGACCCGCTGCTGGTGCACGCAGTGCTGGACAGCCAGAAGAAGCAGCAGTACACGGCCATCCGGCCCTGCCCCGAGTTCATCGAGACCCTCACCTACTGCCGCTTTGTGTCCCGGGGCTGGCCCTGCAGGCACGGCCCTCAGCGCTGCCAGTACGCCCACAGTGATGTGGAGATGGCCGTGTGGGAGGCCGAGAGGGAGCACGGGTTGCTGCGCTCCGACCTGCTGCCGTCCGTGGGCACTGGCAGCACCAATGGCAAGCCAGCGGCACCCACACCCGTGCACTTCTACTGCTGCATCTGCCTGGTGACCTGCAGCTCGCAGGAGAGCTTTGAGAACCACTGCTCCTCCATCGAGCACGTGCAGATGCTCTCGGCTGACAGCTCCATGCAGTGGGCGCACCGTGCGCCGCCGCTCGGGCTGACCAAGTTCTCACTGTGTAGCAGGTAAGGCAGCACACGGGGAAGAGGGCAGGGGCAGCAGGGAGCTGCTGGCTCCTTGAGGATCCCCCTGCCACCAGGCAGGGGTGGCAGCTGGAACACCTCTCTCCCGACAGAGCGGAGGTGTGTGAAATGGGGGACAGCTGCACCAAGGCTCATTCCAAAGAGGAGCTGCAGGAGTGGATCCAGAGGGTGAAGGTTTCCATGAAGAAAAAGAAGCAAGCCCTGAAGGATGGGCTCTTGTCCTACCAGGACCGGCTCCTTGCTGAGTATCGGATGTGCTCCAACGAGGTGTTAATTGTGAGTTAATTGTGAGTGGTAGGCACAGGGTGGGAGTGCTTTGGTCCAGGGCATCACAGGAATTCTCTGGTGTAACAGCTTGGGAAGGAAGTCCACTGCTCACCTTCCTAATGGAGATGCAAAAAGGGACGTTGCTTTCCTTCAACTCATTGGAGACAGCAACCTGAGAGCCTGCTCGGGGTACCCGAGCTAGGCCATGGGTCCTCTTGCTTCCCAAGGCTGCTGCATGGGGACCTGGATAAATATGAATGAGGATGGAATATGAGGATGTACTCTTGATCCCTCTTGGGAGGATGTAGCGTAAAGGCAAGGATGAAGATGGCACTGTGGAGGGCTGTGAGGTGTGTCCCTGGGATGCTGCCTTCAGTCCCTCTCCTCTCATGACTCCCCACAGATGGCTGAGCACCTTGAGGGTGTCCAAATTGTGTGTGAGCAGCCTCTGCATGTGCAGCTGGAGGACAAGAAGACAAAATACCAATGGAGGTTCAAGGTCCATTCTCAGGTAAGCTCAGTCCTGTGGAGGGTTTTGTTTGGTTGGGTTTTGGGTTTTTTTTAGTTACTACTTCTGCAAGGGGCAGAAGGATGGGGATTTGGGCATGTTTAAATGAGGACGTGTTGGGTATTCAGGATCTGCTGAGGTGGTGCCTTCACTGGGGCTGTGTGCAGGGGGTGCAGCCACTGTCTCCTGTTGTGTGCAGTGGTGCTGGGGCAGACCTCCCCTGTACCATCACAGATTCAGCTGCTTTTCTTACTCAGGATTTTGTGGATGTTGGGGGCAAAAGCCTGTCTTCTCCAAAGCAGATTTCCCATTTACTGCACACTGGTTGATATTAAACTGAAACCTGAGGTTCTCTGAGACCTTAAAGTAATCGCTGTGGGATTGCTTGAGGAATAAGCTGTGGTGAGACTGACATAGTGTTTAGTTCCTCTAGCAGCTTTTTCTAGGAAATGCTGCTGGAGCACCTCCCCAGCTGCTGGGCTCTCCCCGTGGGCTGCCCTCACTGTGTCCCTGTCTTCCCCTCAATGCCAGATGCGTCTGCAGCACGTGGCCCTGCTGAAGCGGGAGCCCGGAGTCAGCTTCTACTTCTCGGGGAACGGGCTTTCCCGGGGCCTGCAGTACATCTGTGGGGAGCACGTGGCCACCGTGTCCTCCTCGCCCCGCACCGCGCTGGTGGAGGTCAGCATGGAGTGCTGGACCCTGGGCATCTTCGAGCAGTGGGTGGTGTTTGACTTCGGCAGGCGCCCCGTCCTCATGCAGAGGGTCAAGGTGAAGGTGGGCCGGAGGGAAGCCCCCCAGCACGTCCCCAGCACCAGGGAGAGCAGCCGCCCCGTCAACTTCGTGCGGTGGGATCGCGGCAACCGGATCATCATTCCCAGCGTGCCAAAGACGGATGAAGATGTGGTTCTGCTGGCAAAGTACAAACCTCCTGCTCTGGCACTGGATTACCAAAGTGAGAGTGTTGTAAAATCTAAATTACAACATGAGAGTGGTGCGGACCTCCACATCACCAGGGTCAACTATCGGGAGAGGATGCACAGCTTCCTCTTCCGTGAGGAAGAAGCTGAGCAGGCTCTGATTGCCAAGTAAGTGCCGGGTGTGAACTCTTTTGGGGTTCCTCTTCATGGGGGACCACAAACCTGTTGCTAACCCTTGGGGCCATGATGCTCCTGGGATCTTCTGTCCATTCTGGGTTGGGTCTTGTGATGCCTTCCCAGAAAACTGGAAACCTGCAAAGCAGGATGGCTTGCTGGGTCTCATAATGTGGCTGTGGATTAGCTAGAGCATAGTTTCTGTCTGTATGTGCTTGGGGGGCTGGCAGACCCTGTCTGGGTGTAGGTGACAATCCCCTTTCCATGGGGGAGGGCTCAGGAACTGACAGATCCTTTCTCTGCTCTTCATCTGGGTGTTTTCTCCTTTCAGACTCAACCTGCGTGTGCTCATCTCGCTGACCCCCATGCTGCAGAGCCTCTCCATGGGGGCGAAGTTTGCTCACTCTGGGGAGCTGTTTGCTGAAGTGCCTACCCCTTACAACCTCTCGCCGGACACGGACGAGGGGTACCTGCTGAGCAGGTCTGTGCCCACTGCCTTCCTGGCCCTTGACCCACCCGTGGACAATCGGGTTTATGAAGTTTCTGTGGAGCATAAAGCCACCACAGAGAAGACGATCTGGCTAAAGATACCAAGCAGATGCTGCTCAGAGCTGAACTTCAAGGCAAACACCTCCCACAAGGTGGAGATCCAGTTCCAAATAGACCAGCTGCTGTTCCGGCAGTGGCACCAGGCTGTGGACCGCCTGTTGGACGAGAAGCTGGTCGTGCCAGATGTTGCCAGTTGCTCCATCCCCTACTCTCTTGGGTCCCCACAGAGAGGCAATAGCAAGCAGAAACAAGCCATCTCCTTCATCACGGGCCAGCCGACCACCAGCCGGCAGGTCCCGCCTCTGCTCATCTATGGACCTTTCGGCACAGGGAAGACATTCACCTTGGCCATGGCCACCCTGGAGATCCTCAGGCAGCCCAATGCACGGGTGCTGATCTGCACTCACACAAACAGGTTAGCAGGGAAGAGGCAACGAGAACTGTGGGCAACTGAGGGGGTGAGGGGGAGCCAGGGTGTAAGCCAGAGCTAAGCTACCCTTTTCTCAGTGTGCACTTCAATTGCTTGTTTAAATAAATCAGTTTTTATTGAATTTGTCTTAAACTGCTCTAGTTCCTCCTAGGAGGAAACCTGGCATGGGTGGAAGTCTTTGTGGAAAAGGCAATACAGACTCACAGAATCCCTGAGTGGTTTGGGTTGGAAAGTACATTACAGCTTGTCGTGTTCCAAACCCTTCCCCTAGACCAGGTTGCTCCAAGCCCTGTCCGTCCTGGCCTTGAGCACTTAACATATTCCTGCCCCATCATAACATGGGAATGTGGCTGGACAGTTTTCTCCAGGCTTTACTGTGTACTGCAAGAAGTAGAAAGCTGCTGCCTGACCATGCAGGGATAATATTGTGCTCTAGTTGTCCTTGAAGACTGTTTGACTCTGTGTACATGCCATTCTATTGACTTTTCCAGGGAGAGTTTTGGGAAGAGGAAATGCAGATCTGGTCTGAATGCCTTTGGATCTGCCTTCAGAGAAACCAGGCCAAGACTGTTAAAATTAGAGCAGTTACACTGAAAAGAGTGTCCACATCTGATCCTGCAGTCTGTTACTGCCTCAGTTTTTAATGCATAATAGATGGTGCCTGCTAATCTTAGCCTGTTCCAGGCTGTTTGCTTGCATGGAAGCTTCTCCTATAGGTCTTGTCTCACCTGGGGATGGGGATGCTTTGCTGCCAGAGGACAGCTCCTTGTCACTTGGCCCTGGACAGCATCAGGGCCACAGGTTTTGTTGGGCACATCACATTTTTCCATAAGAGTGTCAAGAGATGTCATAGTCTAAAAATTCCAATTCCTATTTTAAATCATACTATTGAAAGAGGCTGGGAATTGGTGGCTGTGTAGGCACTAGTTCCTTTGTGCAGTTGTGAATGTCTGCTGTGACAAGTGTGGTGTCACCAGAGCCAGGAGAGAAACTGGATGTGTGTTGCAGAACGATGAGAGAGAACTTTGTCTCACAAAATTTAGGAACAGCACCAACAATTCCTTGATGTTTTTCCCTTTCATTCCCCTCCAGTGCTGCTGACATTTACATCCGGGAGTATTTCCACAAGTATGTGACCATGGGGCACCCATGGGCTGTTCCCCTGCGGATCATGTACACCGACCGGCCCATCACCATGACGGACCCCATCACCCAGATGTACTGCTGCCTCTCGCCAGACCAGCGCTCCTTCCGCCACCCCACGCAGGCTGAGATCGACAAGCACCACATCATCATCACCACATCCATGCTGTCCAAGGACCTGAAGGTCCCCCCAGGCTACTTCACCCACATCATGATCGACGAGGCTGCGCAGATGCTGGAGTGCGAAGCTTTGGTTCCGCTCTCCTACGCCACTTTTGAGACCCGCATTGTCCTGGCTGGGGACCACATGCAGATAACCCCAAAGCTGTTCAGTGTTGAGAGTGGGAAATCTGCTGATCACACCCTCCTGAACCGGCTCTTTCAGTTCTACCAGAAGGAGAGGCATGAGGTGGCCACGAAGAGCAGGATCATCTTCAATGAGAATTATCGTTCCACTGCCGGCATTATTGAGTTCGTCTCCAAGCACTTCTACATCGGCAAAGGCAATGCTATCCAGGCCAGTGGGAACATCCCACCCCATCCCGAAATTTATCCCCTTGTGTTCTGCCATGTGTCTGGTGTGGCCGAAAGGGATATCTCCACGATTTCTTGGCAAAACGTCTCCGAGATAATACAAGTGATTGAGAAAGTGAAGGAGATCTGCCAGAGGTGGCCGGATGAGTGGGGTGTCCGGGATCTGAAGAAGATCTGTGTGGTCTCCCATGGGACACAGGTGTGTAGAGGAATCCTGCATTCCACCTGAGGGGGCTATGCCTGCACTGCTGACTAAACACTCCCTAAGACTTTTTAAATGTATCTATTATTATTTGTGCTTGTAAAAATAGGAAATCTAGGGTCTCGTGTGCCTTCAGTGGTTTTTTTTGAGGCACTCTTCATTTAGGTAGTGTGTCCTGGTGTCCTGGGTGGTTGGAGCAGAGATGGTGGGATGGCTTAGTTAAGCACTTCTATCAGCATATTCTAAGCAGGTTAATGACAGGGCAGTGGAAGCTCTGGCTGAAGTCAGCCCAGATGTGTGGCTGCTTTCAAGTAATTTGGGGAACCTGCAGCTGGGCAGGATGAGGGACCCTGGTGTTTAGTGGGTGGTGTTTCTGAGCTGAGATTCAGTTGTGCTCTTTCTTACCTCTTACCAGGTTTCTGCAACAAGACAAGAGATGAGAAAAAAGCAGCTACAAGATGTGGTGGTGGAAAACTATGAAAATTTGCCAGGTTTGTGTCTTGTGCAACAGTCCCTCATGCCTGGCTACATTTTGGGGTCTTCTGTGTGAGAGTCATACACAGCTTTTGCAGTCATGCTGGTGGACAGGAGGGTCCATAGCAATTACAGCCACTGTGTAACAGGCAGGGGAAGAGACATGGGGGCATTAGCAGAGGAGTTTTCCCAACATCTTTTTGTTTTACTCCTGTTAAAATGCAAAATATTTGCTATTGTTGTGGGAAAATACTTCTCTGGGAGGTACTGCCAGGCAGAGCTCCCCTGCCCTCTTGGTGTCTCTGCCACCACCCTAGTCCATGTAACACTGATTAGGAGGGAGTGCCTGGAAATCCTTTGCCTAATTTCCATCGCCTTCTGGTTGGTAGATCTTTGATTTTGTCTTTTCCTGAGTGAATAAGATTTCACACTGAATTAAATCTGCACCCAACTGTCAACTCATTTCAAATATATGGACGTTGCTTTGTAGGAGGGTAAAAATCCTGTAAGTGCCATCTCAGAGACTTGAGTATGTGTAAATCATGTGAAGCCCTAAGTACCAGTGAGGGAGGCGAGTGACAGAAAGGAGCTGAAACCAGGATGTGTACCAATCACAGAACAGCTCACTAGAGGAGGAGTCTCCTGCTCTGGATGACAAGAGAGGGATAAGGCTGGTTTTGTCCTCAAGGACTTAATTTATGACTCATCTGTGTTTTCATTATCTTTTTTTTTTTTTATTGCGCAACTGGGACTCCTCGTGGTGAGAATAACACCCAGGGGGTGTTTGTGATCTCCACACCCTTTCTTTGCAGCCTCTTCCCAGCTCTGACATCACTAGGATGCCTCTTGTTGGTTGTTATTTGTTGTGTGATCAGCAGAGGGGAGAGGGATCCTTGCAATTGATCACTGCTCTTGTTCCTGTAAGACCCTCAGTTCCTCGGGCAATTTGAGATTCACAGCAAACTCTTCCCTGCAAAGAGGGGCTGCTGATGGCACTGGGCACGCTGGGCTACTCTATGGGTGCTCATGGCTGCACTGCTCCAGTGCTCTGCCTTCATCCCATCTCCAAGCTGTCCTTCCCTCCCTGGTGTGATGTCCATCCTGGTTCATACAAAGAGGATCTCACAATCCCCAAGAGCTGCTTTGCCCACATCAGGTGACCCCTGTGTTTCAGCCAAGAGAGGTTACATCAGTCCATGGCCATGTGACACGGTATAGACAAGTGGCAGCCAGGCAGGGTCTCTTCCCTGTTGGGTTCTCCTGAGTGACTTTTCCCTTGTCCCCTCTGGTGCAGGGTGTGAGTTTCGAGTCATAATCATCAGCACAGTCCACACCAGCGAGAGCCTGCGTGTCTCAGCCTCCCACCACCTCGAGTTCTTCAACGAGGCCAGAGTGCTCAACACCATCATGACCCGGGCTCAGTCGCTGGTGGTTGTGGTGGGGGACGCCGTGGCCTTGTGCTCCCATGGCCAGTGCAGCAAAGTGTGGAAACGATTCATCCAGCAGTGCATCGATAAGGGGAGCATCTCCCCGGAGAACCTGACGATGGCTCAGATCAAACAGGCTGCGTGTGACAAGGAGAGCTGGAGCAGGAGCCTGGACAGGGATGAGGAGGACAGTGACACAGACTCCTTGAGCTCTGAGGACGAGAGCATAAATGCCGATGATCCCATCCTCCAGGAGCTCTTGGATGAGAGCAAGAACATGCTGGTGACAGTGTCTGATGAAGGGCTGCTGAATGTGAAGTCTGAGGCTTCAAACCAGAGGAAAGACAGGTGGGAGTATGTCAGCTTCTCTTCTCAGACGATGCAGCAGTATCTGCATATGCACCCCCAAATGTACAAGAGGTGTGAGCTGGTCAAAGAGGGCTTCGACAGAGCTTCTGCCTTCACCCTCAATGACTCCCCTGCTATGAACATCCAGATCAAAGGCAGAGTTAACTGTGGGACAGCCTTCACTGGGGACGAGGTGCTGGTGGAAATCCTGCAGAACAGCACAGGTGACAGCAGCAGCCACCGCCCACAGGGGAGGGTGGTTGGCATCCTGAAGCGTGCCGAGAGAGAACGGACCTTCATCTGCATGATGGACGAGTTTGATCCCCGTGTGATGATACCCATCGATCCCACTGTCACCAAGATATTTGTCCCGGGGCTGAAGGAGAAACCCAATGTCATTCCCATCCGCAAGCTTGTCAATGGGAAGTACGTAGTGGTCAGCTGTGAGAAGATCAGCCAGGAGACAAGGAGGTGCCAGTTCTTCTGTGTCCAGGTCATCTCCTGGCGGGAAGGGTTTTACTACCCTTTGGGGATAATAACAGAGATCCTGCAAGCAGCACTGACTCTGAAAGAAGGCTTAAAGATCCTCGCCTTGGAGTATGGTTTGGAGAACAAGTACCCAGCTCCTGTCACCAAAGAGTCAGCCAAATACTCCTCCAACAGCAACATAAACCTCACCAAGGAAACTCTGAAGGACTGTCGGAATTACATGACCTTCACTATTGACCCCCAAGGTGCCAGGGATTTGGATGATGCTATCAGTGTTAGGGATCTTGGGCGTCATTATGAGATTGGGATCCACATTGCAGATGTGGCTGGCATAATTCCCAAAGGCAGTGCCTTGGACCTGGAAGCAAAGAAGCGGGGTGTCACCTACTATGCTCCCAAGCAGGAGCCTATATGCATGTTCCCACCCAAAATCAGCCAAGATGTCTGCAGCCTCCTGCCTCAGAAAGATCGACGGGTGATCTCCTTGTTTGTCACCGTAGAGAAGGAGAGTGATCAGATGTTAAAGGGAATCTTCACCGTCTCCGTGATCCGCTCGGACAGGCAGCTGTCCTATGAAGAGGCAGAGCTCTGCATTAAGAACTGCTACAGGGGAGCAGCAAACGCCCTTCGTTTTGATACTCTGGAGGACTGCATAGCTGTGGCTTATCACTTCTCCAGGATCCATCGGAAGTTTCGGCTGCAGGAGGACTGTTTCTATGACCGGCTGGATGAGGAAAGTTCCCCGGGTAACAGGGGGTCCCATCAGATGATAGAGGAGTTAATGATCATGTTCAATAGTTTTGTGGCCGAGTTCCTCACCAACCAGGAGGTGACCAGAAATGTCACTCCTCTCCGGTGTCAGTGTGAGCCAAGTCTTGGACAGCTGTCACATATGAGAAACAAATACAGCCACATCATTCCTTTGTCCATTCATCTCTTGCATCACCTGGGAGAAATGCCTCCTGCACAAGACTCCCCTAAAACTGTAGAATTCAGTCTTCTGGGCCCCATCTGGGAGCACCTGCAGTCAGCTGCTGATGCCCAGGACTTCCAAAAGATGCTTGACCTCGTTGTCACTGATGACATCCACCCCAAGCTGGCCCCAGTGACCCTGGAGTTCAGGAGAATGCTCAGCCGCTCCTACTTCTGTCGCTCCAACTCCACTGTCCAGTCGAAGGCAGGCCATTACTCCCTTCATGTTGACTCCTACACCTGGGCCTCCTCTCCCATCCGCCGCTACGTGGATGTTGTGGTCCAGCGGCACCTTCATTCTGTGCTCCGCAAGAGGGCTATCATCTATTCTGCAGATGACATCGACTTTCTCTGTCACGACTTCAACAGGAAGAATAGCCAGGCGATGGCGTACGAGAAGAGAGCTCACTCCCTGCAGATGGCCAGCCAGCTGAAGGACCAGGTCCTGCAGAAGATTGCCTTTGTGGTGGATGTTGAAGAGATGAGCAGGTTTTTTAAAGCCTTGTTTCCCCTGAACAACGAGAGTCTTCCAGATCCACAGAAGATTAACTACAGGTCCCTTCAGCTGATAGAGCAGCCTGTGTTTATTCAGCAGCGGGGCAGCATCAGGCTGACCTGGAAGAGGAGGATGTACTCTGCAGAGACACAGGAGAAGAGCCTATGGGTAGGACCCCTCCGTGACAAGAGCGTCACCCTCCTCCATACCCAGACGTGGCAAGAGGTGCTCAAGGCCATCAGGAACGAGGAGTTTGACAGGGCTGCATCCCTCCTGCTGGAGAGCAAGGAGCTGTACCACCGGCACATCGGCTGGGCACGCAAGAGCTCCTGCACCCACTACATGGAGCTGTCCCTGGAGCTGAGCGCCGGTGACGCGCTGTGGTTCCAGCTTACCACTGACGTCAGCCGCGGCTTCCTGGTGCCCTTCGTGCAGCTGTGGTGTGTGACACCGGGGTTTGACGTCTGCCTGCAGCACATGGAGAAGCCAATCGAGTGCTTCTCAGCCTACGCCACGCTGCCCTCCAAGGACAGGTACAAGAGCGCGACAGAGTACAACAAAGTGTGGATGCCCATGAGCGCCATGGAGTCTGCGTCATGTGCCGTGGCCGAGAACGACTCGATTGTCGTCCATGATATTAAAATAAAGTGGGCAAAGCAAAGGACAAGCAAAGGACAGCTGCAAGGGAGCTTTGTGCTGAACAAGAAGTGGTTGGCAGCCTGCTCCATTGAAGTGGACTTCTTCCATTGTTACCTGTGCATTCGTTTAGGTGGGCTGAAGCTTCCCAAGAGACCCCAGAGTGATGAGGAACACCTTAGCCATGGCCTCCAGAACCTGTCTTTGCGTGACAACGGCAAAACTTGTGAGAACAAACTTGTGGTTGATCCTGATACCTACACCTGGGTGGCTCATGGGGTCACGGAGGAGTTGAACGATGATGATAAGTCGGACAGGACTGGTCAGCAGACTGTGAACTTTTACATCCACTATATGTCTATGGAGACCATCCCTGTGGAGATCTCACAGGGTTCTGCCAGGTTCACAGTGGAGCTCATTCCAAAGATGCTGCCAGACATGTAAGTGGGCTCAGTAGTGTGCTCTAATTAACCTGGCTTCCCACGGGACCCCTGTGCTGCACCTCCTTGGGCTTTCCTCACTGCTGTGGCTGATCCCCAGAAAAACCTGCCCTTATCCTTACTCTCACTGGCCATACTGTTGGGCTGTGGGTCTTTGGGGGGTGTGGCAGCACTCCTCAGGTCTGTTCTCCAGAGGGTCTCATGCTTTTCTGGTTTTTCCTGAGGATGGGGAGATAGGGGAAGGTGCTGAAATCTCCCTGAGCACCTGCTTCTTATGTTACTGGGTTGCTGCAATATATATTATAAAAGGCCAAGTGAAGCCCTGGAGTGGGGTTGGCTTAGTGGAAGAGCTCCCTAATTTCCAAATCATTCACCTTTGTTGTTGCTGCAAAGCAAATTCTGCTCTTTTAAAGTCAGACCTCATGTCTAGTTTGCCCTTCCTCATACAGAGCACAGACTGCTGTGCACCCCTGATGCTGTAGCATTCTCAGGGCAGAATGTCCTTCCTTTTGCATTGTGAATTTTAGAAAACATTGGAAGTTAATCCAGTTAAAGGGGGTGGGCCATAACAAAACAGAGTTGAGACAGGAGTTGTGTTCCTTGCTCTCAACATCTTTGCAGGCTCAGCTCTTCAGTCAGTTGAGAAATGGTCCCAGATGCAGAGAAGCAGAATAAGTTTAAGTTATTTGTGGTTTAAGTTCTTTGTGGAAGGAGTGAATGCAACAACAAAGCGTAGAGAAAGAATAAGTAAGGCAGTTGTGCAAAGCTGTATTACAACTTTTGCTATTTTATGCTGCATTCCTTTCATTCTTGTGCTTCCTCGTTTGTCAGACGGAAAGAAAAAGCAATTTGGAAGCTCAAGCATGCCTCTGACCTTGCTAAAAGCATTGCCCTTGGCCACGAACCTCCTCAAAAATGTAAGTGCAAATATTAACCTTTCTTACCTTGTGGCTACTTGTTTCTAGCCAGGCAGGTGCCCTGGCAGTTTCTGTGGGCCCTTGCCGTAGGGGTGATGGTCCCACACCAGGCAGTTCCCCTGACAAGGGGATGAGAGGAGCTGCTGTGTAATTTGGGATGTCCTGCTGGTGGCTGTCACACCTGAGATTGTCATTCCCAGGACTCAGAGAGATGGGTCATGGGTAGAGTATCTTGGCATGGGACAGGGATTATTTCTACATGGTCTTGTAATGGACTACCATCACTAGGTGCCTGCTGCACCCTCTTTCTGAAACACTTCTGTGCTGTCCTCAGTAAGCTTCTTTAAATTTGTTTTCTTGGCTCTTTGCTGTAACAGTGACAAGATCCAGAATCCTGCACCAAAATTCCTTTGATATCCCTGGTAACAACCGGAAACTTAACCAGAGTCAGAACAAGGCTGTTATGGATGCTCTGAGAAAATCCTTCATGCTCATCCAAGGCCCACCAGGTAAGGGGAGACAGCAGAATGCACCTGATGTGGTGTGAATGACAGGTGAGAGCTGATCTGCTGCTTTCCATAGGACCCTCGGTGAGCCAGGAGAAGGGAGCGTGGGTTGACATCACCTATAGCTGTGCAAGGCAGTCCCCTCCATTCTTGATTTTATTTCTGATTTTATGGCTGATCAGCTGGATGCTGATCCAGAGCATGAGTGTTGTGGTTAAAATGTTCTCAGCATACTCCTTTTTTTTCTAGGCACAGGGAAGACCGTTGTTGGAACTCACATTGTCTACTGGTTCCATAAACTGAATGAGGAGAGTGTTGAGAAGGACAAAACACCATACTTGGAAGAAGAAAAGGACAAGAAGAGGAAGTGCATCTTGTACTGTGGCCCATCCAACAAGTCTGTTGATGTTGTAGCTGGTAACTATCATCTTCTAAGCCCCTGAAGTGGCTTGTACTGGTGGGAGGGGGAACACGTGGTGTGGAGGGGCAGAGAGTGGGGCTGGTGCTTACAGAAGACCCTGCACTGTGAGATGAGGACCAGTGGAGATGGGCTGATGAGTGAGGGGCAGGGAGAGACGCCTGAGCATCACCAGTGCCTGGTGCTGTCTGAGCAGACCTGCCCTCTTTCTCCAGAGATGCTGCTGAAGATGAAGCACCTGAAACCACTGAGGGTTTATGGGGAGGCCATTGAGGCAATGGAATTCCCATACCCGGGGAGCAACCGGAACATCTCCCGTAAATCCCTACGGGATGCAAAGCCAAAACGTGAGCTCAGGTAGGACGGCATGGCCCTGCAGGCTCCTAGGATGCTGGGGAGAGGTGGCTTCTGCATCAATAACACTGAACATGGAGCAGATAGTTTCATTCCACCACTGCAGAGCAGGACTATTAATCTGCTTTCTAATTAATTTGTAATTAATTTTTTTCAAGTGAATGTGTACACTGTAATGTAGCAACTAGTCAGGAAATCCAGCCCCTAGATGTTTTTCCCTGCTTACAGCTGCTAAAGGGAAGCAGCAGTTGTATTTTATGTCCTCAAGGTTGAATTATTTGGTCTACAAAGATGGGAAAGTTTGGCTGTGAGTTTTTTAGCTAATGAGGTTTCTCCACATAGGCAGGTGGTGTGGTCTGCTTCACTGTAGAAGAAATCATTCAGGTCTCAGTGTTGAGGGAAAATATTTACATATTGACTCTTTATTCAGCGAAATAATCCTGCATCATCGCATCCGGCGGCCGCCCAGCCCCTTCTGGCAGAACATCTGTCGCTTTGACGCTCGGGTGAGGAATGGAGAGGATATCAAAGAAGAAGAAATAAAGGAGTGAGTAGGAAGAGACCCTGGTGAGAGATGGCTGACTTTGGCTGTGTGCCACCTCTGAAGCACAGATTAATAAACTGTGTGTTCAGAATAGTGATAAAAAGTGATGAGCTCGAGGTTACAGGTACAGCACAGAGCCTCAGAATCCCTCCTGCACTGGTGCTGTTGTCCATCTGGACCAAAATTCCAATTCTGCCTGTGTGACCCTTGAATCCTTCACCCGGACTCCCTGTCCTGTTGAGTTCAGGACAAAGCACATTTCCTACAGTGTCCATCCAAAGCCCTTTTCTGGGAACACCAGCTCATCCTGGGGAGGGAGGCAAGGCCATAATCATTTGGGAAAGCACAGGCTCTGCCTGGTTCCTCAGTGAGGAATCTGAAGGTGTTTCCCTTATGCATAACCTGGTGTTTTCTGCATCAACACTAGGTACAAAGATTGGTTGTCCAAAGGTCGTTCGTATCAGCTGGCGCGTCACGATGTCATCCTGTGCACCTGCTCTGTCTCGTCTGCGGGCGCCCTGGAGCAGCTCAATGTCAAGCAGATAATCATCGACGAGTGTGCCATGTCCATGGAGCCCGAGACCCTCATCCCCTTGGTCTGCCACCGCCGTGCTGAGACGGTATGTCCCTGCCAAACACGTGTCTCTGGGACAGCTGCTCAGGGCTTTCAAACCTTTTCCGTCCTTTACCATGCTGCTCTTATGAGACCTGTTAGGATTTTAAGGTTTGTGCTTCTTTATGGGGTGGGTATCGCTGCCACCAAAAAAATATTCTGGCCCAGGTACAAAGTATTAACGTGACAAGAAGCATAGACACAGTTGGGACTGTTCAGCCTGGAGAAGATAAGGGTCCAGGGAGATGTTAGAGCCCCTTACACTGCCTAAAGGGCCTCCAAGAGCAATGGAGAGGGACTTTGAACAAGGGCATGGAGTGACAGGACAAGGAGGAATGTCTTCACACTGACAGAGGGCAGATTGGATATTAGGAAAAAAAAATCTATGAGGATGGTGGGATTCTGGCACAGGTTGCCCAGAGAAGCTGTGACTGCCCCATCCTTGGAAATGTTCAAGTCCAGGTTGGATGGGACTTGGGGCAACTTGGTCTAGTGGAAGGTGTCCCTGCCCATGGCAGGGGGTTGGAATAGGACAAGTTTTAAGGTTCTGTCCAACCCAAACCATTCTGTGAGTCTAGAATTCTATGGTTCTTTGTTTTCCTCCCATCAGATGGAAATGTAATCTAGGACAGGATCTTTATGTCGTGTCCAGTGTGGACTTTGGCTGAGGTTGCTGTAAGCGTAACATAAATAAGTAGCACTGAATATTTGTGTACAAACCGCCTGTCAAAGGTGGCCTTTGCAGTGCCACCACCCTGCAGCTGAGGTGTCTGCTCTTCCTTCCAGGTTGTTTTGCTGGGGGATCACAAACAGCTGCGGCCGGTGGTTAACAATGATGTCTGCAAGATTCTTGGCATGGAGACATCTCTCTTTGAGCGCTACCAGGGGCAGGCGTGGATGCTGGACACACAGTACCGCATGGTGAGGCCCTGCAGAGGATTGTCTTCTCTCCATCACAGGAAAGGGAGGCTTGCCCTAAGCATCAGATAGTCTCCGTTAGTGCTTCCCCTTCCTAGACACAGGATTATATCCAGGAATATGCCAATGTCATCTCCAGCAGAGTGGCACTGTGGGTGAAGCCTGCCCAAAAAAGATGCTGCAGGCTGAGAAGTTCCTTGGGTTTTGTTGTCCTCATTTCCCCCCATTTTCTCTGCCAGCACAAGAGCATCTGTGAGTTCCCATCCCAGGAGTTCTATGAAAGGCGGCTGAAAACATGTTCTCAGCCTGCTCGGAAACCCAGTGTGCTCCACCACAGAGATAACAACTGCTGCCCCATCATCTTCGGGCATGTGGAAGGGAGGGAGTACTCCCTCATGATTTCTACTGAGGAAGGAAATGAGAACTCCAAAGCTAACCTGGAGGAAGCGGCACAAGCGGTGAGCAGGGTCCTGGGGAATTGCTGAGGAGGCAGAAGGGAGGGCGTTGTGCTGGAATTGTGGAGGGATGATAAAAATACAAAGATCAGCAATGTCTGCCTGGTGCCTCCCGGGTCTGGAGAACACCAGGATGCCCCTGGGCAGAGGCAGGTGTAGGACAACGTGATCCCAAGGCAGGCAGCATCACTGGCCTGGGGAAGGGTGCTGGGGGGCTCTTCCCTCGGCCCCGCTCCCAGGTGAGCAGGACGCTGGTGTCCCCAGGTGAGGATAGCCAAGCAGCTGACACTAGATGGCACCATCCGGCCGGAGAGCATCGCCATCCTGAGCCCCTACAACGCCCAGGTGTCCGAGATCAACAAGAGCCTACAGAGGGAGGGCATCCGCGGGGTGACGGTCTGCACCATCATGAAGAGTCAAGGTGAGGGGACAGGAGGGGGAGGGTTGGATCTGTCCCCTCCTGCCTTCCTGAGGAGCTGCCCACACATACAGCCTTCGAGCAGACCCTACCCCAGGGTCATTTCAGACACAGAAGACCTGATTTCTGGGTGATTTGTGATTATAATAAATCTTTTGGAAGCCTCTGGAGTTATTGGGTAGGGTGAGGCTGCTGAAGGCAGGAAGGTGGAGGATCTCTAGTGGAAGATTTCTAGTGAAAGGTTCCCTGCCCACGTCAGGGAAGCTGGAACACAGAATGTCTCTTCCAAACAAAACCATTCTGACAGTCTGTGCTTCTATATCTGAGAAGGGTGTTGGAGAACTGCCAGAAGACATTTGTTACCTTTGGAAAGCAATGACCAGGAGTCCAAAGGCCTCCAAAGCAGGAGAAACCCAGAGGGTGGCAGTAGAGAAATGAGTGTCCTGTGGGGTAGGGAAATGACCAGATGCTTCCTTCTAAGAAAATCTGGTTTGCTTCCACTTTCTAGGAAGTGAATGGAGATATGTGATCCTATCAACTGTACGCTCCTGCCCCCGGTCTGAGATCGATAGGAAGCCCACAAAGAGCTGGCAGAAGAAATACCTGGGGTTTGTTACTGACCCAAACCAGGTCAATGTTGGCATCACACGAGCTCAGGAAGGGCTCTGCATCATAGGTGGGTATCCTTGGACCATGCACAAGCCTTTAGGGGATTCTCAGATAAAGGGGTGGTGATCCACACTAGTGCAAGTGGTCTTGCTTTATTCTTCTGCCTTTTAGTCTGGGGTTTTGAAACTGGGCAATCTGGGCAAAGCAGGGCTCATTCTCAGCTTGAATACAGCAAGTACAGTTAGTTTTTCTCACCCTTTGCTTTGAACCATGTTGTTTCTGCTGCTTTCATGCTAGAGCTCTGTCCTAACAAAAATCTGGCTGCTCATTTTGCTCCTAATCATGCAGGTGTATGCTGTGATGTGTAGGGAAGCTGCTCACAGATATGACAGCATGGAAAACAGAGCTGGGATTTCACAGATATGTCCCTGCAAATGACCCAGGCCCCTTAGCTAGAGATTATAGACAAAAATTGTATCAGCCAAGCCTCTTCTAGCCACTAACCTGCTGTCCCCATCACGGTGCTCACAGGGAACAGGTACCTCCTGGAGTGCAACCCTTTGTGGGGGAGACTGATCCGGCATTACTTCCACCACAACAGCTGCACTGCAGCCCAGGACATTCGTGTCAGGAGGAACTCAGCCCTCGCCCGGTGAGGACAGGCCCTCTCTGCCTGAACTGCGTTATGTGTGCCTTGGGAAGGACCAAATCTTTCCATTATTCCATGACCTATGGAGCCAAATGCAGCGGGGATCTGGGAGCTTCCCGCACCGTGACAACTCAGCTTCAGCGTCTGCTTCAGCACCTTGAGGTGTTTTTAATCAGTGCAATCTCGGGCAGAAACTTTCAGTTCTAGCAAACCAAAAAGGCATTGGAGATAGATGATGGGCATGTGACTTTCCTGATGATGATACTATTTTTGTAACAGTAAGTCGCTCGGCAGAACCCTCATCCTACCTGCCACTGCAGCTGCAGTTTGGGGGACCAAATATTTACTCCAGCTGTCGGGGTTGCATTTTGGGGATCAAATGCTCAGTCCATTCACTGGGGTGGAACGACTGCATGCAGTGGAGCGGCGCAGCAAGCTGCTGTTTGCCATGGAGGACCAAAGCTGAGTACTGCCTCTCATTTTAAATCCAAGGACAGCAGATTTTTAAGACTTCTCATTTTTTACTTTTTTTTTTTTAAGTGAAGGAGGAAAGCAAGGAGAGATGCATGCACCACTCTTTGTCTAGCCAAAATGATGTTCTCTGAGTGTGTAAATATAACAGTGGCAAGGCCAAGGTGATTTTGTAAATAGATTTACGTGTTCTTTGTATGAAGGAAGTTGTCCTCACCAGCATAAAGGCAATGAAAAGCGGGGACCTCTCCTACCAGGAAACGTTGGGATTCGTCAACCCATTTTAAACTGTTCAGAATTTTATTTGAAATCTCCTTTTGATCCCTCCTCCCTTTCCTACCCCACTTTTTTTAAAGCTGCTTTTAATTTATTAACTTTGAACTCAGTGAATTTGTTTTATAGCCTTATGGCCTGAGTTTTTAAGAGCAGTGAAGGAGTGTATGTGTATATGGTATTTCTGTATTCTCTGTAGCCAAACTTCTGTGAGTTGGAAGCTGTGGTTCACCAGAGAGACTGCTTTAATCCAGTGACATGTGGCTGGTGGAGATGTATTGTGGTGAATAGTGCCCTTTGAGAATCATGGAGCTGCTTTTGGAAGCATGACAGTTTTGAGGGAGGGTGTCTTTATCTCATTTCAATTCTGAATGTATTAAGTGCCTGCCTCGGCTCTCCCCAAACCACATGCTTGGCTGTCCTTAGGTGTTCATGAGGGATGGAGCTGAGATGCAATCACACAAGTTTTCCTTGTGGTGTGGATCCCTGTGATGTCACAGCGCTAGCAGGAGGGATTTTGTCTTGTTTCAACTGAATCCAGCATAGCTCTTTCCCGTGTGGAGGAATAGCAATAGGAAAGCATTGTGTCTGGAAAAGTCTCGATTTAACGCTGTGTTTCTTCTCATGGCTCTGTGTTAGACTTGACTCCAGAATCTATGGGAGGTTTTGTTCTCTTCCTAGTTTAAACTACCTTCCTGCAGCCTGCCTTTGGGGGGTTTGAGCTGCATGCCAAAGACCACGTAGGCTTGCTCTCGTCCTACTGAAGCATAATAGTGGGCATATGGCTGGCAATTCCAGGAAGGATAAAGACTCATAGGAAGTATCTGCTGCTGGTTCTAAAGATGCTTGGTAAAAAATGGTAAGGTAAAATTCATTGTTCCTCTTCGAAGTCATCCTGCCTGTGATCTTAAAAGATTCTGCACCAGCCTGATTAGCAAATATTACTGCAATTCCAAAATAAGATTGTCTGGGGATCATTCTGTGGACTACTGAAATGCAATCATCTTGCTCCGAGATGCTATGGAGAATTGCAAAAAAAGATGGAATTGTTGGAATAACTACTTTAGCATGGTGCCAGCTTCATTTAACAAAGCCACCTTGGTTCCTTTAGAACCAGTGGACCTCATTTTCATGATCTCCTGTAAATGAAGAGATGCTCCCATGGGTTTTGTGCTGGTTATTTCATACATGTAACATAAACAAGGAGACTCACCCCAGATGTAGTGGCTTAGTCAGTGCCCTTGCAGGGGGTTTGGCCAAGAAAGAGTCCTCATAAAGCAACTCCTTTTGTCCTTAGTGGGGGAAAAAGTGTTTCTTTCTACCCCATGGAGGTAGAATGAAATGTTTTGCTTGGTCACCTCAGTGTTGCAAGACAATATACATGTTTGGTTTTTTTTTCCTCTGAGGATGTATTTTATAACTGGTGATTAGGAAATGCACCCAAGCAGCAGTTACAGCCAGGCTGCCCCTTGGGCTGCTGGTGCTGTTATCAGGTTCCTGGAAAGCTGGTCGTGCAATAGTCAGGGATAGCAGAAAGTGCAATTAAACTTTTTATAGACTGTAGTGACAGCTGAGTATCATATTCTTGTCCTTATGCTCATGGAGAGAATCATAGAAATCAATAGAGGGATAAAGGTTCAAATTAGCCTGGTTTCATTTGCATGCAGAGTTTTGAATTTACTTTTGGAAGAATTTTATGTTTGAGCAATATTCTTAAAATACCAAACTTTTGGTAATCCCAGTAGGAACACCCTGGCAGCATGGTGCCCAGGGCATCTGTCCAGTCACAGGCTCTGTGTTCTCCACAGTCAAAGACAAAAGCACATGGCTGCAGGACACAAATGTCAGTTCATCCAACAGCATTAACTTAATTTTCTTAGCCCTAGCTAGAGCTTGAGCACAAATTGAGCATGGGGAACCTGTGCAGGCAGCCAGTAGTGAGCCCAGCATCAGGCTGGCTGGAGACTGTTTTTGAGGATTTGGACAGATCTGTGTAGGACAATCAATTTACTGCAATAAATTGTTGGAGTTTTTAAAAATAGAAATGAAATGTCAAGTGTCATGAAGTCTGAATTAAGGAACTTGAAATGGGGCAGGTTTTTATCTTTTGTATGTCTGTGACTCGCAGTAAACCTCAAATGACCTTTTGGATACAAATATTTTTATCTGCTTTGACTGTTCATAAGAATAAATCTCAACATTCCTTTTTTGATATTTAAGCCATAATTGTAAAAATTATTTGAATTTATTTAAATAATAAATTTTATTACTAAAAGGTCTATTTATGTCATGGTTTGACTAGAATCTGTGTGGGGACAGCTCCATTTGGACTGAACCAAATGGTAAAAAAGAAAATCAACATTAACTGCAGGTTTTTGGCAGAAAAATAATTTTTTTACATATTGAAGTTCTTTCCCTATTTGTTGGGAGACTTGGGCACAAGGTGTAGAGGGTGAGGAAAACCAGTAATGGACATAAGTCTGGGTGGTGATTTGAAGAGCTTAAGAGTTCAGTTCAGGTATTTTGGAGGAAGGAGAGTAAAAACCCAAAACATCATTGGAAGAAGCTGCCACTGAGCATCCTTCAGTGGATGGAAAGCAATGGATGGTAGAGATGCTTCTGTCTCCTGTGCTCTGCTTCAGAAGTGTCCTGCAAGATTTCCTGGTTCTGGCTGTTCCCACCTATAGCCTCTGGCAGTGGGACAAAAGTGTTGAGTCCCAGACGTTGCCTCAGTATGTTATTTTTTGTGAGAAATTTCAAATGGGTTACTGCTAACCTAGAAAGATTTTGGGACAGCACCTGTACAATTGCTGTTGAAAACAGAATGAGTTTGATTTTAAGCAAACCATTTAAACAATTTATTTTTAATTACTCTTACTCATCTTTTTCATTAAACCATTAAACTGAGGGATTCGGTCTTGGGAGCCGCCTCATCAGGCTGCGGCTGGGGGCTTCCTTGGTGTCTTCAGCAGGGTGAGTTTTTGTCTTCAAGATAATGCAGTCGTGCCACTGTGAGTAGACGAGAGTGTGAGAGTCAGATCTCCTCACTTTGAACTCGTACAACCTGCCGGGCAGCAGGTGGTTGATTACACACGGGTTGGAGATGACTTCCTGGCTCCGCCCGTATCCTGGTTCTGTCTGGGTGTCGTCTGTCATGAGCTTGATCTCCAGCTGCCATCGTTCCAGGTGCGACTCTTGACTTTCAGTGAACCACTTGAGCTGGGCCCAGGTCTCGCACGCAAACGACTCCATCCGATCAAAAATCGGCGGCTTCTTCGTGTAGAGAGAAAAACTAATGGGAGGGTGTAGAGCACCTCCAAGATGTATCTGTGACACCAAACTGTGCTTGACATGGAGCTTCCTTGGCTCTTCCAAGGAAATGAGCTTATTGAAAAACATGGAAAGCTTGAACACTCTCTTTATATTCAAGTCCCACTGGGAGAGGAAAGTTTCCACGTCACAGATCTGTACGTAACGGCTCAGCTCCTCCCGACCTCGTTCTAACTGTTCCAACAGCTCAGTTAAAAGTGCCAGCTGGATTTCAGTCTGTCTTTTTCCCACCTTCTTGATCTTCTGTAGTTGGCAGGGGTTTGCTATTTGCAAGATGTCAGCAAAAATCATCATATTGTTCTGGTCTCTCACGCACACGTGTCTGGGCTCAAACTTCAAGTAAAAGTAACATTTCTTCAGAAGATGAACTTTATTCCAGTGGTACTGGAGGTGGTGGGGGTTCAGGTCTGAGCGCAGGAAATCCAGAACAAGGTTTTTGTTTCTCAGGTACTGCTCCATGCTGGCAATGTCATCCTGTTCTTCTCTGGGTACGGTACTGTCCGAAGTGGTTTCAGTCTCACGAAAAACCTCAGCCATGTTTCCAAAGCTTGGGTGCTGTGCAGGAAAGCAACAATAATAACACTAAGAACCAAAGGAAAAGCAGCTGTGAGGGAGCACAATCATAGCTGTGACTCTTCTCTCTTAATTAAAGCTTAGCTCATAAAGAACTGTCAGACTAGGTGTAGTTCCAGAGGAATTTTGCCTTATACTTGTATGGTTTCTAATGTTCTGTATCCTCTACTTATGTGTTCCAACTGGTCTCACTCTACCCGCCCTTGAGAGGTTCTACCTCTACTTAATAGATTCACTGACAGGAACTATTCTCTAATACACTCTGCCAAAATTTCTCCCTATCTTATTATCCTGTTTCATTCTAATTAGCTGCCTTTGTACTCCTGTAAGCAATTTCTTTCCATTCTTCTGCCTCTCTGGAGATGCCTATTTTTCTCTCTTTGTAATCTGCCAGGCTGTTGAGGTTTGAGGCCCATCTTAGCCAGTTCCTACAGCTACATAATCACTTTGGTGATTCAAATTAACCCTCTGCCCCCACATGAGCTGGAATGCAGCAGGTAGAACAACACAATCCACTGAGTGCCACTTTATGACAGCTTCCAAGAGGAATGACAGCGTTTTCCTTGCACCTGTACCTTCACCAGTGGCTTGATATTCAAACCTGACTGTTTTCTGTGATGTGCTGCTTTCCCTATCTTTGGGTTTAGTTTGCATCATCTCAGACCATGAGTCCTACTTGCTTTCCTGCAATGTACAGCAAGAGAATGGCACACATGTAAAGCACCTGTAAACAGGTAACAGCTTGCTGTGGGGGTTTTAGGCAGAGGTTCTTGCAGCACCACTTCTGATGGCTTAATCTTAGCTGTTTATGGGGCCCTGGAGTGACAGGACAAGGGGGAATGGCCTAAAACCAACAGAAGGCAGGGTTAGATTGGGTAATAGGAAGAAATTCTTACTTGTGAGGGTGTTGAAGCTCTGGCACAGATAGACTAGAGAAGCTGTGGCTGCCCCATCCCTGGAGGCATTCAAGGCAAGGTTGAATGGGGCTTGGAGCAACCTGGGATAGTGGAAGGTGTCCCTGCCTGTGGCAGGGCATTCAAATGAAATCAGCTTCAAGGTCCTTTCCAACTCAAACCATTCTGGGATATTTTACACTTCATTTACTGGCAAAGATGTACCCTGGCTGATGGTGCCATCTGTGCCAAGGTGGAAAGTGTTTCTCTGTTGTGATTTAGCTGAAGTGCCCATGGCTCACACAGCTTATTGTACCACAAACAGCAATTAGCTAAATAAGTGCCTGCGTCCCTGTTGTCAGTGATACTGTACTGAGAACCCAGATGGATATTTAGGTGGCTTTCACAAGCTGAATACACTTGATTTGAAAACAATATAAATACAGTGTTCTGAAACTAAGACCTAATTGGAATATCTTAATTCTTACATGCCCTGTAGAAGCTAGATGGTGAGATCTACTTAACAAAGCCATTTTTCTTGGCCTCATTTTCCCTAAATTCATAACAGAGCTAATAACACTTCCTCATAGGAATTCCGAGCGTTTGTAAACCTTTCAGCTGTCTGGCCCTGAGCTGCACCACAGTTTATAGTAAGTCACTCATTTGCAACTTTATCTTCCAAGAGAGCTGCCAACTAAAGAAAAACAAGCTGTGTTTCATTTTCATTTTTTTTCTTTCCACAAAAAAATCCCGACCTAAACCAAAGCAGTGCCAGCTCCCGGCACCGTGTACGAAGCAGCAGGACCAGCACATGTGCCAGGTGACATTCCCCACTCTTGGAGGGATTTGGCTCTGCCAAGCAATGTGTTTGCCCACAGACCGAGCTGTCATTGTGCTTGTTTTCCCTTGCTTTTTCCCATGTTTTTACATCCCCCCCCAATTTTTTTTTCCTCCTGCCAGGGAGGGCTGGCTGTATTCCCCGCACCGCTGCTCTGCTCGCAGCCGGGGAGGCCGCATCACCCAAAGAGGGGTTTGGAGAGGTGGCAGGGGCACCCAGGGGCTGCCCCCTCGGGCTCTGCCCACCTCGTCAGCCGTGCCCATGTGCCATTCAGACCCCGGGAGCCGCTTCCAGGTGCTCCTCAGGCCCCGGGAGCCGCCTCCAGGTGCTCCGGTCCCGGCGCGGCCCGGCCCGGCGCGGCCCCTCAGGTCGCGGCCGTTGCCACGGCGACCCCTGGGCCTGGGGAGCTGCGGCCGAACCGGGACAAGCCCCGGAATGGTTCGTGTCCTCCCCTCCGTAACTCACAGAACCCTTTGAGCTGGAAAGACCTTAAAGCTCATCCCGTTCTACGCCCCAGCCGTGGGCAGCGGTGGCGGTAAATCCCAGTAATCTCCTTCCCAGCCGCTCCGGTCCCTCGTACCTTCGGGGGCTTCAGGCTCCGTGACACCGCGCGTCGCGGGGAGAGCGGCTCTGCCCTGCCCTGCAGCGAGACGTGTCTGCGGCCACTGCGAGCGGTGACACCGCGGGGACACGGGGCTGCCGCTGAGTCACAATGGGATGGTGGAACCACGGAAGGTGGCAGCATGGAACCATGAAGTCGTAGCTTCACAGGATGGCTTGGGCTGGAAGGTCACCTTGTTCCAAATCCCCTGCCATGGGCAGGGGCACCTTCCACTAGACCAGGCTGCTCCAAGCCATGTCCAACCTGACCTTGAGAACTTCCAAGGATGGGGCAGCCACAGCTTCTGTGGACAGCCTGTGCCAGGGTCTTACCACCCTCACAGGGAAGACTTCCTTCCTAATATCTGATCTAAATCTCAGATAAAGCCCTCTGGGCTTTATGGCATTGCTGCAAATGAGGGCTTATTTGCTTTTTGGGGGAGAATCTTTCAAAGTCCATCTGAGGCCAGACGCCAGCACTTCATTCTCCACAGTGAAACTGAGGCTGTTTCACAGTGTCAAGAGTTTTGTTAAACACGTAATTCTTATGAAAGAGCTGTGTTGAAATAGGATATAAAATGCTCCATTAAGTGCACCGAACTTCCTTGTGGGAAGGAAGGGATTTTCCTGCTCTGCTTTCCTATGGGACCTGGCTGCCCAGTCAGCTGTGTTACTGTGGAGAAGAGAGTGGCTCCTCTGGATCACAGTGGCAAGCTCTATACCACAACTGATGAACTCATCAGCAAACTGGCCAAGCCTCTGGGGCTGAAGGTGCCTTCGTACTCCCTGCTATTAAATCTTTGGGTCAGGGCTTAGCCTTAATGCTGTCTGGTGCGCTCAGCTGGAGCATCTCCACTAAGCTTTTTTAATTGAATGACAGGCAGGATCCATAACGCCAGCCCTGAGCTCCTGCTTGAACATCAAGGGAGGAGGCGATGTGTCATTTTAAGAAATCAATGCATCTTCTCAAGGCAGCCAGAGCTTACTGTTTCATTTCACAGCTGCCAAGAGATTATACAACTGTCAGGTGTGATCCTCTAACAGACAAGGGAGATAACAAATATGAGTGAGAGCAGGTTGGTAGCCTTGTTTGGGGAGAAGAGCCAGTGGAGATTAGTATTTGATAATTACACAAGGTTTCTGTGGGAAATGAATGCTCGTGCTCATGTCATGGGTCTCGATCCTGTTGTTTGGACTGTGTGTGCCAGGAAATGGAGCTGTCCTTTCCAATCAGCCTTGGTGGTCTGGGGGTATGAGAAGAGTCCTGTGGAGGTCCATCTTTCCCTGCCTCCTGTTCCTGCTGGGCCCTGTGCCAGATGCCCTGGGAGGAATCATGGAACTGGAGAATCACAGGATGGCTTGGTCTGGAAGGGACCTAATGCTCATCTCATTTCACCTGAGCACTTTCTATGAGCACAGCACTGTGCATGTTTGAAATGGGGTTTGTGGCTGGAGTTGTGCAAAGACTTGCACTGAGCTTGCATGTACTTCTGTTGCCATAAATACTAACCCAAATCCCAACTTTAGCATGGAAAAATGGAATCCCTTTGGCTGCCCCTATCCTGAGCTGCTGGCCAGGCTGTTTTCTTGGTTTTAGGGATAGAAGAATAAACCTGCTTAGAGTCTGCAGCTGAAATTTTAGTATTTTCCATTACATTGCATCAGGGATGAATTCACCTATAGGATTTTATAGCATTCTACGAATCTCTTTGAGATTAATACATATACAAATGTGTTTGAAGCCTTCAACACCATGTAACCCTTCGCCCTCCTCATCAGCTGAGCTGTATCTGTGACAGAGCTGACAGCCACTGTCACTGTTTGTCACTCTGCCTATTCTGTCCACAGCATCAAAATAAAGAACTTGTTAGTCCTGTCTGAGATCAAGATATAAGCAGACAATTGATTTTCCTCCTTCTTCTCATTAGTGAGCTCTGACACTTAATAAAACATATATTTCCACACTCGGAGTAAGCAAAACATCCGGATAGTGCCTGTCAGAGAAGGCTGGGAGCAGGGATTAATCTTTATGGAAAATCAATAGCTGGAACAGAAAAATTGGCAGAACCCAAATTAAAAGTCACTGCCAATTTCTGTCTTCATATTTCACATCTTCTGCATTTCTGAAAAAGAGATTTGCTGTAAAGGCAACAACCCCAGAGGCAGGGAGGAGGGTGAACTTTGTGCCTGGTTCCTCTTCTGCTGCTTCCAGGTGGTACCTGGCAGGTCAAGGTGGGTGCCAGGTTTGGAGCAGTTCTTTGGGCAGCACATGGTTCAAGGTGATCCCTGTCCCAGGACAGAGGGCTGTGTAACACTGACCTTTCTGCCTGAGGTTGTGTCCCAATGGCAGCACTGTCATTAGTCTCCCAACATCACCTCCTCCAGGGTGCCTGAGTTATCCCTGCAGCCCCAAATATTACCCATCCTTCATGCTATTCACCCAGCTGCGTGGAAGCAGGATTTTCAGAGCAACATAAAGGCTGCAGCCCCCATCATCACAAGGGTATGACTGATTTACTCACTGCTTGCTCCCAGTTTCACTGGTGCCTCAGATACCTGAAATAAATTATACATTCCAAATATATTCCAGCTCTAAATCACAGCCACACATCAGTGAACTCGTGGCGTTCATCAGACTCTGATTCAGAGGCTCACTTTGGGAAGGAAGAGGAATTGAAGTTTTCTAAGGAACCCGGGGGAAGGAGGGAGGGAATTGCTCTTGTGGGATGCAAAAGCCCCAGCTGGACCAGAGCAGGAAAGAGTTAATTGTGTCCCGGAGGCAGCAATTATCTGCAGCTCATTACACCCACTAATGGCACCCGAGGAGGGAGCCCCAAAGCCTGGACGTGCCAGAATTGGTAGTGGCTGTTTACAGAGAGCAGGCCAATAAATTTGGGGGTTTGGAGGCTGCTTTGGGACAAAAATCTTCCCTGGTCTGAGCCTCGCGACCACGCAGGGCTGAGAGCCCAGTATTTCCTCAGGAGCAGTTGCCTCCTAGGTCCTCCTTTCCTCCCCTGTTGATGGATGGACAGCCTGGACAAGTCTTGGCACCAAAGGGGACCCCTGGGGTGGACACCCCCTCCTTTCTCCAGCGGTGACATTAATTTAAGCACCTGACACAAGTGGACGTGGGAGTCGAGAGCCCCTCTGAGCCGCAGCTGCAGTGGCGCTGGATTATTGATGATCTCGCCCAGGGAGATGGAGCGGGATCAGGGGAGCTCCTTTATCTTGCTGGAAGCTCATCAAAAGCCTGTTCAGATCTCCTTGTGCTGTGCTGAGCTTTGCAAGAAGACGTCCTTGAGCTTAAGTTCAAGGCAGGTTGTCCTGTCCTGGATCCCACGAGATGTCCCTTGCTGGTAGCCTCATCCCAGCAGCGAGCGTGCTTCCTTTTCCCAGGAAACTTTCCAAGGGGATTACATTTCCTTGGATGTGGGAGAGCAAAGATGGGAATTGGGAAGCTCGCTGAGCCTGCAGCTTTGTCCCCTGATCCCTGCTCGGGGCTGTGTCTGGCAGGGAGCACAGCCAGGATAATGCCGGGGTGCAGCACGCCTGGGGAGCTGCATGTCTGCCCTCCTCAGGGACACGGACACAGCTCAGGGCATTGATCCCGCCGGGAGGCGGTGACCGGCACAGCCGCGGGGCAGGGCAGGCAGAGCTGCCCTGCTGTGATTTATCACCCGGCTGGGCTTGCGCTCCCTCCCATCTGTCCGGGCTTCCATCTCCCATGGATAAATCAGCCTGAAGCGTTTGATCCCACAGCAGCCTAAAAGCAAGGGGACTGCTAGGGCAGGAGCAAGGCAGGGGCTTTTATTACTTGAATGCTACAGCGGTTTGAGGAACATTTGTCTGTGTGTGAAGTGCCAGGACTGGGGCATGTCTGTGCCACAAGGAGGGATTGAGGCTCACAGAGAGATAATGTCCTGCTTGGGTTTGTGGAGAAGGGGAGATGAACTCTGCACAGCCAGTTCAGTGCCCTCACTGATTCCCAGAAAGCTTTTCAGGGGGGACACGACCATCTTTCACACAATCACAGACACTGGTCCTTCCTGGGTTAAACAGGAGTGAATGTGGGGCTGGATATGTGTGGAGGGAGCAGAGTCAGAGCTTGGAGTGATGTTGGGCTTTGCTCTGCTGCTGCTCACAGGGATGCCCTCTCCGGGGCCTCATCCAGCCCCTGGGCTGGGGCACATGGCTGTGGTCTGGGGGGTTGATCCAGGGGAGCTGGAGGGGCTGCAGCACACGGCCAGAGCAGGGGGCTCCTCTGGGAATGCTGACAGCCCCTGGCTCCAGCAGCAGGACAGAAGGGTGAGGTCATGCCCATGTCATCCCATCCATCTCTGCTGCTTGCATGCTGCTCCCGGGGGAACTGCAGGCTTTGGCAGCTCTAAGTGGGGTTGGAGGCGGATGCAATTCTGGAGAATAAGATTCCCTTGAAAAACCTGTAAAATAAAAAAAGTTAAAGCTCTTGGCTGAGAAACTTGTTTAGAGATCTTATCTCTGGCAGAGGAAATAGTTTTTAATTCCCTTCCTTGCTGCCTCCCAGCAAGTTCTGGGTCTCGGGGGGATACAGGTCATCAGCTCTGTCAGGAAACGAGCTGGGGAAGCAGCTTTTGTCCACGGAACTGAGACTGACACGAAGTGGCTCTGGGTGAAGCTGCTGCTGCTGCCACGTGCAGCCCCTACTGTTGGAGAGAAGCAGGTGGAGTGTGCGTGGGGTGGGCAGACTGCACAATGCATTTGAGACAGATTGCAGGCAAAAATTACATTTTTGAAGCCTTGTGTGGAATTAGGAGGTGGTTTGGGCAATGCTGCTCCCCCTGCTCCATCCCCCAGGTCCTCTGGGCAGGGCTGCCTGGGTTCTGCAGAAGGAGGGACAGGGGCCACAGCCATTCCACGCACACTGCACTGCTCCTGTCTGAGCTGGTGAGCTGCTGGGATATTGTGTGCAAGGGGATGAAAGGTATTTAAGCTTGGTGCCATCCACAGCCTTGTCTGTCGTGTGGCAGAGCACTGGAGCTGGGCTGTCTGAGGACCCTCGTGACTGTCCTGCCATTGAACAGGGGGACAGAGGGTGAGGAGGGTCCAGGTTTCTGCCTCACTGTGGGGCAGTGAAGAGAGCAGAGTCCCTGCTCACTCGGCATTTGTCCCTTATGTTCATTGTCACCTCCACCCGCATGGAGAGCCTCCTCTGAGTCATCTCCCAGCTCAATGGAGTGTGTGGGCTTAGTGCAGCTTTAGCTGTTCATCCTCTGCTGTGCTGGAGCCTGACATGGGCAAGTGGAGCAATTCATCAACGTGGGGATGAGGCAAATGAATGTCCTTTGCTGATACAATGGACCTTGCTCTCCTCCCACCAGCTCAAGCAGCAGCTGGTGTCGCTCTGGCCCAGCGAGGGCTGCTGAAGTGGCTGCTGCTTGAGGAGCTCAAGAGATCTTAAAAGAAATATGGACTTATGTTTTGTGATGAATGACTTAGTGCTTCAGCTGTAAAACACAGCCTCTGTGGAGAGGAAGGTCTTGAAAATATTTCTGTGTAAGCAGAGAGAGGGAGAGCAAAGCCATGGCTGCAGCACCTCACCTCTGCTCTGAGGTTCAATCCCTCCAGGTGAGGTTGGTGCTGGCACTCAGGACTGTGACTGGCCTCATGGCCACGGTGGCTGCCAGGGCTGTCCATGGCCATGGTGGCTGCCAGGGCTGTCCTTGCCTTTCCCACCCTGGCCCTGCTGCCTAGCCGTGGCCTTTGCCATGTGCAGTTCTGCCCTGGCACATGTCCCACTCCCAGTCTCTGAGGAGCACAGGGCTGGTGGCTCCTGGGGGATTCTGTCAGCTGTCAAATCCTTGAAGCACATTTGTGGAGTTCAGCAAACCTCTTTGCATGCAAAATATCAGGTCTCCAGAGAGCAAATCCAGAGTGAAACATCTCTGCTGGTGACTGACATCAACTTCCTCATTAATGGTGCTTTTTGGCTGTGCTGTGTGGTCACCTGCCCTTATCAGCTCCTCACCTGCAGCACACGTGAGAGAGGAGCCAGGCTCCAACACCAAGCTCCTGCTGAGGTTCAGTTTCACCCATTTGCAAGGGCTGAGCTGGGAGTCAGGGGCCATGGGGCTCATGGAGCATATTTTGTGTCTGGTCACAAAGAAGAGTGAGATGCCATGAGCCTGGAGGCAACGTGATCCTTGTCACCGGTGTAGCTTAAACCAGCGGGAAGTCACAAGAGCAGAAGTGTTCTTGGAGGTGCCCCAGCATTTACGGCAGAGATTTTGGGGGTGACTGCATTTGGTGGGGAACAGCGGTGTAGCACAGCAGATCTCTGCAGCTGCATTTGTCACCAGGACAGGGACAATCTCAGGGCTTCTCCCACGCTGGGGGCCAGTGTGACAGGAGCCAATGCAGCCCCTTCCCTGCCTGCAGATAGGAGCTCTGGGCAGGACTAGGGGGATGTTGGAGCACCCGGGGCTGCCCCTCACAGCGGTTGCTGCGCAGTGCCCGAGATAACCCAGCAGGAAGCGGGAGGAAACAGCGCTTGGGGCCCCCTTGCCAGCCAGCGAGCGGGGCCGCCCTGGCCCCTCAGCATCGCTCCGGCTGCGGTCGGCCAGCCTCCCTGCGGCCCCACCGGGCTGAAAACATCCATTTCGGGTGCCTGTCGGCAGCGATTAAGGCGCACAATGCTGACGGCCGTGCGGGGGGAGCCCGCGGCCAGGCGGCCGGCGGCGCTGGGGCTGCCGCAGGGGGAGCGGGAGGGGAGGGCTGCCTGCCCAGCACGTCCCGGCGCGGGCGCTGCGGCTGCCGCGGGTCGTGCGAGGCTGCGGGGCTGTTACACAAGCGCTGGCGAGCGGCAGAGGACGGCCCCGGGTGCCGGGACATCCCGCGTCCCACGCCGGCTCCGGGCGGCCCCAGGCTGCAGGGCACCTGTGGACATCACCCACAGGAAAACCTGGCGGCTGCAGGATGCGGCTCGGCCTCGTGATGCTTTTCGCATTGTGGATGGCAGGCTGGAGGCTCCCAGCTGCTGTGAGCGGCTCGGTCAGCTGGGGTTTGGGGCAGAGGATCTGTGCAAAGGGAGAAACTGATTGTGGCTACTCAGGGGACAGTTCTGCTGGGCATTTTCCTTGTGCGGTTTGCAGGCACCTCCAGAGTGGGCAGCCAGGGTGAGGGGCTGCTCATCCTTTGTGGCTCCTGAACCATGGGGTTGCCAGCTTGTGGCCAGATGGGGAGGAAGGGGCAGGATGGGGAGGTGTTTCTGTGCAGGCAGGGGCCAATCCTAATCCAGGGCAAGCATAAAGGACCACAAGTGGCACATGCCAGGGAGCCATGTTCTGGTTGGCACTGGCCGCTGTGCCTTGGTTTAGTGTCCTAAGCCTCAAGGTCAGGCCAGCTAGCCTAGTTCCAGCTTGGGCTTAGCTGGACCTGCCCTCCAGGATGGAGGCAGAGCTGCTTTAGGGCCTTGGTCTGCCCACTGCTGCCAGGGACACCCTTTCAATCCCACTGCTGCCAGCAACAGCAAAGGACAAATACACAGAGCTCACGTTTCAAGTTGTGTGTGGCTTTTCAACCCCATCAAATAACTTTATTCACACAAACGTCCCTTAATTTACAAAGCCTTTGCCATTCATACATATCAGGGGATCCACAGTGTTCAAAGAACTTAAATAGAATGTTTCATACCAACCCAAGTAAACCAAGTACAAAAAATATTTATATAAAGTTGTTCACACATAGGTCCTAGATTACCAGCTTCTGTGCAAAAAAAAAAAAAAAAAAACAAAAAAAAAAACCAACAAACAAAAAAAAATCCCAAACAGATTCATTTACTAATATTATCTTCAGCTTGGAGTCTGGGTTTAAGCCTTCTGCTCTTGCTAGCTCAGCATGGGAGCTGTGGGGAGTGGGGAGAGGCCTCAGCAGGGCTGGAGCGGGGTGCCCCTGTCCTGGGGCTCACCCAGAACCCCCCTGGTGTGGTAGTGAAGCAGCTCACCCCGCAAAGCTGCTGCTTTCTGCTGGGTGAGTGAACCGAAGGCCCATGCTAGCCTGGGCAGCTGCTGTGAAGGGAACAGGCTGGGGACACCAGGCACTCCCGTATGGCCCCTGTGAGTTCTTCCAGCGGCCCAGACACACCCTCAGGGCTAAAAGCATTTGCACAGGCTGCAGAGAAATGATCCGGCAGATCACAGCTGGAAGAGAGCAGCTCCCTGCACTTCCCTTCCAGCTACACCCACCACCTCAGACACCCTGCCCTGAAGTGGGAAATGCTTCACACACGCTGGATGTACCTGGAACCAGCTGAGGAGCACAGGAGCCACTGGCACAACTCTTCCCATGCCAGTGGCACAAGCATTGTCTGCATCCCAATGCAAAGCAAATGGGGGCTCTGCTTTCCCAATGCTGCCCTGGCTGATGGGATGGGGGCTGTGAGGAGTGGAGCACGGTGCTGAGCTCCACTCACCCATTCCTTGCCAGCATTGCTGAAAAGGGGACCAGGAGCACCCTGGCCCTGGGCAGCTGTAGTGTGAGACTCAGGCAGCACAGGCCTGGGGTAAGGGAGGACAGCAGCAGCGTGTTCCCCTGTTCTCCTGGCCTGCAGAAAGCCCAGGGAAAAAAATCCCAGTTGGTGCCCTGCAGCAGCTGCCCTGTGACGCCTGGCAGGCTTAAACCCAGACTCGTACTGCGTACGGAGGAGACAGATACAGCACACAACGGAGGATTTCCACAACGATGGTAATGCTTGTTTTACATCTTATTGCTCCAAAAAGGCTCTGGGAGCCTGTGATATGTAAAGGAGCTGGGTCCTGAGGAGTAAAGGAAGACCACAGGGGTAACTCTTATCTGTCACTAGCACTGCTGAACCTCAAACACAGCAGCAAGGGGATATAGGGGAGCTAATCTAACCCCTCTAGGCTAGAGCCACCTCTGCTTTCCTCCCCATGGACCAAAGCTGGCTGGGAGATCCCCGTGACACCTGCATGATGCCGGTGGTTTCGGCCTTGCTGCAGGCTGGTGCAGATACGTTTCCCAATCCTCCTGAGGCTTGGCTTGTTCCCCCCACCCACCCCACATCCCTCTTGTAAACAGCAAAATCAGAAGTAAACAGTTTCATACAATCACTCCCCTGGCATGGGAACTGTCTGGGGCCACACAAGCCCAGAGAGTCCTGCAAGGAGGGCTTGGCTCCCCCCACACTAACCAGCTACCCCCAGCACCTTGATGCTCAGCTTCACTGCAGCCAGGAAGAGACAGACAGCGTGGCCCTGGGCTGGGAAATGGGCCACAGGCTCAGTGCTGCTTTCTTAAACTTGGGTTTTCCCAGAAGTGCATCCTAGTGCCAAACATCCACAGCAGAGTTTGGCCTGCAGGAGCTGGGCAGGTGAGGCCCAAAAGACCCACCTGGGAAGAGAAGCCTAAACATTCTCCATCCCACAGCATATGCAGATTTGAGCTGTTCCCATCTTGTTCTAGAGGGAGTGTTGGTCTGGGCCAAAGTAACTGAAGGAGAGATGTGGGGAGCTGTAAACACAAGGTTCCTGTATAGTCTGGGGAGTTGAGCACAAACAGCAGCAAAATCAGAGAGAGATGCTCTTAAAAGGACAAACTAATCAGGGAAACATCCACGTTGGCCAAAGGCTAGCAGCCCTAGGACTCCTCCTTGGAAGTGTTTGCTAAATCCTAAGTAAGGCACTACGGTCTAGCTCACTAACATCAAGCTGCTTGAAAAACACATCTGCAATGCAAAAGCTGAGGTGGAGACGTGTGGTTTGAAGATGGCCTGAAACAGCAGTGGACCAAGAGGGTTGACCCTCCCAGGGCCTGCTGGACTCACTCCTGTCCTGAGAAGAACGGGGCAATCCACTCACTGCCTTCCAGCTTCACCTCCTGCCCTCTTACTGCATCCCTTCAGGCCAGGGTTGGGTTAGAACAGCTGTAACAGTCAGGAGCAAAGGCTCTGCCAGGTGGAGGAAGGATGGTCCAGTGATCAGGGCACTAAACAACACTGCACTTGTGAGCTAAACAGTTCACTGTCCCCTTCCTGTGGGATGCAGCACAGGAAGGTGCAGGAATCCCACCCAGCCCATAGAAGCATCCCTAGGGACAAACACAAGCACAGTGTGAGAACAAGGGCTTGGCAGTGCATTTGTGCTGTCCAAACCTTCACAAGTCACAGACAGCCAGTCTGGAGCCTTCTGGTCCTCCTAAGAAGGGCCAGGCCTTCCTGCAGCTACAGCTTTAGTTTTGTGTTCTGGAAAAGATAGAAGAGAAGAAAGAAGTCCCTCCATCCTTTCCCTGCTCTGCCTGAGCCCACCTGAATTTCCTCCATTTCTGTTCGTTCCTGTGAGGTCAGCACAGGAGGAGAGGAGATACATGGAGGTGCTGCCAGTTAGGAATCTTCCAGTGATGGCAGAGGAAAGCTGCAGGCAAGGAGCAGTTCCCACACCAGGGATGAGGGGGTCAGGGGGACCCCTCTCCTACCCATGGCCAGCTCCAGACTGAGCACCCTGGCAGGTCAGGAGTGATGCTGGGTCAGACCAGCCCACTTCCAAGACCACTGCTGGGAGATTTCACCTGCTAAGAAACATTTTAGGTGGTTCAGAGGCTGCAGGGTGGAGAAGAGGTGGTGCTTTACATTGCATTTACAGTGAGCAAAGTCTAAAGATCATCAATACAGGGTAGCCCCAGAATAGGAGTTTTGCTTTAAATACAGGCAAGGAAATTGAGTATTAACTGCTCGGCCTGAGGTTCCAATCTCCTAACTTGAGCTGTACTGTACCACACCCTGAACAGCAGCATTGCCTTTTGCTTCCTGGAGATCATTAGCTAGCAGGGAAAAGTGTCCTGTGGGAGGCTAGAATCCAGCCCATGACCCGTTAAGGCCAAACCTCCTTCTCTCCACAGCATTGTTCCTATCAGCTGAAGTTTGGCATTAAATGGATCAGAGCAGTGGACTGCTTTCTGTTTCTCTTGTAATCAGATGATGTCAACCTCAAAATGTACTCAGCTGATCCCCAGTTTCCTCTGTATAGCAAGACAGTAACAAAAATGATCATGAAATCCAGCTTGGGAAGACCTGCTTTGCCAAAGGGCTTTCCAGCTTGTTTATCCTACTCTATCCTAATGTCAGCTGCTCACGAGCCTGGGCAGCACCACCTATTCAGGAGCTGCCTGACTATGAAGTTATTTAGCTGCTTGAAACGTGTGGTCCAAGAGATTCATTTTTTCTAAAGCACTGCACTCCCAATGCAAACCTAGCCACCACTTTGCTCCCATTTTCCCTAGGCAAAATCAATAGCTTTGAACTTAAACATTGTGCACAGCTGGACTCAGAGCTGGTGCCTGGCAGCACACCTCACCATCATCAGCTGCTGATTCCCAGTTCCTTATGGAACCACATTCCTAGAAACATCTACTGAGTCACACAGCAGCATAGGAGACACGGGGAGGGCTGGGCAAGGGCAGCTCTGCTCTCTGCATCTTGTTTCAAAGTCTCATCGATGTGACAGCTGCCAGCTTGTGTTCTTACACAGGGCCCTGCAGCCCCTCCCACACCCCCACAAGACCCCTTCCCAACACAAAAAAGTAACATCCAAATATTTCACATTGCCAGAGATCCTGCAGACCAGGGATCTTCTGTATCAGCATCTTCCCTTATCTTTGACTTCCTTGTCGCATGTAAATAATGGAGATTATGGGTCCCTGGTAAATAAATCTGCAAGAAAAAACAAGAGAGGAGAAAGAGAGGTCAGGTTTGTCAGTGGTTTGTCTCAGTTACTACATTGTGACTCCAGGAATTGGCTGCTGGATGGAAGGGATGTAGGACACGTCTGCCCACTTATCCTAGTCCAAAACAGGTGCTGCCACATCTCTCTACTGCCCAGTGCTTTTGTTATCGATCCAGATAGGAACTGGGCTCAGTTTACAGTCAGTTTTTTCCCAGAGGGACTCAGACAGCAGCGTATGGAACATACTGCCAAGGACAGCACGTATCCAACTGCCCCAGGGCAGGGGCTGAGCATCTCCCCACACCCCCACAACTCAGCCCCCTCCCACACAGCTCCCCGCAGTGACAGTCCTGCTGGAACAAGGACAAGCCTTCCCACGGCAGAGCCTGGCCTTGAGAGTCCATGTGATGTGTCTGGGAGTGCTGGCTCCCTGTACTCCACCAGGAAAGGTGGAACAAGCTGCAACCCCTGAGATGCCTAGCACCACTCGCCCACTGAGTCAGCAGCACCTCAGGCACTACGAGTGGCTCTGCAAAAGGTGAGTAAAATCCAGGAAGCAGAGCAGGAGAGGTTCACAGCTCAGCCTACAAGAATGCTCAGTGCCAGGAATTTTAGAGTAGACAGGAAGGTATTTGCTGCACCAATCCCTGCTTTGGCCAAAGCCTGAACACACAACAACCCCCGTGGTCCCTCTAGCAGCAGAGGTGCTGCACGCATTCATCCACAGTCCTGGCACTCTCCTGTCCTCTGAGCTCAGGGACATGGGAATGCTCAACTCTGCACATGAGCCACCGGTGTTTTCTACACAATTTGTTTGCAACCCTGAAAACTCCCCGTGGACAGCAGAAGAACAGCACACGTATGCATGATGTCACTTCTGTACTGAAAATACATCCTTTAGGATGCCCCAAACTCAAGGAGGCACCAGCAGAGCTCAGGGCAGTGGTTGTGCTGGGAAGCAGCAGGGGTGGTCCATGAGCTCTAAACTCAATTACATGGGGAAAAAATGTGGGGAAATGGATTTAGCTCCCCATTCAGTAGGGGCAGGTCCCACCCCACCAGGGATGGGCGATGGGCTCTGCAGAGACACCAAGGGAGCAATGGGAAGACCCACTGAAGAAAAAATGCCACTGCCTAGCAAATTACTCCAATCCCTTAGCCCAAGGAAATCTCATTAAAGAAATCTCTGCCTGAGGAACACATTTCTAAAGGACAAGGCTGCTCAGAGCAGAAGGCAGGGTCGTGGGCACACTCCTTTCCAGGAGAGATTAGCAAAGCAATGCCCCTTTTGCAGGCGGCATTGGAATAAAGCCTTTCTGTTTGAGGAGGCGAGAGGCACACAGACATCAGGTCAGCGCAAACACATAAGGATTCTTCTGGAAGGTTTCTCCTATTATGCAGCTTCATTAGCAAGTAGGGCAGGGTTTGTATTTGTGCTTCCCTGGAGTAGGAACATTTTCAGGGAAAGCATTTGTTTGAGCAGCCCTGAGCTCACTGCTCTGAGACAGGAGAGCTCACCCCACTGACGCACGTTTTTGCAGGGGCTTGTTCAAGAGCTTTTAATCCCTCCACTGATGCCACTTATAGTTTTAATCAGCTCGAATGTTCATTCGGCATCAGCAGGATGTGAACCAGCAGCCCATGGAGCCCTCACCCAGCATGTCACCAGTGTGTGGGTCACACAGAGGGGCGGTGGCAGTGGGGTCTGCACGGTAGAGAGGACTCAGTGCAGAGGAGGGAGAGCTAATCCATCACCTCCTCATGTTAGCCATGTCATCTGCCCCTATGTGGGAACACAGAGTGCAAGAGAAAGGGGCTGAGTGCCTGATTTATCTCCTGAGCCTTCCCTCATGCTCTGTACCTATACTTGTGATGCATGTCTTGGGTGCATCCTTAAATCCAACTGCAGCGACCTCCCCCAGAAGGCAAAGCAGGGGTGACAGCGAGCAAACAAAAACACCAGTACAACTGGCCAGAGATGACATGGTCCAGGTCACCTTCAGGGCTTCATTTCACCCCAGGTAGAATCAACACTGCCCAGAAGGGTGTCACCACTCCATGGTGTGGCCCCTGTGATGCTGCATTCACTGTTATGGCTGAGAAGAGGAACTGATCTTGCTTTTACTGTCCTGTGGCTTTTGTCCATGCCAAGATCCACAAACCACACTGAAAACAGTATAAAGTAAAAACCAACATTGTTTTAGGAACGAAATTGCTGTCCTTTAACTGGCCAGTGAGTAAAACTCGAGCTGAATGATACTAACAGACAAGACTGAACTTGATGCAGCAGCCCCTGTTCACTGACAGCTCTCAGAGCTTCTGCTGTGTCCCTGAAACCTGTCCATCCTCCAGCTCTGAAATTCCACAGGGCAACAGTTTATCAGCAATGCTGGGAGTGTTTGGGCACAGCACCAGAGAGCTCTGGCCAGGGTAGACACCAGCATGCAGGGTGAGCAGATGAGCTTGTTCAGCATCAGCTCCTGGTGCACGTTGAAAATGCAAAGAGCAGAACAATGCAAATACAAACAGCCACTTTCAGCTGAAACTGGAATAATCAAACCCAGTGACAGAGGAGTGCTGGAGAGAACCAGACTGGCCACAGCTATTGAACACCTTCCTGCTCATGACAGCCCCCCAGATGCTGCAGCCTGCAGAGATTCTTGTATTCATATTAAGCACCCACCCAAAATCAGACCAACTATTTTATTCACAGTGAAAATATCATGGCATACAATCTACCAGAATGAGCTGCCTCTACACTGATCACAACCACTGTAGTTTGATGTCCTGTGTGAATCAAAACTACAAAGTTTCTTAAACATGTAACTGTCAGTGGTGGGTGATGCTGTACTCACCCTTGGTGTTTCTGTGGTCAAGGCCCCTGTGTCATTGCAGTGAGCAGCAAAAGGCCACACTGCCACTGCACCTTTTTCCTCTGCAGCCTGTCTAAGGGTTGCACAAACGCACCAGCAGCATCTCTGGGAGACCCCTCACCATCCCCAGGGAATCTGGAGGGCAGCTACAAAGGCTACACAGAAAGATGATGTTCACCTGGCAGGAAAGGAGAGTCATTCCAGCACTGCTAAGGAGGGGTGAAATGTTCCCCAGTGGGCAGTGGAGACAGTGCTGAGCATCACCCCGTGAAAGAGACCCATCAGCAGATACACAGCAAACCCCAGCCACTCCCTAATTATACTAGAAAGGCTACATCTAAACATTTGCAGAAGGTAGGGAAGAATTGTTCAAATTAAGAGGAAAACACATTTGTTTTTCCCACAGAAATGCTGCCCACCTCTGCTGGAACTATTGCCCCTGGGCCACCAGCAGTGGGAAGAGCAAGGAGAGTCATCTGCACCTCAGGCAGCCCAGTGTCCAGCATAAACCAAGCCAAAACTACTTTCCCATCTGAGACTGACATTTCCTATCTGCATTTTGGGAGGATAACAGAGCATGAAGCTCTCAGGTGCGTGCAGCATGCGTGGCAGAACTAAAGGCAAGGCTGCTGAGACATGAAGCAAAATCTGAAGAGGTCAGTGGCATAGCAAAGAAAAGCAAAAATCCAATTCCCTGGGTCACAGGGAGGGTTACAGTTTTCCAGGTTATGACATGAACGAAGGCTGAGCAGGTCTGAACTGTCCTGGGAAAGAACCTGCTGCATAACCCAGCACAGCAAAGCTACACGCCAGTGCCACAAATAAGTTCGAAGAGGTTACGTGAGTTTCTCGGTCAACTAAAATTACCTGAGAGCAGAATTCAGGCTCTGCTCTAAATCCCATTTTAAGCTTCTCAAGCAGGTTTCCAATTTAAGATTTGCATTTAATAGCAGCCAGAAGAAGACTGATTTGAATGCACAACTACACCGGGAGAACCACACAGCAAAGCACACCAAATATTCCGGGCTCCCCACGAGTGAGGCGGAGGAATACTCTGGGTTTGCAGGGAGCATATGGCTGTGGCTGGGCTCTATCTGGGCCAAGCGACCACGCTCCATGTGCCAGGTTGGGTTATGTAAGAGCATCCCTGGCTGCTGCAGCTGTGTCACGACCATGGAGCTATCGGTGCAGATCGGTGCAGACTCAGGGATGGAGCAGGGGGGGGGCTGCAGAAGGCAGCTGGGTTTGAGCAAACAGCCTCGGGGTAGGACTGTCCCCTCGGTGTTTGTTATCCCTTCATGTACTATTCCGCAGATCTGCGCAGGATGAATTTTCCCCCGAGGGCAGGGGCTGGTTGCATAACGCAGCAGCATCGTGTCAGCACAGAGCCAGTGCAGATGGCAGAGCCCAGCCTGACCCTCCACGGGCAGCAGAGCTGCTCCCACAGCCCCACGCCTCGCCCCGGGGCACAAGGCAGGGTGTCTGCTCTCGCCCCAGGGCTGAAGCACACCCATCTTAAGGGCTCACATTTCCACAGATTCACTCCCCCACCCTAATCCCCAGCCCACACTTGCACCGGGACCAGTATCCAGCCCCAGGCAGCAGTGCTTGAATCAGTTATTCCCACTTGAGATGGGTGTTAAATATTTTGTGTGTGGAAGAGCGCAGAGGGGATGGTCTGTGGACCAGTTTGGACAAACCAACAGAGAAGAACAAGACCCACCCAATGGGTCTTTTCATTTTGTCCTTACTTCTCTACATATAGCACAGAGTGTACTCTGTGGGCACAGCATTTTCCATAAGCTCAGGAACCCTCAGGTGGCAGCAATGAGGGGTTTTAGAAAAACTGGCCAAAATACCTCCACCTTCCCCACTGCCCGCAGCTGGGGGCTTGCTCTCAGAGCTGGACAAGCACAAAGCCATCAGCTGAGGGCTGGTAAGTGCTGGCCAGGGACACGATTTCTTCCCTCTCTGCTGTCTTGCATCCATGGTCAGCTCCAGTCCAGCTGGCTGTGTGTGGTTTTGGGGTGAGGTGAGGGCTGGGGCTCCAGCTGTGATGCCAGCACCTGACACAGGCAGGCTGTCAAAGATCTCCTGGAACTAGTGATGGGCAGGCAGCTCTGCAGGAGCCTGAGAAAGGATGTGGGCTGAAAAGACATCAGCCTCACCCCTGGTAATCTGTAATTCTTCAGTTTCATTGAAATGTTTGGCTGGGAGAATCCCTAGTAACAGCTCCTGTTTACAGACAGCTTTGCCATGTAAGCAACACCTCCCAGTGCTTTTGTGTCACTGGTGAGTGACACTGCCAGCTACACCACATCCCTGGGGTCCTCCCAGACCATGTGTGACCACCCAGGCCTCAGGCTCAGGATCTCTGAGCTTGAGACTGTTTAGCTGGGGGGGAGAAGGGAGGGGACTCTGGACAGAGCCAAGCTCAGTCTGAGCAGTGCTGTTTTTAAGCTTCCTTCCTGAGTAGACACAGGTCTACAAACACAGATGCTGGAGACCAAAGCATCTCCTGGGTCTGGGCCACTAACGTTCACACCAAAGGGAAGTTCTGCCTTTAATAGGGAAATGAAACAGAGCCACAAGATGGACCCACGTGCCTTGTAGGTGAAAGCAAAGAGTTTTGTGCCAGGACAGATGTGCCACTTGGTGCCTACTCACTGAGCCAGCTGGGCCCCGGTGTCCCTGTCCAAATGTCACAGGGGAGGGGGGATGGTGCTAGACAGACCCTGGAAATTACATCACACAGCAGAGGAGGCAGAACTGGCACTCCTGACCCTGACAGAGACAGATGTCCCCTAAGGTTGTACCAAGTGCTTGCAGGTGTCTCTGATGTGCCTCAGCCTGTCTCAGGCACTGGCCAGGACCTCTGAGGAGCAAGGCTCCTGCCCAGCCCTTCTAGCTCCACTGGGCCCTTGGGCAGTGACAGGATGTACAGCTGCTAATTCTATTTCTCACCTCTACTTTATTTTTGCAGTAGAATAGGTGAAAACAACCTCAGAAGCACTGCTCTGATGAGTCACTATAGAAATAGCTCTAGGAACATAAAAGACTCCTTTGTGTCACTACAAAGTGCACTATTGGGCCAGTAAAGCCGACAGAAATAATACAAAAAGTGCATATCACTTACCCAGCTGCAAAGCACAGCGGTGCCCTGCCCTGAATTTAAGCAGCACAAGTAACCTGGTCCATTCTGGTTTCAAGCTCAAAGGCATCAGGTCGATCCTGCGGGTTAGCAGCCAACATGTCTTTCAAGAGCTGCTTGATCCCCTCAGACATGGAAGTCCTGCGTTTCTGAGGGATGTGCAGCTCCATCTTTGGATTTTCTAGCAGCGCTTCCCCAACGGGCACAATCTCAGTCCCCTGCTTGATGTAAGTCCCCAGCAGCTCCTTCTTGGTCTCGGCGTCAATGAAAGTGATCCTCTCAATCATGGCCCAGATGATGATGCCGAGGGCAAAGATGTCAGCCTTGGCAGTGTAGTGTCCCTCCCACACCTCGGGTGCCATGTAAAAATCAGAGCCACAGGCCGAGGACAGCCAGTACTTGTTCACATTCACATTTTTGTTCTCATGCCCACCCTCCTTGCCCCGAGCAGTCAGGCCAGCACAGACCTTGCTCAGCCCAAAGTCAGCCACCTTGAGCACAGGGGTGCCAGATTTCTCAGTTATCAGGATGTTGTCTGGCTTGAGGTCCCGGTGGACGATGTGGTTCTTGTGCAGGAAGGCAATGGCGCTGGTCAGCTGCAGCATGAAGCTCTTGTTGGTGGCTGGGTCGGGCCTTCGGGACAGCACGTACTGGTTGAGGTCTCCCCCTTCGCAGAACTCCATGACGAACCACAGGTAGCAAGGCTCCTCTGCATAGCCCAGGATCCTCTCACCTGACCAAAAGGGATAAAAGAGTGGGTTTTTCAGACACATTTCAAAGTCCATACTAACCCAGGATGGCTGAGGAACAGGTCTGGTTTATGTGGAAAGCAAAAATTTTGGGAATGTGACTGGAACCTATCATACTGCAGGGCAGCAGCAGGGATGCTGGCACTGCTGTGGCTTCAAGTGCTTTGGGATCCTGTTGAGCATGACACACCAGCACCTCATTCATCCAAACCCACTGCTGGGAACCAGCTCAGGGACTTTCTCCCAGAAAAGTGCAGAGAACACATCTTCTTCAGTCCTACCATCAGGCCATTCTCCCCAGGCTCTGACAGCCAAAGCAGCAGAGGCTAAAAGCACAATTATCAGTGACTCTACAGGAAAAAAAAAAATCACTTCTGTGAATGCCTCCTCTCCCACCTGAGATCTGCTGCAGGAGGCAAGGGCTGGCTCGTTCCATACACTTTACTGTAACTGCACACAGGGAGTAAATCACTGCCCTTAACACTGTGCCAGCACAGTCCTGCCAAGAGTGGTCACACCAGTGCCCAAGCCCTGTGGCCCACTGGGACTTCCCAGACCAAATCTGTGCATTTGAGGATTGCATTTGTGCTGAGGAAACTCTGCCACTTCATCCAGCTTACATTAAGTGCCAACAAGTCTTTAATGAGAGGAAACTGGAGGTCCAAGCTGCAAACAATGTTTGCTGAGTGTAATCTCAGCCACACTTGTGACTATAAGTACTCCTACTGCTCAGTATTACACCCCAAACAGCTTCGTCCTTCACCAGACATCAAAATGAGTTCTTCAAGCTCAGTGCATCTCTGGCTTTACTCCATAAAACTCCTGCCTAAGGAAGGACTCTCTTGCACATCAATTAGACATGTGAAGAACACAACAGCCTCATATCAGCTAATGGGACCAGGCCTGCCACTGGTGCTCCCCAGGGATGCCAGGATGCCCCAGGGAGCCTGGCAGCAGATCCATCCCTGTTAGCTGATGCCAGGAATGCAAACCCCACAGTCAGACCCCAAATCTCCTCCAGAGAGCACCCAGGTGATTGCCAGAGCCTGCACACACCACCAGAGCATCATTTTGCCCTAGAAATTTTTTTTTACCCTCAACACCATAAGAAAGAAGCTGGAGGATACCACTCACCTCTGTCACAGTTAAAAAGTCCCACAGCCAAACTCAAGTGTTTTTGAAAGCAGTTAAATAACTCCACCTATTTGACAAAGTTGGGTTTTGTTTGAGCAAAGCCCTAGAGAGCATCTGGGAAAGCAAAAAACTTCCAGCAGCAGGTAAAAGCCAAGGACTACCAGGGACACCCAGCCCTGGGCTGCACTGGTCAGCAATCAGTGTGGGTGGGAATATTGGTTATTTGCACAAACAGTCTGTATCCATGGCTACTGTTGTGGAAATGGAAATCTGCACAACAGAAGGATTTGGCTGCACCTCCCCATAGTCAGCAATCTTTTGCTGAGATTAGGTCTGAAGGTTAGATCTGGGGGATGAAAGAACAGGGTGGAGTTACACAGGGTACTGGGTGCACTTTGAGGGTCTCATCTGGCTGGAAGGAGCTTCACCATGAAAGCCCAAGAGCCAGCTGGGAGCAGCACAGGACAGCTTTGCTCTAGCGACTAAAATGCTGACCAGGAAAAACAGCTTCTCTGTGGTGCAAGCCCCTTTTGGCATGACAGCACAGAAACTGAAGAAGAGGCTGCTTGTCCTGGGAGCAGAGACCCCAGCACAGCCAGGACAGCCCCAGCTCACACAGCTGCTGCCACCACCTTGATTTGTTAAACCCTAGGGACATCACAGCAGGACACAGAATTGGACCTTCCTGTCCCTCTGCAGCCATACAGCCCCAACACAGGGAGCAGGAGTGTCTCTCTTCTCTGACACGAATCAAACCATGACAGGGAGCATGGCAGAGCCCCACATCCCTCACACACAGCCAGGTGGGAGCATCCACACAGCACTGCTGGCAGCCCCTTCCCACAGGAAGTGGCACAAGCACTGGCTCAGCAGCAGCCAGAACCTGTTAGCTCTGACAAGCCAAGGTTTGTTTTTAGCATAAGGAAGGCTCTGATTTAAAACTTGGCCCCTGAACCTCAGCAAGAGCAGGAAAGATGACAGGGCTCCAGCAGTAGCTGTGAGCACCAGGCACTTCACTTTGGGTGGAGCGTTGCGAATAGAGGCTTAAGCCAAAAGTAATATTTCCTCATTTTCTTTCTGTAATCTGAAAGTTTTAGTTGTTAAATCATCTTCCTGCCTTCAAAACAAACAGCTTTAAACATAAAGAGCTGGCAAGACGCTCCCTAAAGATGAGATGTTAGCAAACTGAAGACAAGCAGTCAAGAGCTGAGGAGATGCCAATGACAGGCTGGACCTGTTCTCTATCACCAAGCCAGCATCCCCATGTGCTCCCTGCCCAAACACAGGATGGCACACACTCACACTCCATCTTTCCAGCAGCACACACACCGCTCCCCCACCCCATCCCAGGGACTCATTAGCAGCGAGCTAATTTGCTTAGCTTCACAGGGGAAATAAAAATCCAGTGAGAGCAGAAGCAGCATCCCAGTGCTCACCACCACATGTAACCTCTGACTCCCTCTGTGCAAAGAGGCTGCACCAGAGAGATGGGAGCTGCCAGCAAGGAATTCCAGACACTTGGAATGATGGCAACACATGTAGGTGATGCCAGGGCAGCCCACGAGTGAGGCTGAGGTGGGAGGTTGCTGGCCCCACAGATGGCATGGGAGGAACAGGAAGCAACACCTTACACCTGTTCACTTAAGGCAGCTCTATCACTGCTCTAGGTTAGGAACAAGAGGGCATGTGATGTGCACTGGAGGTGCTCCTGTGTCAGGGCTCTGAGCACATTGCACGGGTATGTGCCTCTCCTCCAGCTCAGCACTGAGCTTTAACCTTCCTTTTCACACCCTGCCCTTAAATTTAATTACTTCACACCTCGTTAAAATGATAAAGGTTGAGGCTCTGAGTAGCTGAGACCAAACCCTGCCCGATATCCCGACAGTTGTGCTCCCAATTCAGCAAGTCTCGGATTAATCCTCGCCGTGCCCTGAGCCCCGGCACGTTGGCACAGCATCTGCGCTGGCCCGTAAATAGCCCAGCTGCGGTCGTGCCGAATGGCACGGCAGCACAGCTCCACGGCCACCGCCACGGCTCCCGCTCTGCTGCTGCCAGCCAGGGAGAACAGGAGACCTGCAGGGCTCATCCAGCCCCAGCTTTTGTTTTGAAAATATTTATCCACGTCTATCAGACCCAAGGCTTGTGAAGGCAGCAAGCACAGGCTGCCTGGCACAACACAGCCCCGAGGGCAGCCAAGCAGACTGAAAGGAGAATGTGCTGCACCTTGGTTTGAGGAGTCAAACTACTGCCCAGGCTGGGGATGCAGAGCCCAGCTCTGCTCCCCTCTGAGGGGCTGCAGTAGGACCAGAGCAGGCAAAGCCTTTCCCACTGCTGGGAATTCAGGAGGCTCAACCCTCACCTGGAGATGGGGCATCTATGGGTCTCCTTCCCCACCTGGAGATGGGGCGCCTCCAGCTACACAAGAGCTTTCCTCAAGCCAAGCCACCTCTCCTTGGGATGTGCAACATGACAGAGGGGGCAGGACCTCCCACTCCTGCTACAGCTGCATACCCCAAGGGAAGAGTTGGCTCCTCTCCCACGGAGCTGTGTGCCCTGGCTGTACAGGAATTTGGACACTGCCCTTCTCAGGGAGCCTCCCTTGGGTGGTTGTGTGAAAGAAGAGCAGGAGCTGGGATGCAAAGGGAGAGCCAGGCAGGTCTGGACATGTCCACCCATCAGGGATACAGAGGGGACAAGCAGGGCAGGGACAGTCAGAGCCACAGGTTTGCTCAGAGGATGGATCTCAGGAGCTTTGCATGAACTCTGAGCCTGACACAGGGTCTGGGGGCTGTGGGGGACTGAGCACCCCAAGGAGCTGACAGGAATCCTGGCACAAAAGTTTGGGGAAGGAAGGATTGGGGTGATTGGCTCTGCTCACAGCAGGCTGAGGGGCACAGGGGCATCAAGGGCACAGAGCTCCAGTATTTTTCCACATTTCACAGCACATTGGCAAAGCTGGGTCTGACAAGCAGCCAAGGGAGCAAAGGAGGGAGGGAGCATTTTGGAGATGCCACCATCACAACCATCGGCTGTGACAGGAGAAGGTGACTCCTGACGGCCCCGTGATGCTGCTGAGGGAGCCCAGGGAAAAGGAGGGTATTAGCCCAGGCTACAGGCATTAGTGCTTCCAGGGCTGTTCCACAGAGCCAGCAATGCGGGGGACACGAGGACAGTCCTAAAGCTGTGGGGTCTTGAGCTGTAACAGGCTGCAGCCTTGGGGTGCTCAGAGATGGGACAGTACACTGGGCACAGAGGGGGAGATATCCCCTGGGTGTGACTGGGGCACAGGCTATGAAGGTCCCCAAGGGATGTGTGTGGGCTGTGGCACAGGTCAGGTTAGCAGATGGAGTCTCAGGATTTGGGGTGTAAGGGAGGTCAAGTCGTGCTGGCCAGAGATCCAGCACACAAGGATGTCCCCGAAGGGTTAGGTTTGGGCCTAGAGGTGACAACAGGGCCCCTCAGGACTGGGGGCAGGACTGCAGGGCACATGGAGGGACCCCACTGGCATTGCTGCAAGACATGGGTGGGGTTTAGGGAATGGTTTCCTGGGAGCATCATACAGGAGAGTGGAGGCGACAGCACAGCATGGGGGAACAGGGTCCAGAACAAGGGCCCCTCAGGTGTGCTCAGGGCAAGTGGCAGCAATGGGACCCTGTGGGGGAGTTCTGCAGGGACAGGACAGAGATGAGTGATGGGAGCAAACCTAGAGCAGATACCCCAGAGAGTACTCCAAGAGGGCAGGGGTGATGGGTGCTATGGGGCACAGCAGGGAGAGCCCAGGGGTGGTTACACTGCAAAGCATCGAGGTGAGGTGGGAAGAAGGGCACTGTGAGAGCTGGGGGGAGCTTTGAGTGCTCTTAAGCACAGGAAATGCCCAGGAGGGATTTCAGAAATAGGGTGATGGGGAGCAAGGGCAGCAGCAGTGCCTGAGGTGCAGGTATTGGGGAAAGGTGTCCATGGAGAAGGAAGACAAAATCAGGATGTCCTGCATGGAGCATCCCAGCAGTCACCTGCTCTGGGGGTGTCACCTGGGAGTGGGGCAGGAGGATCTGGGTGTGCAGGCCATTGATGGCAGCAGGGAGGTGGCAGACCCAGGTGCTCAGGGGTAGGGATGGGTGACACGGCCGACAGGGACCTTGAGGCCCTGTGCATGGGAGGGCAGCACGGGAGGTGGCCCAGGAGGGCGCCGGGGCCGTGCCGGGGGTGCCGGTACCTTTGAGGGAGGTCTCGACGAGGCGCAGGTAGAGCTGGCTGCGCTTGTTGCCGTGGCTCATGCGCTGCCCCAGGCCGTGCCGCTGCAGGACGCACTCCTCGAACCGCACCACGTTGGGGTGCTGCCGCCGGAGGCTCGTCAGGGCCCAGAACTCGGCCAGCGCCAGCTCCACGTTCTCGGGAGCGTCGCAGCGGATCCGCTTCACCGCCAGCCGGGCGCCGCTGCGGCCCGACACCGCCTCGTACACCACGCCGTAGGCGCCGCGGCCGATCTCGGCCAGCAGGCTGTACCGCGGGCCACCGCCGCCGCCGCCGATGCCCGGCCCCGCCACCGCCGCCGCCGCCGCCATGGCCCCGCGCCGCGTCGCCCGCCGCCGCCGCGCCGTCCTTTGTGTCCCGCGGCGGCCGCCGTCCATGGCCCCCCCCGCCCCGCGTGCCGGGCAGCGCCGCGCGGGCGAGGGGGCACGCGCCGATGCCGCCGCCGCGCCGCGGGGCGGAAAAGCGCGCGCTGCCGGCCCCTTTAAGCGTTCGGCCAATCGCGGCCGCGCGGGGCGAACCACCGCGGCGCCGGGGGGGGGCGGCGGCCGCCGCGACGGGGGTCGGCCTCTCCTCGGTGCCGGCCCCGTACTCGGAAAGGGAGGCCCGGGTTTCCCGCCCCGGGCGCGGTAACCGGGTCGAGGCGCCGCCAGCGCGGCTCGGCGCGGCCGGGGCTCAGCGCGGCGGCAGGCCCCTCCCGCTCCCCCGCCACGGTGGTACGCGCCGCGCCGGTGTAAACAGGCCGGTCCTGGGGGCCCCGGCGTCCGCCGCAGGTCCCCCACCGTCCCTCACTCCCCCCGGGTGCGGCCCGGGAGAGGCGGTGCGGGCTCGGGCCTGGCCCGCGGGGCTCACCTGGGGAGCGGCGGCGGGCGCTCCGGGCCGGGCGCTGCGCGGCGGCGTGTGAATGGGCGGGGTGGGGGAGCGGCGGCGGCGGCGGCGGTGGGATAAGAGCGTGGCCGCGCGCCCTGACGTAACCCCTTATGTAACGGCGGGGGGTGACCCGCCCCCACCAGCCCCCTCCCACCGCCCCGGGACCGGCGGTGTACCGGGGGGGCGGGATGCCCCGGGGTGGGTTGGGAGGAGCGGTGCACCGGAGGTTGCCCTGCGGTACACGGGGTCCGGTGCACCGGCCAGGGCTGTGTGTGATGCCGCCGGGGGAGTGATGCTCCGGGACACGGTGCGCCGGCAGTAGCTCGGTGCACCGGGGAGGGGGGCGGTGCACACGCTGTAGGTGATGACCCGGCGGGGAGGTGATGCCGTCAGGGAGGTGATTCCCCGGGGAGGGGGTGGTGCCCCGGGACCAAATAAATCCCCGGGACCCGTTGTGCCAGCGGTAGCTGCGCGGTGCTGGATGTTCGGCAGACCGGGAGGGGCGGACGCGCGGCTCGGGGGCGGTTTCACAGCTCCGGCAGCATTCGGGGGCCCCTCCCGGGAGCCGCGCTCACCCCCACGGTTCAACTCCACTGCCGGGGATCACCGGGGAGTTTCCCACTCGAAGTTCCCCGGGAATGTGGCTGCGATCCCGAGAGGATCCTGCTGCCCTGCGGGCCGGCACCCAGGGTTTTGGGGACACCCCAGGGTGGCGTGGAGCGGCGCGGCACCCGCCGGGTGGAGACCGTGGGGCTGCAGTGTGTCCCTCCGGGATGGCCGTGTCCCCGCGGGGTTGAGTATTGGCTCCGCCTGGGGCTGGTTTGGTGCCATTTCTCCTGCGAGCATGTGGGGTGGACCACAGAGGTCCCTGTCCCACGCACCGTGCCCAAGTTGCTTTTCATCCCCGAAAGGCATCACGAGTATCCGTCGACTCCGGGCTACCCGGGGGTCTCATCCTGTTCCTGGAGCTGCTGGTAGCTGGCAGTCCCCCGGCACGCGGCCGTCTCTCTCTCCGTGGATTTGGGGAGAGAATGGCCATCCACCCCCACAAAATGTACTTTTCCAGCCGCCTCTCCCGCCTTTTCCTGCTCCCCGCGCGGTGCCGCTGGCAGCGGCCACTGCGGCCGGTCAAAGACAGCGTCTGCAGAGCCGGTTCACGGAGGAACTCTCAAAATTCCCTCATTTCTTGACCCACTGCTGAGCCTTGTGCCGCTGCCATCACGCAGCCCCAGCAGCTCCCGGCTGCGTCACGCTGGTCCCCCGGGGAAGGGACGGCGACCGCCGGAGCCACCGGCGACTCTAATGCGCGGTTGCCCCGCGGTGTCACGGCGCCGGCTGCAGCTCCTGCAAGTAGTTTGACCTCAATTTGTTTTTAAATGTAGCCGCTTCGCCTCCCGCGGAGGCTGCGGGGGTCGTGCCGCAGCCCCGTGCCCCCGGTGCCGCTCGGCAGCCCGGAGCGACGGGGACGGTGGCAGCGGCGTGACTCGCCGTGTGTACGAGAGCGCCGCTTCTCGTACCGCCGTCGAGTGGCACTTGTGCCTCCTGCCTACGCAGGGAGGTCACCGTGTGCCCGCCGGGGCAGAGCTGACCGCCCCCTGCTCCGGTGCTCCCTTTGCCGGAGGTTCGCTCCGGTGCGGTCACGCTCGATCGGGCGATTTGGAGCAGAACCCCGGGCATGGCCCACCCGGCGTTTCTCCCCATGTCCCACAAAATTAGTCTGAACACCTCGCTCTCCTGCCTCCGGCAGGGCCAAGCAGGAGTGCAAACGTTTTGGGAGTTTCTGGAAAAGCTCTGTCTCTGAATTGGATAAAGCTGGCCGTGCTGGAGGCTCCACAGCATAGCGACTGCCCTCCTGGGGAAGCTCTGAGTTGCGGTCCCTCTGATGGGGATAGCCCCGGCGGCTGCAGAGCCTGTACCAGCTGCAGGGGCGATTTACCCCATCCCGGGATGGAGAGCCCTATCTGGGCTGGGGGAGAGTCCTTCGGGGGGGCCTGGGGGCTCAGGGGCAGAGTGGCAGCGCCGTGTGACGTGAGCTGGCATTAACTCCCACCTGCTTCCGCGGGTGCCTGGCACGCTCGGCCCCCTCCTCGCCGAACGCACCTTTCACTCATGTAGTTAGGAAAAGTTAACTTTTCTATTACCGCACATTTCACTTATCCAGATACTTAATTACCATTGTCCCAGGGAAATGTCAGTGTGACTCAGAGACACTTTCCCATTAGGAAGAGACAGATGAATATTAAGTTGAGTTGCTGGTGGGTGGGCTGGCTCGCAGCTCCTCTCCCGGGGGACCCTGTCACCCTCCATTTCCTGGACCCATGGACGACCCTCTTTCCCAGCTCAGTAGATCTGTGGCACTTCGCTCTGGGGACAGGAGTAACTCGACCTCCCACCCGGGGCAAAGGGAAGGAACTTTATTCCAAACGACATTTCCCTCTGCGTCCTTGGGATTTGCTCAGTCTCTAACACATCTCCCTCGTGTGCAATTACCCTGTGCGGGGAGGTGACTGCACCCCAGGCCGCTGGGTGAATATATACATATTCATATAAAAATAATGGCTTTGGTGTAGAAATGCTCCACCTCACTGTATCTGTGGTGCCTGCATGGCCATCAGTCCCAGCAGCAAGGGTTAAACTGCCCCAGGGCTGCCCACAGACCCACGCCCAGGGTGTTACGGTCGTTTGCAGATGCGTTTTATTCTTCTCAGCTTTGTTCTGTGCCTGCACAGCCCCAGCACACCCCGACACATCGAGGCGGGGCCGTGGCCGCCCTCTGCCCCTGCGGGGCCTGAGCTCCATCCCCCCTCGCTGCAGCACTAAGGATGGAGGGATGGGTTCCTCTGCTGGCCCTGGGGTGGATGCAGGGCTCTGCCCTCGCCCCCCACCCCATGCCCTGCTCCCTTGGTCCCTCCGTGTTGGCACAGCCCCAGCCTGGATGAGTTAAAATCCACCTCCAAACATAAGCTGTGGGGTCCCGACTGCTTTTCAAGGAGCAGGGTGATGCCGACGGACCTGGTCACCAGCCCTGACAGAGGACCACAGGCTCAGGCTGCCGTGGCTGCTGGGTGCCCAGCAGAGGGTCCCAGCCCTGTCGATGGCCCCCACTTCCCTCACTAGTGCTGGGAGGGTTGAGTAAGGGGGCACCAGGTCCAGCAGCTGGTGTTCGAGCTGGGAGAACAGCAGGTTGCTGGGAAACATCCCTCTTGAGCTCCGATAAAAATAGCTCCGTCTTCAAGGCAAGAGGACTGGCTGCACTGCCAGCGGCGCAGGGGGTGTGTCTGCACCCACCGGGGTGTGGGGGATGTCCTATAGGGTCTGCACCTCACACTGCCATCCCACACATCTGTTGTGCCATGGTGCAGTGGGACAGTGGTGCGGGGGCTCAGGGATTGCCTGTCACTGCCCCAGTGCTGTTCTTCTTTATCCCCAAATCAGACTTGGAAATGCATGAGAACAGGAATCAGGGCTGAGTGGGGAAAGTGGGGGTGTCTTTTTCCCTCCACCCAGCTCCCCCTGCCTCTTTGGCACATCTCTGTGTTTGTCCTCATGAGGAGGAAGTTCGGGGAGATGTGGAGCTCAGGGGAAGCCCTGTGACTCTGAGCCCTGGCATTGCAGAGGTTGGGGGGTTTCTGTGCAAAGGCTTTTTCACCAGCAGCTAGGCTGGGTGGGTCGGGACATCCCTAATCCCGAGGCATGAAGATCCTTTCTCCCTTCCCAGCAGATTTGGATGGGCTCACTTCTCTCCCCATCATCTCCACGAGGACGGTGCCTCTCCCCAGTCTGGGGAGCAGGGTGAGAGGATGTCCGGGCTTCACCTTTCCCCCCTCCACCCTTCTTGGACAGTATTTGAATTTGGTGTCCAGGGGATTCACACCCCCAGCAGCAAAACCCCTCTGGGACGCAGCTGTGTGGGAAGACGGACAGACCCCATCCCAGTCCTCTGCCACCTTCCTTCTTTGGGGCACACGTTTCGGCCCCGAGGACCGAGGCCAGGCACGGCGGAGGTCTCCGAGTGGTGGGATGAGCACCCCGGTCCCCGGGGCGGCCGGGGACTGCAGGGAGGCCTCGGCGGTGCGGGCGAACCTGCTCGGGAGGTGGCGGGGATGCTGCGGGGCTGATTATTCACAGCTTCCCTCGCCCCGATTGGCTCTGCCGCCGCGCACAGCCGGGCCCCGCCGCAGGAGGAGACTCCGTGGCCATAAAAGCGGGGTGAGAGGCAGGCGGCAGAGAGTCCGGTGGACAACCCGGGCGGCACCGTGGGGACACTTGCCAGAGTGGCCTTGCCACCGATGACTGGCGCAGCCTGACGCCCGTGGAGGAACACCCATCAGCCACGACCCGTCCTGACTTGGCGAAGCGGGTGCTCGGCGGGACGGGGAGCAGCGGCAGGTAGGGCTGCCGGGGTTGTCATCCCACTTCCATTGCGTGGGCACCATCAAGGGATCGCTCTTGCTCCCCAAAAAGCGACAGGTTAAGAACACCCCCTGAGCCGCAGTGCTGAGAGTGACTTGTGGTCGGACTTGTGTTATTTTGGGGAGCCTCTACATGGCTGCAGGTCCCTCTTGTCCCTTGAGTGGTTTCAGAGCCCATGAACAGCTGTCCAGAGCTCTGCTGGGGTTCATTTCCGTGCTGATGCCATGCCTGCCATCCTGGCAGCAGAATCACCCAGGGCTTCGAGAGGCAAAGGGAGGGGGCAGAGAGAATGGGGGGTTCTCTCTCCCCCTTCTTGGCTCAAGCAGCAGTGTGGATGCAGTGCTGAGTTTTGAGTGATTATATTCCAAAAGTTAGCAGCTTTTTTGAGAAGCCTTGTCCTGACGGTGTTTCCAGGAAATTTTTAGAGGTGAGGAAAAGAGCTGCTGGAAGGTTGATTATTCTTCTCCACCAGAAATATGTGCAGGATCCAAACTTGTGGAGTTGGACCTGTGTGGGAAGAGGGATCTGCTCAGTCTGGGAGAGCTGTTCACATCCTTCATTAGGTATAATCACAGGTTAGTCAAGGTGGGCTCAGTCTCTGCTGTCCAGCACACTACGTCCTGATTCCTCATCCTTCCTTGGGTCACCAGGTCTGTAATTGGCCCCTGGGGTGCATGGATGCAGCTTGGGGATTTTCCAAAGCAAAGCTTGGTCTTTGCAGACTCAAGTGGAAATGGGACAGGAGAGGAAGGGACATCAGCAGGCACCTGGCACAGGTAGAATGTGCTGAGGGTGGCAACAGAGGCTGGGACTCAATGCTGGCATTGCCAGACCCTGCCACAGTCCTTCCAAGGTATTCCTGCAGGAGAGATGGCTCCGGAGCCCTGGGCTCCTCCAGGTAACACAGGATTGATCTCGAGCTCTGCTTTTCTTCTTCCTCCCTTTGTATTCTTTTCCCTTTTTCCTCCCCGCTGCTTCTTTCCTCTTTTGTCCAAAGCCCTTTGTTTTCTTCCCCTTTTCCTGCTCCTGCTTTGCCAGTCGTCCTTATCCCAGCTTCAGGAGCAGGCAGAGCACTGCTGGGACATTTGTGGCACCACATGGACATGGCACTTTTGCAGTGGGGTGTCCCAGGGTGTCCTTGGCCATGCTGTGCTCTGAGAACTGCAGCTCCCCTGAGTGCCATGAAATCCTCCATCTGCAGTAGGGTGACAGGGATGGGACACACTGTGTCAGAATGCCAGAGGTCCGAACTGTGCAGTGTCAGACAAACCAGCCGCTTGTTCCCAGCACGGGAACATTCCTGCTCCCATCCCTGCACGCTGTTCTGGCGGCACCCACGGGGATGCCGGCAGCAGAGGAGCAAAGGAGGGGAAGCGGGTGGGGAAAGGGAGGGAAAAGGTTCCCAGTGGGGCTCCTGGGAAGCAGTCATCAGCTCTTTTTGGGAGCTTCATTCCCCCTAGTGCTGCAGCTGGCACCTACCTGTGTTGCTGGCATGTCCTCGCTCCTCGGTGCAGTCTCGGTGGCCCTGATGTAATAAGGGACTGTCCCCTTGTCTCAGTAGTGAGGGCTGGCTGAGGTCCCACCATGCCCCTGCCATCCTGGGCAGCTGCCACCCTGTTCCCTGCCACGCTGCCAAGGCACTGGGAGGGTTCACGGAGCTGGTGGCAGTGCAGCCAAGGAATGCAGACAGCTCGACACACGATGGTGCAGATAATTCAAATTAAATTTTAATCTAGCATGAATTAATACTGTGGCATTAACATTTCTTCATCAGTACCAATTACAGTACATTAGCAGCTACTGCTGGAGAACACAATAGTCTCTAATATGCGTCATTAATGTGTAACAGATCCCTCTGGGTCCTGCCTTACCCACCCTAGATAAAAGCAGCAACAGAGGCAGCCAGGGGCTTACAGCCAGTGCACCCCTTTGGGGCTGGCTCTCACTCCGGGGCTATCATGATCCCAGTGGCACTGTGATCCTGTGGCACTGCAGCTGGGCTTGGCAGTGGCCCTTCCAGCCTCACCCAGGGTCGGGTTTTGCACTGCCACCTGCAGAGCCCCTCTTCCAGCTGAGCACAGTGTCCTCGTCCGCAGAGGCCAGAGGCTCCACCACGGCTCTCAAACGTCTGGACCAGCGATTGTGGTCTGCAGGTAGGCTTGAACCCAAAGTCCTTCTTTTTCCCCCTTTCTCCTGATGCACCAGCCCAGCAGACTTGGTGGGTGGGAGGGGAGGGAGGCTGCACTGGTGTGGGCTACAGCAGCCTGGGGTGGGTCCACAGTGGGCCATGGCATCACCCCATCCACTTGCCACCACAGCTCCATTTGCTGTGGTTCTTTTCCCCAAGGCCAAGGGGAACAGCTGGTGATTCATACACCTGCGCCATGCAGACGTGGCAAGCACAGAGAAACCCAATGCTGGGGAAAAAAGGGACTTTTCCTTCTAATGATATCGCAAGAGAGATGGAAAGGATAGATGGGATAGGACCAAGATGAGATGAGATGAGATGAGATATGAGATGCAACAGTGATCCTGCCCAGAGTGACTTGGTGGCCACCAGGGACTGGCTGTGGTTCTGGGCTTGTGCCATGGAGCAGGCTGCAGCCAGGGTAAGGGGTCACATCTTGTTGTGTCCTTGCTGGGAGCGGCATCTGGAGGTGAGTCTCATGGGAATGGGCACAGGCACAGGCTCCTGTGTCCCCAGGAGCAGCTCACAGATGGAGGTGGTAGGTGCCCAGTGCCTACAGAGAGGTGATGGGCCTGCCCAGAGCTTGCACAGGGACAGTGACAGGCTCTGTGCTGTCTTCCCCTCTCCAGGCAGCATCTGCAGGGCGAGATGGCACGGTGGGCACTGGCACTGGCACTCTGCCTGTCCCTGTCTGCGGTGGCATCTGCCGACTGTGTCACCCAGTGCTCCCTCTGCGCAGCCCAGACCCGCGGTGCCGAGAGCAGCGTCCAGCCCCTGGTGAGTGCTGGCCACACACGGATGTGAGCCAGAGAGCCACAGCAATGGAGTGTCATGGGTGCAGGGTGGCAGAGCTGGGTGGCACCTGGTGTGGTGGTCATGGGCACCCCAGGGTGCTGGGGTTGTGCAAACATCGGCTTCTCACGGAGCTGAGCAGCACGGTGGGCACAGACCCCTGGGCTTGGGGTGGGAGGAAGGCAGGGGCTCACCCCGGGCACCTGTGGCCGCTGTCTTGCAGATGTGCCTGTGGGAATGCCAGGGCTCCTTGTCACCTGGCCCCGAGTGGGAGATGTGCAGGAAGGCGCTGGCGCTCCTGGCCCCGCTGGTGGCCCTGGCCGAAGGGACAGACCCGTCACCACATGAGGCAGAGGAGGCTGAGGTGGAGCCGGAGCAGGGTCTGGGCCCTGCAGAGCTGCCGCTGGCGCCGGCCAAGCGCTACGGAGGCTTCATGAAGATGATGTCCAAGGGGAAGCTGCTGTCCCTGCTCCGTGAGAATGCTCACAGCAAGGGCGGCCTCAGCAAGAAGTTGGGGGGCTTCAGCCGCAAGCCGGGGGAGCGAGCGGCCCCCGAGGACTACCCGGGGCCGGCAGGGGACGGGGACGAAGAGCCCACGGGTGTCGGGGCCGAGGGGCAGGAGCTGGCGCAGCTGCACAAGCGCTACGGGGGCTTCATGCGCCGCATCCGGCCCAAGCTCAAGTGGGACAATCAGAAGCGCTATGGGGGCTTCCTGCGGAGGCAGTTCAAGGTGATCACACGGTCGGACGAGGATCCCAGCGCCTATTCAGGGGAGGTCTCAGACCTATAGAGCCAGGCGTGGGACGGCAGCACCACGGTCCCCACACTGCCACCCCAATGGTGCCACTGCCCCCAGCCCTGTCCCCTGCCCAGCCCGGTGTGGCTGGTGTCACCCTTGCCTCATTCCCCCAGAGGACCATGAGTTCCATCCCCAGTTATCCCTCTCTGGGTCACCCGCCCATCCTGCACGGAGGGGACAGTGCCACTCCTCCGGCTGCTGGTGGTGTGGCCCAGCCCAGGGTTCCCGGGGCATCTTGCTGGGGACACAGATCCTCCATCCTCCCGTGGCTGCTGGAGCACAGCAGGGTCTGGAAACCATCACCGCTGAGGTACAGGGCAGTGGGCTCCAAGCACTGGGAAGGATGAGCCAGGGCAGGATCAGGGAGGTGGCTGCCGTGGACACGGGCAGAGGCGGCTGGTGGAACCACAGCACCATCACCAGGTGCTCAAGCGGTGCTGAGCCCAGCCCCCACTCCCCTCCCTGAGCCTCTCAGTGTCCCACTAATCCCAGCACCCTCCTGGTGCCCCTGGGCTGCCCCTCCAAGAACGACTCTAGAGGCAGGGTCAGACTCATGCCCCCAACACCCAACTCCCCCCCGCAGTCAATAAAAGGCAGATGCCAACAAAGCTGAAGCCATGCTGGGTGCTGAGCCTCCTCTGCAGGGCAGAGCAAGCACCCCAAATTGGGGTGCCCAAATGGGCCAGGGGTGCTGGCTGTGAGAGCTGTAGGCAGTGCATGGTGGTATCCTTTCTGTGCCATGAGTGCCAAAAGGAGTGTGGGACCCCATGCACCTCTGGAGCCATATCCTGAGGGTGACAGGGCCATCTCAGTTGAGCAACAAGTGCAGGGCAGGGATGCTCAGCCTGCTGCAGAGGCATGTAGGGTGCTGGCAAGGCATCTCCTGCAGCAGCAGGCAGAGAGGATCCCCATGGGAATCACAGCTACTGCCCCAGCTGGGAAGGGGCAGTTGTGCTAAAGGCAGTGGGCAAACTGTCCCTTTTCTGCTCATGTGTGACCCCATCAGCAGCTCAGTGCTGAGGAAGCCTGGGCAGCAACTTCCCTCTTGAGTATCTGTGTAGCCCCACATGGGAGTTCCTGGCTCTGGTGAGACACAGTTCATGTCTCAGACACAGCCCAGGCACCAGCTCCAGGCTGGGGAAAGGGGTGAGGTCACTGCAGAGCACTGGAACACTCAGCTCACTCACAGCACAGGCTGGAGCCAGCACCCAGCCTGCTTGCACTCCAGTCTGGGCACCCCAGCTCAGCTCCCTGCACCTAGAGATGCAGCAGGGCCAGCCCCTGGTCAGTCCTTGCCCATGGGGTGCACTGCTCCCCTCCCTCATGGTGCCCAGGGGAACCAGCACCATAGCCCTCATCCCAGCCTCGACCTCTGCCTTCCTCTTCCCTCCCTCCAGCACAAACTAGAGAGCTGTGCAGGATGAACCCTCCTCTCCTCCTCCCTGCAGGACACACAGACTCCCAATCCCACCCTGCAGCCCCGTGCCAGTGCCAAGGTGGCCCCCCCAAGCACAGGGACACGTTCATGTACGGGAGCAGCACAGGACTTTTCACTTTTATTATAAAAATATCTTGCAAGCAAAAAAAAAAAAAAAAAAACCAAAACAAAACCAAAAAAAAACCAACCCTCCCCCCAAAAAAGTCTGTACAAGCAGTCACATTGCTCCCAAAGCACCTGCAAGGACCCCAGGTGCCCCCAAGCCCCCTGCATTTCCACTGCTGCAGGAGCCAACAGAGGGTGAGACTCCACACGGTGGCCCAGGTAGGGGGAACACGGAAGACATTTGTTCCCATGGGTGGGCTGAGGGGAGCCTGCCTGGCCCCCAAAGACAGAGCTGGGGCAGAGTGGGGGAGCATATAAGTCTCTTATAAACTCTGTAGGGTTTGGGGGATTCTTTACTGAGGCCTCGGTCTTAATTTTGCACATCTTATTCTAGTGTTAAGTACACAGCAGTACACCCACGTACAACACAAAACATTGGGGGTTTCAGCTCTAAAAATTAACAGTTACATGTCAAACAGTCAAAACATGTTACACGGTACCTGCGGGGAGCTCCCAGGGGGAGCCAGGCTGGGGGGGCCCTCGCACGCTTTGTACAAGCCTGGGGCAGCGCTGGTGGGTCCCAGTGCAGGGCAAGGCTGTGCACAGGAAGATGATGATGATGAGGAAGATGCTTGGTGCTGGGGGCCAGACCTGGAGCTCCCCTGGACAGCAGGGTGGGGGCCTCAGCTCAATGGCCTTCCAGCCTCTTGGCCTTGGGCGAGACGGAGGTCCCGCAGAAGGGACACTTGGGAAGAGAGGCGGACACTTGGGTCCTTCCTTTAAAGCCAGAGTTTGGTGTCCAGGCGTGGTGGCAGGCAGAGCCCGAGAAGGCAGTGTGGGGGCCCTGCTGGTCCTGGGGAGCCGTGGGCCAGGCAGTGGCATCCCCATGAGAGCTGGTGTGGAGGCACTGTACCTGTCCCCTCAGCCCAGCTGGAGCTTCCCAAGGAGCTGCTGCTCTGCTGGCTGAATCTGCTTCCGGGCAAACCCGGCACACTGAGGTTGAGCAACCCTTGATGGGGGTCCTGAAGGGATGGAGCTGGCTGCTCCAGGACCAAATTGCCCCCAAAAATCATGTCTCTCTGGATGGGAGAAGACACCCACAAGTATTGCGAGCTCCATTTCCATCCTAAAACACAGGTACCGCAGCGCATCGTCACATCGCTCCCGGTGCTTCCAAGGGAACAGTCTTAGGGAGGAGCAGAGCCGCTCCCCGCAGGACAGGGGGTGCCAGCAGCCACTGCTCACTTCCTGGTGATCTGGACGCTGGCATACTCGGAGCTGGCCTCCTCGGGGCGCGGGGCCGGCCGCTTGGGCGCCTTGCTGAGGTGCACCATGTCCAGGTCGGCATAGGTGAGGTTGTCGTCGCTGTTGGGCGCCTGGTTGGTCTGGATGCAGGCGTACTCCGACTGCTGGCTCATCTCCACCATGCGGCGGATGGTCTTCCTCTCCTTGTCGAAGTTCAGGTCCGCGTAGGTCAGGTTGTTGGGGTCGGATTCCTGCATGAAGCACCAAGAGTTTCTCCTCTGGGAAGATGCCCCTGTACCCACAGCCCCATTCTGGGGTCAATCCCACTGCAGCTTGGCCCGGGGCATCTCAACCCTGCATGTATGGGGGAATAATGCCAGCAGGCACCACCCTGCAGCCATGCTCTACCCCAGGCTACAGCTTCAAATCGTGAGCCACCCTGTCAGCCTGCTCTGGCTTCAAAACCACTGCCACAGTTCCAGAGCTATCACTGAAGCCACTCCATCACTCCATCCCAGCAGGGCCAGACTGCCCAGTGATGCCCACGTGGGAGCTGGCAGAGCCTGGGTGGGATGGACAGATTGCTGCTGATCACGACTTTGCTCGTAGCTGCGTCACCAAATGCAAAATAACTCCACAAATAGCCTGGCTGGCTATCGCACAGCTGGTTCTCCAGGCAGCACCAACCCAGGCTTTACTGGGAGGAGAAGGAGAAGGAGCAGGAAGGCAGAAAAGATTCTGGGAAGTGGCTACCCTCCTCCTGGGGCAGCACCTCTTCCACCTTCAGCCACAGAGTGGAGACACCGAGATGTTTCACTGGAGAACCACCACCCTCCACTGGAGACACCGAGATGTTTCACTGGAGAACCACCACCCTCCACTGGAGACACCGAGATGTTTCACTGGAGAACCACCACCCTCCACTGGAGACACTGAGATGTTTCACTGGAGAACCACCACCCTCCACTGGAGACACTGAGATGTTTCACTGGAGAACCACCACCCTCCACTGGAGACACTGAGATGTTTCACTGGAGAACCACCACCCTCCACTCCCATCTCCAGCCACTCCCGGCCACTCTCCCTCCCCAGTCCCAGGTTAACTCACCTGGGTTGTGGCCTCGCTGCTCTTCTCTGGCTCATGTAACCTGCAAAGAGGGACAAAAATAGATGGATGGAGCATCCTGTTGCCCTTTCCTTGGGGAGGTCAGATGCGAGCCAAGGTCCTTGCAGCTGCACCCAGCAAGACAGGTCCTGAGCATTGGCTCGTGCTGGTCCAGCTGCCTCTCTGCTGGCCAGAGACCAGCTCCCATCAGCTTTCTCAGGCCCACCACAAGCAAAAAATCCCCATGGGCACAGAACCCCAGCTGGGGAGATGGGCAGAGACTGTGCTCCTGCCTTCCCTTTCACAAGTTTTGGGGATACAGCTCTGTCCCAGTCCTGAGGGACTGTGTTGGCTGGAGGTGTCCAGCTCAGAGTTCCCACAGCTTACCCAGTGGCTAGAAGAGATCTGCACTCACCTGGCAGATGGCGAGCTTTTACCTGCCGAAAGAGAAGTAGTTTAGGAAAAAAATAATTCATGAAACATGATAAACGCCCCATTTCCCTGGGCACAGAGAACACATGCAGAGACTGCTTCAAGGACAAGGACACATCTTTTCCCAGAGGCAAGTGCCTGCAATTCCCTGGAGTTTCACTCAATTTCATTCAGGACTGTCCCTGGGGGAGCACAGGAGGTGCAGGGCAGCGTTTAGACCAGCCAGAGCTCTCCCTGCAGCCTGGAAACAACCTAGGCAGCTCTTTCCAACACCTCACTAGGCAGGACCTGCAGCTGCACTGCCAGGAGTTATTGTCCAATGGGACAAGAGAGGAAAAATGGGATTGGGAACAGCTGCATCCCTGCAACACACTCAGCTCTTTTACCTTTGATCTGCCTTGTCCGGATGAGGTATAGAATCGCAGCCACCAGCAGGGCCAGCATGGTGCAGACCACACCCACCACGATGTAGATGAGCATATCATCTGAAACATCAATGAAAAGGTCACCATGGCCCAAGAACCTGGTACCTCCCAGTCCCTGCAGGCTCACAACTGGGATTGGCCCAGTGATGCATGAAGCACCAAGGAGGACAGCTTGGTGCCTGCCATCATCACCTCCCCCAGCCCCCCGATATGGAGATTTGGTCTTTCAACCAGATTTTGATGGGGCTATGAGCTTCCTCAGGGGGTGACACCACACAGCCACCCATCCCAGCAGCTCTGACGCACCCTTATCCATCTGGAATCCCTTGTTCAATCCTGCCTGGCCCGGGTTGGAGATCCAGAGGAAGGCTGAGTCATTGGCAGGGGCCTGGGCATCGTGCACCACCACACAGGTGATCATGGACCCGTTTCTCTCGTCTGTCGCTTGCACTTCCACCTGGCTTCTCAGCTGAAACAAGCCCTCGGGGAGCTCAGAGGGCTGGGAGATGTTCTTCCCCTTTATCTCAATCCCATTCTCCAGCCAGGAAACAGACACATTTGCTGGGTAGAACTCCTTCACGAGGCAGGTGAAGGTCACAGTCTTGTTCACCTCAACAGGGCTCAGCTCAGCACGCACTTTGACACTGGGGGGAACTGGGAAGAGAGACAGGGCTTGGTGTTTGGTGTCCCCGGCTCTGCTGCCCACAGGGCGCCTGGTCCCTGCCCCAGAGACCCCTGTCCTCCTCCCACGGACCCCAGCCCCACAGGAGCAGGACACCCCAGTGAGTGTCCCCCAGCCCTCACCTCGCAGGACTCTGCTGAGCTGGTACCTCCCTTGCAGCGGGTCCTGCAGTGTGGGGTGCTGCACCTCACAGATGAGCTGCGAGCGGACGTCATCCTTCTGCAGGGTCACCATCACTGTGCTGGACATGTTGTAGGTATTCACTCCCCATTTGATGACTTTGGGCAGCAGAGCAGTCAGGGGGTTCCTGTCCTTGAACCATTTCACCGTAATCGTGTCGGGGAAGAACCCTCCAGTCGTGCAGGTAAAAGGCACCGGCTGCTCCGGCCTTGCTCTCTGCTCAGGCCCAGACACAACTGGTGGGCTGGGTTTGGCTGTGGGGAGAAGCACGGGGCCATCAGACCAAGCTCTGGCCCCTACCCAGCCCTGGGCCTGCCAGAAGCAGAGTCTCCTGCAAGGGCACAGGGATGGCCCATGGGATCCTGTCCTGGACCAGCCCTGAGCCCCTTCCCCATCCCTGCTCTGCCTGAGCAGAGCCCGCTGGGCTGGTTCCCATCAGGAGCTGCTCCGGGAGCCCCACTCACCTTGCACAGACACCTCTGTGCCATTGCCACGCTGAGACATTTCATCCACACCACTGTCTGACTTGACAAACTTCACACAGTAGTAGGTGCCCGTGTCCTCAGGCTGAACATTCCTGATGTGGATGGTGAAGTCTGTGTTGGACCCATTCACTGCTCTTGTCACACGGGGATCCTTTGCTCTCTGGTCATAGATGGTCTTGTTCCCACTGCCCCAACCCTTCAGCCACCTCACAGGACCTGGTGCAGCATCTGCTGACGTGGTGCAGTTCAGGGTGAGCGTCTCCCCCGCTTCCACCGACACCTTGGTCTGGGGCTGCTGCAGACTGAAGCTTTGACCCACCTGGGCACTCACACCTAGAGGAAAAAGAGACCAAGTCTAGTCTGACACAGCACATCCAGACTCCCAAACTGTTCTCCCAGCCCTGGGACAGGCTGAGCACCCCAGGTGTCAGGCTGTGACCATGGGCACAGTGCTCAGCCTGCAGGGCTCAGCAGCAGAGCTGGACAGAGCTTTGCTTGGTGATTGTGCTGTGCTTCATACAGATAAGCCATGGAGCACATCCCAGCTGCCCATGTCTCCAACACGCTGGGCTGCCTCCCACAGCCACCTGGCTTTGTCAGCCAGGAGGAAAAAGCGCACAAAATGAGGTGCTCCAAAGAGCCAGCTCCCGTCACCAGTGTGACACTGTGTTTTCTGTCCTGAATCTGTCCCATTTCTGCATGGAATCCCAGCCCCGGTGATCCCAGCAGAGCACAGTCAATCCTCCCACCAATGCCAGCCAAGCAGGCACTGTTCCTGCTCAGCAACAACCACAGGGAGATCACCTTTGCAGCATCTCCACACCGCTAGTCCCTAATCCAGTCACCTATGCCACACCTCCCTTCACAGACAGTGACATTCCAGATAACCCCCACTATATATCCACGGGTTACCCAGGGGTTCATTTTGTCAATGCTTCCCATGCTAATATAGTTTTTGCAACCAAATTCACAAAAGATTTCAATCCTGGTCACTGCTTAAAGGAACATTATTTTAAGCCACATGGGGAGAGAAGTGGGGGAACCACTTAGATCCACCTGCTGGTAACAGGTGGCTGTGGCACCCAGAACTGGGGTCATGGTCACACAGAGATCATTGTGTTTGAGCAGGTAATGCTGAGCAGCGTGGGGAACACATGGAGCAGCACTCCACATCTCAAACACCAGAATCATGGAGTCACCAAATCTTTTAGGCTGGAAAAGCCCTAAGATTGCTGAATTCACCCATTAAGCCAGCACTGCCAAGCCCCCGACCAAACCATGACCCCAAGTGCCACATCTACACATCTTTGAAATCCCTCCAGGGATGGTGACCCCACCACTGCCCTGGACAGCTGTCTTACTCATTCAGAGAGGAACTTTTCCCCAGTATCCAACCTAAACCTCCCCTGTACACCTTGAAGCCATTTCCCCTGTCTTGTTGCTTGTTATTTGGGAGAGGAGAATGACCTGCACCTGGCTACAGCCTCCTTTCAGGGAAATCCAGGACAGCAACTCATGCCAAGGCTTCCCTTGGGACACAGCAGGATAATTTCTGTCTGGATGCTCCCAGGAGGACCTGCTGTAGGACAAACTGCTCTGACCCCTCTGTCCACAGCTGGCTGTCATAGAGACCAGAGCTGATTTTTGGCAGCTGTTAGTCCCTCCTGACTCACAGTGGTATGTGCTGCACCCACAGATGTTCTCACTGTTCCACTGTGTGTGGAATTACTCAATCTCTATGGCCAGAATTACCAGGAGCAGTTTCTCCAGACTGCCCCAGTTAAAGGCTTTTTGCCCAGGACATCAGCCCACAGCATCCTCAGCCAAAACCTTCAGGCCTCGCTGTTTCCCTTTGAAGGCATGTCAGGGTTAACGCAGCAGCAGCATTTGCCACCAGAACAGGTTTTTCCCATAAAACAAGCACAGAGGGACAGAGTTGGTTTGTGTCACATCCAGATGAGTCATTCACTCTGAGCCTTGGTCCTGCACCTGAGCAGCAGTGCCCTGGGCAACCCCAGGCTTCTCAGGTGACACCCACATTGTGGGGAGCAGCCCTGGAGCAGAGGCCTCGTGCACTCTCCATGTGCTGAGCACAGCACTGACACAGGGCAAACGCACTGGATCTGCTTCTGTGGCATCTCCTGAACTTCTCCATCTCCTGCTGCTGAGAAGCCTCTTGCAAGAAATGGCTGAGAAACACACAGAGGAAGTTCACAAGGACAGAGGCATCATCTGTCTCTCGCCAAACCACTGCACATGGATGTGACACAGGCAGGGACCAGGCTGCCACAAGCAGAGAGACTAGCACCCCCAGCCAGCAACCACACAGACCCTCAGCCCTTCCATGTACCCAGGGGGCCACAACACCGAGTACTGGCTCCACCAAATTGGGCAAACAAAGCTCATTAGCAGCACTCAGTACAGCAAGGGACAAGTCCCATGTGTGGCCACAGGAGCAGAAGGCCAGGGCCACTGCCCCCACTGCACACTCTGTGTTCTGCGGTGAGTGTGTTCCTCACTGCTCCCCTCTGCAAAAGCAATTTCTACGGAGTGGTTACCCCCATGTCTCCTTGAGGGTCCCCTGCACTGGGTAGAACTGCCTGCACCACCCTACACAGCCCAACCTGAGCGAGCCGAGCACCTCCTCTTCATCCTCCCTCTCTCCATCTGCCCATCTCCCCAAGAGGCACGTGGTGTGCTGAGGGGGAGAGCTGGGGAAGTGCCTGCTTTGGGGCCCCAGAGCTGACCCCAACACCAAAGAACGTCAGGGTGGGCACTGCCCAACCCCAAAGTTCATTTCTTGGCTGCAGTGATGGATCTCAGAGAAACATCCACAGAAGCACTGAGACATTGAGCTGAGCATGGCTGGGTGCCCTGCCTGTGGTTGGCTGCCATGCCTGGTGTGCAGCAAGGGCTCCCCACTCCCTTGGCACAAGGGTCCTGCCTTCCTGGAACCGCAGGGATTTATCCCTACAAGCAGCAGGGATCTCTCCCAGGGTCCAGATTTGCAGCCAAATGTGGATGGTGTGCGTGCATTCCACAACACCAAGCCCGCATTCCCTCCTCACCGGGGCAGCAGTGTGCCTGCCTCCCCGTGCCCAGGGATTAGCAGGGACAGAGCTGAGGGAGGCATAGGACACAAGGTGCTTTCCTGACTGCTACTGCTCCCAGAGGATTGAGAGAAAAAAGGGCTTCATACTGCCGGCAGCACTGCCTGTCCAGAGGCTTCACTGGCAGCTCCTGGCCGACACAGAAAACACTGAGGCTCCAGGCAGCCCCTCGGATAGGATTAAAATGGGGCTTTGGGGTATTTTTCCATGTGTTCTGCTCTGCTGCCTCAGAGACCCTCACCCAGCTCTGCTCAGCTCACCCTGTTCAGGGTAATCTACAATCTCTGCTCAAACCTACCCTATTCTGATCAGATTTCTGATCTATGACACAGCCTCTAGCCGTGACCCACCACAGGAACACACCAACAAAGACCAGCTCGTACCTCCTGCCTGGGAAGCAGCAGCCCCAGTCAGACCTGGCTTCTCCACTTCCAGCCTGCATCCAACACCCCAACCAGGACCAACCTGACCCCTCCTGCTCAGAATGACCCCAGAGCAGCTCACAGCAATGCCCCCCCTCCCACACCTCAAAGGGAAAACACAAAGGGGAAGTCGGCAGAAAACCCCAGAATACACAAGTTAGAAAATGCAAAGTTTCCACCAAAGCTTCTTTCCTCTTTCCCCCTGAACACAGCTTCTTCCTCACTCACAGCCAATTCCTCCCCTTCTGCTTCCCCTTTTGTGGTGCTCACCCAGTGGGAGAGAGAGGCCAGCCAAGCTCCCTCCCAGTAGCTCACGACGTGCTTGTGCACCAGGAATGGGATGTTGAGGGCTTCAGGCCACGAACACATGGGACACCACAATTTCTCACTGTTTCCCTGCTTCTCCCCTGACGTCTGATGACAATTTTTTTCTTAGATTTGGATTTCAAACTTTGAATTGGAACACGATCTTCTTGCCCCCAAGATCATGGGGAATTTAGGTGCTCTGACCCTGTAATCTGTTTCATCCTACACTCCAGAATTAGCCAAGGGTTTTAGAGCCCTGGAAAGCATCACCTGACAGTTCCCACGTAGGTGGGAGCACCCTCGCAGTGCAGACCCAGAGCACTTCCAGCCCGGAGCAGAGGCAGGAGCACGATCTGGCAGAGCCTGCCTCTTTCCCGTTATTCAGTTTAATTTGGGAGCAAAATAATCCCAGCTCTCGCTGCAGTGCAAGTTTTCCACGTCGGTGACACATTTTTTTCTATATTCCACCTTTTGAAGTATTTGATATTGAACAGATTGCAAGAGGCTGGGGTTTAATTCAGGAGAGGCTGCTTGGATGCTTCCTGATAAAAATAGATTTTTTTTTCCTCTGAAGGAGCTGGGTAAGGAGTTCTGGGATGGCTGTGTGCTCCAGAAAGGATGTGCAGCTGGTCACCGGCATCTGAAGCCCCACAGTCACTCACTGAAGGAACAGGCCAGTGGGCAAGGGAACCCCAAAATAATCCTGCTGGAATTTCACCTGCAGCAGAGCTGCCAGGGGTGGAAACTAACAGGTGCTGCCTATAAAAGGCCTGGAATCTGCTGTTTAGGGAAGGCAAGAAGAGCCCTGGGTATAGCTGCTGAGCCCTGAGCAGACCCCAGGGCGCTCAGGCAGGGCTGTAGTAAAGGCTGTGTTCTACATCCGTGACATCAGAGGAAGCCTCGGCTCACACGCAGTCACCATTTCCAAGCTCCCCTCCTCCAGCATCAGCAGAAATTCATCCCAAGAGCCAGAGCCCCAGCAGGAAACTGAATTCCCCTTTGGAAGAGGCTCTGTAAAGCACAGCTGAAATCCTCTGTGGAGACAGATCAACATGGAAGGGCTCTGCAGAACACAGTTTCTCACTGGGGCTTTGCTGTTTGGTTTCCCACATCTCACTGCCTTTGCCCCACAGGAAGGTCTCCCCCAGGACCTTTCCTTTTCCTCCTTCACTTCTGCAGAAGCTGTCAGAACAGCCGGCAGTGGGAGCCTGGGCCAACTCTGCTGGAGTTCAGCTTAGTTTGAGCCATGGCCCGGGAGGGATTCGCCATATGGAAAAAAAAGACGTGCATGTTTGCACCTAAAATCAGGGATGCAAATCACCTCACAACCCCAAGGTGGTTTATTTCCCATGGCTGGCTCAAAGAAATGGGGCTCTTGCTCCAAGACCACATTTAATTAAGTTCAGGAGCTTTGCTGGAGCTATTCTTTCACGCAGGAAATCGCAGTGGCTCACTGGGAAGCCGCGCTCACCGCCAAAGCCTTCTTGGCTCTCAGCAGCCCGAGTTTTCAGTTTGGGGCCAACACTTCTCAGTTGTGATCAGGCGACTCAAAGCAAGGAGTGTTGTGCTGAAAGCATTTGCTTTCTACCCAAGTTTGCATCCAACTCTTTGCCCAAGCAAAGCTTTGATGGTAAATTTTTCAATGGGCTTGGGAGAATGTGGGTTTCCCCCGTGAAACCTGGGCTGGGCTGTTTCTAGTGGGATCTGGCTGGAAGGGGTGGGATTGGAATAGAGCAAAAAGCTGAGCGGCGAGATGCTCCTGAAGATGAATCACTATTGCCGCAGGTTTGCCTCAAAAACCCCGTCCCTCCCTTGGCAAGGAGAGCGATTCCTTCAAAATCACCCAGAACGAAACTCCCTAGAAAGGAAACATCCTTGAAAGCAGCAGCCACCACAGGGCTTCGTTCCTGGTGGGATGAGAGACTTCCCGCTGCCGGTAAGGCAAACAGCCAAGAGTGGCACACTTGGACTGGTCCTTTGCTGTGTCCCCCAGCTTCTATAAGGGACTGGTGGAGCCACGAGCCCCTGGGAGGCTGAGGCCACACAGGGCTACATTTCACACGGTGCCCAAGGGTGTTGCAATTCAATTCCACCGCTTCAGTGCCCAAGAGTTGAGTTGAGAAAGAGCCCACAGCGGGGTGAAGCAGGAGGGCAGCAAGAAAAACAAGTTCTTGGCAGAGAAGGCAGGCAGCCCTCCCCAGAGCCTCCCCATGCCTTCTCCACTAGCATCTCCAAGTGGGAATTCGGACTGCTTACCGAGATTTGCCTCACCCATAGCTGGCAGGGGTGCTCGCAAATGGGTGGGAACAACATGCCTCTTCATGCCCCTGCCGAATTCCCTACCTCGCTGGGAAGGGGAATGTCTGCCTGCCTGCCTTGAAGTTTGGTTTGAGAAGAAGCGGCGGGCAAGGGCCCCGCGGGAGCCCCTCGGCCACCGCCGCTCTCTAGGTCACCGCAGGAAAGGTCAAAGCAACCGTGCGCGGAGAGGCGGCGTCATGTCGGTACCGGAGGTGTGCGGGAGAGGGGAGCGGGGAGGATCGGGGAAACGGAGAACAGGGCAGGGAGACAAGGGGGGAACCGGGCAGAGGAGAGGAACAGGGCGGGAAAAGGGGGGAAACAGGGCAGAGCAGGGAGAGGAGCTGGGTGGGAGGGAAAGGTGGAAAACAGGACAGAGGAGGCAGGAGCAGGATGGAAAAAACAGGGAAAACAGGGAAAGCGGAGGAGAGGAGTGCGGGAGAAAGGGGAGAACGGGGCAGAGCAGGGCAGCAGGGTGGGAGGGAAAGGGGGGAACAGGGAAAGGAGAGGAGCAGGGAGGCAGGCAGAAGCCATGGCTTACCGGGCAGGGCGAGCAGCAGCAGGCAGGGCAGTGCCCAGGCGGTGCGGCCGGGATCCCGGGGATGCGGCTCCATCGGTGCGGGGAGCGGAGCCCGCGGCTTCACAGCGCGGCCCCGCGCCCGGCTCGGCGGCTGGGTTTGATAAATAAAACAAATTAGGAAAAAAAATAAGGAAGGGAAAAAAAAAAAAAAAGCGCAGAACTACAGCTGGCGAAGGAAATCGCTCTTCTCAGCCCCAAAATGAGGAAGGAGGCCGGGCTCCCCCCCTTCTCCCCCCGCGGCGGGCGGGCAGCGCACACGCACGCACCGACACGGACCCGCGGTCCCGCCGCCGCCCGTGGGCACCGCACCGGGCTCGGGGCCGCTGACGGGGCCGCGGCGGGGCCCCGGGCGGGCGCCTGCCCCGGTGCCCGCGGAGCCGCCTCCCCCCCGCCGCCGCGCCGCCTCCGTTGCCGTGGTACCGCGGAGGGACGGAGCTGGCCCCGGCTCCGAGACCCCCTCCGGCTCCCGGCAGCCCCGGTTTAGCGCGGCTTCCCCCCGTGGCGGGGGCGAAGCCAGCCCCGCCCGCCCCGGGGCAGAGTCCTCCGGTCAGCCCGGTGCGCGGCTGCCTTAAGGTGGGCCGGGAGGGGAGCCCCGGGTGCCGGTGCCTGTGGGCCGGGGCGGAGGGAGGCAGCTCCACGGCCCCAGGGCTGCGGGATGGGGGTTGGGGGTCCCTCACTCGCCACAGGCTGCCGGTGTAGGCACCGCTCCGGCACGGCCACAACACAGCCCAGCATCCCCGGGCTGGGATAGGGGTGCAGGAGCACGCAGCCTTCGGGGTCCGAACAGCCAGGGACCACCTGGGGCTGAGCCAGGGCAGAGGCACAAACAGCACACAGCCCTGGGGGTCCCGAATGCTCAGGGACCTCCCAAGGGACCACGCTGGGAACCCGTGGCAGAGGCACGGGTGGTGTTTTGCCGGTGCCACAGGGACAGGGCAGCTTGGCCCACGGGAGCCAGGGCTAGGAGGGGACACTGGTGCGGCACAGACAGGCAGAGGGTGAATGGGGAGGGAGAGGAAATTCCTGCACAGCACGCTGGGAGAATGGGGACATCCCCGTGATGTCCCCTCAGAGAGCCTGCAGCAGGGAGAAGCAAGAGCTTGAAGACAAGGCAGCTGTAATGGTAGGCAGGGCTGAGGAAGAGGGTGTCGAGGTGTCAGCATCCGTGGGATTCATGTCCCTGCACTGCCCTGCTTCTCCCTGACACAAAGTCCTTCCCAAGGGATTTGCAAGGACACATTCTCCACTGCCTGCACCTGTCCCAGCTTCTCACACCGCCCAGGGCCACTTCAGCCAGGCCAGGCCAGGTACCTGGGATGCCCGGTGCCATGCTGGCAGCTCCCTGCACCACCACACTGTCCCCTGTGCCCTCCCAGGGGTGGGGTAGGTGCTGCAGAGCAGGAGCTCCCGGCCCACCCAGCAGCACCTGCAGCATCCCCAGCAGCACAGATCACACCCACTGCTCTCCCACACGGGGCTGGGTCCCCGAGGACAGCACAGGGTGCCATCCTGGAGGACCTGCTGCTGGCTCCCCCCTCCTCCCCTCCGTCCCCAGGCAGCCGCCAGGGCTGTCGGTTTTATTTAGAGCCTCGCACAAACACAGCCGAGATATCTGAAGTGACTTGGCACCATCAATCTGCGCACGGCGTCCGCCTGCGCATCCCTGGCCCCGCCAGCCTCCCCCTCAGCCCCAGCTACGCCCGTGGGGCACATCCAGCCCTAATTTAGCACTGCTGGGAGCCGGGGCCAGCTCCCCAGGCTTCTGCACTCACCTCCCTCTGCGATACCCTGGCAGCTGGAGGCTGCACTCAAGGGTTGTGGCCAGTACTGCTCCCACTGGAAAACTTTTGTGGCCAGCAGCACTCGTCCTGGAAAGCCCAGCACAGCCACCTTCCCTTCACAGAGCTGGCCAGAGTGGCCAACAAGGAGCAGGGATGCAGAGGAGCCCTTGGATTTGGCTTTTTGCTCATAACAATAATTTCTTTGCACAGGGATGGGACACAGGGACACATTACTGTAGTCCACAGGCAGCTCACAAGAGGAAGCAAAGGGGCAGGTGCTGAGCTCTGCTCTGTGGTGACCACTGACAAGATCCAAGGGAACTGCATGAAGCTCTGTCAGGGAAGTTTGAGGCTGGATATTAGGAAAATGTTCTTTTAGCAGAGGGTGTTTGGGTACGGAATAGGCTCCCTAGGACACTGGTCACAGCCTCAAGTCTGACAGAACTCAAAAAGTGTTTGGACAATGCTCTCGGGCACAGGGTGGGATTCTTGGGGTGTCCTGTGCCAGGACAGGAGTTGGACTCAGTGATCCCTGTGGGTCACTGTCAGCTCTGGATATTCCATGGGATTAGCCATGGTTTGTGGAAACCCTGCAGCTCCATTGGGCGGTGCATCCCACCCAGTCCAAGTCCAGAAGCAGGGACCCTCAGGGCAAGTGGGTGCCCAGCAGGAGGGCAAATGCCAGGGGCACACTGCAGCCATTCACAGCCACCTTTCCTGGTTATTTTTACATGGAAGCACAGATCCTGGAGGCCTGGTTGGCTTCAGCCTGTCTGGGGTGTTCTGCTCGGTGTTGAAGGTTCAGACAACCTGTTCAGAGGCGATTACAGAGCAGAGCCAGCCCTCACACAAGCAGCAGCCACTGCAGAGCGCTCGGGAAGGGAAGTTAGAGCTTAAAAAAGCTCTGTAAGAGAAGGTACCGCGCAGAGCAGATGGCGCGGCGCGAGCTTCCCGGGAAGAGCTGCTATTGCTCCCCATTAGGAAGCATATGGGCAGGCTCAGCTGCCTCCCCTCCTACCCATGGCCCTTCCACTCGGCATCACAGGGGCCCTGCTCCAACACGAGAGCTTTGGAGGATACAGCCTGGCAGGGCAACCCTGCCCTGCACTGGGCAGGGAACCACAGGGAGAGGAGCATTTGGCTCCTTGTGTGCCTGACAGAGCGACAAGGCAAAATTTTGGGAGTACAACTCCAGCACCATCATCATCCTCCTTCTGCACAGAACACCCACAGTGAGCAGGAGGCTGCAGTGCTGCTTGGCAGGGCGGGCAGTGCTGCCAGGCTCTCTGTGCTGCCAGCGAGCGCCCAGGCTGCACTCACTCTGCAGCATCTCCGTGCTTCAGCTCAAAATCCCTGCTCCGGCAGGGAGGATTCTGGAGACCCCGGAGGATTCCAGAGCTTGGCTCTCCCTGGCCCCAGGAGCTGGGCAGCAGCCAGCATGGGGACAGGGCAGTGTTTCAGGAGAGCTTTTCAAGAATAAGTTGATTTTCACAGCTTTGAGGCACAGTGAGGAGCTCGCATCACGCTGCTAGCACCTGTTTGGGGAAGGCACATGCTCCGTGTGGCAGGGCTGGGCCAGGCTCTGCCACCCCCACAGGTTTGGGTGCTGCACAAGCAGGAGTCTGCTCCCCTTCCCTCTTCCCAGCCAGGACCACAGGCTCAATGTCCTTTTTGCATTCCCTTGTGCCCAACTCTGCAGGATCTGCTCCCTCCCCAGGAGAAGGTGGGGACACATCCACACACAGAGACCCCCAGCCAGGGCAGCAGCACCCCATCTCTTATCAGAGCCTGGCAGCATCCAACAGGAACAATTGCAGCCTTGCCAGAGCAATCCCAGTGGAAAGTCTTGCAGCACTGGTTTTGCCCAGACTGTTCTTTCATGCCATAATCAGCTGCCTGTCTGATCCTCTCCCAGCCCCATGGCCCCTGGGAACAGCGGTGGCTGCCTTGGCTGGAGGGGATTCACAGGGATGGAGATGGGAGAGGTTCCAGTGCCAGCCCTGCAGGGCCAAACCTGGGCCTGTTAATGAATCACATTTCACTGATGGAGGTGACTGCAGTCCTTCCCTGCCTGGGACTTTGTCCCTCATGATCCCCACTCCAGCAATGGGATGGCACAGTGGGAGAAGTACCAATAGCCTGAGTGGCCACATCACACCAGGACACAGCAAGTGTTCCAAAATGCTCAGTCCACCCTTCAAAACTCAAACCAGCTTAGGGATACAGAAAAAAACCACAAATACTTTGGATATCAGCCTGGGAAACACCCCAAATTCAGCATCCAGAGGTGCTATTTTGGGGCTGTGGGCACAGATCCATGCCCAAGCACCAGTGAGCAGCCAGTGCTTGTGGGAGCCCTCTACAATAATGACTCAGTGATCTCTGAGGTCTTTTCCAGCCTCAAGGATTCCTTGATAAACCAAAAAATGCAGCGCCAAGCACACTGAGCTGCAGGGACTCACCACCCTGGGGAAACTCAGAGCTATCCTGGCCTGGTCCCAGCCACAAACACCTCTCAGCCCAGCCCCTCAAGAGGTGCTACTTTCACAGCTCACCACAACAAAACACCCTGTGGGACCACATCAGAGCACCAGGCCCACACAAGGTCTGTTCTGGTACCCACAAGACAGTGCAGCCTCCACACAGCCGGAGAGCAGCATGTTCCCTCATCCATCCTCCAGCTTCAAAAACAAATTTCAAGACCCCTCAAGCTTAAGACCCAAGTGGACAAATCCTACAGCCCCCACCCCACCTCTCAGGCTTCAGTCAGCACCCAAAAGGGCTTTCAGCTGGGAGAGAAACACAAATGTCTCTTCAAGCAGGGAGCACCAATTACACTGCTGATATTTAGGGCTTCCAGCACAACAAATGGAGCTGCAGCTTCATTAGGTACCTTGCCAATTTAATCCAAGACATGCAGTACAGGGGAAGCTTAAATTAGTTTGTCTCATGTTAACTTATAACAAGCAATATGTTAATGTGGGCATGGTTTTCATGGACTGTGACCCAGGGAAGGGGCACCCACAGCCCTCTAAACATGGATTTAAGAAGCAGGGGTATGTGTCCTACCTGTCTCCTCATGTTCCTGTGATAGCATTCACCACCATAAACACCTGCAGATGGGGAAGGTGCACCAAATCACCCCCTTATATGGGAAAGGCCCTGGAGAGGGTGATGAGCTACAGGGGCCTTGTTAAGGCTGTGATTGCCAGGAGAAGGGTGGGGAATAGGCTGTGGAAGATGCTCTGTACCTGGGCTTTGCCCCTCACCTTTTGAGGGAGCTCATGGGAACAACCTGTAATTGTTTTAGCCAAGTTTTTATTGGGTGATTTAGGAATTACAGCTGAGTTATTTCAGCTCTCTCAGGTCTTTTTAGGACTCTGGGGCCCAGTTGGTGCAGATGGTGTGGGGGGATGAGTGGGGTGGAGATGACGTGCTCCCTGGCATGGGGCATTTTCTGAGGAGGCCCCTCTGAGCAAATTGGCCAGGGCTGCTGGGTCTGTTTCTGCCTGTTTCTGCCCCCTCCTTGGGGAGCAGGGCTTCAAGTCACAACTTAATTTTAGTGTACCTCTGCCATTGAATTAATTGCCAGCACTGCCAGGATCAGCTGGTTCCCTCCAAGCCCCTGAAATGACTTTCAGGGAGGATGAGGAAGGGATACAGCACTGCCTGCCCATGCTGGGCTTTGCTGGGTTGGAGCAATGTGCTCTGAGTGCCCCCATGGCACTCACACAGTGTCACCCTGAGCTTCAGCAGTGGCAGCAGAGCCCAGTGTCAGACCACCCACCACCATCAGAATGTCCACCACTGCCTACCAAGCAAGAAGGAAAACCCACAGGCTGTCCTACCTCAGCAGGGACTGTATCCACAGGGCAGCTCAGCCATCCCAGGGCCGGGCTGTGCTCCCAGGCTGCTCCCACCCAGCAGTGGTGCCCTGTGGGATGCAAACCGGGTGGATTGGCCAGGCTTCCTTAATGCAGCACAGTCTGGGGGAATTCCTCATGACTGTGTCAGAGCAGGAAAGGTGGTTTATATCCTGTGCCTGGCCTGGAAACGGCCCTGGCTGACCTGAGGCGAGGGGTTTTAGGGTGAAACTGCTGACAGGCTGGGAAAACCCGGCAGTGCTGTCGGCTGGGAAGGACAGGGCTGGCAGTGCTGGCGCCTGTGCCCGCTGAGGTGCTGCGAGCGCTGGCAGGGCTGTGCTGACCTTGCTGGCAGACAGGATCCTGCCCCTTGCCCCACTGAAAGGTTTGCTCTCTGCTGTGGTCTGCAGCACGTGCACAGCCCCGGGACTAAGCTGCACAGGAAGTGGTGCAGTGACCACCCCTGGAAGTGCCCCAAAAACATGCGGATGTGGCAGCTGGGGACAGGGGTTAGTGGTGGGCTTGGCAGTGCTGGGGGAATTGTTGGACTCAATGATCTTAGGGGGCTGTTCCAGTCTTAACTGGTGACAGGGACGGGGCACAAGAGAGGCCTCACTCAGGGTAGCTCAGCAGGGACACAGGGTGGCCCCAGTCCTGTACCCTTTGTGCCAGTGGTTGCAAAACTGGGAGATACCTGTGCTGTTCTGTATGGGGCACAGCTGGGCACAACCCAGCTCTGATGGGCTCCAGAGCCTTGGTGCCCACCCTGGGACCCTACCCCAACCCCAGGTGCAGAAGTGCTGTGGAGGAGGAAATGGTAGGAATGGAGGGGGAGGGCAGGCAGAGAGCTCCAGCCATGCAGGGACATTTCAGAGCTGTGTGTTAATCATTGATGGACTTCTGGGAGCTGTTTGAACTAAAGCCTCCCTCCCCCCTGTGGAGGGGGAATTTCTGCACTGTACTGGCTCACGGGGACGTGGTGGCAGTGCCAGTACCCAGATCCCCCAGCACACAGCCATCCCCATGGAACGATGCTGGAGAAGACCTTGATCTCCCCTTGGTGGTATCACCAGGGCTGTGGTGGAGCTCAGAGCTCGGCCGAGGGAAGAGCGATATCATCTCAGTTTCTAATGCCAGTTGGTTTTTTTGGGTTTTTTTTCTGCATCCTCTCCAAGTTCTTTGTTGATTGCAAATCGTTATCATGAAAGCGCATCCGAGGCTGCAGCAGCAGATAACGCTGTGCTGCCGGGCCGGCGGCTGGAGCTCATCGGGGCTGCACTGCCTGAGAGTCCTGCGGCAGCTGCGGATGGAAATAAAACTGCTAACGTGGGGGATTGATCATGTTCAGCCAGCTCAGCCCATTGCTTCCTGCTTGGCAGAGCCCTTGCTGTGAAGTGCTAAAATCCAGGCTCAGAGGTGGGATTTGTGCTGTGGAACCTGGCGTGTGGGCATGGCCGGAGTGATGCCTCACGGAGGGATGAGACACGGCACATGAGGGGTAGGAGACCTGGTATAACCCCATGGCACTCTTTAGTGCAAAGGAACATGGTGTGTCTGGCAGTGGGGGCTTCATGGGGTCGTTTGTGAGAGTGCTGGGTGCCTCACGGTGGGAATGGCATGACTGCTGGGCTGCAGGGAGGCTGCACCCCCTGAAACAGCCAGACCAAGCCTTTGGAAGAGGACCAGCCCTCAGGGCCATCCCCAGCCCTCCTGCCAGGCTGTCCCTGTGATCACTGTCCCCGTATTGTCCCCATAGCAGCCCCAAGGCTCAAGAGCCACATTCTGGGCAACACATTCAACACATTCTGTTGGCTTTTTATTTTGGCCCTGTTGAGACCAAACACATCCACACTGCCTGGACTCAGTGCTCTCAGCTCTGTGGGGCTGGGGTTATTCTGGAGAAAAATGCTTCTCCAAGGGGTTTGTATTGGTCTGTCCTTTTTTTTTTTTTTTTTTTAAGTTGAAAGGCATCAAAAATCTGGAGGATTAATTCTGGATCGGCAGGATCCACCATGCTCCCGGTGACTGCATCGCTCCAAGGGGCTGGCTCTGATAAGGAGCTGCAAATCCGACCTGCCAAGTGCTGCCATCCCGCTGGAGCCTTGGAGGGGGATCAGGGATTTAGAGGGTCTGTGTGATGTCTAACAGGTTTAGAAAATATTGCCTGGGATTATCCACTCGCGGCGGTGACCAGAGACCTCTGAGCCGCGGCAGACGCCGGCACCGGCTGATGTTTGCTGGGGGTGCGGGAAATCTGATCTGCGTGTGCCCGTCTGCATTCGTGTGCGCGTTCCCTCGTGTGCACACGCGTGGATGTGCAGCAGCGGCGGCTGTGGGGCGGGCTGGAGCTGTGAATGGCTCTGTTGGCCTCCCGACACGGCGGGGGCTGAGCCGTGTCCCGCCGCCCGTGGCTGCCAGCCCCGTGCTGGGTCCGGGGTGCCGGGGGGGTGCTCCAGCCTTGGCTGTGCCGCAGTCCTGTAAGGGCAGCTCCTGACTGGCAGCGTTAATGATATCCACCCAATTAGCCCAGCCTAGCCCCAAGGATTAGCGGATGGAATCATCATCCCAAGGCGTAAGCATTTAACGCTGCTAATTAGTCATCGCGTGAATCCCAGCCCAACCACAGACCGCAGCGGCCGCGGTAGCCGTGGGCAGGGGGCGATGCCCACCCAGCCGGGCTCCGGGAGACGGGAGCTGTTTACGGAGAATTTGCCGGGCTCCGTTATTTTTACACGTTGCCATAGCTACTGATACCATTATAAAATTAAGCCTGAACCATGTGGAAGAAATGGATCTGTCAGAAGGAATTATTTTCGGGAGCGCGTTGTGGGTCCGGGCGCTGCACATCCCAGGGCCGGCGGCGAGGGGCCGAGCCCAGCGGGGTGAGGGGGATCCCCGCTGGAGGCAGCTGCATCCTGCCCACGGGCACGTCGCTGGAACGAGGCGCCGGGCAGGCTGCGGAGCTCCGGGATCGCTGGAGCCACCGGCGCCAGCACAGCCCCTCTGGGCTGGCAGCATCGCTGGGCACGTCCAGGGCGAACAAAAGCCCGCTGAGAGGGAGCTTTCAGGCCGTGCTGTGCTCCCTCCCGCAGCGCCTGCTTTCCCCCTTCTCCTGCTTCTCTCAATATTTTTCCCTTTCCCTGCACTTCTCTGCAGAGGGACACTTGTGCCGGGCTCGGGGCAGCCAGCGCTGGGGCCACGGCCAAGCACAGCCACGCTTTAAGGTCGCCCGGTGCTGGGAGGAGCGCCAGGGACCCCACAATGTCCTGCCCTCGGGACAGGGAGCTCCCCAAAGAGTTTCCCTACCCTGAGCTCTTCTCGCTGGACAAAACCACCTGGAGCATCCCCAGGAGCGTGCACAGCTCACTTCAGGTGTGCATATGGATGTTGGGAGGAGCAGGAGCACTCCAGAGCAACACCAGCAACTGATCCAGCATGAAGAGCCCCGGGAACTCCAGTGTAGGCAGGACCCCTCTCCCACCCACTCTGGGACCCTCACTCAGGCACTGGCAGGGCCCAGCAGAGCAGCTTGATCTGCCCTGCCCGTGCCGGCTCCAGAGGGTGATTGTCCTGGAGCAATGTCCCGTACAACACTGAAAGCACAATGTGAGTCTTTCTTAAGCACTGGATGTTCCTGCTTGTCCCATGGCCCTGGAAACCCCTCTTTAAACACTGCCAGAGCCTTGGCCTCACAGTGTCCTGCAGTGAAGGACTGCACGGGCCAAAGGAGTGTTGGGCACAAAGGATGTGCATGACACTTTTCAATTTCACTGCCTACCCTCTCTCCTTGCAATTAAAGAGAAGAGGAATGGTCATAGGGCAGCCCCCATCCACTCCACACCCCTTCAGCTGCCGGGATTTTATGAAAATTATTCCAGGTTGTCCAGAGAGGTTCCCAGCAGCAATAACTGCAATAGCACAACCTCCTACTAGAGACCAGAGAATCCACAGGGAAAAGCAGCATCCTCTAAACACCTTCAGCTCTTCTCAGTTTAAAGCCCTGGTCTGCAGCCTGAGGGCATGGCTGGGCAGTGCCTGGGAGTCCATCTCCTCCCTAAACATCCCGAGTGTCCTGGTGCCATGGGGTGGCTGCCCTGTACCCCGCTGTCACTGGGGCTGTGCCTGGGGGGCTGGAGATATCCCTGCTGTGCTGGCCAGAGCCCTCACTCTGTCAGGAGGGGATGAGGCTGGCAATGAGGCTGTGGCACAGAAACAGTTCCTATGACAACCCCATATCCCAGACCTGTTTATCCCCTTTGGTGAAAATCCACAACAACCGTGAAAACAGGGAATAAGATTCAATAGTAAGACGTGAAATAAATCAAACCAGTGTAAAGCATGTCACCGGTTTACTCCGGCTTCATTCCTTTCCAAGGAAAAGCCTGAGAAACAGGGAGCTGTAAAGGGGTGAGCTAACAGATTTGGAATTGGAGGGAGCAGGTTCCAATGTGCAGCATCCCAGGAGCTCTCAGCCCTGTTGTCTCTTCTGGCAGGAACCCAGCCCAGGCCAGTCAGCAGGCACAAACAAGACCCATGAGGCATTTTGGAGGAACAGTCAAAGTGTCTCCAAGACCCTCTCACTCCCTCCAACCCCCCAAAGCACCCAGCTGCTCCTCTAGCTTCTGCTGCTTCCTGCTGGCATTCTGGCACAATGTCCCCAGGGCATTGCCTGGTCCCCTTGGTATCAAGGGGTCCCTATGGCATCACAGGGTCCCCAAACCATCACTGGATGCCTGTGGCATGGTGGGGGCCCTGTGGGCATCTAAGAGCATCAGATGCTCTTAGACCTGTGCCTGTTTGGGTGATGCTGATGTGCAAAGGGACTGGCCTGTCTCTCCCTGGGGATGGACTTGTGGCCACCACGGTCTCACAGTAGCTAGGACAGGGATGAGGGTAGGGATGGGGACAGAGCAGGGGCACAAGGGTGTCTTGCATAGAGACAGCCACAAACCAGGCCCTCGGCTGGAGCTGCTGCCCTGTCAGACACTGGAGGAGACCAGCTGGAGCAATGACTGCTCCTGGAGACACAGTACCCCTTGGGCACCCACCCCTGTGACAGACACTGACACTATGGAGTGCCTCCCCTTCTCCTCACTGAGCTGGAGCGCCCCAGGACAGGGCACAAGGCATTTATCCCTGTCTCTCCTCTTTTCTCCTTGCCCAGCCCTGGCACTGGCACAGCTCAGCATTGTCCCATTCCCCACGAGTGCAGCCAGCTCTCTCCTGTCCCCCAGGACACAAAGGAGACACCTGCACTGCCCCATTTTGGCCAGTCCGTGCACTGAGACCATGCTCTCCTCGGCGTTAATTAAATCAATGCTCCCCTCCCGTCGCTGCCGGGACCAGCCCCTTCCATCAGCCGCTCTGCAGGCTCATTGCTCTCTGCCACTCGGCGCTTTCTGTTGGAGGCTGATGCTCCCCCTTGGCTCTGGGCACAGCCCACGCCTCCCACTCTGGCTCCCTGGCACAGCATGGAACAGCGCACACCATGGCACACACCACGGCACACACCATGGCACACACCACAGCACACACCAGATCACACACCACGGCACACACCAGATCACACCATGGCACACACCATGGCACACACCATGGCACACACCATGGCACACACCACGGCACACACCATGGCACACACCATGGCACACACCACGACACACACCATGGCACACACCACGGCACACACCATGGCACACACCACGACACACACCATGGCACACACCACGGCACACACCATGGCACACACCACGACACACACCATGGCACACACCACGGCACACACCATGGCACACACCACGACACACACCACATCACACCATGGCACACACCATGGCACACACCATGGCACACACCATGGCACACACCACGACACACACCACGGCACACACCATGGCACACACCACATCACACACCACAGCACACACCACGGCACACACCATGGCACACACCACGGCACACACCACAGCACACACCATGGCACACCATGGCACACACCACGACACACACCACGGCACACACCAGATCACACCATGGCACACACCATGGCACACACCACATCACACACCACGGCACACACCACAGCACACACCACAGCACACACCACAGCACACACCATGGCACACACCATGGCACACACCACGGCACACACCAGATCACACCATGGCACACACCACATCACACACCACAGCACACACCACAGCACACACCACAGCACACACCACAGCACACACCACATCACACACCATGGCACACACCACGGCACACACCAGATCACACCATGGCACACACCACATCACACACCACGGCACACACCACAGCACACACCACGGCACACACCACAGCACACACCACATCACACCATGGCACACACCATGGCACACACCATGGCACACACCATGGCACACACCATGGCACACACCACGGCACACACCTCATCACACACCATGGCACACACCATGGCACACACCATGGCACACACCATGGCACACACCATGGCACACACCTCATCACACACCATGGCACACACCATGGCACACACCACGGCACACACCATGGCACACACCACGGCACACACCATGGCACACACCATGGCACACACCATGGCACACACCTCATCACACACCATGGCACACACCATGGCACACACCATGGCACACACCATGGCACACACCATGGCACACACCTCATCACACACCATGGCACACACCATGGCACACACCATGGCACACACCATGGCACACACCATGGCACACACCTCATCACACACCATGGCACACACCATGGCACACACCATGGCACACACCATGGCACACACCACGGCACACAACACGGCACACACCACATCATACACCACAGCACACACCATGGCACACACCACGGCACACACCATGGCACACACCACTGCCTGGTAAACCCTGCCAGCCCTCTTGCCTTGGCATCTCCAGATGTTTCCCACCTCTCAGCATCAGGAGTGGATCAGACGCCAGAGCAGCCCCTGAGCATCCCCTGCCTGCCCCAAAACCCATCACAGTGCAGCCCAGGTCATGCTCCCCAGCGCTTTTCCTTAGTCTTGCCATTACATGAGGTCCTGGCACCAGACTCACACACCATACTGAGGAACAGCCAAGATAAACCTGGCATGGCACCACCTCAGAGTGTCCATGCACAGGGACACAGCCCAAAACCTGCTTAGAGCCAGCGTGTCCTCTCCCCCTGGGACACCAACACTCTCCCAGTACCCATCCAGACACCACCTCTGTTCCGCACTGAGGTCTCCAGCTGTGGCAGGAGGAGCCTGGTGGGTGCCAGCCTCAGCCCCGGCACTGCCCTCTGCCCCCAGCAACAGCAGCTTCCGACCTCCCCCACACATCCACCCGCCAAGCAGGTCACTTAGCGGGATGTGACAACCAGCAGCACCAGGAAAACAGCAGGGATGAGCAGTGAATCCATGACCCCAGCATTGCCCAGTGCTGCCCCCTGAGCGAGGCTGTGCCCCCCGCGCGAGGTTCCACTCCCCAGCACGCTCCTACCTTGTGTCCGTGCCCAGGCGCTTGTTTGTGCTTTCACTGCCGGCACACCCCAGGCTGGTGGCTTAAAGGATTTTCCTTTAATAACCACCAAATCCCTCCCCTGGGCAGTAAGCCGCAGACCTGGGCCCTTTCCTAGGTGCAGGGCATTCTGCCGGTGCTCTGCTCACTCCCTGCTTTGCATATGCTCCTATCAAACTGGATTTCCCCCCTCCTGATTCAGCCCAGTGCTTAAAAAGCCCTAAATCCCCTTGAATTTCATTTCCTCTAGTCCTCGAGGTCTATCCCCGGTTTTGGTCTCACCCATGTATTTTACATACTCGTGTTCACAGCTTTGATGTGAGATTTCTGCCAGTGTTGGTGTTGTCCCTGCAAAGAGTCCGGGCAACCCAAGTCCTGCTCAGAGCAGCCACTACCTCAGCTGGGAAATGATCCATGGCACAGTCATGGCTCCACTTGGGGAACGTTGCTGGGAGAGGCTTCACCCCAACCCCACCAACCCTCACTGAGGGAGCCAGGCTGAGACCCAGTGCTGGACCCCTGACCTGGCAAACTCATCACCATCACCATCCCTACAGGGTGCTGAGTGTCCCCAAGCTGGCCCTGAGAAAGGACTGACTCAAAACTGTCCCCACTTCACACCCCCAGAGCAGGGGACTCCTATTCAGCGGCTTTTCTCCCCACTGTGACAATTCTGTCCCCTCAAGGATCTCCCTGCCAGCCCCGCTCCCCTGGGTCACGCTGTCTTGTTTCACTTCTCTTTTCTCATTTCACAGAAAAAAGTAGATGAAGCTGAAAACTGGTGACTGTATCAGCTTTCAAGGTCACAGGCAGTGGTGCTGGCAGCAGGTTCCTCTGCCTGGAAAGCCTTTTTGACCGCAGTTCCTCCTGCCGAGGGGGCTGCTGGGGCCACACGTGGTGGGAGCTCAGCTGCCACGGCTCGGGAGATGGTGGCTGGGGAGCTGTGTGTGGTGACTGGGTGTTGCTGGGGGCCGCAGCAGTGCCCAGTGTGGAGTGTGATCCATGGCTTCCTGCCATTGCCACCTCTGCCCTCTGGCTTCCTGCCACTGGCTCGCTTCCCTTGGAGGTGGGCACTGAACACATGGGCACAAAGCAGGGAAGGTGCACGGGGCAGATGTGCATTGAGCAGTGGTTAGCATGGAGCACATGTGCAGGAGCAGATGTGCAGGAACAGAAGATGTGCATGAAGCAGATGGACATAGACTGGCTGGGACTGGAGCTGGAGATGTGCATGGACCAGAGGAAGGGGCAGAAGGGCCAGCTGGTACCAGCTGCCTTGGCCTTAACAGCATCGTGAGCCCCTTGAGGAGGGCAGGGAAAGATGGGCAAGGGCTGAGCCTCAGCCTGGAACAGCAGCACCAGGGGCCATTCCTGAGAGTTTCCTGCTGCTTTGCCAGGAGATGCAGGTTTCATGGGACTGGGCAGGTTCTCTGCCTGGGGGAGCTGCCCCAGGCAGGTGAGAGTTTGGAGCTGACCAGGGGGCTCAGCAGTAGCACAGGGGGGGCTGTGTGGGGCACACATCCCCCCAGGACCCGTGGGACTGACACTATTGCTCTTGCTCTGAGCACAGCAGGACTGGACAGAAGGCTGTTTGCTGGCTTTAATGAGGGTGGTGAAAAGATAACACAAATTATGGACCTGTGGGCTTGGAAAGGACCAGTACAGGCCCATGCTGGTGGATACAGGTGTGTGTGAGGTCCTCCTGGTGTCATCAGCACCAAACAGCTTGCACAAGGCAGAGGTGCTTGGCCTCGTGGTCTGCTCCTGTGGTCGAGGTGGCTTCCAGGTCATGGGAGAGCTCCCCTGCGATGCAAGGTGTGCTGAGCTGAGATCGGGGTGTTCTGAGCTGAGATCAGGGTGTGCCATGCAAACAGCTCCACTCCTTCTTCACTGTGCCCTGCAGAAATGTCCCTTCTTCCACCCTGACACGGCCTGGCCGTGCAGGCAGCGGTGCCATGTGTCACTTGGCAGCCACTCTGAGGCTGGCGTACTCAGTGGGGGCCGTGCCCGGGCTCCTCCCGCGCCGTGGGGCCGGGGGCAGGGGCTGCAGGTCGGCGTAGTGGATGTTGTTCTCCTCCTTGCTGCTCTGCTGCGAAAGTGCACACAAATGGGGAATGCTGCAGCAAGGAAAATCTCACAAAAATAACCCTAAATCAGAATGTCGAGAGTTGGAAGTGACCCACAAGGATCACCTTGAGACCACCTCAAGGGCCTGAACAGGACAACCCCAAGAACCAGGTTCAAGCCAGGCTGGTGATGCCCTGTGCTATGGTGCAGAGTGTGCAGGGAGCACATGCAGGCAGCTGCTGGCCACCCCATGTCCCCCCTGGCCCCAGGGTCTCGCAGGGCTCCTGCAGGCCAGGGCATCACATGGGTTGTGCTTCCCCATACTCACAGCTCACTCATACCTGGCTGGGCAGGTGGGAGCTCTCTGCATCCAGAACTTCACTGTAGGGGGAAGGATAAGGATGATCATCAGAACCAAAGGAAGCTGAGTCCTTTCCCCACCCAGCACAGCCCTTAATTCCCATCCCAAATTTCGGCAGGATGCCCCCACTGAAGGCAGAGAACAGGGACAAAGGGCTATCTGCATGTCTGGACTGGGCTCAGACATGGTCAGGGGCTGCAGGGAGCTCCCTGGTACTGTGTGCTCCCTACCATGAAGCTTCCATGAAACACAGAACAGAACAGTGCACCTGTGAGTAAAGGACCTTTTCTGGGGCAAGTTACAGCTCCAGACAAGAAAGGAAGCCAAGATAAAGCAGGCAGATAGGACAGTTTGCTCGTTTAAGGGTGCAGAAGAAAGAGGTGCTGGGTACAAACCTGGGGGTGCCGGGGGTCCCTGCACAGCACTGCAGAGGGACAGACAAGAAGCTGCCCGTGGCCACTGTCCTGGGGCTGCCCACCCCGCCTTGGCGCTTCCTCCTGTACATGCAAAGGGCGATGAAGAGGACGAGGAGAAGGAGGAGGAAGCAGAGCACTACAGCTGCTGCCACTGTTCCAGGAACCAGGGCTGTCTCTGTGGAGACAGAGGCAGAGCAGGAAAGGGTGGTGGGTGTGGGGCAGAGCAGGACCTCACTGTGGGCAGGGTGGGGGATATGGGCTGGGGTCCCTGGCAGCAGTGTCCTGCTGGGCTGCACTCACCATACACAGACACGTCTGTGCCACTGCCATACTGAGACACCTCATCCACACCACTGTCTGACTTGACAAACTTCACACAGTAGTAGGTGCCCGTGTCCTCAGGCTGAACATTCCTGATGCGGATGGTGAAGTCTGTGTCAGACCCATTCACTGCTCTTGTCACACGGGGATCCTTTATTTTCTGGTCATAGATGGTCTTGTTCCCACTGCCCCAACCCTTCAGCCACCTCACAGGACCTGGTGCAGCACGTGGAGATGTGGTGCACCTGAGGGTGAGCATCTCCCCCACTGCCACCGACACCTTGGTCTGGGGCTGCTGCAGACTGAAGCTTTGACCCGCCGGGGCACCCACACCTGAGCACAAAGACAGGAGGGTTCAGGGGTGAGTGATGGCATGACACAAGGGCTGCTTCACAGGCAGAGAAGCCTCAGTATTCCCCAATTTGCAGCTGAGAGTTATCCTGAGATGTGGCAGAAACCACATGCAGGCACTGTGAGGGAGGAGACTCTTCAAAAACTGGTTCAGAATGAACAAGGGGCAAATCTGAAAAATGAGCAGGCTGCCCAGGGCAGTGGTGGAGTCACTATCCCTAGAGGGATTTAAATGACATGTAGATGTGGCACTTGGGGACATGGTCTAGCCTTGGCAGTGCTGGGTTAATGGTTGGACGTGAGGATCTCAGAGGGCTTTTGCAACCCAAACAGTTCTGTGATTCTATGATTTGATAAATCTGCATCCTGTTCTCTCATTTGCAGGAGGTGCTGCAGCTGCCTGGAGGCCAGAGAGGTGCAGAGGGAGCCAAGGGGAACTCCTAGCAGGAAAAACTCCTGCGTGCTGTTAAACATTAACACTCTGGCTCTGTTCCACACCAGCCAGGATCACTGGGGCTCTGCGGGGAATTGGGGTTCACAGCCAGGAGCCAGCCAGGAATCAGTGTTCTAGGCAGGGATGTGCAGCCCTGTAGCTCAGCACAAGGCCCCTACCCTTCGTCGTCCCAAAATCCTTCCTCCTCCCCAAAATCCCTCCGGTCCCCAAAGTCCCAAAGTATGGCAGCGCCTCGGCAGGGTTCGACTCGGCTCTGCCCACCCCCGGGGCTGGGGATGCTCTGCACCCCTGGGGACGGTTTGATACCGAAAGGTGGTCGGGGAAGGACCACCCTCCGCCCCGCCCGCTGTTCATCTTTGCCGCCCACTCGCGTTTATGTGGAAAAGGGGCAGCCCCGAAAGATTCTGGGGGGCCCCGCTTCCGACTCACCCAGGAGCTGCCGCTGGACGGGGCTTCGCTGCCCGGACAGGAGCGGAGCTGCTGCCGCGGCCATGGGTTCTTCCCAAACTTTGCGAAGGAAAAGGGGAAGAGGGACAGGAAATGTAGGCGAGCCGGTGATTAACGCTTTGGTGTCTGCCCGGGGCGGGCGGGGGCCGGCAGAGCCGCCAGGCATCACCCCCGGCGGGCATCACCCTGCCGAACCCCGGCGGGCATCACTCCCGGGCCGCCTGGCACGGAGCGGCTGCGCCGGGCTCGGCACAGGGAGCGGCTTTGTGTCCTCCCCGGTTCGGTGAGGGGCAGGAGCACCGGGGCTTCGGGATGTGGGACGTGCATCCCGCACCCTGATCCTGCTGGCAAGGGCTGGGTGTCCCCTTGGCACCCCAGGGTGCTGAGCCACAGGCTGGCCATGTCTGGGGGAGCGTGCTGGATCCCGGGTCTCTCCTGCTGGCTGCCTGGTGCCTGTGCCCGTGGCAGTGGCTGTGGCACACATCTGAGGGGAAACTGGGTGGGCATTGCCATTATGGGCCAGCGCTGTGACAGGAGATGATGTCAGAATTGAGAAACAAATGGGATGTGATTGCATGGAGGAACAGGGCTGGTGGTGGCCTCTTTCCTTCCCCTTAGCTACTGGACTCTTACCCAAGAATCCAGTACCCTGATAAGCTAAGCCCAGTCCAGCTGAGTCAGCTGAGCCCAGCCCACCAGAGTCCAACGGAGCCGAATCCAGCTGAGCAAAGCCCAGCCATCAGGGAGCAAGACCTGGAATACCCATGGTTCTGGTGATGCAGGAACTGCCTCTCATGTGCCTGATGCTGCTCTTGCTCTGCAGAGACCCAGGTAAGTGGGGCCTGCACAGCTCTATCACATTTCCCATGCACACTTTCCCACACTGCTGGCTTGGCAGTCCTTCCCTGTGCCCATGGGTATCCAGGGATCTCCTCTCGCTGCCTCCCTTCCAGTTTTTGTCTCCAGATGAAATTCAGTTTACTTCAGCAAAAGTCTGGGCTCTCCTCATCTTGCAGTCCCCAGCAGCCTGGGGGACATGAGACAGGAATATCTCTCTGTTCCCTGCTCCAGGCTCAGGGCCAGGGCCTGATGATGCCTCCTGCTGTGCCCCAGCCATGGGTCCCCTTCTCATTTCCAAACCTTCCTGCTGCTCTGACCAGGTGTGAGTGCCCAGGTGGGTCAAAGCTTCAGTCTGCAGCAGCCCGAGGGCAAGGTGTCGGTGGCAGTGGGGGAGACGCTCACCCTGAACTGCACCACGTCAGGACTCACTGCACCAGGTCCTGTGAAGTGGCTGAAGGGCTGGGGCAGTGGGAACAAGACCATCTATGACCAGAGAATAAAGGATCCCCGTGTGACAAGAGCAGTGGATGTGTCCAACACAGACTTCACCATCCACATCAGGAATGTTCAGCCTGAGGACACGGGCACCTACTACTGTGTGAAGTTTGTCAAGACATACAGTGGTGTGGATGAGCTGTTTCAGCATGGCAGTGGCACAGAGGTGTCTGTGCAAGGTGAGTGGGGCTCCCGGAGCAGCTCCTGATGGGAACCAGCCCAGCAGGCTCTGCTCAGGCAGAGCAGGGATGGGGAAGGGGCTCAGGGCTGGTCCAGGACAGGTTCCCATGGGCCATCCCTGTGCCCTTGCAGGAGACTCTGCTTCTGGCAGGCACAGGGCTGGGTAGGGGCCAGAGCCTGGTCTGATGGCCCCATGCTTCTCCCCACAGCCAAACCCAGCCCCCCAGTTGTGTCTGGGCCTGAGCAGAGAGCGAGGCCAGAGCAGCCGGTGCTTTTCACCTGCACGACTGGAGGGTTCTTCCCCAACACGATTACGGTGAAATGGTTCAAGGACAGGAACCCCCTGACTGCTCCGCTGCCCAAAGTCATCAAATGGGGAGTGAATACCTACAACATGTCCAGCACAGTGATGGTGACCCTGCAGAAGGATGACGTCCGCTCGCAGCTCATCTGTGAGGTGCAGCACCCCACACTGCAGGACCCGCTGCAAGGGAGGTACCAGCTCAGCAGAGCTCTACGAGGTGAGGGCTGGGGGACACTCACTGGGGTGTCCTGCTCCTGTGGGGCTGGGGTCTGTGGGAGGAGGACAGGGGTCTCTGGGGCAGGGACCAGGCGCCCTGTGGGCAGCAGAGCCGGGGACACCAAACACCAAGACCTGCCTCTCTTCCCAGTTCCCCCCAGTGTCAAAGTGCACGCTGAGCCGAGCCCTGTTGAGGTGAACAAGACCGTGACCTTCACCTGCCTCGTGAAGGAGTTCTACCCAGCAAGTGTGTCTGTTTCCTGGCTGGAGAATGGGATTGGGATACAGGGGAAGAACGTCTTCCAGCCCTCTGAGCTCCCCGGGGGCTTGTTTCAGCTGAGAAGCCAGGTGGAAGTGCAAGCGACGGAGGAGAGGAACGGGTCCACGATCACCTGTGTGGTGGTGCACGATGCCCAGGGCCCTGCCAACAACTCAGCCTTCCTGTGGATCTTCAACCCGGGCCAGGCAGGATTGAGCAAGGGATTCCAGATGGATAAGGGTGTGTCAGAGCTGCTGGGATGGGTGGCTGTGTGGTGTCACCCCCTGAGGAAGCTTGCAGTCCCAGGAAAGGCTCCCTGCAGGGGGTTGGGATGCCTCTCCCCAAGCCATCTCGCTCACATCCTCTGTCCCCATTGCAGGTGCAAACCCTCTGTCCAGCCTCCTCCTCCTGTGCCTTGGTATCCTGCTGGAGAAGGGGCTTCTTGGTGGGCTCCTCCTCTTCCTCTTCAGGCGCATGAAGGGATAAGCATCAGAGATGTTGCCCTATCCTGCTCTGTCTCAGTCCCTGGCTCCTCAAGGCGGGTCTCAGGGCTTGGCCACTGCCAGCAGTAATATGTGAATCTGGAAATAAACGAACCAGGATGCAGAGGCTGCTGTGGGCTGCTCCGCACCTCCAGTCCCAACCCTGCCTGTGGCCGCTCTGCTCTGGGGCTTGGTGCTGCCCATCCCCGGCACCCAGTGCTGCACACTGGCACTCGGTGATGCCCATCCCAGCGCTCAGTACCCACTGCTACACACACGGTGCCCGGTGCTCGGTGCTGCCCACTCTGGTGCTCAGTGATGCCCATCCCGGTGGGTGTTTCTCCGTGCTCGCTGCCCGGTACTCGGTGCTGCCCATCCCAGTGCCTGGTGCTCAATGCTGCCCACCCTGGTTCTGGGTACTGCCCATCCCGGTGCCTGTTTCTCGGTGCCCAGTACTCGGTGCTGCCCAACCCGGTGCCCGGTACCCCATGCCCGGTGCCCGGTGCCCGGTACCCCATGCCCGGTGGCCGGTACCCCGTGCCCGGTGCCCGGTACCCCATGCCCGGTGCCCGGTGCCCGGTGCCCGGTGCCCGGTACCCCATGCCCGGTGCCCGGTACCCCGTGCCCGGTGCCCGGTACCCCATGCCCGGTGCCCGGTGCCCGGTACCCCATGCCCGGTGCCCGGTACCCCATGCCCGGTGCTCACTCCGGGCCGGGCCCGGTGCGGTTCCACCTCCTGGCCGGCAGGGGCCGCTGTGCGCGGGCCGGGCACCGCGCGTCACCCCAGGTGTTTCCGGCCGGGCGGGTTTGGCGGCGCACGCGGGGGCGGGACGGGCCGGCCCGGCGGAGTTTGGGCGCTGCACCGCGGCAAGATGGCGGACAGGGAGGAGGCGCTGAGGGAGTTCGTGGCCGTGACCGGCGCTGAGGAGGAGCGGGCGCGGTTCTTCCTCGAGTCCGCCGGCTGGGACCTCCAGGTACCTTTGCCGCTGCCCTCCGCCCTCCCCGGCCTGGTGCGGGGATAGGCGGGGCCGCGGCTCAGGAGGCTGTGGCGCTGGCGAGGGGCAGCGCTGGGCCGGAGGTCGGTGTCCCGCAGGCTCAGGCCTCGTCCCCGTCCGTCGCCGGGCTCAGCCCTTGCGGCGGGGCCACGGGCTGGCTGAGGCCGAGGCCCCTCCTGGTTCTGTCGTTCACTTTCTTTCGCGAGGTGAGGGACGGAGGGTCTGGGGTTTGCCGGGGTTATATAGGTTTTCCTGGAATGCTGGTGAGCTTGTCAGCGCGCTGTCAGCAAACAACTGAGGGGGAGTCAGCCACCATTCTGACCTGCTGCTGTCCCTGCTCCTCCTCAGACTGGCTGTGTTACATTCCGAATTTGTTCTAGATGGCACAAAAGCTGCTGTTTCAGAGCAGTAATTTTGGCCTAACTCCTGTATAAGTGCTGCAGAAGAAGGGCCCTGGCATTCCCTGGCAGGGAGGGTGACACGCCTGCAGCAGTGAGTGTCCTGCCATGACACAGCCAAATAGCACAACCTGCTGAGGCCTCGTCTTTGCCAGGCCCTGCAGCAGGGGAAAGGACACAAAGTGTCTTTAGTGTGAGGTGCCTTAGGAGGTGCAGCGTAGCAGATGCTTCAGCTGGGTTGTTTGTGCCTGTTTTTCCTGAGGAGCTTTGGTGGTTTTCCTTTCCAGATTGCACTCGCCAGTTTCTATGAGGATGGGGGTGATGAGGACATCCTGACCCTTCCCCAGCCCACACCCAGCTCCATGTCCAGAGGCACTGGAGGCAGGTGAGGAGAGAGCTTCAGCCCTGTGCTGGAAAGCTGACAAAACACACGCTCTCTAAAGCACTGATTGTGTTCATTTTCAGCTCTGTGTTTAGGTTTGCTTCACCTCGGGTGGCTCTCCAGAAATAGTGAAAACTTGAGTGTTTGTACATCACAAGCATGGGTGTTATTGCACAACTGAGGCAGAGATCAGTTAGGAAGACTTGCCTCATTGCTCAGGAAAAGCTTGATTTATCTTTTGATAAAGACAAAACAGTCTGGTGGTGACCCTTCACTTAAGCAGATCATATCTCTGCAGGAAGAATATTTTCTCATTTTTTGTGACACCTGAGCTGATCAAACCGAGCATTTTACAAAACAAAAAATTGAATTGTACCTTACCAAATCCCTTTGAAATAAGGGAATTCTGTCCAGTTCCAAAGAGGAGTTGCTGCCTTTGTCATGAAGGAAAAGCGCTCTGGGGTCAGTACAGAGCCCACCTTGCAGAGGGAGCCTGCTGCAGTGTGGAATGTTCCAGCTGGGAATGTGGCTGATGTCCTTTGTGCTGGATTTTTGCAGTGACCATCGGGTGACCTCGTTCAGAGACCTCGTGCACGCGCAGGAGGAGGATGATGAAGAGGAGGAGGGACAGCGGTAGGTTTGCAGCTGAAGGCTCAAACACTGGTTGTTTATCCCTTTCCTTCTGGGAGGACTTGGTGCTTGTGTATGACTTGTTTAGAAAAAACAGGTTTACGTGGATGTGGAGTTCCTGTAATGAAACATTTGAGGTTTGTCAGTGCAAAGCCTATGCACAAGCACGTGCTCAGCTGTGTAAGCACCAGCTCTCAGCACTGAGAGAAAGCCTAAAGTAGGATGTGGAAGCCCTGAGTTAAGAACAGAAAACAGCCCAGATCCTCCTTTGTGTCTGTAAGGAATGGAAATGTGGGAATTATGCAGGGATTGGTTTTCTTACTCTTTGGGGATTTATTTTGGTTGGCGTTTGGGGTTCTTTTTTTTCCCCTTAAGTGTTGCTTAAGGGTAAAGTGATGGAGTGTGGAGTCAGAAATAAAAATGCAGGGCTCCTTTCCAGGGGGAATGTGGAGTATTAGTAGGACAGTCTCCCACAATGTCAGCTCTAAGTAGTTAAATACCCTTAAGGTTGACAGGCAAGGTAAATGGAATGGAACTGATGTATCTGAAGGGGTGGCTCAGCCTGGATGGGCCATGGTCTGCAGGCAGCTGGGAGCTCACTCTGTGTATTACAAGCCATCTGGAAGCTAATAAACCCAATCTTCCAGAAGTGCTTAATTGCACTTCACTGACTGTGCATCCATTGCTTCCAGTTGAGATCCGTCCTTTGTGTGGCATGAACGTGTGCCTTTCCTCAGAATTCCAGCTGCACGTTGCTCTGACGGGTCAGAGATTTGCTGGGAGCCTTGCTCAGCTGGGTAATCGAGCTGGTACCGGTGTTTAAAACCGTTCCTCTTCCCAGGTCTGAGCATTGTTACCATTGATTGCTATTGATCCACGGGTAATTTACAGTAATTGACGTAAAAAGAAAGTCTTTGCAGCACATGCACGTGGCTGCAGTGGGGGACACAGTGGTGGTAGATCCAAGGGGTTTCCCTGAGCTGCACTGGCACGAACAAGGGAGCCCTGAGCCGACCCGCGGGGCCTGCAGAGGCAGCGGGCAGGGCTGACCAGCAGCCGGCTGCTTCCTGGTAGGTTTTATGCCGGCGGCTCGGAGAGAAGTGGCCAGCAGATCGTGGGGCCTCCGAGGAAGAAGAGCCCCAACGAGCTGGTGGAGGATCTGTTCAAGGGAGCCAAGGAGCACGGCGCGGTGGCCGTCGATCGGACAGCCAAGAGCGGTGGCGAGACGAGCAAGCCAAAGGTGAGGAGGGAGCAGTTCTTCCTTCTGTTCCCATTTCAGTTAAGGTTCCTCTCTGTCAGCTGTTTGGTACTGAGGAGTCCTGGAATTATCTCAGCAGCTAAGTCTGGACTCCTTTCTTAGTGCAGCTCCATTTTGTGTGTCACAGCGGCAAGAAAAGCCGCTCTGTTGTGCCATTTATTAACTTGCTGAAGCTGTCACTGCCTGCAGGGCAGGAGATGTTGCTGATGCCATGAAGCCCCTGTTCACCCACAGGGGTGGTGGGGACAGGGCAGCAGCTCTTTGGGTCTGTGTGGTTCTGTAACCCTGTGCCTGCCTCTCTCTCACAGCCTTTTGCAGGGGGAGGGTATCGCCTTGGGGCTACTCCAGAGGAGGAGTCGGCTTATGTGGCAGGAGAGAGGAGACCCAACTCTTCTCAGGATGTGAGTATCTCTGCTTGGTTCTGTAGCTGTCACTCCAGGGATTTCTCTGCTCCAGCTATTGAGCTTGCCAGCCCCAAGAGTTACAAAGCTTGATGGAAATTCACAAGGACAGAAACGTGGTAAATCCTGCTTCCTGTGGGATTTCCAAGTAGAAAATAATAGATGATTAGGTCTTGGGTAAGCAGTTTTCTGGTATCTTTTAATTAAAAATCTGAGCTTTTCTTAGAAGTGCAGATTGGGAAAAAGAGTGTGCAAAGAGCATTGGGAAATCAACTCTTCTTTATCCATTATTATATATATCCATAGATGGGAGCTGACAGCATCAGTTCAAGCTTCCCTTGTGCTTGGTTTGTGACCAGACAAGGTCATGGCTGTGGTGGGAGCCTGGTTTGGGCTCCTTGCCCAGCACATTCCTGGCTCTTCAGCCATATTTATCCCAAAGGGGACCATGGTGCCACCTTCTAGGAATTGACACCTGATCATTATATATAAGCCAGTGCTTTGGGTTTTTCCCTTAGCTCAGACAAACCTGCTGGAATGTTTCTGCACCTTGAAGCTCCTCTGCCCATCTGGAACTTTTCACTTTGCTTCAGTTCTTGTTGTCACCAAGATGCTCAATGAGGCTGATTGTCCTTTTGGCGCTGCTGCAGGTGCACGTTGTACTGAAGCTCTGGAAGAGTGGATTTAGTCTGGATAGTGGAGAGCTGAGGAGCTACCAGGACCCGTCCAATGCCCAGTTCCTGGATGACATCCGCAGAGGGTACGTAGTGAGAGGGGAGAAAAGGGACAGCTGTTTTCTGAAACATGAGTGTTCGTGGAATCCAGGCTTCTGAATCCATGGCACATTTCACCTGAGCTTTCATGCAAGAAAATAGTTACTCTTAATATGGAACATTTGGTTCAGGTTAACAGGGAGTGGGTTTGGTTTATGTGGGGCCTTGAGAGTTTGAAGTAAACAAACATGTTCATATTTGTGTTGAGAATTTCTGATGCATTGTTTCACTGCAGGTGAGGGCCAGGGAGAAGTAAGCTTTAATATGTGTCTGTCGGTGGGGAGGTGTGCATCTGCCCTGCCAGTTAAAGAAAGGCTGTCTGTGATTCCTGAAATTCCAGAGGTCTTGGCCTTTTTGTCCACACATTGCTGCCTTGCTGCTTCAGGCTCTGCCTTAGAACACTCTCTTTGCAGGGAAGTCCCAGCTGAGCTGCGCAGGTTAGCACGGGGTGGACAGGTGAACCTGGACATGGAGGATCACCGTGATGAGGAGTATGTGAAACCTAAAAGTGTCTTCAGAGCCTTTACTGGAGAAGGACAGAAGCTGGGCAGGTGAGAAGATGGTGACACTGGTTTACTACAGGTAATGTGAGAGAGTCACTCAAGCCTTGCGAGGTGGAGCCTTCTGAGTCATCCTTCTGAAAGAAATGCACTGGGTGCCTGTGGGATGGGAGGTGTTCCTCTAAGGAGACAAGGCTCACTGACGTATACTGAGAGGTGGCCCAGCCTCCCCTTGCCAGGAGCCAGATCTCTGCTTTGGAACCTCCATGGGTGTGTTGCATTCCAGCAGTGTTTCCAAGTCACACTTTTCCCTGTTAACTTGTGGATGTGAGGACCTGTGGCATCAAAGGGGGTGGTAGAGTTGAACTTCTAGACAAGTTCCTGCTGACTGGCTGACTCAAAAATCCTGACTTCCAGCTTGCTTGTGGAGGAGCCCTGGTAGCTGGGCTGGGCAGGCGGTGAGCTCACTGCCTGACCTGGCACCCTGCAGCCAGCTGAGTTTGGTTTCTAACAGCTCACCTTGTGTCTCCCTGCTGGCAGCAACGCGCCCCAGGTGATGGGCACCAGCTCTCCAGCCCAGCAGGCAGAGAATGAAGCCAAAGCCAGCTCTGCCATCGTGATTGATGAGTCGGAGCCCGTCACCAACATCCAGATCCGGCTCGCTGACGGCGGGCGCCTGGTCCAGAAATTCAACCACAGTCACAGGTATGAGCGCAGCAGGGAACACGGCGTCAATGGCCCTGCAGGACAGGGCACTGGTGGAGGGAGTGTGAAAATCCTAGATAGCCTGCCAAAGGGAGCTCTGGGCATCCTTCTGTACAGGGGAAAGAGAATGAAATGGTAGTGGTGGTTTTAAGAGGTTGCTAACTGCTGGATAGGATTTGCTTTCCAAATTGGGATAGATTATAGCCAGTGACCTGACACCTGTGAGTGTGTTATCAGCAGAACTTACCTTGATGTCGCCTCTGAAAAATTGAAATCTCTTCTAAAGGCTTTGGAAACTGGCAGATAATTAGGAACCTGCTTCAGTTATTCTGACTCAATTTAGACTTTTCTATGGGGCTATTCCCTGTGTTGAATGGAGCCCCAAGGGATGCTCTTACCACAATTCTGTTCCTTTCAGTGAGCAAGTTGGCTTAATTATGCCACTGCTTCATTCAAAATCTCTTGAAATTCTTCTCACCTTCCTGATCTTATAATTTATACTCATTCCTCCAGTTTCTATAAGGGTCAAGCTCAGGGCAAAAAGTGACAAAAACCTCTGCCTGTAACTGAGTTCAGGAAATGGATCCTGTGTCACTGTGTGGCTGCTCACAGGAGCAGAAATCCTCTGGGTTTTGCTGTGTATGACGAGCTCAGAAAGTATCAGTTTGTTAACTGTTCCTTAGGAAGGGTTTGGAGACTTTCAGTTTCAGATAACCCCGTGTCAACACAGACAGAGAAGACTGAGCTGAGTCTGTAGCCCAGAAAGCAGCTGCTGCTGTTTCACTAAATGGGAGCAGGTTGAATCACAATAGCCTGGTGTGGCCTGTGGTGGGAGCTGGAATACAAATGCAGAGCTGCAGGGCTGCAGGGCTGCCTGCTCTGAGCAGCTTTGTCTATGCTGTGCAGTAACAGCATCACCCTGTGTGTCTGATCCCTTTGGACAGGATCCGCGACATCCGGCTCTTCATAGTAGATGCTCGGCCAGCGATGGCTGCCACCAGTTTCGTCCTCATGACCACCTTCCCCAATAAAGAGCTGACTGATGAGAACCAGACCCTGAAAGAAGCCAACCTGCTCAACGCTGTCATCGTTCAGAGGATGACATAAAGAACCCCAGCTCTGGCCACACGACTGCGGCGCGGGGCCGTCTCCTCCCGCGCGCGCGCCGGCGCCGTGCCACGCAGGCCCACATCTGCTCGTAGCTCTGGGTTCTTAGGTCTTGGTTGGACTTTTTCTCTTTAGTTGCGTTTCCCATGGGGTTTTTTTGTGATGATGATCAGTGGACTTCAAAATAAATAAACGAAATGGATTCGTTTGGAAAGGAGCTGCAGGCTCTGGTGCCCCAGATTCCCCCAGGAGAGTTCAGTTACCTTGTGGATTGAGTTACTGCACTGGGAGAGGGGAGGAAGGCAAGGGGGAAGGGAACTCCAGGGAGCAGTGGACTGCTCTTTCTGCCAGTAGACTGCTCACCACAGTCCTTTCTCTTCCCTCCAGGGACTGCTGTAAAGTACTCTCTTTTTTTCCACACATTAAATATAAACTATCTGAGAATGGGTGATCTTATTGTCAGGATAATGGTTATACTCCTGTAAAAGCATTGTGGGAAAAATCTTTGTGTAAGAGCTCAGTGTGGGGAAGACTCCAACTTGTGAGGTGCAAGGTTTAACATTTCCCCTGCTTTTCTGGAGAGAAATCCCTGACTTTCCTTCCCTCAGCAGAACTCTTGGGGCATTCATTGAAGTCCCCACCTGCTCTGCCTTCACTTTTTCTGACAGGCCAGACTGGCTGCAGGTTTAAATTGCTGTATTGCATTTCTCTGACTTCTTCTTTCCAAGAAGGCACAAAGCTGAATCAGCTTGAAGTGACTGGAAGTAAAAGGCAAACAGAGTCTGTCTACTGGAAAGCAAGTTCTGTCCTCAGAGGTGAATTTTTGAGATGATGGCAACAGCTTGAGTGGAAAGACTCCGGGCTGTAGTACCCTTCGATGTATTTATTTCCTCTGCTGAGGACTAACATAGCTGAACTGGAATTCTCCAGCATTAATCTAATTCTGTTTGTGTTTTGGGCTCAGGTCTCCATCTCTTTCCCTCCTTTGAACAGAATCCTGTGGGTGAATTCCTTACACTCAGACACGAGGCACTGGTAGCGCTGTCACAGCTGCCATGGAGTATTGTGCCATTGCATCTCAGCTGCTTCTGTCTCTGTTGAGCGTTTCCGAGCCGAGCCCAGAGCTGTGCTGAGTCGTGGGCTGCAGCCACCGGCTCCCCGGGAGCGGGGTCCTTGGGAAAGGCTGCTCTGCTGCCCTGCCCAGGGCTCCCTCCCCTTCCTGCCTTAGGCACAGCTGAGCCCCGCGGCCGCTGCGCCCTCACTCCATCCTCTTCAGCGCTCGGAAACTCTCAGGTCTTCCCCTTGGTGCGAGCAGAGGGAGCTCGGGAGCAGCCTGGTGGAGACCGGCAGGTTGGGCGGGTTCAGCGTGAGGAACTCGCTTGGGTGCTGGTAGAACACAAAGCAGCAGGAGCAGAGAGCAGCCCTCAGCAAGGGCATTTTTACAGCAGTTTCTCAACTGAGAGCTGAATTAACTCACATTTTTCATTACTAGCTGGACATAGAATGTGCGTAACAACCAATTTGTAAATTACTGTGAAAATTGCCATTAAAAGCCCACAAATAGGAAAACAGTGTTCGACCCTTTCTAATAACAGCTGCCATCTGCTCTCAGATTTTGGATCATGTTCAGAGGGTGTCTCCTCTTTGGGTTGCTCTGCGAGCAGACTTCCTGTGCTGTCTTCTACTAAATGAGATTGAACCTCTCAGCAGCACTTTTAATGATTATTTTTTGTGACAGGAGAGCTTGGTGTTCACCTGCCTGTGCAACACTTGCTGGTGTATGTTATAACCAGTGAGTAAACTGCGTGAACAAGTGCAGGGAGAATTGAGAAAGGGAATTTTCCTTGGAGCTAAATAGAGTCACAACTGCCTTGTGGAGTTCTTGAATCCTGATCTTCACATGTGCCATTTTGGGGACTTGGGACAGCATCTTCCAGAGTGGTGGACAGGATGTGCCCCTAGACCCAGAAAGAAAGTTTATCTAACAGAAAGGGTGCAAGTCACTTGTCTCCTGCTTCTGCATTTGTTAGCCAGGGGCATCAGAGCACTGAGGAGGTGCCCAGCTGGCGTCCCTGGGCTTCAGATGAAGTGGCCACGTTGGTGCCTCCAAATTCAGCGAGTGTTGGCAGCCAAACAGCGACTCCTCCAAAGTTTTGCTGTGCAGATTCTGCTCACCGATGGGAACTTTTACATCCACCTTTGCTGCCTGTTCTCCCCTTGCCAGTGGGAGGGAAAGGGGATAAGCCCAGGAGCTCAGGGTCTTCTCTCTGCCAGGGAGAGGGAATTTTCCCTGGAGCCAGAGGGTGGCAGTGCTGCAGAAACGCCGCTCTCCCTCGAAGGCTTCTTGGAGGAACTCTGCTGTCTCCTGCTGGGAGCTGCACCTTGTGCTCCGGTGCGTCTGCCAGCACCTCTGGGACACCACTGCCAGCTCCTCCTGCCTCTGATTCTCTCCTTGGTTTGTGTGAGTAATGAGCAGTGCTATCTCCTGGTGAGCAGGTCAGCTATGCCCCACTGCCCGAGGCAGTGCTGAGGTGGGACCAGTGACCAAGGCAGACCTGTCCTCTTCCAAACCTGACAAAAGAGCCTGTGGAAACTGGAAGTGACATAGATGCAATCTTCGATATTAAACTGTCTCGTGTGAGCTGGTGAAATGTTTCGCTCTCAAATAAAATCAGCTATAGAGCAAAAATGATAAGATAATTAACAAGAAGGGATAATACACCAGAACAGGAAAAAAATAGAGAAGGAAAGAGACACTGTGATTTTGTCAAGAAAATCACCTTGTTACTTGCACAGTTGCATCCCTGGAAGAGTTCAAGGTCTGGTTGGACAGGGCTTGGATCAACCTGATCTAGAGGAAAATGTCCCTGCCACAGGCAGGGGGTTGGAACAAGATGAGCTTTAACATCCCTTCCAACCCAAACCACTCCTTGATTCCATGATTCTGTTTTATGATGTGCCACTGCAGTAGACAAATCCTTATTTCTGACACTCTTGTAGCTTTTGATTATTAGTGAGTTTGACTTCCTCTCTAGTAAAATCTTGCCTTTGTCATTCTATTTCTGAGTTCTAACAAAGTCATAGGCCAAGATTGGGCTTTTCTAAAACTGATTAGTTATGATCACAAAAAAAGTCTTTTTCTCTCCTTCTTTGCCTGAGAATTTTTCCCTGCAAAATTTTCCTTTATTTTCATTGATCATTCTCACACAAGGAGGCCGTGCCTCTGTTCCTGGCCTTTCACACCCCAGTGTTCAGGCAATGCTGCACATTTCACATAAAAACTCAACTTCTTTTCAATTTCTGGGTTAGATACAGCTCAGTTTCAGGACTGTGCTGTTCTGTCTGGGACTGATGTCTTTCACTGTATCCAACTGTTTTCTCCAAATGCTGCATTTTAACAGTTTTCCTCAGCTGGGTAATTGTAGGACCTCCTGGATTTTTTTTCCTTCTTATGCAGTTCTTTGTTTCCTCTTCTTTCCTTTCACATGTCCTTGTTGCTAAGGTTTAGTTCCTGTGTTTTCTGGTAGCATTTCACATCACTTCCTGGGAACTTTGCCTCCCCCTCTGTAATGCTGCTTTTGCTGTGGGATGTTTCCTGGTCTCTGTTTCTTACATGCTCAGTGCTCTGCTTACCTCAGGAGGTTCTGCTATCCCAGGACCGTGTCGTTTTTCAGTGATCCTGGTGTAGGAACACCCATTTCTAGGTGTAGCTGTACCTTCAGCTGCCTGTTCAGGTAAAACAAAATTAACAGCATGAAGCAGCAAGTTTTGATTGGCTTGTTTTGCCCCCAGACTCAACTAGCTCAGCTGGCAGATAAATGGAAGCAGTGTAAAAGATATGGAGAAAGAAATCCCAGTGAGCACAGCAGCACTACTAGAGGATAACTGGAAATGTAGGCCTTTTTTTTTTTTTTCTCTTTGATGCTTTTTGTTATAATTGATGATAATCAATTTAGGCTTTGCTTCTCATTGCTGGACAACCCTACATCCTTCCACAAGGAAAAAGTGACCTTCTGCTTCTTGGCTAGGTCTTCAGCTTCCTATGTCTTAACTTAGAGGAATGATTAAAAGGCTGTCACACTGCTCCTGGGACGTTATCTGGAAGCTCAGTCAAGAGGTTTTCTTTTGAAAGCAGCTCTGCTTTACAGATCCTTTGTTACCAAGGAAAAGGACCTTGAATTGATGTTTCTTCTGATTCTGTAGTTAGATTGGAAAATGTGCACAGGGGATTGATGTCACAGTCACGTAAACCAAGATGCTGTGATGTTCTTCAAAGCCCCACACCACAAGGGAGGAGCTGTGATACCTGTGTTAATCCTTGGGCAGGAGCTGCTGTCTGGGCAGGAGTTTGCTGTTCAAGGTACCTGAATGAAGGATTGCTGGGTTGTGAAAGGAAAAGAGGGACAGCCCCTTATTGCTTCTGAATGGCCTTGTCAGTGAACCAGATGGAGATTGGTACTCTTAAATGAGAGATTTAATTAAGCAATGAAGTTGTTTTTCTTACCAGGTTGTGAGTTTCCATTGGTGCTTGTGTGGTAAACATGGCATCCTCCAAGGCAGGGTGTCTGACAGCCACTGCAGGCAGGGCTGGGAGATGGAGCCCACACTTCTCAGCTGTGCCTGCTGCCAGGAGTGCTTTCCTGGCATCCCAGCTGCATGCCCATGAAAGAAAAGCCTGACAGCTCCTCTTATGCTGTGAGACTCACACCAGACTTCTCGGGGCTGTGTGTTTCTGTACCTGTCCTGTAGGCACACAAACACAAACACATCACTGCTCTGCCTGGTGGGAGGAGAATCAGCCATGGCACACAGTCACTGAATCCTGCAGAGCTGGGTCTCCTCACCTACTCATGAATGAGGTACCACTGCCCTGCCAGTGTCATGGTGTGCTTTGGGCAGTCTCATTTCACCTCAGGAAGGAAAAAGGACTAAAGTTATTTGATGTCTGCTGAGAGTTCAGCTGCAAGTCTCCTCCTTGCTCAGGTAAGCTGGTGCACATGTTGCACCACATGGCTGGCACAATGGCCCTGGGAGCTGCTGGAGTGTGTCACTGTGGATCACCTGGGGACTTCCACGGGTTCTAGAGTGCTGAGTGAGCTCCTAGGACAGCACTGATGGACAGCTAAACAAACACACACCATCCAAGGGAGCAGCTCACTGCAGGTGCAGGCCAGGTGATGGGGCTGCCAGAATCCTCCAGGATTCCACAGAAATGGGAGGTGAAATCCTCTCTAGTTACCTGTGAGCAGTTTTTCCAAATGAGCCCCATGGTTCCCAATTACACAGGTCTACAGAGAGTAGTACAATACTAATGATGCCACAGGCCCCCATCTTTGGCAGTTGAACAGCTCCAGTATCAAGCACCTCTCAATTTACTAATTTATCATTTTGTGACTTATTTACAACATTCCTAAATGCTTGTCTTATTTACTGTTCTGTCTTGTCTGTACTGTCAGTCCCAGCCCTGGGAGTTCCTGAATAGATTCCAGATGTTCTTATTTACTCAGGTACATTTCATGACTCCTCCTTAAATTAATGCTTTAATGGCTGATGGGGCCTACAGTGGCATCAGGTTCTCTCCTGCCTCATCCACCTTGGTGGCTGTTAAGTCCTGGCTCCTTTTCCACCAAGAGAAGGCAGCAGTGCTAAGGGGGACCCAAGAGCCTCTGGCCATGCCAAGAGCAGTGAAGGAGAGGTAAACCTTTGGAGGACTTGTTGGAGGAACACATCCAAATGCTGCCACTTGCTGCTGTGCCATTTGCTGCCTTTGGACTGTGTTTTACTCTATTTGTTTTTAGTGGGGCTTCCTTGCCTGAGCAGCCCATCTCTAGGTCATGGTGCCCTGTTCAGCCAGTGTGGCTTGGGTGGAAGCTGTTTGTATCACACATTCCTGGGCCCTGGGCTGACTGGACAGGGATTTTATGGTTCTGCAGTGGAGGAGAGGGTTCTGGGGAAGTTCCTTTGCAGTGAGTAATTCCAACAGGACCTTGTTTCTCAAGCTGCAGAGCTTTGGTTTCTCTGAGCCTTTTGCTGAGTATCTGTAAAAAAACATGCAGCATAGCTGCTGTGTTGATGAGTATTTCCCTTTTCTTTCAAAAGGTATTTTTAAGCAACTGATAGAAAAAGATCAGTTAGTGATGGAAGAGGCAACATCCTTTCATTCCAGCCCCTTGGAGAGGTTTCAGGCCTTGGCACAGAGTGTTACTGAAAAGCTCACTGCTTGCAGCAAGTCACCCAGTGTACAGCAGTGATTAACACTGGGACTGGTGCTTTTCACCAAAATCTGCCTTTCCAGCACCAAGCTGAGCCCTGGTGTCACAGAGGGCTGGGCTGTGAGCTCCCCATGCTGCTCTGGCAATCATGACATCCTGTCAAGCTCCAGTGGGTGCCGCTGCCTCCTGTGAGGCACTGAGGGCACGACAGAGGCTTTGGGAGGAGCAGAGCAGGGCAGGAATAAAGCTTCCCTGTGTTTGGGGATAATTGTGCACTGACTTAGCCAGGAAGCAAGAGCTACTCAGCTACTTGGAGAAGTAACTACTGGCCAGCTCTTTGCTTTCTAGTCTGTGAGCTGCAAATGCAGCTCTGTGCACCTGGGGAGTAAATGAGTGCCAAAGAGCCAGAGGATTAAGTGCTGAGTACAATTTCCAAAGTACCTTGTGTCTGTCCAAATGTAATTGTGTGGTGAGTGGATAGAAAAAGGCCTAGGAAAAAAAATAAATCAGGATTTGATATTTCCTTTTGAGTTTCCCCTTTCCTCTTGAATGGGGAGAGATATATTTTGCTTTCTTACAGAGATGTATGCCAAGATAGGCTGGTGGGAGATGGGGATTTGGATCTTACCACACTGGCTGTGGTCCAGCGTGAGTGATATTTGTTATCTGGGATGTCAGTAAAGCAGCAGTGAGGAGAGATGCCACTGACTCACTTGTACTGTGCCTTATTAACCAAGTTCTGACTCAGCCTGTGAAATTCAGGTAACCCCCACTGGCCAAGCAAGGCTGAGCTGAAGATGACACATTGTAATGAACCTTGCAGAAAGGGTGCTCAGTTCCCCTTGGATACAGGATGTGGTACAGAGAGACTAACACAAATTTAATGCCTCCATTTGGATCAGGGAGAGGATTTTGCCTCTGTTCTGCCTTGGCTGCTGCAGATAAGTCCAGTCTCAGGGACTGAGGCAGAATCTGCTTTTAAAGAGCTGCCTGATGGGATTAGGAGTGCCAAACAGACGATGAGCGGGCAGAGTGGTGGTGCCATCCCTCCCTGCCAGCCTTTTCCAGTGCCTTCTGTCCTCTGAAGCCAATTCCTCCCTCCGCTTTGCTTTGCCCAGCACTTGCAGCAGTGCTGGCTGTGAGCTGTGAGCACGGCTGCCTTGGGAACGCCGCTGCTCCCACACAGCCAGCGCCAAGGAACTGGGCTCCCACCGCTCCTCATGCAGGGGAAATTTTTGGTTTGCGATGCTGAGACTGGTGGATGCTCTGGGCTACAAAAGGATTGTGAAAAGGAGCTGAAATGCACCTTTCTTGTCACCAGGTTAAAACACCGTGTGAGGTCTGCACTGCTATGGGAGATCTCTTGGGAGCTCACAGGCTGAAGGAGGCTGGAAATTGCAGATCTTCCAATATAAAGGAAAAACGTATCCATGTGTCCACATGGAGGTATCCACACTTTCCATGCTCACTGAC